>NC_045602.1:68296339-68931026 GCF_009762305.2 Zalophus californianus | reverse complement strand
AAGGATGCTAGTTAATTACAGTGTGTCAAAAAGTGAACATTCTTAAAATTAGAAGAATAAAAACTGATCATCCTAAATACAGGTTCTCTGGTGTTAAGTGAATTTGCTCAACATTTTCCCAAAGTAACCAAAAGAAAACTTGAAAGTAATACAAAATTTTCAAAAAGAATGATTCTATTTTAGGAAAGGGCAAAGAGAAAAAACTGCTAATGTCGCCATAGTGTTGAGATTCCTTGGCAATGTACCATTTTTTTTTTTTCTTTTAGAAAGCATAACAGGAAAAGTTACTCATATGCATATAATTCTCCAAAATTCACATGAAATGTCTGAAAATATCACCTACCTTAGAAAAATGCACTTTTTTCCAGACCAATGGATATGTGATTGAAGCCACCATTATACAAGCTATAATCACATTTCCTTTGCAGCTGATGTGAATTATCCTTAAAGGTTGTTGGCAACACATTCATTTGGAATAGGAATATATTCAGATTTTGAAATGTAGATTTTTCTCTTGGGCATTCAGTTTAGTTCTCCATCATTTGTCTTCCATTCTTTCTTGTATATAGATCAGAAGAGACTCCCAAATCCTTTTTATTTTTTCATATATATGTAAGAATCCTTGTCTGCAAGTGTCTGGAGACAACCCAGAAATGCTATTTTTAGAATGGCATTTGTTTGCCTTAGAAGCAAAAAATAATTTTTGACATGTTTTTCAGATAATAATTAGGAAATAGTGTTACGGGGCTCTTTGCAAATATTAGCCAGAATACATTTTATGAAAGATTACTCATTTTCTTAGATTTACTGGGGTATAAAATTAGTCCTGTGTTGAAGCACTATTACATTTTCCTCACAAATAATTTGAGAATTCATTGAAAATGCTGTTAAATAGTAGTAACCAAGGGGTGCCTGGGTGGCTCAGTTGGTTAAGTGTCTGCCTTCAGCTCAGGGGTCCTGGGATCAAGCCCGCTTTGGCTCCCTGCTCAGTGAGAAGCCTGTTTCTCCCTCTCCCTGCACTGCCCCCACACCCATCATGCTCTGTCTCTTGCTATCTCTCTCTCAAATAAATAAATAAAATCTTTAAAAAAATAGTAGCAACCAGTGTTCACTTGATAATATTTCACTTTTTTAGTATTATCGAAGAATACTGGATTCCACTGAAATTAATTTTTCAAGCAATTAAGGTTTAGCTTTTTAATTATCAAATTTTCATTGGGAATAACATCTTATTTGGAGGTCAATTGTAATTTTTTTATTTTTTGTAATGCTCTTAAATACTGAATTATATCTAATTTATTGGAAATGTGTTTCTATACCAGTATTCCGGCTAGTTTCTGTCAGTCAGTTTTTTTATTCATGTAGTAATGGAGATTTAAAGAATTCAAAACTACCCTAGTGTTTATATAAATATGCTTTCTAGACTGCTACTATTACATGTAACTAAGATACCTGTTAAAAATGTTGATACTTATGCCTATCTCTCATAGATTTTGATTCAGTAGTCTAGGTTATGACCCAAGAATTTATATAATTAACAAATAACTCAACATGACTTTTATGCATTAAAATTAGAAAATTACCTAGCTATATTTTGTAAGAGGTGATATTAATGGAAATGAGTGAAGAATGCATTCTCACCATCTCAGAGAACAAATTTGATATGCAATTTTATGTTACAAGTGGTAAATAAAAGGTGTTTTAATTTTCTTTTTTTTTATTATGTTACGTTAGTCACCATACAGTACATCATTAGTTTTTGATATGGTGATCCACGATCCATTGTTTTCATATAACACCCAGTGCTCCATGTAGTACGTGCCCTCCTTAATACCCATCACCGGGCTAACAACTCCTCCCCCCCCCCAAAACCCTCAGATTGTTTCCCTGAGTCCATAGTCTCTCATGGTTCATCTCCCCCTCTGATTTTCCACCCTTCATTTTTCCTTTCCTTCTCCTAATGTCCTCCATGCTGTTCCTTATGTTCCACAAATAAGTGAAACCATATGATAATTGTCTTTCTCTGCTTGACTTATTTCACTTAGCATAATCTCCTCCAGTTCCATCCATGTTGATGCAAATGTTGGGTATTCATCCTTTCTGATGGCTGAGTAATATTCCATTATATATATGAACCACATCTTCTTTATCCATTTGTTTGTTGAAGGGTATCTCGGCTCCTTCCATGGTTTGGCTATCGTGGACATTGCTGCTATGAACATTGGGGTGCATGTGGCCCTTCTTTTCACTACATCTGTATCTTTGGGGTAAATACCCAGTAGTACAATTGCTGTGTTATAGGATAGCTGTATTTTTAACTTTTTGAGGAACCTCCATACTGTTTTCCAAAGTGGCTGTACCAACTTGCATTCCCACCAACAGTGTAAGAAGCTTCCCCTTTCTTCGTACCCTCTCCAACATTTGTTGTTTCTTGCCTTGTCAATTTTTGCCATTCTAACTGGTGTAAGGAGGTATCTCAATGTGGTTTTGATTTGAATTTCCCTGATGGCTAATGATGTCGAACATTTTTTCATCTGTCTGTTAGCCATTTGTATATCTTCTTTGGAGAAGTGTCTGTTCATGTCTTCTGCCCATTTTTTTGACTTGATTATTTGTTTTTTGGTGTTGGTTTGAAAATTTCTTTATAGATCTTGGATACCAACCCTTTATCTGTAGTGTCATTTGTAAATATCTTCTCCCATTCTGTGGGTTGCACTTTGTTTTGTTGACTGTTTCTTTTGCTGTGCAGAAGGTTTTTATCTTGATGAAATCCCAGAAGTTCATTTTCACTTTTGTTTCCCTTGCCTTTGGAGATGTGTCTTGAAAGAAGTTGCTGTGGCCAATATCGAAGAGGTTACTGCCTATGTTCTCCTCCAGGATTTTGATGGATTCCTGTCTCACACTGAGGTCTTTCATCCATATCTTTGTGTATGGTGCGAGAGCATGGTGGAGTTTCATTCTTCTGTATATTGCTGTGCAGTTTTCCCAACACCATGTATTGAAGAGACTGTCTTTTTTCTATTGGATATTTTTTCCTGTTTTGTCGGAGATTAGTTGACCATAGAGTTGAGGGTCCATATCTGGGCTCTCTATTCTGTTCCATTGACCTATGTGTCTGTTTTTGTGCCAGTACCATGCTGTCTTGGTGATCACTGCTTTGTAATATAGCTTGAAATCAGGCAACGTGATGCCCCCAGCTTTGTTTTTCTTTTTCAACATTTCCTTGGTGATTCAGGGTCTTTTGTGTTTTAATTTTCTTAAGAAAATTTCCTTTGGAGATTATAGCACAACTCATTTAAATGAAAAATGGATGCTGTTAATTCCAAATGGGTCTTATCTAGTCATCAAAGCTGGCCTGGCAGAATCTCTACATACAAAATACTTGACAGCACATAATTGAACTGAGTGCCTAAGGAATATAAAATGGTATTTATTTACAACTCAAATTCCTCCAAATAAATAAATAAGTTCTAGTTAGTGAGGTGGTAAAATATGAGATACCCCCCCAATATTTTCCCTTTATCTAGAGATTCCAAGGCAACAAATTTTACTTGTAATATATAAAACATATCATATCAATTTTCATATAATGCCTCTATGTACTTCAATTATGCTTCCTCAACATATATCTAAATGTCTTATACATTTTCCATGGTAGAAATTCAATTTAAAATTATATTTAATGCATATAAATAAGTTATTCCTGTGGTTTACTAAAAATAATTGAAAAAGCAAACAGTAGTTATTTTTGAACAATTGTTATATAATATTTTTTTCTGACTTGTTTCCTATAAATAGAAAAAAAATGGGGAGGAGAGACCTCAAAACCTCAAAATTGGAGTGAATGTATAAAAAATATTTGGTATAACTATTTTGAAAGCTCTATGTAATTTATTATTGCATTCACATACACAAAATACTCATTACCTGCTGAAATACTGAATTTCTGTGGGAACATTTTAAGAAGTCAGGAAAGAAAGAATGATAGAATAAATTCTTGGGTACATTCAAAGCCTTGTGAATTTCTTGTGATTAGATGTTTCTATACATTTGTGGTAGGTTCAGTAAAAATTTAGTATGGGAAATAAAAAATACATTAGACTTTTCAACAGAAGAAATTTAAGATAAGGAATCCATCATATTTCATTGTGAAATGTGCTTTGGATTTCCATGGTTGGGGTTGTATACATAGCAGCTCTATAGCTGCTGCTGGTAACTAGGTGGTCGTCCTGGGTGTAGTCCAAGGATTATTGAAGAGACTTGTAATAGAAATTATAAAAATGGCAGGAGTCTACAGTCAAGTGCCAACGCCGAGTGAAGTCTAGTTTCTTCTAGTGGGGCTAATTCCTCTTGCTGGTGCCATGTTGACAAGAAAGTGAAGATTCTTCTTCCTTCATGCCTTTGAGTCCTTTTTAAATTCCCTCCAGGCAAAAGCTAACAGGAAATCAGATGGCAAAGTTATCTGGGAAATGTAGTTTGCAGAGTTCTAAGCACAGCTTCATAGCTCACAGAAGAGAATAGTGAATTTAAAGGTACAAGACAAGGAACCTTTATTGTCCTTACAAATGTTCAAAAGGACACTATATATATATATTTATAATAACCTTTGCGTAAGAGCCCTGATATGAAAAGAAAGGCTATTTGTGATAGTTTCAGATGCTGGAGGGGCATGTAGAGGAGTGTCTGTTTACTGTAAAGGATTAAGAATATATCATTATTAGACTACTTGTTGCATTTTTCTTAGCTGGTTACCTGACTGGTTTTCCATTAAAACATGATATTTCTATGGGATCTTAATATTTGTTGTGCATAGCATTTTGGGATATGGTGAGGGCTCAGAAATTTTGAATGAATCCATGAGGACATGGATTGACTCAGAATGTTACCTGAGATTTGGAGATAATAACATCATATCAGTTTCATAATGCTGAGGAAATAGAACTTTCTTCTGTTACTTCACAACTTCTGTGTTTGATTGAAATAAGAAGTGTCTCCTAATTAGATATTAAGAGAATTCAAAGGAATCATAAGCAATATTTAATCAAAATGAGAAGACTATGGGTAAAAGAATGTAGTTTTATTTTCTACACATTATCCTTGATTATACAACATTGAAAACCAAATGACTATTTTAAATTTAGTAGCAGGATTCTTTTATTTGAATATGTCTGCCTATACGTGAAACTTGGTAAATGTTTATTGTGACAAAAAATTAGTGCTTTGCTTCAAAGCAGTCAACAGTTTCCTTTTTTTCCTCCTTTTATTGTCTCCTTAAATGACTTTACAAAGGAAATTTCATGCCAACTCCCACATATTCCACATTTAAGTTATCTTCACTGCCACACATTTTCCTTTATTTTTCCTACTGGAACTTGACCCTGTCTAAGCATGAAATCATCAGTCTGAGTTTGAAATCAGGTTCCTTATCTTGAATATCAGGGCCATATGCTCCAACTAGGTGTCACAGTGATAACTGGGAATTGTGTTTGTACTATTTTAAACTAAAATTGACATGTATGGAGAAAATAATAATGAAATAATTTGTTTCATTCTCCCCTGTCTTTCTTGCCCTAGTGCTTTGCCTTTCTGATGATGTGGTCAACCACAAGCATGGTTATGTGAAGACACAGATGTATTGTTTGTAAATACCTTACATATGAGACCATTACCGATAATTGCTCACATAGGACATTTGAAGTAACACTAAACTCTTTCATTTAATGTATGTGTAATTACTCTAGAACTTAGTAGCATACAATAAAGATTCCTTAGGTTCATAGATACCACCTTTTAATAGAGAAGTGTCAACCTCATATTTAAAGAGGACATGTAGCAATCAGATAAAGACATGTATCATATGACCTCACTGATATGAGGAATTCTTAATCTCAGGAAACAAACTGAGTGTCGCTGAGTGGTGGGCGGTGGGAGGGATGGGGTGGCTGGGTGATCGACATTGGGGAGGGTATGTGCTATGGTGAGCGCTGTGAATTGTGCAAGGACTGTTGAATCACAGATCTGTACCTCTGAAACAAATAATGCAAGATATGTTAAGAAAAAAGAAAAAGAAGAAGATAGCAGGAGGGGAAGAATGAAGGGGAGTAAGTCGGACGGGGAGACGAACCATGAGAGACGATGGACTCTGAAAAACAAACTGAGGGTTCTAGAGGGGAGGGGGAGGGGGATGGGTTAGCTTGGTGATGGGTATTAAGGAGGGCACGTTCTGCGTGGAGCACTGGGTGTTATGCACAAACAATGAATCAGGGAACACTACATCAAGAACTAATGATGTAATGTATGGTGATTAACATAACAATAAAAAATAAAAAAAAAGAATAAGTTGGGTAGTGGTTACCCAGGACTGGGGATAGAAATGAACAGTAACCATAAATGGCCATGAGGTTACTACAATTATAATTGCAGTGACAGTTGTCAACCTTGTAAATGTAATAAAATTCACTGAACACTTAAAAAAAAATAAAGAGGACATGTAGGATGGAGTATTTATTGGTGTGGCTATCTTTTAAAAATATAGTCTGCCACAGGGACTAATATTTTCTGCTTAGATGAGCCAGATACTACACTAGGCCTTAAGATACATAGTATACTAAATAATTCTCTAAGGAAGTTATTAATAACTTTTTATAAATTGGAAAAGCAATGATTTAGAGATGTTAGGAAATCTTCCAGTTATCAATTTATTTATAATGTATTTATTAAGGCATTAATTTAGTTTATTTAGATTACTTGAAAGCCTCTATTTGCCATGTTCTTCACAAGGAAAAGAATAAAATAGAGTCCTACTCAACAAGGAACTTAAAATCTGGTTGGAAAGATAAACCCTGGAAGATTGTTGTTATGAAATGTAATGCATCTACCATTGAAGAAACAGACAAGGCATTTTCAACAGGTTTGAATTTCAAAGGTTGAATAGAAGTTAGCCAGTTAGAGTAAGGAAAAGGTAAATGTGAAAAAGGAAGGAAAAAGGTAAGTAATTCTGAATAGATTGGACTAAACCAAAAAGACATAGTGGAAGGAAATATAAAGTGTGTAGCATTTCAGTAATTCTAGAGAGTAATATGCAATGCAAGAATGAACAGGAAGGGAGCAGGAAAGGAAAGCAAAATTCAGTTCATCAATAGGCACATGAATAAATGGACTTTATCTCTAAGAGTGTGATGAGTTCAGATGTGTAGTTCACACAGATCTCTGTCATATCTATGTGGATAATAAATGTGTTTAAAGAAGAAGGTAATAGAGGCAGAGGGATCACTGACAACGCAGGAGGAGCATGTGGGATCAGAGTGTGTGCATTTGAGGGGGGTGTGTGTGTGTGTGTGTGTGTGTGTGTGTGTGTGTGTATCTGTATAAAATGGGAAAATAAATGATAATTACATAAAACATAGGGGAAGCATTGATGATTCAGGAGGAGAGAAACAATTCTAGAAATACATTCCTAGCTATTCACTAGTAAGGAAAGTATTGCCCGAGCCAGGAAAAAGTGGACTCATCAGGAATGTCGAAGGACACTTAGTGTAATGGAAGTCCTTCAAATTCTGTTCTGGGGCTTGGAGAAGCCAAGCTTCAGTAGACTGAGTGAGTAGGAAATGAGAAGGAAATTTTGTGACACCTCTTTGTTGAATTTTGAATAAAAGGCAGTGTTTTAGTTCTGTGGGTCTGAAAGAACATGCCCCAGAATCATGCCCCCGGGGGGCCAGATATCTGCTTTAGCAGTCCACCAACTCCCCTCCCTCAGTGGGTGAGCATTTTCCCAGGGTGTTAATTCTCTGGGAGTTTCTGATCTGCCCTATAAGAGAAGCAGGTCACACTCTGATTGCCCAGTTGCCTTGAGGCAGGGGGTCTCCTGGAAATTATTTTCTTTCTCTGATTATAAAGATGGCACACATTAATAGACAAGTCAAACAATTTAAAACAGTGGTGTAGTTTAACTTGTTCCTCTAGGAGTTACATCTAAAGTTAGATTTATGTTCAATTTTGCAGCCAAGGATAATTTAATAGGGATGCTGCATACCTCCTGTTGCATTGTATTATGAGACATATAATGCTTTAGAAAGGAAATGATTTGGATTTTATCTTGTCCATATGTTTGTCATGTTATATTTTGTATAATCTGAGAAATACTACAACACTTTCCCTCAGAGTTTAAATAACTCCCCATTGGGATTCTGAGTTATACTGGGAGAACCAGTATTTATTCTGTGTTGAATTTTCCTATCAAAACTCTTACTTTAACACATGTTTTCAATAGGAAATAACTTAAATGTAATCGAGCAACAGATCATCTGTTGAAATGGACCTTTTCCTTTTATTTCTTGATATATGTTCTAACAAAAGACTTCCTAAAATGGAGCCATCAGAAATGATAATAATTTGAAAGTAATGCATTATGGTTTTGATTTTAAGAATATGTTCTGCTGTTATTTTAATTAAGATACACATTTCATTTATTTTTATTTCCTTATTTCATACAATGATGTCTTGTAAAAATATTCAGAATTGTTTCTTTATTTGCCATAATATACTTTCAATACTAAAGGAATTATCTTCTTATTTGGAGATTTGATATAATTTTCTGTGAAATTTATCAATCTGGAATTTCTTTAAGAAGTAGGTTTTTGACAAACACATTACTGCTTTGTTTTCTCAAGGTTATGCATCTACTTATTTTTTCTCTCTTCTTCACCCAGGGTGGTACCATGGGAACTATAGGGATGCTGTATATCTAGGAAGAATACAGCTGTCATTTACATCACATATTTAGATAAAGGCAAGGGGAAATTTCATAGAAAGACATGGTGGGGCTAGTGCATTTTTTCAAAAAGATTTAGAAGTTTTGTGAGAAAACAAAGCAAAACTTATTTTTTTCTCAAAGTTTTAAGCAAGAATAATCAGGCATATGAATGAATCAACATAGAAACTAGAAATAGAACAAGATATGTGTGGTTATGTCATTTCCACAAGAAATAGTTGAAAGTTCCAAATCATCCTGCCCTCCCCCGCTACCCCATATCTCCCATGCTGTGGTATTTCCCGAATATTGACCCCTGTTTTGAAATGCCAGCTCTGAATTTCTTTCATATGGTTCTGGCAGCATTGCATTGCTCTGCCAAGCAGACAATTATAGATAGTTCTTTGCCTGATCATTCTATCTGACAAAATGTTTGCGTCCATTTTAGTTGATTTCTGAAAGGGGAGGTGGGCAGCTAGACATTTATGCCAGCTTTTAGACAGTTAGAGGGGAATCTTTCTACATAGCTTGCAACCCTTGGTTGGAGAGGGAGGAAGATCTCAAGTAGGCTCAAGAAGTATTGACTGTATAGTGAGAGTAAGGGCATGGACAGAGACCAGCTCTCAGAAGCATCCAGATGGGTTAGAGTCAAGGGCTAAATGGAGAAGCAGGGAGTAGCCAAGGGTTGGAATGCAGGATACTCTGAAACTAAATTTTAAAAGGTAAGTGTTACCTGTAATATACCATTTTTTCTTCAAATTAAAAAAAAAATTCTATTTGCTTTTAGGTATCCTCTTTTATATGGGGTCGGAAGTTACCAGAACAAATCCCTACAGGCTGATTTTATATGTTTAACTGTTAGGATATAGTCTAATAGATAGAACTCTAGCTCAATCATAAATCTGTTGCCTGTAATGATGGGGCAATATATTTGATCACTATTCATGTTCTCAGTTTTCCACAAAACTGTCAGAAATTTATGTATTTAGAGTGAATGAAGACAGATTGGATATATAGTTACGATGTCCAGAAATTAGTCAGGAGAGCTGGAAAGAAAGCAATGACCAAGAATAGTTTAAAAAATTGTCAGGAAGAACTAAAAGCTCCCCTGAATTTGGAGACATTTAATGGGTAACAGTTCCAGTCTACTGTTTTGTTTGAATGTTTGTTTGTTATTTTTGGTATTGGTTCAGTGAGCTAATGTTGATAGAAAAAAATGACAATAGTTTTGAAGAAGTGGGTTTGCAACATCAGAAAGAACCACAGATAATTTTTGGTATCCTTGAAAAGAGGAGGTCTTAGGAAAAAGCCTTCACCACTGCCATCATTGCTGTCATTATTGTTGTTGTTATTACATTTGTCATCTTGCTTTGTTTTGTTTCTGATAAATAAGAATTATATTAAACATAGTTCAGTATTTCACAATTGCATCATGTTTTTAACTGGTTAAAAAGCACAACTGAATTAGTCTGTTATCCACGTGGTTATCTGGTTCTATAAATTTAAGTTACCTGGCTAAGGTCACAGTAATAGAAAGCCCCAGATCCAGGACTAGAACTCTATAGCTTTTGTCTACTACACAAGGACATCTGTCCACTTATTGTCAAAGAGTCCTAGCCATTTAGAGGTCACTCAGAGGCTTGTACAAGCATTTCCAAAAAACAAGTGAAATAATTTCATAAATTAGGACATTCTAATCTGTCTATGAGTTGTAATGAGTAAGCTGATGTAATAGTTCTTCATTGTTATTATTTAATGATCTTGTTATTATGAAAGTTATATATATATAAATGCAAACATATTTTGTTCACACAAAGAGATTAATAAACATTTTTCTCACTTAGTAATATGTGAAATTCTTTCTATATCAGCATATATTGATTTGTTCCAGCTATTTTAAGGACAGCGTAGGAACATACCATATGGGAATACAATGACTAATTTATCACAATTGATTATAGCCTCCTTCTGAAACAATCTCTTCTCCAGGCTTTTGTCATTCTTCTGAATCTACCCTACTGTCTGCAACTCCCCTGCTAATTAATATGGAAACAATCCTGGGACAGGTCCTCCTTTTTCTCTACTTTATCTATACCCTCTTCTAAATGATGGCCAGGAAGGCAATGCTTCTAGATATTGTTTATGTTCCAATGACTCCCAAAACTATATCAAGACCATATATCAGTATTTAATAGGAATCTCAAAAATTTCACAGACAAAACAGAATTCCATACTGCAAACCCCCATCCCACACTGTACGGTTCCTCTGCTTCCTCATGTTACTATTATCATACCATTGTGCATCCTGTTGCACAAATCAAAACCTAGGAATCCAGTTTTAATTCTTGTCATTGCCTCACCTCTTACTTTCGGTACATCTGTAAGTTTCATTAGCTGTCCTCAAGATATATTCTACATCTTTCTACTCGTGATTTTCTCCATAAAGTCACTGTCATCTCTCTCCTATATATAGCTATAGACTATTTTCCTTTCTTCTTCCCTTCCTTACAATCCAATCTATACATTGCATCTAAAGAAGTATTTCAAAATATAAACCAGATTACAGTTCCCCTCAGCCCCATTTTCAATTCCAGTGTCTTTCTATTGCATGTAGCATAAAATCCAAACTCCTTGCCCCAAATAGCCCTGCGTCGGCCCTTACTTACCTTCTCAGCCTCATCTTATAAAATTTTCTCCCAAAACTGAACTGGCTTGTCCAACTGCAATTCATTCCTTCCTCTAAAGATGAGAGAGCTAACAACTACTTTCCCTGGGCTTCCCTCCAGCCTTATTTCTGGATGAATATCAGGATTGCTGATTAGATGCTCTTGTGCAAGCATTTGGAAGATAGAAGTGAGACAGTGGGCACCTTTCTGCCCAACTGGCCTTTTCCTTCTGCCAAATGAATTTGAGGATCCAAGGCTTCTCATAGCAATATTCAAGCGTCCATCCTCCAGTTTCCTGGTTGTTGAGAAGCAGGTGTGGTGGAGGCAGTGGCCAGATTTTTCTTTCTAGTGTCTAGTGTCCAGCTTTGTGGGTGTGGAATATCAACAGCTGTGTAATTTATCTTGGCTCACTACATAAGAGCTTTTGGCAGCATGTGTGGAACTAAGCAGATCCAGTAGTAGTCTCAAGAGACAGATTCCCTTGCAGGTTGGTTCCCTGGTATGCTGATGGCCATTCCTGGAAACCCAGCTCATTCTTCCAACAATTACAAAGGCCCTAATTCTTAGAAAGTCTGTTCTGGTGGGGTGCCTGGGTAGCTCAGTTGGTTAAGAGTCTGACTGTTGATTTCAGCTCAGGTCATGATCTCGGGCTCTGCACTCACTGGGGAGTCTACTTGGGATTCTCTCTCTCCCTTTCCCTCTGCCCCTACCACCCCACTCTAAAAATAAACAAATGAATTTTAGAAAAAAAAATGTCTGTTCTGTTTAAATGACCTGCTGTTGCCTTTTACTAGTACAGAAAATTTACTGAAACATGTACCAAACTAGTCTTGATTATCTTTGTCTTTGAACTGGCTCTTACCTTGAACGTGCTACCCTCAAAGTTTGCAGAGCAGCCTTCAAAGTATTCTTAAGCTTTCAGCTGAATTATCTCTTCAGAATGGTTTTCCCTGAACATCCTATCAAAACTATTCCCTCAAAAAAAAAAAAAAACTATTCCCTCAATATGTAGCTTTCACATTGCTCTATTTTTTGTCTCCACAATTATCAACAAAAAAGATGATTTTGGGGGGTTTACTTTGTATTGTTTGTCTCTCTCCATCTCCCTCTATGCCCTTAGAATGTAAATTCCATGAGAGCAGTGTCTTTGTCTTCTTTACTATTGATTCTCAGCCCTAGAAGAGAACCTATAATATCAAAAATAAACATTTGTTCATTAAGCAAGTGAATGAATGAACAAATGAATGAGAACGGCTTGTTCATATCTTGATGAACAATAAACTTATGAGTTTTTATGGTAATATAAAGAATTTGTGAGTGAGCACTTTGCAGAGACCATCTTTGTATAGTTAGTTATGCAAGCATATCTACAGGGTAACATTCTAGAAGTAGGGATTTTGGGGTAAAAGAGCACATTTTAATATGTATTGCCAAATTCACATGCGCATGTAATTTTAACATGTATTGCCAAATTCCTTTCAAAGATGTTACACCAATTTCCACTCCTATTAATGATATTCAAGTGTCCATTTAACAACATGAGCCACAGCTTAAGTATTGCCAAAATTTTAAACCATTGAAGAATGAAACTGGTTTTCATTATGATATAATTTATATTTCTCAATTATAAGTGAGGTTGAGTTTATATTAACGTTTTGCAGTTATCTTTATAAATTCATGTGTTTGTCCATTTTCTATTTTTTGTATGAATTATTTGTTTATTAAGACATTTGTCATGTGTTGCAGATTTTTTTAATTATATCTTTTATTTTATTTTTGATGATATTCTCAATGCAGGTGCATTTTATTTCTTTTGTAGTTTTTGGTTCAGTTCTCATTCTTCACACCAGTGTTCTGCAGGATTTTATCTCTGTATCAGATTTTTTTGTTTATTTTGTTTTGTTTTTTTATTGTGGAAATTTCAGACTTATGGCAGGCTTGCAGAAAGTTATAGCCATGTGCTCTCGGGGATAATATTTTTGATTGCTTATGATAAAGGAAGCTATTGAAGCATAAGCTCCAGATCGACTTTAAATGATTTCCTATTTTCTCTAACTTAATTTTTCCTTTTATTTTCCCTTTCACTTTATAATGTGCATATGACTATTGATTTATATCATTTTGTCATATTCAGCTTTGAGAAATAAAGAATCAAAATAACAGTGGTGTAAACAAAATAAAAATCTATAAGCAGTCTAAGGCTAGTATAGCCTCTACTCTGTGAAGTCTTTGGGGAACCCAATTCTTTCTAATTTATTTTTTTCATATATTCTTAGGGTGATCTTTGGATTGTTCACATGGACCAAGTTGTAGACAGATCAATGTTCCTGAAACTAGAATAGAGCAAGGAATGATTGAGGAGGGACAGAGTTTATACATCAGCACTCTCTCTTAAGGAATGTTCTGAAAACTGCTGCAGAACATTTTTGCTTTAGATGGCATTAGACAGAATTTAATCATGTGTTCACACATAATAACGCTAGCAATTGTCCATCTTGGTGGCCATTTTACACGATATAAATAGAAAGTTTTATTATGGAAATAAAGGATAATACTATTTAGGAATATCTAGCAGGGTATTTCTGCTTTAGATGGCATTAGACAGAATTTAGTCATGTGTCCACATCTAGTAGTGCTAGGAACTGTCTGTTCTTGGCCATTTTACTTGCTACAAATGGAGAAAAGGAAAACAACTACTTTTGTCTGACAAAATTAACCTTATTCATTTCTTTTTCTTTCTACCTAGCTCTTCTAGGTCTTTTGATTTTTTTTTTCCCCAAGAACACAAGAAGTTTAGAGAATAATGTATTTTTAAAAAATTTACATGGGTATATTCATCAGATTTAAAGGTAGTCAACACGGGTGAAAGGGTTGCAATTCAACAATAGGAGAAGTTTTCATTTTACATTTCAGTACAAATGTCTGTTTTCCAAGACAATTCCTAAATATAATTAGTATGACACCTAATAATTAAAACAGATTAATAAATTCTATAGAAGAAATTATGCTAGATTATGACCCAATTCAGTATTATAACAAACTGGAATTATATCTTTCATGTGACTTGCTTAATTTCTATTTTGTTGATAGCATTTTTTATTATGTTAATCACCATACATTACATCATTAGTTTTTGATGTAGTGTTCCATGATTCATCGTTTGCATATAACACCCAGTCCTCCACGCAGTACTTGCGCTCTTTAATACCCATCACCAGGCTGACCCATCCCCTCACCCCCTTCCCCTCTAGAACCCTGTTTGTTTCTCAGAGTCCATAGTCTCTCATGCTTCATCTCCCCCTCCAATTTCCCCCCCTTCATTTTTCCCTTCCCTTCCTATAACATTTTAATATGGTTATAATTTGCTTTATTACATTCATTTAAAAATGATGAAATAAAAGCTAGTTATTTTTCTCAAATTTATACATAAATTTTTAAATGAGTTTGAATTAGAACTATCAGTGTGTGTTTCTTTTTTTTTTAAAGATTTTATTTATTTATTTGAGAGAGAGAGAATGAGAGATAGAGAGCACGAGAGGGAAGAGGGTCAGAGGGAGAAGCAGACTCCCCGCCGAGCAGGGAGCCCGATGTGGGACTCAATCCCAGGACTCCAGGATCATGACCTGAGCTGAAGGCAGTCGCTTAACCAACTGAGCCACCCAGGCGCCCTCAGTGTGTGTTTCTATGATTGGAAATTACATAAACTATCTCAGCCCCAGTTGCTTCACTGATATAATGAGAACATTTTACTTTAAATCCTTGAATGTTTGCTTTTTAACCAGCTTATATTTCATGTAAATAAAACTTTTATTTCTGTGGTTTATGAATTCCATTTTGGTATAATTTTCTACAAACATTTTTGCTAATACTATAAAAAGACTGCATGATTTATTATAACTCATATTTTCATTTTTCTCAACTGAATGATGCAAATATTTACAAATATGTTTATTTTGTTTTCTACTACTGTGCTAAATATTCACCTGTAACATTCTAATTAGAAGATATTATTTCAGGAATGAATACTACCACTCTAAAAATAATCACCACTGTTCTCATTTCTTGTTTGTTTGACTTACAAATCATTCAGAGATATTTGATCAAATAAAATGACATTCTGCAAAACTTGTGCTTCTCAGAAACTCAGCTGGAGACAAAGGAAAATGTCATCTGTAGGATGGGTGTTGTTTCAGTTTTTTTGTTTTTGTTTTTTTTTTTTTTTGGTTAACAATTCAGTCAGTGTTAATATGAAGATTAATTCAGGGCGTTAAAAGGAGAAGAAATCTATTTGTATCATCTTAATTTTCCTCGTCTGTGTTAAACATCTCTTGGGTGTGGAATGATCAGACTGCCGTTTGCTCATAGGGCTGCCAAGGAAACAAACAGTTTCTTCCCAGGATCTGTTAACATTTCATCCTTTATCAGAGTCTGGGGCCTCTTTATTAACGGGGTGTCTGGGGAAAATTACAGGAAGATCCAGATGCCTGGATGTGACTTCCTTGTCATCACTTAGTACCCATTCTGAGGATTTTAGATTGATTGTCACTATCTTTTCACATACAAGCTAATTTAGCATGCCTCAGGTATGAACAGTTGTCAGTTATATGTTAGCAGTGAATAAAATATCTGACAGACTTAGATTTGCTATCCCAGTGTAGAGAAAATATGATTCAAGATTATAGATATTTATATTTGTAAAATGCTTTGTAAAGCTACAAGTTATAATGTAAACTTTGATTTAAAGCTGAAACTAATTAGAATTAACAATTGTTATATGTCAGAAAGAGTCATATACATCAAAATTTCAAACGTAATTCCTTATCTTACCTAATTAACTTTGACATATAATCTTTTAAAAATAAACTTGATCGAGGCACCTGGGTGACCCAGTTGGGTAAGTTCTGTCTGCCTTTGTGCCAGGTCATGGTCCCAGGGTCCTGTGATTGAGCCCTGTGTCGGGCTCCCTGCTCAACAGGAAGTATGCTTCACCCTCTCCCTCTGCCCACCCCTCACTTATACTTGCTCTCTCTCTCTCTCATGCTCTCTCTCTGTCTCAAATAAATAAAAATAAAATCTTAAAACAAAAACAACAACAAAAAACTTGATCTGAGTCCTACTCATGCCCAGATTGTCACTATACTACCAAAATTTGTCATTTACTCATTGTAAGCTATCCTTAATAAAAATAAATGCTTGGGGCACTTGGGTGGCTTAATGGGTTAGGAATCTGACTTCGGCTCAAGTCATGATCCCACTTGTGCTCTCTCTCTTTTTCTCTCCCTCTCAAATAAATAAATAAAATAAATAAAATCTTTAAAAATAAACAAAGACAAATAAAAATAAATAAATGCTTTTATTTAAGTGAGGCAGCAAGTTATGGTGGAAAGAGCATTGAGTTTACAGCCCAATTGGTTTTAATCTTAACTTTTTTTTTAAAAAAATTTTATCTATTTATTTGAGAGAGAGAAAAAGCACACAGAGGGAGAGGGAGAAGCAGACACCCTGCTGAGCAGGGAGCCCGATATAGATAGATAGATAGATAGATAGATAGATAGATAGATAGATAGATAGATAGATACATGATACTCAGCTCCATCCCAGGACCTGAAGATCATGACCTGAGCCCGAGGCAGATGCTTAACCAACTAAGCCACCCAGGCTTCCCTCTTAATTCTTTCTTTAACAGACTCAATGTCATATTGAGTCTGTTACGTTAATATTCCTGGGACCATTTTTTTCCATCTGTCAATGGGGACAGTGTTATCTGCTTTAAAACGTTATTTTAAGGATTAAATAGATGAAAATATATAAAATATATTAACAGAAATTCAATGCTTGCCACATAACAGGCAAATCATCTCCTAAAATTTCATCCTCATTCTCTTAATCCAAATACATAAAATTAATTTCACATTATATTCTCTCTCAACTCAAACCATTTCTTTTTCCTAGAGATATCTTCACTATCACAGGTATTTCATTTGTGGCATTATTTCTTCATAGTTCCGTCAAACTAACCAATGAAGCTGTACTGAAAGTTGATAGAATCCCTTAAATGGGGGCGCCTGGGTGGCTCAGTCGTTAAGTGTCTGCTTTTGGCTCGGGTCGTGATCCCAGGGTCCTGGGATGGAGCCCCGCATCGAGCCCCGCATCGAGCCCCGCATCGAGCCCCGCATCGAGCCCCGCATCGAGCCCCGCATCGAGCCCCTCATGGGGCTCCCTGCTCCGCAGGAAGCCTGCTTCTTCCTCTCCCGCTCTCCCTGTTTGTGTTCCCTCTCTTGCTGTGTCTCTCTCTCTGTCAAATAAATAAATAAAATCTTAAAAAAAAAAAAGAATCCCTTAAATGCTCACCTTTTTTTTTTCTTTAGAAGAGGAAATATAATACACAAACTAATAATCAATGTTAATTAAGAAGTTAATTAAAATATCTTCTTACTTTAGAGATATGGTAGTTAAAATTTGAGTATAAGGTAATAAATGAAAACTGATTATAATTACATAAAATATAAAAGAGAAAATTGAAATGCTGAACTCAAAAATAGTAGAAATGTGAAATCATTGTAAGAGGTATTATTTTTCACTTTCTTTTACTTCATCCCCTGTATGCAGTTTGTTATTAAGTCCTTCTGGTCAGAAAAGATAGGATAGTCTCCTAGGATAGTTAGACTCATTTTATTTGTGAAGCCTTCACAAGTATAAAGTCAAATTTTTAACAATGTTCTTATTTTTATTAAGCTATAAGCACCAGGATATGGTGAATAAGAGTACAACTTCCTTAAAGTATGAAGTATGGTATAAGGCCAAGCACAAACCAGGACATACTTCCATGAATATATAAGGAAGTTGAGGACAAACTATATTTTATTCAAAGGTGATATAGCACTGAAAGTGACCAAGTGAAAAATGCATGGAATGTCTTTTTCTATCCCTGCACTCTGAGACTGTATATCTTTACAGCTGAGGTGTGTCTTTTAGCCAGCATATGCTTGGGTCTTGTTTTCCATCCATCCAGCCAATCTATGTCTTTAGACTGGAGAAATCCACCCGTTTTTATTTAGAGTAATTATTAATAGGTAAGGGTAATAGGTAAGCTTATTTATGCAATCTTATTCATTGTTTTCTGACTTTTATAATTCCCCTTTTCCTTTCTTTCTTGCTGCCTTTCTTTGTGAATTAATTTTCTAAAGTAGTATGCTTTAATTCCTTTCTCTTTATCTTTGTAAATCTACTGTAGGTTTTGCTTTTTGGTTACAAGGAGGTTTACATAAAACATTATATATATAGAATGGTCTATTTTAAACTGATAACAACTTTGCATACATACCCTTTATTCCCCTCTTTTTTATATTTTTGATGTCATAATTTAGCTATTTTTATATTGTGAATTCCTTAGCAAATTATTGTACCAATAGTTATTTTTAATACTTTAACCTTTATAGGTTAAATGGTTAATACCTTGCTATACTATAGCATTAGAGTATTCTGAATTTGACTATATGCTTACCTTTACTAGCATGTTGTGTTTTTTCATATATTTTCTTGTTACTAATTAGCATCTGTTCACTTCAGCTTCAAGAACTCCTTTCAGCATTTCTTGTAAGGCAGGTCTCATAGTTATGAACTGTGTCAGCTGTTTGGGGAAGTCTTCATCTCTCCTTCATTTCTGAAGTACAGCTTTGCTGGGTAAAGTTTTCTTTGTTGGTAGTTTTTGTTTTGTTTTGTGTTCTTTGCTTTCAGCACTTTGAATACATCATCCCACTCTTTCATGGCCTATAGGGCTTCTGCTAAGAAATCTGCTGATAGCCTTAAGGGGGTTTTCTTGTAAGTCACTAGCATTTTTCTCTTACTGTTTCTAAGATTCTCTTTTTGTCTTTGACTTTTGACACTTTATTATAATATGTCCTGCAGAGGATCTCTTCAAGTTGACTCTGTTTGGTTTCCTATGACCTTGATGGTCTTCAATATCCACGTGTCCCCAGATTTGCAGAAGTTCTCATTCATTATTTCTTTTTTTTTTTTTTTTTTTTTTTTAAAGATTTTATTCATTTATTTGACAGAGAGAGACACAATGAGAAAGGGAGGACAAGCAGGGGGAGTGGGAGAGGGAGAAGCAGGCTTCCCGCTGAGCAGGGAGCCCGATGTGGGGCTCGATCCCAGGACCCTGGGACCATGACCTGAGCCGAAGGCAGACGCTTAACGACTGAGCCACCCAGGCGCCCCTCATTATTTCTTTAAATAAGCTTTCACTCCTTCTTTTATTCTCCTCCAGGGATGTCACGTCACCTTGATTTTTATGTTCCTTGAGGTTTTAGGTTGCAGTCTTTGCATTTGATGCAGTATTCACCTCCTCCAGTTTTTACTAACTGCCTTTGGGAGAGAAATACCTTCCATTTACCCTGCTAGAGATACTGAGGCTATCTCAGACTTTCTATGGGTACACTTGCTCCATGCATCTTCCTCCTTCTTGTGGCAGAATTCCTAAGTGTATATGCCTTCTGGGGATCCTGCAAAGCACCAGGCCAAGTGCTGACAGACTCTCTTTTGTTTTCCGAAAGTTAATACTAAAGCACAGTTTTGTGGTCACTCCCTGGCCCACAGATTTAGGCCAGCATTTTGCAAATGCTCATTAGCCACATGCCAAAGCTAGCTCTTACTCCTGCTGTCAGGAGCACATACAGGGATCCAGCCACAGGGTGAGGGTGTGCGGGGTTGAGACACAGGGAGGGCTTGGGATGCCTCTGGGCCACTGGGGGATCTGTGGGTGAAGTGTTCCCAGTGGTTCATGGATGGGCTTTTTGACGGAGTCTACAATGTGCTTAGTAGAAGCTGTGTCATTTTCATACCCTCCAAGTATTCTGTTTACCACTTCTCTGGTGTCTTCACACTCCCCAGTCATATACCTTAAGATTCAGTTCCCTGGATAAGATGAGAGAGAAATGAGCTCCTTCGGTTGGGGCTCATAAAGTTGGGGAAGCTTAGTGCTTATTCACATGCTCTCCCTTTCCCTGACAGGGGAAATCACAGGTCAAGAAAATATCTCTTGGCCCTGAACTATGCTGGCTTGGTAGAGGAGTGAACAGGTAAAATCAAACTGTTCCTCTTACCCACTTCAGGGCATTCAGACACTTATTCTTTTGCTTAACCATTGTGCTGGAAATTTGCTTTGGAAACTACGACTTCCACAAAGGCTCTCATCCATGGGTGATTGTCTAAGACAGTGTTTCCTAGAGACCCCCAGACTATTCCAAGAGAGGCTAGAGCTGGATCACAGGCCACTGCAGGATCCCACAGCCAGGACCAGGGTCTGTCTGCCTATTATTTCGTGTAGAAGTAAATAATACCTTTTCCCAGCCCTTTGACATATGAGGCTAGATCTCACAGTTCCCTCAAAGGCACTTTTGTTCATGAGTGGATGCCAAATTTTTGCTGTTGAAGGAGGATTCAAAAACAAGAGCAAGGGACATCCTATGCTACCATGTCACTTATGCTGATCTCTCTCTCTCTCTCTGTCTCTCTCTCTCTCTCTCTCTCTATATATATATATATATATTTAAGTATGGTCACTGGATAAAAGTGCAGGACACCATTTTTATTTGGTATCAGATAAATTTAACAAATAACTTTTTAGTATAATTATATTCCAAATATGGCTGGAGACATATTTATACTAAAAGCTGTTATCTGAAATTCAAACTTAACTGGGTATCTTCCATTTTTGTATGCCACCTCTGTCAAACCTGCATTTAGGTACTTATTCCCCATCTGTGTGTGTGTGTGTGTGTGTGTGTGTGTGTGTAAGAGTTTCACTTTCACTTTTATTTCGTATTATTTTTTATGCTTTGTCATCAGTTTTCTATCCTCACTTATGTGCCATGCTAAATTTGAAGTATATATTAATTCCTTATTATACTTTTTTTAAGAGTACAAAGATAGGTTGTCTAGGCTGGTAAGGAGGCATTATCATCTTCAATTCTTGGCTTCATATTTGTGGCCAAACAGCTATTCCAACTCTTTCATAAAGACTACATATAGCATGGCAGGAAAGAAGAAAAGAAAGAGGAGTAAGACCACCTTAATTTAAAGGACATACACTGGAAGTGAAACATATAATTTCTATTGACATCCTGCTGTCCAAAATTTAAATATATGGTCACATCTGGATAGAGAGAAGACTTTAGAGCATTTAGCTGGACAACCACTCCTTATTCAACTCTATCATATGGAAGAAGGGGAAAATGAGAAAGCTAGTAATGTCTGTCACAATATTCTTTATGCAATATCTTCTGAGACACAGGGAACAACTGTAAAACCATATTTCAGTTTGAAATCTATTAGCTAGAATTCAGGAAATACACTTCATTTCACCATACCATACCTTTTAACCTTTAGACTAGTCGTTTTATAAACATTTTACATCTGAAGTTAATTGAGGTCAGAAGAAGTACCCCTTTTCTGGTCCTTGAAACCATACGAGCATGTTTCTCCCTAGTATTTTACCTAATACATTTTTTAAATAATGTTTCCAGATCAGACACACTCCAATGCCAACTGATAATTAGATTTCTAAATACTTTCATTCCATCTCTTGCTGAGCTCTATCAGTCTATCTTAACAATGTAAATTATTTGCAAAGCTTGTATACCTAATCTCATTAAATAAAAAGCTTCTTTATTAGTGAAGCAACAGAAAAGTTAGATGTCTATAAAAGCTCTCTCATAGGGTTTCAAACAAATACAACTCAGAGGTAACCTACTTTAATGTATTCATCCTATTGCCAAAATCATTCCCTGTAATCAGAGGTTTTCCCTCTGTGGTTGAATTTATCAACCAGTAGGGACTTAAAGAGCACACTAGAATGATTTTTTTTTCCCCAACACATTAATCTGAGGCTTACATGCTGAAAATGAACTAATTTTTTAAAAAAGATTTTTTTTTATTTATTTATTTGAGAGACACACACAGAGAGAGAGAGAGAGAGAGCACAAGCTGGGGTGGGGCAGAGGGAGAAGGAGAAGCAGAGTCCCCCCTGAGCAGGGACCACCCCCTCAAAGGCAGGGCTCAATCCCAGGACCCTGAGATTATGACCTGAGCAGAAGGCAGACACTTAACTGACTGAGCCACCCAGGTGCCCCTCAAAATGAATATATTTTAATCAGCTATCATTTATGTGTTTCGTATTTACTAAAAATATGACACTGTACTAGACACTGTGTAGAATACAGAAGTTGACTTTACATAGTGCCAAACATCTATATTATTAATGGGAAATAAACAGGTTTCAGAAGGCAAACTATTATAGAAAGGTACTAATTACAATATAGGGACAGTGGAGGAAGAGGCATCTGTCTAGAGGCATCTGTGAAGGTACAGTCATGGAAGAAATGTGACTTGAAGAGGGCATTGAATAATCAACTGATGCCCAGGGTGTGATATAAAAGATGTTTATAACCTTCTAAACAGAATTTTATAAAATCTCTTCCTTGCCTTACTAATTCAATAATCAGATAATCCCTAGACTAGTTTATCCAAATGAGTTACAGAAATCTTCACCAACCAACCATCATATCATGTGATTAATTTCATTTTAACGTTGGAAAAATATTTTATAAAGATTTTTAGTATTTAGGCAAGGTCTAATGAAATTAGTGTCAAAATGCGTGAGAAAATCAAATATCAAATGGTTCACTTATTTGAATAAGTTTACTAATTTATTTCATAATTACTGACAATATAATGATATTTAAAGGATGCATTTCTAGAGAAGATGGATCCAGGATGCAAAGAGGCTGAATTCCCAACTATATCAATAAATTTCATGACCATGTTTTTCCTAGGAAATGCTCAGGAATAGACATTTCATTTTTCCTTCAAAACCAGGCAAGTTTTTTTTCTGGTCATTTTTATTCTACTAACCAAATAATGTAAAGGCAAAGTCTAAAGGATGGCTTGTATGACAAAAAGCACAGGTAAAAAGCACCTTTATAATGCAGAAATAAATCTTGAGTAAAAAAATTAAAATATCAGAGGGGGGGCAAAATAGAACAATTAAGAGTATAAATTTGACCTTAAACCTCTACAAAACAGTTATTGTCTCTACATCTTCTTCTACAAAACTACCTTTAGTAAAATATCACTACAATGAACTGCCCTGTAAGAGAATTTTGATGCTAAGCCAAGGAAAAGAGAAAGAAAAGAAAAAGAAAGAAAGAAAAGAAAGAAGAAAAGAAAGAAGAAAGAAAGAAAGAAAGAAGAAAGAAGAAAGAAAGAAAGAAGAAAGAAAGAAAAAAGAAAGAAAGAAAGAAAAAAAGAAAAGAAAGAAAGAAAGAGGAAGGAAGGAAGGAAGGAAGGGAATTAGAGTGTTTAGGATCTCTGTGCCAGGAACTAGGGTGGGTAGAGACCAAAATATATTTTCTATTATCTCATATATCCCTAGGTTTTTGATGCATGGGTCAATGAAGCTTCTATCTTTCTGAGCCACAGTAATAGAACTTTACTTTTTTTTTTATTTGAACCAGCTATAGTCCTAACAAGCAACTAGCACTCTATAATGTGCTACAATTAGTTCCATTAGGCTGGTATTAACTTTCTATGTGAGCATATTTTTCCCCTTAATGAGCGTAAGAACCTTGAACACAGGAGGTTTTTATAAAATAGGTATTTAATACATATCCACAGCTTTAAATACTACTTACATTTCAACAGTTCCAAAATTACTATTTCTAAACTAAAATTATCTTCTCAGATCAAGCCTTATATAACCAACAGATTTTGTTATAGCTCCCCTTGGATGTCTGACACAAATTTTCAAATTTAACACATCCAAAACTGAATGCTTAATCTTACCTGCCAAATCTTTCTCTTCCTCCAGACTTCAGAATCTCCACCTATTTTGTTACTCAAACAGCATGTTGGGTCACTTCCTCTTCACACCCATCATTATCAAAATGCAATATGCCACCAATGTCTCTGAAGTATATCTCCAAAATGTTGCTTTCCCGTTCTCTCCACCTCTATTTTAACACCATAGAACATGTCATCATCTCCTACTACTGGCTCTGCAATTCTCTTCCACTGCCCAATTTCCCTTCCACTTCCCTCCAATTGATTTTCTATACGAGAATGATCTTTTAAAAATATAAGTTGAATGTTACTACCTCTCTTAAATACTTTCAAAGTCTGTCTGTCTTACTATAAAAATGTGGATATAAAAACACCCTATATGCCCAGCTCCTTCCAACTTCTTCATCTTAATCTTATCATTTCCCTGCTTGTTCATTATGTTCAGGAAATCATGTGGTTTTTCAGTTCCTGAAACACTCCAAGTTCTTTTCTACCCAGGAGACTGTATGTTGCCTCCTTCACTAAATTTCTCCCTAGATAACTATTACTTTTCGTGTAGGTCTCAGTTTTAACATTACGTCCTTTTGTAGAGAGTCCCTCACTGATACTCAATCTGAGTTAATAGTTTCTCCTCATTTCTCACCACTTATGTAATTAGTCCCTTTGACCGCTCACAGCACCATTACCTTTTCCTTTATAGCACTTTATTAAAAAGGCAGAGGCCATCTCCATTTGTTGCAACACCTTAAGTATACACTGTTTCTCAGATAGCGTATGGCACATAGTAGGTGTACAATAAAAGTACGGGCAATAATAGATGCATGTGTGACAGAATGAGTTTACTGAAATGCATTGCCAATGGTTGCATGAGGGATTACATAACTGAGAGGGCACAGCAAATACCACCAGGACATTATTCATATTTCTGGAGTATTTTGATACCATAGAATCTGAAGCTTTAAAACTCAATGGAACAGCAGGGTTCAACACTTGATTCTTGCTGCTTTTCTTTTTCTTTCTTAGAAACAAACACTTAAGGGGCACACTAGCAGTTTGGAAATCACCCTGGATACTGTGAACACTACATCCTATAATCATTTGCTATCAAGTTTATAGATAATGGTAACCACAGGAAATGGGGTTAAGGACATGATGAAATTGTTGGAGACATAGCCCTTGTCCTGAAATTTGCTTGCAAAATAACTTACATTAAACCTTCTAACAGACTTGTACAAAACAAAATCAAAATCATGTAGCCAGCATGAAGAGCACCCCATGCTCTCTAAATTCATGAATTGGCAAGGGTGATCCATCTATTAATGCAGAAGGTATAAAAAGAGACTAAAGGAACAGACTCCAATATTGGAGGCTATCACTTCAAATCTGTACATTTTAACAGACAGAATTTTATTATTCATTTGTCTTAATTTTTGAATGAAAAAAGATCTTTTGCTTAATTTTCACACACATATAGAAAACTATTGGTTCAAGTTATAGTTTATCTTTAATTTATTGAATGTTATTGATGAATATAACCTTAATGTGATCTAGGTAAATGATTGGCTAGGTTGATTCATTTATGCATTTGGTGCTGTGTTTTAATCTTAACTATTTCACATTTTGTTGTGTTTTACCTTAACCAAATAATATAGGTTCAGTGTTTTGTTTTGTTTTTATTTTTTGTTTTCCTTTACAGGCAATATTTTCTTCATTTATATGCTTTACTTCTTTGGAATACAACTTCTAGGTATTATGTTTCCTTATACTACTAGTAAAATATATCCATATGTACTATGAAAAATAGTCTGCCAAAAGTTTAAATTTGAATTACTTTACTAAATAATCCAGTAGAGATATTTTCCTTTCTATATAGAGAATATTGAATATAATGACACTTTTGTAAAAGATGTGCACAATAAAATGAATAACTCAGAATAAATGGTAATAAGCTGTGTAAATATGAGGCTAAAATATTTTTGCTACCATATTTCTAAAGTGATTATTAAACCCTAATATGCATGAATTCACTTAGAATTAATGTCTTTCTATTTTTATTAGTAGTTTTCATTTTAAATAGTTACTCTTAAATGTTCAATTCTTATATTTTTTAGTTTACACAATCAATTCAGTCTTTTTATAAGGGACTTAAAATACACAGACATACAATGTGAACTGCACATTCTCCATAATGTTAGTCTCTTCAATTAGGCACAATTTAATGTATTCAAATTAATTTATTATAGAATGTCATAAAAATGTAATCCCTTCTTTATAGGTTGTCCAGAACAATTTAGATTTTTAAGAACCTGCAAAAACATAAATGCCATAAAAATGCATGTCAATATCTGAGTCTTACAGTAGAGTATGTAATATCCACTGGGTCTCTGCTAAAACTTGTTGAAATCAATCACAGCAGATTTTAATCCATAAGTCGCTTTTCTCCAGATTTCTTTCCAAACTCTTCATCATTCCAACAAAGTTTTATGGTTCCTAGAATAATTTTCAGCTTAGTCATCCCAAAGTGAATGTACTGCCTGGGAATTATTCACCAATTCTATTATAGACTGGATTACTTTATGAATTTTAGTTGCCAGGTTCCCCTATCCAGCACAAATTGTAAGGCTGTTCTGCTTTGTTTATTTAATGTTTGGGTGTTAGTTAGATCTTTATTTTGAATTCAGTCTCAAGTATTTTAATGGATATTATGGGGAAATTGTTTTCTATTCTGAAGGACAATTTACCATATGGAAGATGTTCATGAACAACAACCTGTTTTTAAGTCAATAAATAGGATTGATTTTTTTTAAATTACTAAATGCTCACCAGTATAAAAGTATTAGAATATTATTGACTATAATCTGTATATTGTACTTTTAAAACCTGAATGTTGGTACTTCTTAATCCCCTTCACCCATTTCACCCATTTAACCACCTCCCTGCCCCTTAAGGAACCACTGTTTGCTTTTTATAATTATGAGTCTATTTCTCTTTTTGTTTTTGTTGTTTCTTTGTTCATTTGTTCTGCTTTTTATTTTTTTAGAGATTTATTTATTATTTATTTGAGGGGGGAGGGGCAGAGGGAGAGAATCTTCAAGCTGACTCCCAGCTGGGCAGGGAGCTCCAAGTGTGGCTCAGTCTCACAACCCATGAGATCACAGCCTGAACCAAACAAAACCAATAGTCAGACATTTAACTGACTGAGCCACCCAGGCACACCTGTTTTTTAGTTTTTACCTGTAAGTGAAATTATATGTTTTTTATCTTTGTCTGGCTTATTTCATTTAGCATAATACCCTCTAGGTCTATCCATGATGTCATAAATGGCAAAATTTCATTCTCTTTTATGACTGAGTAATATTCCATTGTGTATATATACCACAGCTCTTTATTATTTCATCTGTCTATGGACATAGGTTGCTTCCGTATCTTGGCTATTGTAAATAATGCTACAATAAACATGGTAGTGTATATAGGTTTCAGAATTCATGTTTTTGTTTGCTTTGGGTAAACACCCAGAAGTGGAATTACTGTATCATGTGGTACTTCTATTTTTAGTTTTTTGAGGAAACTCCCTACTGTTTTCCATAGTGGCTGCTCCAATTTACTTTCCCAACAGTCCACAAGAGTTGCCTTCTCTTCCTATCATTGCTAATACTTGTTATTCCTTGTCTTTTGATAACAGCCATTCTGACTCAGATAGGATGATATCTCATTGCGGTTTTGACTTTCATTTCCCTAATGATTGGTGATGTTGAGCATCTTTTCATGTGCCTGTTAGCCATCTGTGTATCTTCTTAGAAAAAATGTCTATTCAGGTCCTCTGCTCATTTTTTAATTACATTATTTGATTTTTGATGTTGACTTCTATGATTTTTTTTTATATTTTGGATATTAACCCCTTACAGATATATAATTTGCAAATATCTTCTCCCAACCAGTAGGCTGCCTTTTCATCTCATCGATGGTTTTTCACAGTGTACAAAAGCTTTTTAGTTTACTATAGTCCCAATTGTTTATTTTTGCTTTTGCTTCCCTTACCTGAAGAGACAGAACCTGGAAAATATTGCTAAGGTTGATGTCCAAGAGATTACTGCCTTTTTTTTTTTTTTAGGAATTTTATGTTTCAGATCTTACATTTAGACCTTTAATTCATTTTAAGTATATTTTTGTGTATGGTGTAAGAAAGTGGTCCACTTTCATTCTTTTGCATGTAGCTGTCCAGTTTTCCCAGGGCTGACAAATTTTGATGTTATGATAATTTTTATGTTATGATAATTTTTATTGCACATGTGCAAATTTTTTCAAGTTCCTCCAACTTCCTGATAGCAAGTATCTTGGATTTGATGCTCTCTATATAATTTTTTTGTTGTTATCATCTATCAACTTTTTAAGGAAACAAAATAAAATTATAGTACACATAATTTGAAGCATCTTTACACTTAACCATATAACGAAGAACTTTTTCATTGCTAGGCTCTATTTATCCCATTAGAATATAAAAATACAGAGCATTCTGAGTGGGTCCACCTTACTTTATTTAATCAATTCCCTATTAATGAAGATTTGTATAATTTTTCTTCCTCTCCTATAAAGCACAATTTTAATGTGAACATAACTGTATAAATAACTTTGCAAACTCAGGTAAGATGCATTCTAGCGTTTAGAAGTTTACAATAAAAAAAGCTAAAGTGAAATTAAGGTACACTATTACTAAAGAATTGTGATACACCTGGCATGGATTAATGCAAACAATACAGACTTGGTATCAGCATTCTTTTTTTTTATTTAATTTTATTATGTTATGTTAGTCATCATACATTACATCATTAGTCTTTGATGTAGTGTCTATGATTCATTGTTTGCGTATAACACCCAGTGCTCCATTCAAAAGTGCCCTCCTTAATACCCATCACCAGGCTAACCCATCTCCCACCCCCCTCCCCTCCAAAACCCTCAGTTTCTGAGTCCATGGTCTCTTATGGTTCGTCTCCCCCTCCGATCTCCCCCCTTCATTTTTCCCTTCCTACTATCTTCTTTTTTTTTACATACAATGTACTATTTCTTTCAGAGGTACAGGTGGTATCAGCATTCTTTAAGAAAGTCAGAAAACAAATTGCTTTTAACTTATTTTGATTAGTCTAGTGACAGAAATGTTAATAAGTTATGATCAGTACCTTTAGATGTTTTCAGTCTAGCTGTGGAGACACTCAAGTTTCCCCAATTGGTTATTACAATGATAGGATTTGCAAAGTATTCTGGTATTCTGGGGTACAGGAAAACATGCAAATAACTGTATAGAAAAATTGGGAATGTTTCACTGAAGAAATATTAGGTATATTTTTGCTTTTTTAAACAATATTATTGAGGTATAATTTATATATCATAAAACTCAATCATTTTAAATGTACAATTGAGTGATTTAAAAAAAATAATATTTATATAATTGAATAGCCATTGCACAATTACAACCTTTTTTGGAAATTTTGTATCACCCTAAAAAGATCTCTGTCATTTGTAATATATATAAATACATAGAGTTTTGAGTGTTTCCTCCAGAAAAAATAAAGTGTGTCTTTATTTACCTCATTTTTAAGGATTATTTTGCTCTATATAGACTTCTTAGTTGACATTTATTTCTTTTAGCACTTTATTTGTATCCTTCACACCTTAATTAAAATGTTACATCTTCAAACTACTCTTTCTAAAAGTCACTCCGTTTCTGACATCAACGTTCTATCTCATTCCCCTGTTTAATTTCCTGAATGAATTTTGCATAATTTTTCTATTTAAAAGTAAACATATTTATCATGTATTTCTTTCATAGATATCCATGAAAGTAGAAACCTAAGCCTCTTGTTTCTAGCTATATCCCCAGGTCTGATAATATTGCTTGCGACATAAGAGGTAATTGATGTATATTTGAATTAATATAAATACTTTACTGTCATGTTTTAATGTTTACATTGGGGAAATAACCTGGTTGAAAATGAGAATATACCTGGTGTCAGTAGTCATTTATTTAATCACACCTTTATTCAAGAGACATTTAATAAACATTAAGTCCAAGCACTATTTAGTTTTTAAGAGCATAACAAATAAAAAAAAGACTTAGTCCCAGACCTCATAGATTTTGTTTGTTAATAATTACAATACAGTGTGAGAAATATTCTCTTTTAGAAAGCCCAGAACAATATATTGGAAGGTCAGCTAAAAAGCATGCCTGAGAGTCTTCCCACTTTGGATAGTCACAGGGAGCCCCATTTTGAATATTAGGACAAGCACCTTCATTTTTTTTCTCTTCGGCTCTATTATGTTTCTCAATTAAGAGTATTTACTTTCTTATGTTTCAAAAGGAAATATATATATATATCCTTAGCATATGATGGCAATTGAGCCAAGGGAGTAGATGAGATCATTCAAGAGTGTTATAATTTAAAAAATGATTTTAAAATAACAATTATATTAGTTTTATTGCATGTGGACAGAGTCCCTAAAACAAAACCCGTCTGGGTAGTTTCCAAACCCACTGTCTTATGAGTAGAAAAGGAACGTATATAGCTAGATCTGCTATAATAGGAGTGTGTAGCCTTTCTGAACCTCAGACTGAAGGAAAACAACACCACTGAAAAGAATTATTGTATTAAGTGAAAAAAACACTAGTTAACATGGAAACTAGAATGTTGTAAGCTCTCAAAGAATTATGTTTTAAAATTAATTTTCAACTAACACCCTCAAACCATTTTAAATGTGATTCCAGATCTTATAGTAAATATTTAGTAATGTTCCCGTGCCCATTAAGGTAAAAACAAAGCTCACATATAGACATTGAAATTTCTTTACAATACGGACAGAGATATCTTTTCCAATTTCTTAATTTTTTTTTTTTAAAGATTTTATTTATTTATTAGAGAGAGAGAATGAGAGATAGAGAGCACAAGAGGGAAGAGGGTCAGAGGGAGAAGCAGACTCCCCGCCGAGCAGGGAGCCCGATGTGGGACTCGATCCCGGGACTCCAGGATCATGACCTGAGCCGAAGGCAGTCGCTTAACCAACTGAGCCACCCAGGCGCCCCCAATTTCTTAATTTTTAATATGTTTCCAATCTCTTTATGATTTTTGCTTGTGCCGGGCTTTTCTAAAGTATACCTTGCTATTTTTACCTGGAAAAAAAAAAAAAACACCTGATTTTTTGCAGCATTCCTGAACTCTGTAATTACAGGATATGTCGCCATCCTCTAAACCTCTGTCCCTCATCTGTTATTTTAACTATTTCCTCGGTTATCGTCTGTTAGATTTCTCACTGAAATAGACTAAACAAATTGAAAGCAGGAAATTATTTCTAAAATCTGTTATTTATCTGCAGCACCTAGCAGAGTGCCTGTTACAGAGATGACTCTCTTCTTTCCATCCCCCCTCCACCACGTACACATACACACACAGACATGCATGCACACACAATGTTTAAAGATAACTTTTGTAGTTCAATTAGTGTCTCTAAATTATATTGCCCCATTGATTAACATCCATTCTATAGAATCATAGAAAGAGAAACGTTAGAGCTAGAAAGAACACCAAGGATTCATCTGCTCCAGAGGTGTTCAGAAATATCATTTGTGGAATTTGAATATGCACTTATCTGGTTCCAGCCACAGAGGCTCTAATTCAGTAGGTTTGTGGTGAAGGTCCAATACTTGCATTTGATTTAATTTCAAAAAGTGATGCTGATGTATGCTTCTTGTTGGGAAATATTGACCATCTCCTTCCCATCCTTCTTATAAATGCAACTGACAACTCTAAGAGGTAATCTTTCACAGGTCACAGAAGAATTTGATGACAGGGGTAAGAGTAGAAATCAACTGTCTTGTTACAGTGCAGTGATCTTTCTTTCCCCTCTACTGATACTGGCTTCAAGTAAGGGAAAAGAACAGCATTCGGATTTTTCCTCTTTTCTTCTTATTTTGCTACCATCTCTGTATTTTTCCACAAATACTATCTTAAAAAAAAACACAAAAACAAAACCAGCAGCATTGACTTATGTAGCTGTCAACATCATCAGGGAAACACAATGCTCTGTGACAAAATTTTTTCTAAAGATGATGTTCCTAATCAAACCTAAGGAACACTCAGGTTTTTGTGTTTGTTTTTTTCATTGAGTTATGGGATTATACTGGCTTTTTCCTCAATCCTAACTCAGATGAGAAGATAGGTGACCTCATTTTTGCACAAATAGAACATACTATGTCTTCTTAAATAGGTACTCAACCCATGGGAAAAAGAAAACATTATATTAAAAGCCATAGTATAGCTGGAATGAGTCCAATCTCATTAGATATTGCCATCTTTGATAAATTTTCCTCATTTGCTAAAATTATTAAATATATAAATTATTCCATAAAGCCATTTTAACAGAATCAGGGTAATATCTGCTTAATTAATAATGATTATAATACATTTTAGAAATAGACTCTGTAATGTTCTTAAAAAATATTTGTGAAGTGTTTCTTTTATTTTGAAATGGCTAATCATAAGAAATAACTAATTCTACTGATGCCTTCTTCAAATCTCTGAAAGTGAGTATTGTCAATGTAGTTTTGGCAGAATCAGACATCTACATACCAGATCTGGGCACCTCTGGAGGTACCTTGAATATAGTGGTAGGGCACAATTTATTAGATACAACCTCAACATTTTCAAGGATATCACACTTCTCATATAAAGTTAACAATACCTGGAAGGAGACAAATCCAAAATAGAAAAGTTGCAAGAAAATATTTATCAACCTTCATTTTAAAGTTTAAATTCACCATGAGTCTTTGAAAATTTTATACAAAAATAGAGGGGAGTATTAATTTCATTATTACTAAATTATTATTAAACATGGGGCAATCAATGATTTAAATCAAGCTGGGATAATTGAGAGTGAATTATCATTATCCACTGTGAGAATATTGCTCATAAATTACTTCTGAAGTCCAAAGGATTATTATGCATTTACTCTTATAAATTATGGCTCGATGGTAAACTGGATGAGATTTTAATATTTTAGCATTCATTAAGTTGTGAAGGCTTAGAGCCAGCATAGTGATCAACAAACCTGGTTTGTCCTCTAATGAGAATAATTCTGTTACAGTTAAGTACCATAATTATCATAAATTTATATAAATTCAGGTTAACCTATAGAATTAACATTAATATTTGTATTTTGCATATTTTACTTTGGAATTAAAGGATATAGGTTTAGTTTCTACTCTTAAACACTTAACATAAGGATGTTAACATATGCAATGTGGGTAATCATTTTATTTTACATGAAGCATGCAAAATATACAATTAAAAAGTAACTTCCATAAGCTTATAGAAGCTTATCTGAACTCTTCCTTAGTCTGTGTCATTACATGCTCATTCATGTTTTCATGCCTATAGCCAGTGATGGATTGTGCTGAGTTATTGAAGCATCTGGGAAGAGGGCAGCTTCTAGAAACACAGACTTCATAAGGATACTCTAAATAAAAACCAGGGTATTGCTGTCCAAAAATAAGAGAAAATGGATAACTGACATTCTAAAATACAAATATCTACCACAAAAATAGAGATAAAAAATCCAGAAAAAATAATAGAAGGGAAAGTCAAGTTGGGTCCAAAATAATCCTAGGTGAAGCCTCTCAGAGTATGAATCAAAATGAATCATGGAACACTACATCAAAAACTAATGATGTAATATATGGTGATTAACATAACAATAAAAAATTTAAAAAAAGAAAATGAATCAGACTCATTTTATATATTAATAAACTGCATATACCCCATTCCATGATATGAGTTGAGTTCTTCCCCAGTATTTTAGTTTTTTTTTTTTTTTGCTTAGATAAATCTGTAGATTTGGGGAGGGCATTCAAACGCTGTTATCACTGGCCACTTTGCTGGCTTTATAATGTCAGTATGTAAGCATCTGTATATTAATATAGAGCTTGTTAATGTATTAAGGGACTTAATGATTCTTGATGAAATCGCTATGAGTAAATAGATTACTAAATTTATTAAATTCTGTAAACTTGGGGCCAAAAATAGAATACCCTTAAAAGCACACTTTTATTTTTTAACAAATACCAAGATTACTCTGAGAACTAAAAAGTTACACATCTAGTATAAACAACTTGACATGGAAAAGGCTTTCTTTAAGTAGATTGTAGCTATTCACTTCATTCTCATGAGGTACCTGAGAATAAGAAATGTAATAATAAATATTTTAGAAGATAAATCAGTCTAAAATATTTATAAACAATAAAAATTTGAGTACTTTTATTTTTTTATCTCAAATGTGTGTATTTTCCACTCTTACAATAAAACCAGCCCAATTGTTTCAAACACTGAAAATAGTTGTCTGCTTCTGCTTGATAGTAAAAAACTATTATTTGTGCTTCCATTAAGTGTTTAACTACATGACAGCTTTCTGTCAGAAAGTAATCCAGCAGGCCAGATATGGCAGAGATTTTTTTTAATGTTATGTTAATCACCATACATTACATCATTAGTTTTTGATGTAGTGTTTGTTCCATGATTCATTGTTTGCGTGTAACACCCAGTGCTCCATGCAGTATGTGCCCTCTTTAATACCCATCACCAGGCTAACCCATCTCCCCACCCCCTCCCCTCTAGAACCCTCAGTTTGTTTCTCAGCGTCCACAGTTTCTCATGGTTCGTCTCCCCCTCCGATATCCCCCCCTTCATTTCTCCCTTCCTGCTATCTTCTTCTTCTTCTTCTTGTTTTTTTTTTTTACATATAATGTATTATTTGTTTCAGAGGTACAGGTCTGTGATTCAACAGTCTTACACAATTCACAGTGCTCACCATAGCACATACCCTCCCCAGTGTCCATCACCCAGCCACTCCATGCCCCCCCCCCCCCCACTCCAGCAACACTCAGTTTGTTTCCTGAGATTAAGAATTCCTCATATCAGTGAGGCCATATGATATATGTCTTTCTCTGATTGACTTATTTCGCTTCGCATAATATCCCTAGTTCATATTGCAATTGCAGATTTTTTTTTGCGCTTAATATTCCATTGTGTGTGTGTGTGTGTGTGTGTGTGTGTGTGTGTGTGTGTGTGTACACCACTTCTTCTTTATCTATTCATCTGTCGAAGGACATCTTGGCTCTTTCCATAGTTTGGCTGTTGTGGACATTGCTGCTATAAACATCGGGGTGCACGTACCTCTTCAGATCCCTACATTTGTATCTTTGGGGTAAATACCCAGTAGTGCAATTTCTGGGTCATATGATAGCTCTTTTCAACTTTTTGAGGAACCTCCATACTGTTTTCCAGAGTGGCTGCACCAGCTTGCATTCCCACCAACAGTGTAGGAGGGTTCCCCTTTCTCTGCATCACCGCCAACATCTGTCATTTCCTGACTTGTTAATTTTAGCCATTTTCCTGGTGTGAGGTTTTGATGTGGATTTCCCTGATGCCCAGCGATGCTGGCATTTTTTCATGTGTCTGTTGGCCATTTGAATGTCTTCTTTGGAAAAATGTCTGTTCATGTCTTCTGGAACCGACAGAATGGGAGAAGATATTTGTAAATGACATATCAGATAAAGGGCTAGTATCCGAAATCTATATAGAACTTATTAAACTCAACACCCCCAAAACAAATGATCCAATCAAGGTAGAGAGTTTTTTTAAAAAGAACATCTAGTCTATTTTTCCTAGTTTACATCTGTCTTCTATCTTTACTATACTAGATTTTGTCTCAAAATAATTATAAAATATATGATATAGACAATAGAAATTTCTACAATGAGAAAGTTGCCAAAAATCTCAAGTCAGATGATATTTGGATTCCAAAACTTTTTATATATGTTCTAATTCATTAACTAGCTCCCCATATCCTCATTAATATGATCTGGGATACTCAGATTTTGTTTTGTTTTGTTTTCTTATTGAAGCAAAGATAAAATGAAGAATTGTCTGTAATTTATTCCACAAGTCATTCATTTACTTACTTAACAAGTTATTAATCACCTACTACTTTGTAAGTATTACCAAACCAATGGATGAAGAAGATTGGCATTATTTTCAATACTCAGAGAAAGCCTAGTCTAGGAGGGATTATTTCTAATCAATTATTTTTTTACAACTATTTGTTTAAAAATGTATATTGTAAAATTTATATGTGCATTATATATAATATTATATATAATATACAGTATCATATAGAGAGAAGTAAATTTTAAGCTTTCAATTGTGGGATAGTGAATAGGCATTATCTATACGGAGAGAAATGGGGAGAGTATTTATCCCACACAGAGTGGCAATCATTAGACTGGAGGGATCTTATCACTTTTGAAGATCTGAATAATGGCCATTATGTCAGAGGAACAAAGAGAATGAAGAATATCCTGTGTGCAAAGGTGGCGATGGTTGGAGAGCATAGAATTTTGCTGATCATGTTAAGGATTTGACACATTATTCCAGTAGGAGAAAGTAATTAAAAAGTTATAACCAAAGTGTCACCATGAAAACAGTTTGCATTTTTATATGTAATTATTTTTAATACACTACTATCAATTTCTTGGAAAGAGCCACAAGAGTAGGGACAAAAGAAAACTGAAGTAGATCACATGAGAGATGATGGTTGGCTAAGACTGTGGTAGACAGTGGAACTGAAGAGCGTGTTGGATGTTTTGGAATATGAATAGTATACAAAATGGATGGAATTTAGTGAACTTTTACTTAATTCTTACAAAAACCCAGTGTGACAATTATGAGAGCTTATGGAATTTGTCTCAATTCCTTCAGTATGTCTCAGAGTAAAAATTAAAACCTTGAGTTCAAACTCGAGGGGGTATGTATGTGTGTGCACACGCACCAAGTATGGTATAAGGATACATGACTTGAGAAATTTTAAATATATACTGGATTCAGTACCATGTAAGTTATTGGCCTTTGAGAATATATTGTTGTGTTTTGCCTATTGATGTGTATAGGTTAATATGTATACACAAGAGTCAGTCTTTTTGGGTTTGAATCCTAGCTTTGTCACCTAGCAGCTATTTGACCTAAAGGATATAATTTAACATTCTTGTGTCTTCATCTGTAAAATGGTATAATAATATTCCCTCAATCATTGGGAAGTTGGAATTATTAGTGAGTAATTCACTGTTTGGTTCAGTATGTATTGTTATGATAATTATAATTATGGTGATAATGATGAAGAATGACAAGCTATATGTTATAAGTTTGATGAGTCAAAGGCAGGTGAATAAGTGAAGATAATAAGTGTAGATAATTCTTTTGAAAAGTAAATTTTTAAAGTGAGGCATAAGATAGAGCTCCGTGCAGTAAAGAATTTTGACCTTCCCCAAAGAGAGATCTGATCTTTGTCCTCATCTTCTTAGAGGTAATCTTTATTTGCCTGGGAATCTTGCAGTAGCCCCACAGTAACAATGTGATTTAGGATGAGGGTTGACCCCACCTGATAGTCTTAGGGTGGGCCTGGCCAAGTCAGGAAAAACTAAGCATGTGATTTAGGGTGGGGACTTTAAGTCACATGTTATCAGTTGATCTGAAGTTCAGCCAAGTGAGCAATTAATTATGCATATGAAATAAAGCCTCAATAAAAACTCTGGACATTGACGCTTGTACATGCCGTATGGTTGATAACATTTTATGCATACTGTCACACATTAATTCCAGGAAGTGGAAGCTTTTAAACTGAGTGTGATTTTGGTCTTCTCCCCTCCCCCCACCAAGTTTGCATTTGTCAGAAGTGAGGGTGTCTTCTGGGGACTCTTCATTTCAACCTTGTAATTGTACGTTAACCTCTTAAAGATTGTGTCTGAAGCCTTATGTGACTGTGCCTACAAACTATACAGTTTAGCTAACTTGAGATAGGTTCTAGCTAAAGGAAATTTTATGGTTTAGGAATGTGCTTTAATTATGTTAATGAAAGTACTCCATGACAGTTATTTAAAATGTAAAACACTAAAATACTACAGGAAAAAAAAGAAAAAGAAAAAGAAACATGAACACCAAACTGAGTACTGAAGGGACAGCAGTAGTCATAATTTGTGGCATATCTGATTTCAGAAATCTATCAACGTCTCTCGCTTTATCAGTGTACTGATATAGCTAGAAAAATGAATGGGGAGAGATTGTTTATATTTAGATCATTCTGTATATGTAGTCTAAGGGTGTAATATATTAAGTAAATATTGTCTTGAATTTAAAGAAAGAAAAGTAAACTAAAAGAATTGGTGAATTGCAAATAATTTAATAGTAAATCATCTTTTTATTTCTCAAGAAAGAATTCACTAAATTTAGGAAAAATTATGACAATTAAGGATTGGAATATTTAATAAAGTTTTAACATACTCTACTTTGAACGACAAAGATTCCAAACATCCTGCCCTCACATCTTGATTATGTGTGCTTATGTTCTTTTCTTTATACAGGTATTCTATTGTGCAACCATAATTTTCTAAATTGCTGATCTCAGTTCCAAATCTAAATGATTTTGCCTCTTAAGATTATTCATTTACAATGGCTTTTTCATTTCTGAATTTCTTACTTTGTTTCACTTCTTGGTTGGGTGAATTTATCATTGATTTTTTTCTATAACATTTAATAAAGGCAACATTCTATGAGAGTATCTTTCTATCCATTTGATTCATGACTTGCCAATATAATCACCTCTGATCATAATTTATTTTTCCACAACTTTGGTGATAACATTTTTATCTATCCTTTATGTTGTTGTGTTAAGAGACCAGTCTTATTTTCTCCTCTTATGTAGAAAGTTGTTTGATAGACAAACAGGTATTTTTTAAAAAGAGGGAACTTACTCAAAGAGAACAATATTAGGTAATTTTCAGACTCTAAAAAAATGTAGTTGAACTCAATACTCCTAGTCCATCTCTAGCTATTGATTTTCAGAATTACAAATAGAATTAAAGTAAAACAAATCTACTAAAAGAAAATTAAAATTTATTTGCAATACAAATTAGAAATGACAGCTGCAGAGAGAACAAAGTTTTTCTATTTTTCCAACTACTCAGCTGTGTCAGCAGTCAAGTATAGAGTTGGGCAATTTTGAGTGTAAGGTGTGTGTCAGCCAGAGTATTGTCAGCTAACTACAGGTCTCAAAGCCGAGGGAGAACTTGCATGGGAAAAGAGCAACCGAAAGTTCTAAAACATGAAATGCTTTTACTCTACTTTCTTTTCAAACAGTCTTATAATTTCGATGTAAGAAAGACGTTAGGGTTCAAAGCCGACGGCCAAGAAAGAATTCTTGAGATGTCTTTGGTGCAAAAGAATTGTTTTATTAAAGCACGGGGGACAGGACCCGTGGGCAGAAAGAGCTGCACCGGGGTCATGAGGAGTGGCCCATTATATAGTTTCAAGTTGGGAGGGGGTTAGGGACAGCACAAGTCTCTAAGGAATTTTGGAAGCAAGGTTTCCAGGACCTTGAGGGGGCTAGCTATTGTTGGGAAAAAGTCATTTATTAACTATCTAATAAAACCTGAGTCATGAGACCCTTCAGATGTATATCGGTGGACCATATGCTTGGGAGTTAATTGCCAACACGTATCTTGGGGAGTTTAGAAATAAAGGAAGTTTCCAAAGGAAATTTATAGTTAAAGTAGACTTACAGGATCCTGGGGAAGGGAGGGACTCAGGCTAGGATTGCTTTTTGCCCTTAGCTAAGTGTTAACATGGAGGCAGTTGAGTCCCTAGAGGAATGTCCCTGCCTGTTTCAAGGACTTGTCAATGGGCTGTAGGTAGTAAGAAAATTTAATATTTTTTCTTCTGCCTTTGTTTCCCATATCAATTTCAGTTACTCCAAATAACCTCATAGTCATTACATCTCAGAAAAGAAACTTTAAAGGAATCACAGTTATGGCCAATAAAACAAAAACCAAACAAAGACATGAAGGCACTTCTTAACATTCCTTAATAAACCACAATCAAGAGTTAGATGTCTTACCTTTAATTTCCAGCTCTATTAGTAAATAACCCTGCTAATTTAGGTCACTTAAATCTTTTCTCTGCTGCTCAGTTTCTTATTTACAACACAACAGATTCAATGTTTTTTGAATTGCATTCTACTTACAATTAAGTGTTTTGCTGACTCGGCCTGAGTGCTAGGGTAGGGAAAAGTGAGTAATTAGAAGCTGAATGAATAGGGATTCAATAAGACTCTCCGCTTTTATCTCTTTTGTAATCTGATTCCTGCTTATTATTTTATTTGAGGGGAAATAAGGTCTGATAATAAAAATGAAAGGTGAAATTCATTTTAGCTTTATAATTCAGTTATATAGGATTTTTCCTTGCAGTATATGATACAGTGTTGCTAGAGAAAAGGTACCGAATACTAGCTATTTATTTTCAAATGATCAGTCATCCATAATAAATTTTCTTTTACACTCTTCATGCTTTTCACTTTTACTGTCTCAAATCCATTATTCTTTAATAATATGATATTTTCAAGAGATGTCATGACTTCATCAACATCTTTTAATAATGTAGTGGTCTCAGTGAGTAGGCCTCCAAGGTGAAGCATCACATCTGCTTCTTATGTTGTTAAATGCATGAACATAGTTGGTGAAAGTATTGAGGTCAGTCACTGAGTAAGAAGTAAGATGGAGAAAGGTCATGTACTCATGTCCCCTGGGTACACATGATAATATGATGCAAATAATAAGAATCAACAATACATTCCTAAAGTAAAACTTGAGCCAAGAATTATGTGAGTAAAAGACACAGTGTTGAAAAATATTGTACTGACTCCTTTGCTTCCCAATTATTAATTATTTCTATATTATTAGTAATAAGAACTATTTCTTTTATGTACTTAATGGACCAAGAGGATGAGAAATTAAACTTTATTAGTTCAAAACAAGAAGATTAATGTTACTTAGATTACCAAAATATTACCAGATGTACCAGAAGTGTTTCAATAGCTAAAAAGTTTAATAATTCATTTTTAAGCTTAAGATTACAGAAAAGCTCTTCTCAAGTTGTGAGTGATTGCAGTGATGGTCCCAATGTTTTATCTGTCCTGTATCCATCATTTTTACCATGTAACCTCATGCTCTCTTACCACTGAGATCAGAGTGACCTACTCCATCTATTGACACTGAGTTCAACCATGTGATTTGCTTTTTAGAATGGTATATTACCTTGTGCACTGAATTTTGCTCTCTTGAACCTCTGCCATCATCAGAAGAGCATACCCAGACTAATCTGCTGAAAGATGAAAGACTCATGGAGCACAGCCAAATCACCAAAGTGCTCCCAGCCAAGACCAACCTAAATCAGCCAATATCTAGCTGTTGTCAGTGAACATACAACATAAGAGATCACAGTATGTGAGTGACCACAGCCAACACCAGAAACACTGACTAGCTGATCACAGCCTAAATTGTAAGCATTCAGACTAGTGGGATAAATAAATATTGAATATACTAAGCCACTGATTTTTGGGAATAGATAATTGGTACAGAAGCCCTAATGTTTAATTACAAATCTATGCATAGAGTGAGATTTATTTATTTTCTAAAATCTTGCATCTGTATCTTAGGATGTGATTATATTATTTGCTGTAGAACTCAGAGAAAGATTATAATTTAAAGCATGAAATCAGTATTCCCTTGAAATAAAAGACACTCAAAATATATACTTAAGAGTATTTCTTGTACTGATACCAGAGGCAATTTATTTATTTATTTTTAACGAGTTTATTTATTTATTCGACAAAGAGAGAGACAGCGAGAGAGGGAGCACAAGCAGGGGGAGTGGGAGAGGGAGAAGCAGGCTTCTCACAGAGCAGGGAGCCTGATGTGGGGCTCGATCCCAGGACCCTGGGATCATGACCTGAGCCAAACGCAGTTGCTTAACGGACTGAGCCACTCAGGTGCCCCCCAAAGGCAATTTAATTTTTTAAGGCCATCTTTTACATTATGATGAGAATGGAGTAAAAAGTCAGGAGTCTAGGAATCTAATAATCTTACTCAATTGTCATACTAATATATATATATATATATATATGACATCAATAAGATAGTGAACTAAGAAGTGCCAGGCCTTTGTTCCCCCACAGATATATCAAGTAAACAAGTATGGATAATTTTATAGGATCTCTGAAAACCAAAGATCTACAGCAATTAAACAAATGCTTAATCAAGAAAAAACCACATTCAAATGGTAGGAAATTTCATAACAGTTTTATCTACACTTTGCACCCTTTCCACAGTGTGACAGGGAGTGGTCTGATTGAAGTAGCTTAATTCCCAATTACCTCCCTCAAGAAGGAAGGAGCAGAATGGAACTTGTTTAAAATGTCTAGATGCCTGTGGAATTCCCTGGGGACTGTTTTATTGTTTGTTTCACTTGACTAGAGCTTAGACAGTGAATAAAAGTATAGTTTGGATTCCAAGCTGGGAACTGCAGAAGGTATTGGTGGGCACTGAGATATTTGAAAACTGTAGCAGGGCTGCAGAACCATGGACACATTGTGGGGGGTGGGCAAGAGATTATGGGAAGAAGAATACAATAGAACATTTACGTCCATGAGAAGAAGCTGGGGTGATACTCTTTAGGAAATTAAGACATTTAAAAGTAGCTGAGGAAATTTAAACTGAATGGGTAAGTAAATATATAAAGCACACACTCAGGCCCAAACAAGAGCCAGACCCAGAAGACTGAGAAGACCTTAAGCCTTTACACCAGGCTGATCTCTAGGCTCAGGAGTTTGCTAATCAGTGAAGGTCTTCTATACCAGTCTTCACAGACTAGGAGAGGTGATCAGTTTTTCAAATGTCTGATTTTCAACAGAAGACCATAGGCACACAAAGAAAGTGGGAAACATGGTCCATCCAAAGCAACTAAATCTCCAGAAGCAGTCCCCGAAGAAACATATGTTTCATAGTTACTAGAAAAAGACTTAAAAATAACAATCTTATGGTATGGTCAAAGAGCTAAAAGCAACATGAAAACCTAAAGAAATTCCTGAAAACAGTACATGTACAAAATGAGAATATCAAGAAAGATATAATAATTACAAAAAATAAATTTCAGCAGAAATGCCAGAGCTGAAAAATACAGTAATTGAAAAATTTACTAGAGGGACTCAACAGAAGACATGTGCCATTATTAAAAAAAACAAAAACAAAAACAAAAACAAAAACAAAACACACACACACATAAAGGAATGCAGTAAGGGAGGAAATGGGGTATAAAAAGGTTTTAAGATGTACAGAAAACAAATAACAGAATGTCAAGGTATATACTTCTCTATTAGTAGTTACTCTAGATGTATATGGATTAAATTTCCCAAAGAAATGTTATAGATTGGCAGAATGGATAATAAAAAAAGGATTCAACTATGTAATATTTACAAGAAGTTCATTTTGTACCTATGGAGATGCATAGATTGAAAATGAAAGGATGAAAAGAAATATTTCATGCAGATAGTATCCAAAAGAGAGATGTAGCTATACTGATAATGGAAAATAGGCTGTAATCCAAAAACTGTTACAAGACACAAAGAAGGACACTATATAAAGTTAAAAGAACCAATTCACCGAGAAGATATAAAAATTATAAATATATGTTCACCAACAAACATCAAAGCTCCAAAACCTATAAAGCAAATAATGACAAAATTGAGGGATAGATAATTCTACAATCCTAGTACTACAATAGATAATTCTATGGTACTCCAATTTCAATAATGGATAGAACAACCAGAAAAACTAATGAAATAAAGGACTTGAACAACACTACAGACCAGTTGGACCCAAAGGCATGTATCAAACATACTACCCAGTAACAATAGAATATGAATTTTTCTTAAGTGCTATATGGAACATCTCCAGGATAGACCACTTATTAGGCAACAAAACCAGTATTAATAATTTCAAAAAACTTAAATCATACAAAATATCTTTTTAGGATTATAATGGAATGTGAGTGGAAATTGATGGCAAAAGGAAAGCTGGAAAATTCACAAATACTTGCAAATTAAACAGCACATTTCTGAATAACTAATGGATAAAAGAAGGCATCAGAAGGGAAATTAGAAAATACTTTGCAACAATTGAAAATGAAAACACAAGATAACAGCTTAAAAAATTAGAGGAGGGAACACTTAAAAACATTCTCTGAGGCCAGCATTACTCTGTTACAAAAGCCAGAAACACTGGAAGAAAAAACTACTAATATCCCTGATTAACACTGATGAAAATTTTCAACAACTTACTAGCAAATCAAATTCAAAAGCATGTTAAAAGTATTATACATCATGACCAAGTGGGATTTACTCCTGAAATGCAAAGATGATTCAACCAAACATTGCTGAAAGAAATTAAAGAAGGTAATAATAAATGGAAGGACATCTGATAAACATTGATTGGAAGACATAATATTTGTTAAGATGCCCGACTATCCAAAGTGATCTACAGATTCAATAACATCTCTATCAAAATCCCTATGAAATCTTTTGCAGAAAAATAGAATTCCAAAATTCATATGGTATCTTGAGTGACCCAAATAGCCAAAACAATCTTGGAAATGAATAACAAAGGTGGAGGTATCATACTTCCTGGATAAATAGGCAGATAGAATTTTTAGGACAGTGAAAATACACCACATTATCCTGTAATGATGGATACATCATTATATATTTGTCCAAACTCATAGAACGTACAACACCAAGAGTGAGCCCTCATGGAAACTATGTACTTCAGATAATATGATGTATCAGTGTAGGGTCATCATTGTAACAAATGTACACTCTGGTGTGGGGGGAGAAAATGGGGAAAGCTATGCATGTGTGGGGCAGGTATATGGGAAATCTCTGTCCCTTCCTCTCAATTTTGCTGTGAAACTAAAACTGCTCTAAAAATAGTCTTCCTTTTAAAAAATTAAAATAAAAAAAATTAAAGGTTAAAAAAAAAAAAAGCAACCAAAACAAAACAAAAAAGAAACACCTAGAGGGTTAGTGAAGTTGTACATGCAGAGTTTCTGGAGATTCTCAATGAATGTGATTAAAGAAATACACTTTGTTTCATATAATTACAAAAGATTATTCAATGCCCTTTATAAGTCAGAGCAGCCACAAAGCATCTAAGAGAAATTAGAACAGAATTTGAACTCAAATATGGGTTAATTAAGGTAGAGAAAGGGAAAGGAGAGAGATAGAAGACCAGCTTTGTGTCTATAATTCCCTTTCAACTTTGTTGTTTCCTCTCAGTTTTTGGAGTGGCCAAGGCTTGTTGAAAGCCTCCTTGAGAATATGGACTCAAATGGTCTAACTAGGAAGGGAAGAACACAACCAGGTGAAGGGAACACCAGAGGGAAGACAAGGAGAGCACCCAAGATCAGTCTCCTTATGTTTATTAGAGGGGGACAAACTCTCCCAAGCAGTGTTTTTATGGAAACATTGTTCTCCAGGCTGTGGTTTTAAAAAGGGAAACTTTTCTCTTATAACTGAATGTCTTTGGCCACACTATTTAAAGGTACATAGTTTTTCACTGGGCCTTGAACTGTTGAGTCATATCATAGAAATTTATGATGTCCCCTTGTAGTGTTTCCCTCTCAGAAGAGGTCAAAACAAGAGGTTTTAACTCTTCCTATTAATTTACTAATACATCAATAAATACAGTTCAAAGTCATTTTAAACTTTGAAATAAAGAAGCTCTAAATATTTCTTTAAAAATAAAAATGGAGAGGCCTATCAAAAGAAATCAGAAGCTTTTTAAAATAAGTGTTACATTTCCTTTTGTTAAGGAAATATTTTCACAACACTCAAGAATCAAAAGGAAGATACACAATGCTTTGTTTCTCTCGGTCTCTCTATTTCCACATTTGTGTATGCGTGTGTGTATGTGTGTGTGTATGTTCCTTTGCTTAGAATTTAAACCACTAAATCTGCCATTAAGGCTTATATTCATGGATGACCATTAAATTTCTTAAACATAGTCAGGGATATTAAGAACAGTAATCACATTCTTACCTATCATGATTTGACTACTTTTTCGCTAAAATACTACCATAGATGTCTATTGAGGAAAATAAGCTTCCAGAAACATATGAGCTGAACTCTCCCTATAACCAGTTAGTTACTGCTCTGATATGCTGCATGGTCTCTGGAGTACCAAAAAATCAGGAGCACCCAAAGTATTTAACTTAGTCTCAACTAGCACACTGGGAGAAACTGTGACTGTGCACACACACAAAACCCACAATGAAATAATTTTCTAGGTTAGATAAAGAAGATTAATTAGAGTGAGTTGTTCATTTACAATCTAACTTAATACCTAAATTATTTAAGATACATTTCTATACCCTAATAATTTATTCATATATCATTGAATAAGGTGAGGTAAAGAAAAACTTATTACAAGAGAAAATGCTATAGCCAAGACTTAAATGAATACACAAAATACATGTACTAAAGTTTAAACAAGTATTATTAGAATATAGAGTATGGCCTGGAAGGAAGTCTATATTGCTGAATTACTGACTGCAAGAGGAGGCAGGTTCCTGTACAAATGTTAAGGTTTGGGCTTTATGCTCAAAGCAGCATGGCTACATTGAAAAATTAGCATGAGAGTGATAAAATTAGATACAATTTAAAAATTTCTCTGTACATGATCTGAGTAAAGATTAAGAGACTAAAGTTTGAAAGGAAGAAGTAACTGAGGTCAGAGAACATGGGGATTCCTAATTACTTTTAGCAGAAAAGCAATGTGGATTTGTTATTGATTGGTTAGGAGGGGAGAATGAGACATTGGGGCTCAAAGCTTTTTGGCTTTATACATATGCATATGTATTTGTGTAAAGAAGAGTGAAACTAGCTTGCTAAAAATTAAGTGGGAAACAGAATTTAAGCATTTGTTTCTGTTAGTAAGAAATCGAATTTTTTTTCCCTTTTTGCCCTTATATAAACTCAGCTGTTAAGTCCATTAAACTTGGAAGTGACAAAACTTGAAAGCCTCCATCCTCTGCCTCCCTCCACCCCCAATCTTACTCCTCACTCCTACTTACTCTCAGGAGCTAGGCAAACACATATTATAGAGAACCACACCTCTTTCAGAAGATGGCCCTTGCCCTTGAAATCATTAGCATGCAACATTAGTTCATTCATTAAGGCCATCCATTCATTCAACAATAATCTGTTGAGTGTTACTATGTCCCAGGCACAGTTCTAGAACTGGAGTAAAGCATTTAATGAAACAGACAAAATCCTGCCCTGATTGCGGTTATATATTCTACAGGAAGGAGACAGAATATCCTAAAGAAGCAAAATGCATACTGTGTTAGGATCATGTTTAATATTAAGGAGAATAATAATAATACAGTGAAAAAAGATAGGAATTTTGGGTTTGTTGTTGCTTATCTTTACATAAAATGGTTAGGGAAACTAAGAAGGTGACATGTAAATAAGACATGAGGGCGATGAAACAACAACCATGTTGCTCCACCTGAGAGAAAGATCTGAGGACACAGCAGGGACAATGCCCATTCTCCTCAAGACCTTCCCAGTTGCTTCCACTGCTCAGTTCCAAAGTCATTCTTCGCATTTTTAGGGTTTGTTAAAGGAGCATCCTACTACTAGATACCAAAATTTGTATTATATCTATTGCTATTGGATAAATTATCCCACATATTAGTGTCATAAAACAAGGTATATTATCTTTCAAAGTTTGTGTGGGTTAATGATTAGGGAAAACCACTGAACAGCTGTGTCACAGGTTTTCTCTGAGATTGCAGACAAGATATCCACTGGGGCTGCAGTCCTTGGAAGGGTTGACTGGCCCTGGAGGATCTGATTGCAAGATGGTCAATATACATAGCTAGGAGCTGGTTACTGGTGGGAGATCTCAGTTTTTCTCTAAATGAACCTTTCCACGGGCCTTCTTAGGTATCCTTCTGATATGGCAACTCATTTCCCCCACAATGAGCAACCTAAGAGAAAAACAAGCAGAAGTTATTCATTTTTGACCTAGTCTCTGAGGTCACATATAACATGTTTACTCTATTTGTTCGAACCAAGTAACTAAGTCTAAGCCACATTTAAAGTGAGGAGTGTCAGAGATTCCTAGCTCTATTTTAATACCGTTGTAATGAGAGAATAACAGGTGCAAAGTTTCAGGAGCAGGCAAATTAAAGCAAAGTCCTGTGACTGGCAAATTAAAAGTAACAATAATGAGGCTGGGTGGGCTGATTAGATTATTTGTCAGAGAAGATGACACATCTGTCTTTGAAAATGATCTTCAACTCCATTTGGGAAACTTAGCAGTAGTGAGAAATCAAATGAACAGTTTTGCGAATGCTCTGCTATGGAAGAGCATGTATTAGTAAACTGCATCATGGTTTAAGATATTTTAATTTGAATTTTATGCCCTAAGGTCTAATTTTCCTCATGGCTGCAGCTTTTTATCTGTCCCATGGTACCTGTGTCAGAGGTGATATGCCTTATACACTACAAGTCACATTAATGTTAATGCAGTTTCAAAGAGTTTGCATGTAGCTTTGGCTGCAATAGACATTGCCTTGTCATAAGCATTAGTATATCTATACATAATACCGAGATCTGGGGCAAAATGTATAAAGTCAAAGACAAAGCATATGAGAAAAGACGCTTTCAATTAACAAATGATCTGATTATTTTCTAAAAAGCAAACCATATTCCAATGACTGGAAAAGGAATATTAGCAAAGCTTTGATTGACCAGAAATGGACATGTGCCACTATGCAGTGGTCAATAATCCCTCATGCTTTTGGTTACATATATACCTCAAGGAGCAGAAATAATCTTTAACTGAATGGCACATGTTAAAATGTAGGCCCATGGCTTCTCCAATTTAAAAAAAAAAAAAAGTATAATGTTTCCAGTTGCTTAGAAATCTCTTCTTGCAGGGATTCCTCGGTGGCTCAGTCAGTTAAGCATCTGCTTTCAGCTCAGATCATGATCCCAGAGTCTTGGGATTGAGCCCTGCCTCGGGCTAAGTGGGGCATCTGCTTCTCGCTCCCTCTCCCTGCCTGCCGCTCCCTCTGCCTGCCGCTCCCCCTGCTTGTGCACTCTCTCTTTCTCTGTCAAATAAATGAAGAAAATCTTTAAAAAAATTTGAGAAAAGAAATCTGTTCTTGCAAATTTTACTCTTCAGCGCTTGTTATCAGACCATGTGTACACCTCATACTGTTGGTCCACATTAATATTCTCTTTATTAGAAGTCTGTAATTTAAGTCTGTAACCTATATTTGCTTATGATGACTTGTTGATGTCTCACAAAAACTCCAGAGAAGTAAAATATTTATAAGATAATTTTAATGTCCTAGCTCCTTATCTTGTGATCAATTTCCACGAAAAGACTAATTTTATTAAATGGTGAATTTTGACTCATGTTGAACTCATGAATTTTATTTTTGCTGTGACTTTGGTTAAAAATTAGAAACACTTTTGGGGTGGCTCTGTTGGTTAAGTGTCTGCCACTTAGTTTTGGCTCATGCCAAGATCTCAGGGTTGTGAGATCAAGCCCTGCATTGGGCTCTGTGCTGGGCATGGAGCCTGCTTAAGATTCTCTCTCTGCCCTTCTCTCTGCCCCTCCCATCCCTGTGTCTGCTAGAAATAAATAAATAAATAAATAAATAAATAAATAAAAGTAGAAATACTTTTTGGTGCCTGGGTAGCTCAGTCAGTTAAGTGTCCAACTCTTGATCTTGATTCAGATCTTGATCTCATGGTTGTGAGTTCAAGCCCTGCAAAAAAAAAAAAAAAAAGCAATACTTTTTGTTGTCATAGGTTTTAACATTCATAATAAGGAAGAGGACTCATAGAATTAAAATAAAAATTTGAAAAAATATTGTGGTGGTTCATGGTTTTGCACATCTATCAACACCCATAGAAATGTACACTAAGAATGGTCAACTTGTAACACATTTAAATCTTACTTCAGTTAAAAATAACTAAACAAACAGATAAGAAGCAAATTCTAGAATAATTTAGTGTGTATTAAGACAGATGGCCAATTTTATGTTCAAAATATGTTTCACCATATATATGGATATGTGTTTGTGAGTTTTGTGTGTCTGTTGTTACATTTGAAAACAACAATTAGCCTCCAAATAACTTAATAATATATGGAAAGTTTTTATGGAGACTGATCTGTACCCATATACTCCATTACTACCAGGATCCAGTGGACTAGTTGACTGCTTACTTGTTCAAGTTATGTCAGGTATGCCATCTGGCTTATATTCCTCCTCATTTTATAGAAAACTATCCATAAATGAATAATTGTTCTTTTAAGTTTTCACTACAAGCTCCTTGATGGAAAAGACCCTGTATTTAAACCCTGGTTTCCTAGGATCTGACACTATGCCTGTGAGTAGATGCTTAATATATGTTTGATAAATTAATTAATGCACAAATGAAAGGATATAAAGTTATAAAGAATGTTAAAAATCTCATAATTTCCCCCTTTTTTGATTAACCTCAGTTTGTACTTACAGACTTTATTATGGCAAGTTGACAATCTTAATTAATGGTTAGGATAGCATAGTTATTGCAAGGAAGTACTTTTAGAATTATACAAAATCAAGTTTGTATTTTAGATGTGTCAGAGAATCTCTTACACACAAGCTATTTAAAGTCTGTGAACATTGGTTTCCTCACCTGTAAAATGGAAATAATTATTGTCATAAAAGTAAAAGTATTCATTAATATGAAGTCCCTGAGCACACTGCCAGGCACTTAGTAAATGCTTGATTCTAGGCAGACATTATTATTTCTACTATTAAATCTACTAGAGCACATATGCCCATATAATTAAAGGTTATAAAAATAGCACATAGCATATTGGATTTTCACTTCACATTTTTTTCTGTGGTAGCTTACATTTTCATTCAAAGTTTTAACACAAAAGTTAATATTCACAGAAAGAAGCATTATCAGCAATCTGGTGTTTGACATATAGGTATTTTAACTGTGGTGACTCTCTGCCATTTATTTCAATCACTACATATTTAAAATTAAATACATTTTGAATTAGATTTTCAAGCCTCAGGCCAGCATTAGTTGCTAATCATTTCATTCATTTATTTAGATATAATCAATTCCTGAAAACTGTAATTGAAATCCAAAGAGTAGATAGATCCTCTTCTATTAAAAAAGTTGGACTACGTTTCTTCTCTATCTCAGATGCCTTGAGTGAAAAATGCATAGCAAGAAGTCTGCCTTAGGATGAAGCAAATGAGGAATGCAAGAGCAAGAGCATCTGGATAAAAGGTTCAGAGCTTTTGACACTTCACTTGAATATGTAAATTAGACCTTTAGCTTTATACTAAGCATTTAATATTCTCATACAACATACGTCATGCTGAGAGAGAGGAAATTCAGAAATTGTAGCATCAGTTTTTAATCTTAGGTGTGTATTGGAATCATTTAGGAAACTTTAAAATCTACTGGTTTTTATGTTTTATCTACAGAGATTTTGATTTAATTCACATGAAGTGTGGCATTAAGATTTTTATAAGTTCCCTGGGTGATTTTTATTTATATTAAAGTTTGAAAATCACTGACCTAAAACAAAAAGGAATGAGGTAAATAAAGTTCAAATAAATACTGCAGAGCTTCTTCCCCAATATCTAATTAGAAATAAGGAAAAAAAATTGCAAAATATGTTGATTTCCAAGTCAGTAGCTATCTGTAGTTTACATATTATCTTCCCTGAGTAAATTTCAAAACATATATAACTTAACAATAAACAAAATAAACAAAATCATGACAAGTTGTTCAAATAGCTTATTTTCCTTATTTACCAGATTTTCTTTTCCAAATTAACTTATTCCAAAATATATTGGGTGTTTTATTTTTTTTTTTTAGATTTTATTTATTTATTTGACAGAGAGACACAGCCAGAGAGGGAACACAAGCAGGGGGAGTGGGAGAGGGAAAAGCAGGCTACCCGTGGAGAAGGGAGCCCAACATGCGTGGCTCGATCCCAGGATTCTGGGATCATGACCTGAGCCAAAGGCAGATGCTTAACGACTAAGCCACCCAGATGCCCCCAAAATATATTAGTTTTTAATGTTACTAAAATTTGAGCAATTTAAAGAACACTTTTTCTCTGCCATAACTACTGGACACCAGAGAGGAATTTATATTTAATCTTAACTTCATCTATACAACAAAATGGTATAGCCAGTCTAACTTTGTTTGCCATAAATTTCTAATATTCTTGACAACACAGTAAACAATATGGTGTAAAGTGGATCTATTTATATTTCTTTCCTGATACTGGTCTATTCCTTAAATAGACCTTTTTAGGTCTATTTAAAAATGATATTCAATTAAAGAGGGCACATTCTGCGTGGAGCACTGGGTGTTATGCACAAACAATGAATCATGGAACACTACATCAAAAACTAATGATGTAATTATGGTGATTAACATAACAATAAAAAATTTTTTAAAAATTTGAGATAAACAAAAAAAGAAATAAAACACAGCCAACTACTAAAAAAATGATATTCATAATTAAAAATTCTGAATATTTGGGAAACTATTGCAATTCTTACTCTCCGCACACTCAATTCCTGTGTTCAAATCTATTAAAATGCAACAAGGTGATGTATAGTATGCCCTCAAAGTTTTCAGAGTGAGTAATACCCAGCTTTTCTGGTGTTCAACATACTGCCTAGTGATAATGATAATGATGAATACCCACACAGACTCCCTTAGATATTAAGAAAATGGTTTCCTTTAAGTCATATTGATACTCAAGTTTTACATCATTCAACTATCTTTGGAAAATACTCTTTAACAGCCAAAAATATTACTTCACTTAAACAACTGTAGGTATTTTGTAAACAACACACTATGTCCAGGAATTACAAATATGGAGTGAAATAAGTAAATGTGTTCCTTGAAGGTCTGGGCTTTCTGTTAGGTAGGGAAATACTAACATGAATTAAACTAGAACTATATCTCAACTTTGCATGCACCTGATTTTATAGCCCCAATAAATTATTTTAAGAATTTGTATCCACATTACCAACAAAAATATTCCAGAGTGAGACCTTGCCTGAAAAAGAGAGTCTTTGGGAAGTTCAGAGTAAAGATGTGATGAACAAAGTAAGTTCGTTGTAGTACAATGCCCAAACAAGTAAAGAACAGCAAAATAATTGCACTGTGATCAGTGTATCTAACAACTAGTAGCTCAAATTGTTATTTTCCTCAGTAATGTGTAAGCCACACAAAGATTCTATATGTCTGCCAATTTTATAATGTATTTATGACCTTTATTTTCCATTCTCACTGAAGTGATCTTGGTTAAGATTCTTAACACTTTCACACCCAAAATACTACCATAAAGATCTAATTATTTTTTCTGCCTTTCTATTCACATTCATCTTATATGCTATTGTAAGATTTTAAATCGTATTGTATTTGAAATCTTTCATTTATTTCATTTATTTGTTTCATTTCTTTAACTTAAAATACTTTTATTGAATATTTACTAAGTTTCAGGCACTATGTTAAACACACAGGATACAATAGTGGGAAAAAAAAAACAGTTTTGCTACCTTTAAAGTCTTAACAGTTCCAACATGAAAACCTGATAAAAAAAACACACCTAATTTAAAAATTTAACTTATAAACTCTGCTACTTACTATTTATGAGAACTATTCATTTTTAAATTGTCCAGTTACTTTGGCATTAGGAAATATGAACAATAATATTTTTCCAATAGGATTAATTAGAGGATTAAAAAGAAAATCAATGGAAGTTGCTTGGCACATAGAAGTTTTCAAAAAATAGCAGTTGAATCTATGTAAATCTTCAGGTACAATCAGAGTTTGTGGTTTTATTTTTTACTTACAAAAGCCATTCTATTAATTCTCAATAGAACTGATATATGAATTTATTGTAGGCAAATCTGTATAGGACTTAAATAATTGTTTTGTCTTTAGTGTTTTTCCTTAAGCATTTAAGAAAATGAATCACTTCTTAAAACAGACCATTTCGGGGGCGGAGCAAGATGGCGGAGGAGTAGGAGACCTGGATTTCCTCTGGTCTCAGGAATTCAGCCGAATAGGGATCAAACCATTCTGAACACCTACGAACTCAACAGGAGATCGAAGAGGAGAGTAGCAACAACTCTCTGAACAGAGAAGCGACCACTTTCTGGAAGGTAGGACATGTGGAGAAGTCAATCCAAGGCAATATTCGGGAGGATAGACGGCGGGGGAGGGGGCCTCCGTCGGCTGCTTCTGGCAAGTGATAGAGCCACAGAGCACAAAATCGGAACTTTTAGAAGTCGGCTCCGCTGAGGGATGTCGCTGCAGTGGCTAAGCGGGGGGTGGAACCCTCGTGGGACAGTGTGGTCTCAGGACCCTTGGGGTCACAGAAAGACCGGGGTGCCTGAGTGCAGCAGAGCTCCCAGGTATTGGAGTGGGGAAGCTGGCTGCAGAGATGGAGGCGAGGCGCAGGCTCTCAGCTCAGGGTTGCCATAAACTGTGATCTGCGGCCCAGTCGGGCCACTGCTTCTCCAGTAGGGACCCAACAAGCGGCAGATCCGGGGAGACTCCCATTCCTCCCCTGGGAGGAGAGGCGTGGGAGCGCACCGCAAGGATCTGCTAGATTTGGAGACCACACGGGATCGAGTACCAGAGATAGAAATGCTCGTGTCACAGGCCGGGTGAGCACGGAGTGCAGCTGGAGACCAGGGAGAAGGGAGTGACTGCTTTTCTCTGGGGCCGCACTGAGGAGTGGGGCCCCGAGTTCTCAGCTCCTCTGGGTGGAAATTGGGAAGCCACCATTTTCGCCCTGGTCCTCCAAAGCTGTACCGAGAGCTTGCAGGGAACCAGCTCCCGAGAGCAAACCTGAGCATGTACTTAGCGGGGACCGACAAGGGTGGGGCAATTCCGCCTCCTGCAAAGACACTTGGGAACCACGGCAACAGGCCCCTCCCCAGAAGATCAGCAGGAACAGCCAGCAAGCCAAGACCAAGTTTACCGATCAAGGAGAACGGGAGAACTCCAGCGCTAGGGGAATACTGAACATAGAATTCATGGCTTTTTTTAAATATGATTCATTAGTTCATCAAAGTTAATTTTTTTAACTGTTTTTTTTTTTAATTTTTCTTTTTCCCCTTTTCAACCAACATCTTATCAATCCCTTTTTTTAAAAAAACATTTTTTATTTTTCATTTTTAGAGTCATATTTTATCCCTTCATAGTAGTTACCCTTATTTTTGGCATATATATATATATATATATATATATATATATATATATATATATATAAGTTGTTCTCTCTTTAAAATTTTGAGATACAGTTTCTTCTAACAGATCAAAATATACCCTATATCACTAGTGTATGGCTTTGTTCTAGTCTCCTGCCTGATCACATACTCTCCCTTTTATTTTTTCTTTCTTTTTATATTAAACTTTCTTTTTTCAAACAACTTCTTATCGTATCAATTCCTTTTATAAAATCTTTTATAATTTTCATCTTTACAGTCATCTTCCATCCCTTCATTGTATCAACCTTTATTTTGTACATATATGTCTTTCTTCCTTTAAAATTTTAGGAGGCACTTTTTTCTAACAGACCAAAAAATGCACAAAATCTAGTGTGTGGCACTGATCTATACACTAGCCTGATCATATTTGATCATATTCTGCTTTTTTTGTATTGTTCTGTTTTTGTTTTTATCTTTTTATTCCTTTTTTTTTTTTTCCTCTTTCTTTTTCTTTCTTTCCCTTTCTTTTCCCCTGGTTTCAGGTCTTTTATGATTTGTATACAGTATATTTGCGGGGACGTTGTTAAACTGTTAGCATTTTGTTCTCTCATTCATCTATTCTCCTCTGGACAAAATAACAAGATGAAAAAAATCACCTCAGCTAAAAGAACAAGAGGTAGTACCGTCAGCCAGGGAACTAGTCAATACGGACATTAGTATGATGTCGGACCTAGAGTTCAGAATCATGACTTTAAAGATACTAGCTGGGCTTGAAAAAAGTGTCGAAGTTATTAGAGAAACCCTTTCTGGGGAAATAAAAGAACTAAAATCTAACCAAGTCGAAATTAAAGGCTATTAATGAGGTGCAATAAAAATGGGGGCACTAACTGCTAGGATAAATGAAGCAGAAGAGAGAATCGATGATATAGAAGACCAAATGATGGAAAATAAAGAAGCTGAGAAAAAGAGAGAGAAACAACTACAGGATCACGAGGGCAGAATTCGAGAGATAAGCGATACAATAAGATGAAACAATATTAGAATAATTGGTATCCCAGAAGAAGAAGAAAGAGAGAGAGGGACAGAAGGTATATTGGAGCAAATAATAGCAGAGAACTTCCCTGATGTGGGGAAGGAAACAGGCATCAAAATCCAGGAGGCACAGAGAAACACTCTCAAAATAAAAAAAATAGGTCAACAGCCCGACATCTAATAATAAAACTTACGAGTCTCAGAGACAAAGAGAAAATCCTGAAAACAGCTCGGGAGAAGAGATATGTAACCTACAATGGTAGAAATATTACATTGGCAACAGACCTATCCACAGAGACCTGGCAGGCCAGAAACGACTGGCATGATATCTTCAGAGCACTAAACGAGAAAAATATGCAGCCAAGAATACTATATCCAGCTAGGCTGTCATTGAAAATAGAAGCAGAGATAAAAGCTTCCAGGACAAACAAAAACTAAAGGAATTTGCAAACACGAAACCAGCCCTCCAAGAAATATTGAAAGGGGTCCTCTAAGCAAAGAGAGAGCCTAAAAGCAGCATAGATCAGAAAGGAACACAGACAATATACCGTAACAGTCACCTTACAGGCAATACAAAGGCACTAAATTCATACATTTCAATAGTTATCCTGAATGTAAATGGGCTAAATCCCCCAATCAAAGGACACGGGCTATCAGATTGGATTAAAAAACAAAACCCATTGATATGCTGTCTGCAAGAGACTCATTTTAGACCCAGAGACACCCCCAGATTGAAAGTGAGGGGGTGGAAAACCATTTACCATGCTAATGGACGCCAAAAGAAAGCTGGGGTGGCAATCCTTATATCAGACAAATTAGATTTTAAAACAAAGACTGTAATAAGAGATGAAGAAGGACACTATATCCTGCTTAAAGGGTCTATCCAACAAGAAGATCTAACAATTGTAAATATCTATGCCCCTAAAATGGGAGCACCCAATTATATAAGGCAATTAAAACAAAAGCGAAGAAACACATTGACAACAATACAATAAATGTGGGGGACTTTAACACTCCCCTGAGTGAAATGGATAGATCATCTAAGCAAAAGATCAACAAGGAAATAAAGAGTTTAATGACACACTGGACCAAATGGACTTCACAGACATATTGAGAACATTCCATCTAAAGCAATGGAATACACATTCTAGTGCCCATGGAACATTCTCCAGAATTGATCACATCCTAGGTCACAAATCAGGTCTCAACTGGTACCTAAAGATTGGGATCATTCCCTGCATTTTTTCAGACCACAATGCTTTGAAACTAGAACTCAATCACAAGAGGAAAGTCGGAAAGAACTCAAATACATGGAGGCTAAAGAGCATCCTACTAAAGAATGAATGGGTCAAACCAGGAAATTAAAGAAGAATTAAAAAATTCATGGAAACCAATGAAAAATGAACTCACAACTGTTCAAAATCTTTGGGATGCAGCAAAGGCAGTCCTGAGAGGAAAGTATATAGCAATACAAGCCTTTCTCAAGAAACAAGAAAGGTCTCAAATGCACAGCCTAACCCTACACCTAAAGGAGCTGGAGAGAGAACAGCAAATAAAGCCTAAACCCAGCAGGAGAAGAAAAATAATAAAGATCAGAGCAGAAATCAATGAAAGAGAAACCAAAAACAGTAAGTAGAAGATCAACGAAACTAGGATCTGCTTTTTTGAAAGAATTAACAAGATTGATAAACCCCTGGCCAGACTGATAAAAAAGAAAGAGAAATGACCCAAATCAACAAAATCATGAATGAAAGAGGAGAGATCACAACCAACACCAAAGAAATACAAACAATTATAAGAACATATTATGAGCAACTCTATGCCACCAAATTAGATAACTGGAAAAAAAATGTGTGCATTCCTAGAGATGTATACACTACCAAATTGAACCAGGAAGAAATAAAACCCTGAACAGACCTATAACCACTAAGGAAATTGAAGCAGTCATCAAAAATCTCCCACACAAAAGGCCCAGGGCCAGATGGCTTCCCAGGGGAACTCTATCAGACATTTAAAGAAGAATTAATACCTATTCTCCTGAAACTGTTCCAAAAAATAGAAATGGAAGGAAAACTTCTGAACTCATTTTATGAGGCCAGCATTACCTTGATCCCCAAACCAGACAAAGACCCCATCAAAAAGGAGAATTACAGACAAATATCGTTGATGAACATGGATGCAAAAATTCTCACCAAAATACTAGCCAATAGGATCCAACAGTACATTAAAAGGATTATTCACCACGACCAAGTGGGATTTATCCCTGGGCTGCAAGGTTGGTTCAACATCCGCAAATCAATCAACCTGATACAATACATTAACAAAAGAAAGAACAAGAATCCTATGATCCTCTCAATAGATGCAGAAAAAGCATTTGACAAAGTACAGCATCCTTTCTTGATCAAAACTCTTCAGAGTATAAGGATAGAGTGTACATACCTTAATATCATAAAGCCATCTATAAAAAACCTACAGCGAATATCATTCTCAATGGGGAAAAGCTGAGAGCTTTTCCCCTAAGGTCAGGAACATGGCAGGGATGTCCACTCTCACCACTGCTATTCAACATAGTATTAGAAGTCCTAGCCACAGCCATCAGACAACAAAAAGAAATCAAAGGCATCCAAATCAGCAAAGAGGAAGTCAAACTCTCACTCTTTGCAGATGATATGATACTTTATGTGGAAAACCCAAAAGACTCCACCCCAAAACCGCTAGAACTCATACAGGAATTCAGTAAAGTAGCAGGATATAAAATCAATGCACAGAAATCAGTGGCATTCCTTTACACCAACATCAAGACAGAAGAGAGACAAATGAAGGAGTAGATCCCACTTACAATGGCACCCAAAACCATAAGATACCTAGGAATAAATTTGACCAAAGAGGCAAAGGATTTGTACTCAGAAAACTATAAAATACTCATGAAAGAAATTGAAGAAGACACAAAGAAATGGAAAAACGTTCCATGCTCATGGATTGGAAGAACAAACATTGTGAAGATGTCTGCTACCTAGAGCAATCTACACATTCAATGCAATCCCCATCAAAATACCATCCACCTTTTTCAAAGAAATGGAACAAATAATCCCAAAATTTGTATGGAACCAGAAGAGACCCCGAATAGCCAGAGGAATCTTGAAAAAGAAAAGCAAAGCTGGCGGCATCACAATTCCGGACTTCCAGCTCTATTACAAAGCTGTCATCATTAAGACAGTATGGTACTGGCACAAAAACAGACACATAGATCAATGGAACAGAATCGAGAGCCCAGAAATGGACCCTCAACTCTATGGTCAACTCATCTTTGACAAAGCAGGAAAGAATGTCCAATGGAAAAAAGACAGTCTCTTCAACAAATGGTGTTGGGAAAATTGGACAGCCACGTGCAGAAGAATGAACCTGGACCATTTCCTTACACCACACACAAAAATAGACTCCAAATGTTTGAAAGACCTAAACGTGAGACAGGAGTCCATCAAAATCCTAAAGGAGAACATAGGGAGCAACCTCTTCGACCTCAGCTGCAGCCACTTCTTCCTAGAAATATCTCCAAAGGCAAGGGAAGCCAGGGCAAAAATGAACTATTGGGATTTCATCAAGATAAAAAGCTTTTGCAGAGCAAAAGAAACAGTCCACAAAACCAAAAGACAACCGACAGAATGGGAGAAAATATTTGCAAATGACATATCAGATAAAGGGCTAGTATCCAAAATCTATAAAGAACTTATCAAACTCAACACCCAAAGAACAAATAATCCAATCAAGAAATGGGCAGAAGACATGAACAGACATTTTTACAAAGAAGACCTCCAAATGGCCAACAGACACATGAAAAAGTGCTCAACATTGCTCGGCATCAGGGAAATCCAAATCAAAACCTCAATGAGTTACCACCTCACACCAGTCAGAATGGCTAAAATTAACAAGTCAGGAAACGACAGATGTTGGCGGGGATGTGGAGAAAGGGGAACCCTCCTACACTGTTGGTGGGAATGCAAGTTGGTGCAACCACTCTGGACAACAGTATGGAGGTTCCTCAAAAAGTTGAAAATAGAGCTACCATATGATCCAGCAATTGCACTCCTGGGTCTTTACCACAAAGACACAAATGTAGGGATCCGAAGGGGTACGTGCATCTCAATGTTTATAGCAGCAATGTCCACAATAGCCAAACTGTGGAAAGAGGCAAGACGTCCAACGACAGATGAATGGATAAAGAAGATGTGGTATATATACACAATGGAATATTATGCAGCCTTCAAAAGGAATGAGATCTTGCCATTTGCAACGACATGGTTGGAACTGGAGGGTGTTATGCTGAGTGAAATAAGTCAATCAGAGAAAGACATGTATCATATGACCTCACTGATATGAGGAATTCTTAATCTCAGGAAACAAACTGAGGGTTGCTGGGGTGGTGGGGGGTGGGAGGGAGGGGGTGGCTGGGTGTTAGACATTGGGTAGGGTATGTGCTATGGTGAGCGCTGTGAATTGTGCAAGACTGTTGAATCACAGATCCGTACTTCTGAAACAAATAAGGCAACATATGTTAAGAAAAAAGAAAAAGAAGATAGCAGGAGGGAAAGAATGAAGGGGAGTAAGTCGGACGGGGAGATGAACCATGAGAGACGATGGACTCTGAAAAACAAACTGAGGGTTCTAGAGGGGAGGAGGGTGGGGGGATGGGTTAGCTGGTGATGGGTATTAAAGAGGGCACATTCTGCGTGGAGCACTGGGTGTTATGCACAGACAATGAATCTTGGAACACTACATCAAAAACTAATGATGTAATATATGGTGATTAACATAACAATAAAAAATTAAAAGAAAAAGAAAGAACAAGGCCAGTATATTTGCTCTCATCATTCTATTGAACATTAGAACTAGAAGTTCTAACTACTGCAATAAAGCAAAAAAAAAAAAAATGCATTAAAAAACCAGACTATTTCAATCTTAATCAAAGCAAAAGTCAAAGTATAAAAGAGGAAAGACTTTTTTTTTTTTTAAATCATGTATGTTTTTCAAGGCCCTAGACAAGGTTTGAGAAAGGATATCATTTCATTATTGATCCAAACATATCTTTAGAAAGAGAAACAAGGTAAAACCCGAGGGGTAAGTTCCAACAATGAGAGTCTCAGGAAGCAATTGCCACATGTTTCAGCATAGCAGAATCTGAACTTACTCATTAAATGCTAGTTCACTTCCATGAACTCCAAAATAGCTAATAAAACTTATAGATTGACTTATTAAATTAGTCCCCAAATATGCCAAACCTGGTCCTTGAGTACATATAAAGCATTATAAAGAATGAAATCCAAAATAAGATATGGGAGGTAGACTTTTCGTGTTGAGAGCTTGCAATAGAGTGAGAAATTTTACTGAGAAAGAATTATAGGTCTCTATTGTGAAAAGTGTCAGAAAGCCTCAAAATAATTACTGAATGAAGAAGGCTTTATGGAAGATAAGTTAGATATCAGGAATATTTGAGGCCTTATATATGTTGTCTTTTGTGTTCATGAATTAAACTATTAAAGGAATAATAGTTCATTCAATAGAATGACTAGCGAATAGAGATTAGTATATCCATACAAACTGTTCACGGACAAATTTGAAGGAAATAGTGTAAGTCAGATTCTTAATGTTCAAAATAGGGGGAAAATGTGGCAAGTTTTGGGACCAGTAGGTGGCTCAGTGATATTCAGACTGATAGAAAAGTATGATTATGACCACATTCCAGATGGTAGATTTAGCTACATTTTATATAACTGAGAATACTTAGTGTTAGCAAGGATGTGGAGTGACTAAAAGTCTTATACTTTGATGTTGAGAATGTAAGTAGGTTCAATCACTTTGGAAAACTGTCCAATTCTTCCATATGAATGTAAGTAAGTACCCATTCAGTATGATCCAGTAATTCACCTCCTGTATATATATCCAATAGAAATGCATACCAATATGCCCCAGAGAACATGCACAAAATGTTCACAGTAGAATTACTCATGTATCCACTTGAAATTTGTTATTTTTGGTCAGTGAATTGTTTGTTAGTTTAATGCAGATCATTATGGTTACCTTTATATCATTTCTTATCACTTATATGTCAAATTCTTTCTATAAATGTGTATATTATATTATTTTATATAAGTATATATATGTATAATATGCATATGTACTACATACTATATATATATATTATAGTAAATGCACTATACTATATACATTTTAATACAATTATTTTATACTGTATATTATGAGTTTAACAGGGCCCTCATGAATGGGATTCGTGCCTTTATAAAAGAGCCCCCAGAGAGATTCCTTGCCCCTTCTTCTTTGTGAGGTTACAGTCAGAAAGATGACCATTAACAAGAAGCTGGTCTCAGCCGACATGTGCTGGGACCTTGGACTTTCCAGTCTCCATCTCTGTGAAAAATAAATGTTTGTTGTTTTTAAGCTGCCAAGTTTGAGGTATTTTTGTTATAGTAGCCCAAACAGATTGACAGTCCCTCCTTTCTTATGAATAGAGTTATGTTCTTAAAAGGCTATTGGCTGTATTTTACTCATTTTCCTAGGGTTAATCTTTACCTTGAAGATATTTTGGAATATCCATTATCCATTAAGACTAGTGGAAGACATTGCTTGGTTTATGATGCACAGATATTCCTGAAATCCAGTTGCTGACCTTATATCCTCATTCACTTTAACTTCAATTCCCAGAAACATTGCAGATTTAACTTCTCTCACCCTTACTTTGACTTACTTTTGGCTTCTCTCTGGTCTCTACAATTTCCAATAGATTTCAAATTGACACAGCAGGCACATGTCTCAGGGTCCTCTGTTGCCTCCATGCGATCTACTTAGTATAATGACTTGACTAGAGTACAGCTCTCAAGACATATTAATTGATTGGTATGAAAATATACATCCAAGGGTTCAGCTAAAACAAGACAATTTGTATTTTAAATGTCATTAGGTGAACTAGATTAGGTATTTTTAATGTAACTAGTATGTATATATTCACACTGCCAATAGGTGGACCCTACATGTCACATGAAGACCATTTTTTTTTTAGATTCTCTATCTTTTTTTGTTGTTATATTACTTTCTATTCATACTCTGCACTTCTTTTTTTTAATTTTATTTTCATATTCTGCACTTCTTTGCTCTATGAATTATGGGATTGTCTTAGTTTAACAAACTGCTTATAGAAAGAAATATCAAGACCGGGTGGCCTATAAGCAACATAAATTTATTTCTCATAGATCTGGAGAGTATGAAGTCCAAGATCAAGGTGCTGGCAGATTTGGTGTCTAGTGAAAGCCTGCTTCCTGGTTCAAATGCTGCTGTCTTCTTGCTGTGTCCTCACATGGCAAATAGGGGTGAGAGAGCTTTGTGGGGTCGGTTTTATAAGGGCACTATTGTCCCGCCCAAAAATAAGTACACTAAGTCCATTCATGTAGGCTCCATTTTCATAACCAAATCACCCCCGAAAGGTTCCACCTACAAATACACAGTGGGGATTAGGTCTCAGCATATGAATTATGGTGGAACACAAACATTCAGCCTATAGCAAGGGCATTATCACTAGCTTTCTCTTAATTTAAGCATTAATAATGTTATGTGAATGGAAAGTACTACATGATGTGAAAGAATTTTTTTTTTAATGTGGGCTCTGGGTAGAGGGGGTTGAATTTTGAGTTAAATGCAGAGACATTGAAAATACCAAACAAATAACCACTGTTATTTTTCACAAATGTGCTGGGCTGACAGGTTGTTTAATATAAACAGAATAATGTGTGTCCTGACATTTTCAAATTGTCTAGGAACTTTTAGAACTGAATACTTCATCATGCCTTTAGTTCTTTGGTGTTCTTTTCAGAAAATTCTTCCTGCCTGAAATAAAGTGTATGGCATTAAATCTTCTCCTAAGAAGACCACAAACAAGCCTACCCTTTAAAGAAGCATTTCCAATGTTGAAATCAGATAGAAATTTCAGGCAGACCTGCAAATATATATTTATACTTATACCAATTTAACTTTTATATGTATCAGATAATTGCTTTGATAAGGTGCGAATGGAGGTTAACTAAATTTCGGAGGGGATAGAAAAAAAGTTTTATTTCCAGCAACCATCTTGCTCTTTCCTGATGTTTGGTTTCAGAGAACCATATGCATCAAATATACAGAAAAGCCCTACCTTAGGAAACCAAATGAATAAGCTTCCGTGAAAGAAAGAAAAGAAAGAAAGAAAGAAAGAAAAAAGAAAAGAAATAAAGAAGACAGAAAAAGAAAGAAAGAAAGAAAGAAGAAAGAAAGAAAGAAAGAAAGAAAGAAGAAAGAAAAAAGAAAGAAAGAAAAGAAAAGAAAGAAAGAAAGAAAGAAAGAAAGAAGAAAAAAAGAAAAAGAAAGAAAGAAAGAAAGAGAAAGAGAAGAGAAAAGAGAGAGAAAAGAGAGAGGGAGGGAGGGAGGGAGGCAAGAGAAAGGAGAGAGGGAGGAAAGGAGGAGGGAAATGAGAAGGAAGACAGAACAATTTTAAAAAGAATGAATAGGGTTGCCTGGGTGGCTCAGTCGTTAAGCGTCTGCCTTCGGCTCAGGTCATGATCCCAGGGTCCTGGGATCGAGTCCCACATCGGGCTCCCTGCTCGGTGGGAAGCCTGCTTCTCCCTTGCCCACTCTTCCTGCTTGTGTTCCTGCTCTCGCTGTCTCTGTCTCTCTCAAAAAAAAAAAAAATCTTTAAAAAAAAAGAATGAATAGTGTCTCTTTTACTGTTTTATGAAATAACTAAACACAGCCATCATTACGATTTATAGATAATAAAATTGAATGTAATCATACATACACACACAAAGGCATTTTTAAATATCCCTTCTTCCATTCTGCCTATAGTCTCTCATTGCTTCATATATTGCATCCACAACAATCAGAGATTTAATTTCTCAGCAATTCAGTTGCATTACATTAGCTGGACATCTGTTTAAGGATGGTGAAAATATAAAAATATTCATGGCAACATCAAAGCAGTGATTTGTATGTTTGATTTTTCATGATATGTATAATTACTGGGTACTTACTGGAAATAGATTTGGGACATTTAAATTTTTTGTCTTCCTGGGCCATTGGTGCTAGAGGAAATATTAAAGATGAACAATGCAAAATCACGTATTAAGCTTTTGTTCCTCCAATTCCGAACAAAAAAAATGTGTCCAGTCTTCATGGGTTTTTAAAAATATTTCATTTAAATTCAATTTAGGTAACATATACTGTATTATTAGTTTCAGGCGTAGAATTTAGTGATTTCATCAGTTGCATATAACACCCAGTGCTCATCACGCTACATCAAGTGCCCTCCTTAATGCCCATCACCCAATTACCAGTCTCCCCCACCACCTTCCCTCCAGCAACCCTCAGTTTGTTCTCTATAGTTGTCTCTTATGTTTTTCCTCCCTCTCTGTTTTTATCTTATTTTATTTTCCTTCCCTTTCCCTATGTTCAGCTGTTTTATTTCTTAAATTCCACAGATGAGTGAAATCATATGGTATGTGACTTCCTCTGGCTGACTTATTTTGCTTAGCGTAATACAGACTAGTTCCATCCTTGTTGCAAATGGCAAGATTTCATTCTCTCTTTTTTTAAGATTTTATTTATTTGTCAGAGAGAGAGCGCATGCAAGCAGGGGAAGCAGCAGACAGAGGGAGAAGCAGGCTCCCCGCTGAGCAAGGAACCCAATGTAGGACTCGATCCCAGGACTCTGGGATCATGGCCTGAGCTGAAGGCAGACACTTAACTGACTGAGCCACCCAAGTGTCCCTGGATTTCATTCCTTTTGATGACTGAGTAATATTCCATTGTATATGTATACCATTTATTCTAATCCATTCATCAATCAGTGGACATCTGGGCTTTTTCCATATTTTGGCTATTGTGGACATTGCTGCTATAAACATTGGGGTGCATGTGCCCCTTTGAATCACTATGTTTGTATCCTTTGGATAAATACCTAGTAGTGAAATTGCTCTGTCATAGGGTATTTCTATTTTTAACTTTTTGAGAAACCTCCGTAGTGATTTCCAGAGTGGCTGTACCAGTTTGCATTCCCACCGACAATGCAAAAGGGTTCCCCTTTCTCTGCGTCCTCACCACCATCTATTGTTTCCTGAGTTGTTCATTTTGGCCATTCTGACAGGTGTGAGGGGGTATCGTGGTGGGTCTTTTTGTCTTTTAGAGAGGGAGAGAGAGGGAGGGCTGGAAGGGACAGAGTAAGAGAATCTTAAGCAGGCTCCTGGAGCCTAATGCCAGGGCTTCATCTCACAATCCTGAAATCATGACCTGAACTAAAATCAAGAGTCAGATGCTTAACCGACTCAGCCACCCATACACCCTTCATTGTGGTTTTGATTTTTATTTCCCTGATAATGAATGATGTTGAGCATTTTTTTCATGTGTCTGTTAACCATTTGTATGTCTTCTTCAGAAAAATATCTGTTCGTGTCTTCTTCCCATTTCTTTACTGGATTATTTATTTTTGGGGTGTAGATTTTAATGAGTTCTTTATATTCTGGATACAAGCCCTTTATCTGATATGTCATTTGCAAATATCTTCTCCCATACCATAGGTTGCCTGTTAGTTCTGTTGATTGTTTCTTCACTGTGCAGAAGCTTTTATCTTGATGAGGTTCCAATAGTTCATTTGTGCTTTTGTTTCCCTTGCCTCTAGAGATATGTCTAATAATAAGTTGCTGTGGCTGAGGTCAAAGCGGTTGCTGCCTGTGTTCTCCTCTAGGATTTTGATGGATTTCCACCTCACATTTAGGTCTTTCATTCATTTTGAATTTATATTTGTGTATGGTGGAAGAAAGTAGTCTAGTTTCATTCTTCTGCATGTGGCTGTCCAATTTTCCCAGCACCATTTGTTAAAGAGACTGTCTTTTTTCCATTGGATATTCTTTCTTGCTTTATCAAAGATTAGTTGACATAGAGTTGAGGGTCCATTTCTTGGTTCTCTATTCTGTTCCATTGATCTATGTGTCTGTTTTTGTGCCAGTACCATACTGTCTTGATGATTAGCTTTGTAATAGAGCTTGAAGTCCAGAATTGTGACGCCTCCGGCTTTGGTTTCCTTTTTCAACATTCCTCTGGCTATTTGGAGTCTTTTCTGGTTCCATACAAATTTTAGGATTGTTTGTTCTAGTTCTGTGAAAAAAGTTGATGGTATTTTGGTGGGAATTGCTTTGAATGTGTAGATTGCTTTGGCTAGCATAGACATTTTAACAGTATCTGTTCTTCCAATCCATGAGCATGGAATGTTTTTCCATTTCTTTGTGTCTTCCTCAGTTTTTTTATGAGTGTTCTATAGTTTCCAGAGTACAGATCCTTTACGTCTTTGGTTAGGTTTATTCCTAGGTATTTTATGGTTTTTGGTGCAATTGTAAATAGGATCGATTCTTTGATTTCTCTTTCTTCTGCTTCATTGTTAGTGTATAGAAATGTAACTGATTTCTGTGCATTGATTTTACATCCTGTAACTTTGCTGAATTCCTGTATCAGTTCTAACAATTTTTTGGTGGAGTTTTTCAGGTTTTCTACATAGACTATTATGTCATCTGTGAAGAGTGAAAGTTTGACTTCTTCTTTGTGGATTTGGATGTCTTTTATTTCTTTTTGTTGTCTGATTGCTGAGGCTAGGACTTCTAGTATTAGGTTGAACAACAGTGGTAAGAGTGGACATCCCTGTTGTGTTCCTGGCCTTAGGGGAAAAGCTCTCAGGTTTTCCCCATTGAGGATGATATTCGCTGTGGGCTTTTCATAGATGGCTTTTATGATATTGAGGTATGTTCCCTCTATCCCTACATGGTGGAGAGTGTTAATCAAGAAAGCATTTTCTCAAATGCTTTTTCTGCATTTATTGAAAGGATCATATGATTCTTGTCCTTTCTTTTATTAATGCAGTGTATCACACTAATTGATTTGTGGATGCTAAGCCACCCTTGCAGCCCAGGAATAAATCCCACTTGGTCATGGTGAATAATCCTTTTAATGTACTGTTGGATCCTATTGGTTAGTATCTTGGTGATAATGTTTGCACTCATGTTCATCAGGGATATTAGTCTGTAATTCTCCTTTTTGGTAGGATCTTTGGTTTTGGGATCAGGTAACACTGGCCTCAAAGAATGAGTTTGGAAATGTTCCTCCCATTTCCATTTTTTGGAAAAACAGAATAATCGTCTGTTAAGATTCAGCTCATTCTTTAAATGTTTGGTAGAATTCCCCTGGGAGGCCACTGAGCCCTGGAATTTTTCTGTTGAGAGATTTTTGATTACTGATTCAATTTCTTTGCTTGTATTGAGTCTCTTCAAGTTTTCTATTTCTTCCTGTTTCAGTTTTGTAGTTTATATTTTTCTAGGAATGCATCCATTTCTTCTAGATTGCCTAATTTGTTGGCATTTAATTGCTCATAATATTCTCTTAGAATTGTATTTTTGCAGTGTTGGTTGTGATTTCTCCTCTTACATTTATGATTTTATTTATTTTGGTTCTTTCTCTTTTCTTTTGGCTAACTCTGGCTAGGGGTTTGTCAATCTTATTAATTTGTAAGTTTACTTAGACATAATTTTGTCCTGTGCCAATTACAAAGCTCATGAGCCAGAGCAAATCACTGAACTGGCAAGTGAGGGAACAGAAAAGATGGAGGGTACTCTGTACTTGGAAGAAGCAGGAGAAAGGCAGAGAGGTCTATATTTTATAAGCACCCACATTGCTTATATCTTAGATTAGATGAAAATGTGAAGAATGAAATGTGGGAAGCTGAAGATTCATAATAGAGAAATGGGGTTCCCTATACTATAAAAATATATGCTAGAGGCCTCAGGGATCAAGGAGCATGGAGGTGGTGTAAGGGGACCTTGGTGCTTGGCAATGGCTGGAATGTACTATTAAGTTTATTAAATTGTCTGCTAACTTGCCCAGCAAGCCCTCCCTTACCCTGCAACCATCTGAAGTTTTAACATATCACAAGAGACAGGCTACAGAACTTCTGCCCAATACAAGTTCACTGAGGTAATTTGCTGCCCCTGGAAAGAATGTCTGTACTAATAAGTTGCCTTAAAAGTCCTGCATTAGTCTCATTAGCACCCACATACTAAGGATTAAAAAATCTCAACCTCCAGCCCCACCTTTACTCTTGAGTTTCAAACTTATAGTCAACCACTAGCTAGACATTTCTTCCTCAATATCCTACCTCAGACTCAAAATGTCAAAACTGAAATCCTCCCCCTGTAGTCTGTACCAAAGTTTCTGCCAACATAACTTCTCCATTCTGACCAGAAACTTGGAAGTCTATCTTTCACTCCTCCTTTTCCCTCACTCTGCTCAAATCCAAGCAACAAGTCCTGCAGTTTTGCTTCTTAAATATTTCTCTGACTCAGTGCCTCTGTGCCATCCTTAATGCCACCAACGTGGGTCAGATTCTCTTTATTTCTTGACTGAAATGTCCTCATTTCCTCTCTCATCACCCTTTTTATTTTGTTCCCTTTCAATCTCTCCTCTAAAGAGCTGCCAGGATTATCTCCGTGGCCAAAATCCTTTCAAAGTCCTCCCTCTGCAACTGGTCCCCACTGCCAGCTCCATCCTCACCTGGCTTTACACCATGAATTCTAAGAACAATAGTTCCCAGCAGGCTATCCATACCTCCTCTGCTCCTATACCTGCCTCCCATCACCTGGATGGATTCCTACTTCTACCTCTTCTGCACCTGGTCAATGTCTACTTCTCTTCTGTTAAGATTCAGCTCAGATCAGTTCTTTGAGGATCTCTTCCCTAGGATTTGGCTTAGGTAGTCCTAAAGCCCCCAGAAAAGTCAGTGTGGTGTCAACATTATTTCATGATTTTTGAATCATAATCCCCCCACAGGACTATGAGCTCCTAATCAGCTATCTCTTATTCATCTTTTTTTTTATTTTTTATTTTTTTAAATTTTTTATTGTTATGTTAATCACCATATATTACATAATTTGTTTTGGTGTACTGTTCCATGATTCATTGTTTGTTCATAACACCCAGTGCTCCATGCAGAACGTGCCCTGCTCAATACCCATCACCAGGCTAACCCATCCCTCCACCCACCTCCCCTCCAGAAACCTCAGTTTGTTTTTTCAGAGTCCATCATCTCTCCTGCTTCGTCTCCCCCTCTGACTTACTCCCCTTCATTCTTCCTCTCCTGCTATCTTCTTCTTTTTCTTTTTTCTTAACATATGTTGCGTTATTTGTTTCAGAAGTACAGATCTGTGATTCAACAGTCTTGCACAATTCACAGCACTCACCGTAGCACATATCTTCCCCAATGTCCATCACCCAGCCACCCCATCCCTCCCACCCCCGACACTCCAGCAACCATCAGTTTGTTCCTGAGATTAAGAATTCCTCATATCAGTGAGGTCATATGATACATGTCTTTCTCTGATTGACTTATTTCACTCAGCATAACACCCTCCAGTTCCATCCACGTCGTTGCAAATGGCAAGATCTCATTCCTTTTGATGGCTGCATAATATTCCATTGTGTATATATACCACCTCTTCTTTAACCATTCATCTGTCGATGGACATCTTGGCTCTTTCCACAGTTTGGCTATTGTGGACATTGCTGCTATAAACATTGGGGGTGCACGTACCCCTTCGGGTCCCTACATTTGTATCTTTGGGGTAAATACCCAGTTAGTGCAATTGCTGGATCGAATGGTAGCTCTAATTTCAACTGTTTGAGGAACCTCCATACTGTTTTCCAGAGGGGTTGCACCAGCTTGCATTCCCACCAACAGTGTAGGAGGGTTCCCCTTTCTCCACATCCCCGCCAAAATCTGTCGTTCCCTGACTTGTTAATTTTAGCCATTCTGACGGGTGTGAGGTGGTATCTCATTGAGGTTTTGATTTGGATTTCCCTGATGCCGAGCGATGTTGAGCACTTTTTCATGGGCCTGTTGGCCATCTGGATGTCTTCTTCGGAAAAATGTCTGTTCATGTCTTCTGCCCATTTCTTGATTGGATTATTTGTTCTTTGGGTGTTGAGTTTGATAAGTTCTTTATAGATTTTGGATACTAGCCCTTTATCTGATATGTCATTTGCAAATATTTTCTCCCATTCTGTCGGTTGTCTTTTGGTTTTGTGGACTGTTTCTTTGGCTGTGCAAAAGCTTTTTATCTTGATGAAATCCCAATAGTTCATTTTTGCCCTGGCTTCCTGTGCCTTTGGTGATGTTTCTAGGAAGAAGTTGCTGCGGCTGAGGTCAAAGAGGTTGCTCCCTATGTTCTCCTTTAGGATTTTGATGGACTCCTGTCTCACGTTTAGGTCTTTCAACCATTTGGAGTCTATTTTTGTGTGTGGTGTAAGGAAATGGTCCAGTTTCATTCTTCTGCATGTGGCTGTCCAATTTTCCCACACACCATTTGTTGAAGAGACTGTCTTTTTTCCATTGGACATTCTTTCCTGCTTTGTCAAAGATAAGTTGACCATAGAGTTGAGGGTCCATTTCTGGCTCTCGATTCTGTTCCATTGATCTATGTGTCCTGTTTTTGTGCCAGTACCATACTGTCTTGATGATGACAGCTTTGTAATAGAGCTGGAAGTCCGGAATTGTGATGCCGCCAGCTTTGCTTTTCTTTTCAAGATTCCTCTGGCTATTCGGGGTCTCTTCTGGTTCCATACAAATTTTAGGATTATTTGTTCCATTTCTTTGAAAAAGGTGGATGGTATTTTGATGGGGATTGCATTGAATGTGTAGATTGCTCTAGGTAGCATTGACATCTTCACAATGTTGGTTCTTCCAATCCATGAGCATGGAATGTTTTTCCATTTCTTTGTGTCTTCTTCAATTTCTTTCATGAGTATTTTATAGTTTCTGAGTACAGATCCTTTGCCTCTTTGGTTAAATTTATTCCTAGGTATCTTATGCTTTTGGGTGCAATTGTGAATGGGATCGACTCCTTGATTTGTCTCTCTTCTGTCTTGTTGTTGGTGTATAGGAATGCCACTGATTTCTGTGCATTGATTTTATAGCCTGCTACTTGACTGATTTCCTGTATGAGTTCTAGCAGTTTTGGGGTGGAGTCTTTTGGGTTTTCCACATAAAGTATCATATCATCTGCAAAGAGTGAGAGTTTGACTTCCTCTTTGCCGATTTGGATGCCTTTGATTTCTTTTTGCTGTCTGATTGCTGTGGCTAGGACTTCTAATACTATGTTGAATAGCAGTTGTGAGAGTGGACATCCCTGCCATGTTCCTGACCTTAGGGGAAAAGCTCTCAGCTTTTCCCCATTGAGAATGATATTCGCTGTAGGTTTTTCATAGATGGCTTTTATGATATTGAGGTATGTACCCTCTATCCTATACTTTGAAGAGTTTTGATCAAGAAAGGATGCTGTACTTTGTCAAATGCTTTTTCTGCATCTATTGAGAGGATCATAGGATTCTTGTTCTTTCTTTTGTTAATGTATTGTATCACGTTGATTGATTTGTGGATGTTGAACCAGCCTTGCAGCCCAGGGATAAATCCCACTTGGTCGTGGTGAATAATCCTTTTAATGTACTGTTGGATCCTATTGGCTAGTATTTTGGTGAGAATTTTTGCATCCATGTTCATCAAGGATATAGGTCTGTAATTCTCCTTTTGATGGGATCTTTGTCTGGTTTTGGGATCAAGGTAATGGTGGCCTCATAAAATGAATTTGGAAGTTTTCCTTCCATTTCTATTTTTTGGAACAGTTTCAGGAGAATAGGTATTAATTCTTCTTGAAATGTCTGATAGAATTCCCCTGGGAAGCCATCTGGCCCTGGGCGCTTGTTTCTTGGGAATTTTTGATGACTGCTTCAATATCCTTAGTGGTTATAGGTCTGTTCAGGTTTTCTATTTCTTCCTGGTTCAGTTTTGGTAGTTGATACATCTCTAGGAATGCACCCATTTCTTCCAGGTTATCTAATTCGCTGGCATAGAGTTGCTCATAATATGTTCTTATAATTGTTTGTATTTCTTTGGTGTTGGTTGTGATCTCTCCTCTTTCATTCAGGATTTTGTTGATTTGGGTCATTTCTCTTTTCTTTTTGATCAGTCTGGCCAGGGGTTTATCAATCTTGTTAATTCTTTCAAAGAACCAGCTCCTAGTTTCGTTGATCTGTTCTACTGTTCTTTTGGTTTCTATTTCATTGATTTCTGCTCTGATCTTTATTATTTCTCTTCTCCTGCTGGGTTTAGGCTTTATTTGCTGTTCTCTCTTCAGCTTCTTTAGGTGTAGGGTTAGGCTGTGCATTTGAGACCTTTCTTGTTTCTTGAGAAAGGCTTGTATTGCTATATACTTTCCTCTCAGGACTGCCTTTGCTGTATCCCAAAGATTTTGAACAGTTGTGTTTTCATTTTCATTGGTTTCCATGAATTTTTTTAATTCTTCTTTAATTTCCTGGTTGATCCATTCATTCTTTAGTAGGATGCTCTTTAGCCTCCATGTATTTGAGTTCTTTCCGACTTTCCTCTTGTGATTGAGTTCTAGTTTCAAAGCATTGTGGTCTGAAAATATGCAGGGAATGATCCCAATCTTTTGGTACCGGTTGAGACCTGATTTGTGACCTAGGATGTGATTAATTCTGGAGAATGTTCCATGGGCACTAGAGAAGAATGTGTATTCCATTGCTTTGGGATGGAATGTTCTGAATATGTCTGTGAAGTCCATTTGGTCCAGTGTGTCATTTAAAGTCTTTATTTCCTTGTTGATCTTTTGCTTTGATGATCTGTCCATTTCAGTCAGGGGGGTGTTAAAGTCCCCCACATTATTGTATTGTTGTCAATGTGTTTCTTTGCTTTTGTTATTAATTGCCTTATATAATTGGCTGCTCCCATGTTCGGGGCATAGATATTTACAATTGTTAGATCTTCTTGTTGGATAGACCCTTTAAGTAGGATATACTGTTCTTCCTCATCTCTTATACAGTCTTTGTTTTAAATCTAGTTTGTCTGATATAAGGATTGCCACCCCAGCTTTCTTTTGGTGTCCATTAGCATGGTAAATGGTTTTCCACCCCCTCACTTTCAATCTGGGGGTGTCTTTGGGTCTAAAATGAGTCTCTTGCAGATAGCATATGGATGGGTCTTGTTTTTTAATCCAATCTGATAGCCTGTGTCTTTTGATTGGGGCATTGAGTCCATTTACCTTCAGGGTAACTATTGAAAGGTATGAATTTAGTGCCATTGTATTGCCTGTAAGGTGACTGTTAACTGTCTGTTGTCTGTGTTCCTTTCTGATCTTTGCTGCTTTTAGGCTCTCTCTTTGCTTAGAGGACCCCTTTCAATATTTCTTGGAGGGCTGGTTTCGTGTTTGCAAATTCCTTTAGTTTTTGTTTGTTCTGGAAGCTTTTTATCTCTCCTTCTATATTCAATGACAGCCTAGCTGGATATAGTATTCTTGGCTGCATATTTTTCTCGTTTAGTGCTCTGAAGATATCTTGCCAGTCCTTTCTGGCCTGCCAGGTCTCTGTGGATAGGTCTGTTGCCAATCTAAAATTTTTACCATTGTAGGTTACATATCTCTTCTCCCGAGCTGCTTTCAGGATTTTCTCTTTGTCTGTGAGACTCGTAAGTTTTACTATTAGATGTCGGAGTGTTGACCTATTTTTATTGATTTTGAGAGGGGTTCTCTGTGCCTCCTGAATTTTGATGCCTGTTTCCTTCCTCACATTAGGGAAGTTCTCTGCTATTATTTGCTCCAATATACCTTCTGCCCCTCTCTCTCTTTCTTCTTCTTCTGGGATCCCAATTATTCTAATGTTGTTTCGTCTTATCGAATCACTTATCTCTCGAATTCTGCCCTCGTGATCCTGTAGTTGTTTCTCCCTCTTTTTCTCAGCCTCTTTACTTTCCATCATTTGGTCTTCTATATCACTGATTCTCTCTTCTGCCTCATTTATCCTAGCAGTTAGTGCCCCCATTTTTAATTGCACCTCATCAATAGCCTTTTTGATTTCGACTTGGTTAGATTTTAGTTCTTTTATTTCTCCAGAAAGGGTTTCTCTAATAACTTCCACGCTTTTTTCAAGCCCAGCTAGTATCTTTAAAGTCATGATTCTGAACTCTAGGTCCGACATCGTACTAATGTCCGTATTGAGTAGGTCCCTGGCTGACGGTACTACCTCTTGTTCTTTTTGCTGAGGTGATTTTTTTCGTCTTGTCATTTTGTCCAGAGGAGAATAGATGAATGAGAGAACAAAATGCTAACAGGTTAACAACGTCCCCAGCAAATATACTGTATACAAATCAGAAAAGACCTGAAACCAGGGGAAAAGAAAGGGAAAGAAAGAAAAAAGAAAGAGAAAAAAAAAGATAAAAACAAAAACAGAACAATACAAAAAAAGCAGAATGTGATCAAATATGATCAGACTAGTGCATACATCAGTGCCACACACTAGATTTTGGGCGTATTTTGGTCTGTTAGAAAAAAGTGCCTCCTAAAATTTTAAAGGAAGAAAGACATATATGTACAAAATAAGGGTTGATACAATGAAGGGATAGAAGATGACTGTAAAGATGAAAATTATAAAAGATTTCATAAAAGGACTTGATAAGATAAGAAGTTGTTTGAAAAAAGAAAGAAGATTTAAAAAAAAAAAAGAAAAAAAGGGAGAGAATGTGATCAGGCAGGAGACTAGAACAGTACCATACACTAGTGATTTAGGGTATATTTTTATCTGTTAGAAGAAACTGTATCTCAAAATTTTAAAGAGAGAACAACTTATATATATATGCCAAAAATAAGGGTAACTACTATGATGAGATAAAATATGACTCTAAAAATGAAAAATAAAAAAAAAAATTTTTTAAAAAGAGATTGATAAGATGTTGGTTGAAAAAGGGAAAAAGAAAAAGAAAAAAAAAAACAGTTAACAAAAATTAACTTTGATGAACTAATGAATCATGGTAAAAAAAGCCATGAATTCTATGTGCAGTATTCCCCTAGCGCTGGAGTTCTCCCATTCTCCTTGATTGGTAAACTTGGTCTTGGCTTGCTGGCTGTTCGTGCTGATCTTCTGGGGGAGGGGCCTGTTGCTGTGGTTTCCAAATGTCTTTGCTGGAGGCTGAATTGCCCCGCCCTTGTTGGTCCGGGCTAAGCAAGCTGCTCAGGTTTGATCTCAGGAGCTTTTGTTCCCTGCAAGCTCTCCGTACAGCTTTGGAGGACCAGGGCAAAAATGGTGGCCTCCCAATCTCCACCCGGAGGAGCTGAGAACTCGGGGCCCCGCTCCTCAGTGCGGCCTCAGAGAAAAGCAGTCACTCCCTTGTCCCCGGTCTCCCGCCGCACTCCGTGCTCACCCGGCCTGTGACCGAGCAGTTCTATCTCTGGCACCCGACCCCGTGTGGAGTCTCCAAACCCAGCAGATCCCTGTGGTGCGCTCCCGCACCACTCCTCCCAGGGGAGAGAGGGGAGTCTCCCCGGATCTGCCGCCTGTTGGGTCCCTGCTGCAGGAGCAGTGGCCCGACTGGGCCGCGGATCACAGTTTATGGCCACCCCGAGCTGAGAGCCCGCGCCTTGGCTCCGTCTCTGCAGCCAGCTTCCCCGCTCCAATACCTGGGAGCTCTGGTGCACTCAGGCTCCCCCGGTCTTTCTGTGACCCCAAGGGTCCTGAGACCCCACTGTCCTGCGAGGGTTCCACCCCCGATTAGCCACTGGAGCGACGTCCCTCAGCGGAGCCGACTTCTAAAAGGTCCGATTTTGTGCTCCGCGGCTCTAGCACTTGCCAGAAGCGGCCGGCGGAGGCCCCTCCCCCGCCGTCTATCCTCCCGAATATCGCCTCGGATTCACTTCTCCGCACGTCCTACCTTCCGGTAAGTGGTCGCTTCTCTGTTCAGAGAGTTGTTGCTACTCTCCTGTTCGATCTCCTGTTGAGTTCGTAGGTGTTCAGAATGGTTTGATCCCTATTCAGCTGAATTCCTGAGACCAGACGAAATCTAGGTCTCCTACTCCTCCGCCATCTTGCTCCGCCCCCCTCTTATTCATCTTTTATCCCAGATTCTAACACACTGCCTTTCATGAAACGGAAAGACTGCTTAGTGTAATGATTATTAGAATGGTCTTTGAAGTAAAAAAAAAAAAATCACATATTGAATATTAGTTTCCTAAATTTTGACTGAACAAGTTGATTCCAACTCTCAGAGTCTCAGGTCTCGTGATCAGTAAACTGGGGATATTATCAATCGACTTTCCAGGATTTTCTAAAAATTAAATGAAATAAGTATATCTTAGTTGTGGCTCTAACCCATAATAAGAGCACAATAAGTGGTTGTGTGTGTGTGTTTACGCTGTTTTTGTTAATAACGTTATCAATGCCATTATATCATTACTCCTTGCTTAATGAATGCTTGCGAATAAATGAATGAGTGAAAAGATGTTTCTGTGGGGCTGATCAGAGCCATGCCATAAATGGTATTAGCCCCCCACTCTTCAGTGAGCCCCCACAGAAAAACAATCAATCACACTTATTTCCCCGGTTTCCGTCAGAATTTTGTGTTCACTCAGCCTGTGACTGAACGTTTTTTATCTCAGGCACTGGACTGAGTTTCAAAACTCTAAATTTTAGGGACTCCTGTGGAGCAGACTTGCACTGTTCTACTTGGTGGGGGGGAAAGGGGGTCTTGCCATGCTTCTGCCTTTTGCTGGATCCCTCCCAGGAAAGCAGTTGCATGAGTGTGTAGTGGTTCACAGTTTATGGCCACACAGGGCAGAAAGCTGGCACCTCAACTCGCTGTTTTCAGACCATTTCCCCACTCCTGTGCCTGGGACCTCTGCTGCACTCAGGCACCACCCATTCTTCTTGTGACCCCAGGGATCTGAAGATCACACTGTCACACCTGAGATTTCACCCTGTTTCACCACCTGAGCACCTTTAAGCCAGCAATGTCCCCCCACTGTAAAGATTTCTAAAAAAAAGTTCCAATTTTGCACTCTTTTGCTTATAATACTTTGCAGCAGACTCCCTACCTTCTGCTATATCTTTAGCTATATCACACTGGGTTCAAGTCTCTGCACTTCCTACCTTCCAAATGGTGGTCATTTTCCTACTGGGAGGCTTGCAGCATTTTTTTTTTTTTCTCAAATATCTGATTGATTTCTCGGGTGTTCAGAATGATGTGTTAACTATCTAGTTGTATTCAAGGGATGAGACAAACTTAAGGGTCCCCCTACCTACTCCTCCACCATCTTAACTCCTCCACTCAGTCTTCATGGATTTTGACAAAGTTCTATCATGACTATAAGGTTAAACATCACACAGTGAAATGTATGCTACTCAACTGGACAAATTTTCCATACATTCTCTGTAGAACTGACTTAGTGTTTCACTTATACTGGTTTAGTTGTTAGGAAATGTTACAGCTGCAAAGTTTTGCTCCCACTTTGGCCTATGAATTCCACTGTGACAAGACTTTTATTTCTTTGTGATCTCCACAGTATATAAAATATTTAACATAAACTTTTTAGTAAATATTTTTTGTTTGACTTTATGTTTTTGTACAGCAGAGAAATATATCTTATAGTAGAATCTCTAGGACATGTAGGAATAAACATCTTTGGAGTAAAAAATTAAGTTTCAGCAATTTTGATCCACAGTGTAATAGTCATTCTGAGAAATGAACACAGGAAGATTCTATCAACACATTAGCCTCAAAAAGAGAATGGCAGAGGACAGAGGGAGGGATTCAGTATACATAAGGCATTCTAAAACATTAAGATCAGTACTAATTATGGTACTTTTGTGCTTATTCCGCTCTTGAGTTAGTTTTGCTGAAGAAATAATGAAATTTAGTGAGACTTTTGATACCAAAGGGCTTCCAAAAAAGAATGGTTTCATTTTTGAGTTGATAGAGTGTCCATAACTATTCATGGGAGTTAACATTATAAAAAAACAACAACAGCAAAACCCAACAAAAGCACCAGAGGTTCATTGCTGAATTATATAAATGAAAACACAATAATAGAGTTAACAAATTCATATTTGCTTAACTTTTTTCAGGAAATGTGAAGACATTGGCATTGCCTCAGATATTGTTCCTGATGAGCAGGGATTGGAAAAGTTTCCTGGAAAGGACCATATAGTGAATGTTTTACATTTTCTAGTCACATATGGTCACTGTCATATATTCTTCTTTGTCTTTTTTTTAAGCCCTTTAATAATGTTTAAAAAACATTCTTAACTTGAAGGCCATAAAAATATGAGCCTTGAAGTAGTTTTGACTCCCAAGGTGTGGTTTGCTAACCCCTGCTTATTACCATGGTAAACTGCAGAGCATGTATATTAAAGTGTTTTATTCCTCTAAGTATGTATGATAGCCAGCCTCCAAGATGGTCCCAATGATCTCTGGCCCTTCAGGTATTGTACACCTTTATGTGGTGTAAAATTCCCTTCCCTTTGAGTGTGGACTGGGCTTGGTGACTCACTTGTAATTAATAAATAAAGCAATAATGACCGCATGTGACAAGGGTATTAGGCCATATAAAGCAGTATGGTTTTGCTTTCTATCTCTTAGACCACATGCCCTGGGGGAAGCCAGCTGCCAAATCTTGAGCAATCATATGGAGAGGCCCCCATGTAGCAAGGAACTCAAGTTTCCAGTCATAGCAGATCCAGTGAACTCAAAATCAGAACCTCCACACCCAAAGCTCAAATGATTGCAGCCTTGACTATCATCCTGGTTGCAGTTTTATGGAAAATCTAAACCAGGACCAGCCAGGTAAGTTGCTTCCAGATTCTTAATTCACAGAAATTGTACAACATTAAATATTCATGGCTATGTTTTGGCATAAGTGGCTGTGCAGCAATACGTAAATAATTAGAAATAATTCTACTATGTTATTTTGTAAAAGTTTAACTTGGTTATCATAAAACTGCAGATGACTTTATCCTTAGCTAGTAGTCAAGGTTTTCCAGAGCAATAGAACTATATATATATATATATATATATATATATATATATATATATATATATATACATATATATATAAAGAGACTTATTTTAAGGAATTGGCTCGCACAATTAAGGAGACTTGGTGAGTCCAAAATATAATGGAGGAGGCCAGCAGGCTACAGACTCAGGCAAGAGTTTCAGTTTGAATCCAAAGGCAGTATGTGGGCGGGCAGAATTTCCTCTCCCTCAGGGGAGGCCAGAGTTTTGTTCTATTCTATTCAAGGCTTCAATTGACCGGATTCCTTTAGAGGCCCATCCACATTATGGTGGACAATCTGCTTTATTCAAAGTCTATGCATTTAAAAGTAAGTCTCATCCAAAAACCTCCTACAGAAACATGTAGAATAATGTTTGACCAAATATCTGGGCACTGTGACCCAAGCAATTTGACACATAAAATTAACCATCACAGCTAAGGATAGCTAAAACAGTTAGCTTAAATTTGAATTCATCCAGTATTAATGAAAGACGTGGTGAGTATAATTCAGTTTCCTTATATTCATATGCAGCTACCTTCAGAAAGGATCTAGGAAGAAGCAGATAAATGGTACAGTCACACAACAAGGCAATGATTATGAAGATCAAAAAATAAGGTTGGAAACATCATGCTTTTCTTAATATTTCAGGACACAGAGCTATAAGCTCCATGGAAATAAATATATATAATATAAAAGCAACAACTTGTGAGAAAAAAATTAAAAATTAATCCATCTTCCAAATTTTTCAAAATAATTTCAGATTGTGTGATATTTAAGAAAAATATTTAGATATCTGGACTTTTCATCTGCATGTTATATAATATGTAATAGGTTATCAACTTACAACTGAGTGAGTCACCCTAATATAAATAGACATTGTGATAGGCAGAATAATAGCTTCTCAAAGATGTCTAAATATTTATCCATAACCTGCAAATATGCCACCTTACATGGCAAAAGAGACGTTCCATTTGTGACTAAATTAAGTTTTTGAGATCAGGAGACTAGTCTGAATTATCCTGGTGGGACCAAGGTAATCACAAAAGGCACTTATAAGAGGAGGCAAGAGGGTCAAAGTTAGAACAGAAGATGTGACAATAGAAGCCGAGATGAGAGAGAGAGAGGGAGAGAGAGAGAGAGAGTAATTTGAAAATGCTGTATTGCTCTGATTTTGAAAATGGAGGAAGAGGGTCACAAGCCAAACAACAAGGAGTATACCCTGCCTCTAGAAACTGAAAAAGGCAAGAAAACAGATTTTTCCCTTGAGTGTGCAGAATGGACACAGCACATTGACACCTTGATTTTAGGACTTCTGACCTCCAGAACTATAAGATAAATGTGTGTTGTTTCATGCCACTAAATTTGTGTAGTTTATTATAGAGCAATAGAAAAGTTATAAAGAAATAAATCCCTACTCATTTAGAAAATAATGAGACTATAGTCATATTTAGAGAAATGACATTCAGTGAATTTCAAAGTGCATTTTTGTAACCATGGTAGACCGTAAGACTGAATACAAGTTCCAGGAGGAAGGACAGATGCCATATATTTTGTTTACCATTGTATCCCCTGGGCATAGTACATAAATAACACATACCAGATTTAAAAGAAATAGTTTTGAGAAGGATGTCCTAATAATAGATCCTTATGACACTCATTTAATATATCAAATGTCTCTGTTTTAGTGACTCCTAAATTTATAAAGATTTATTCCCTCAGGCCAATAATATTATTTTTTCATGGAATCTTAACACAAGTTTTTTTTCAGTAAATATTTGAAATAAATTAGTGTAATGTTCATGTTTGGCTTATTGCTTATAGTATACTATAAAACATCAGTGTTAGACTTTGATAAATAGAGAAGCAATAAGCCAAACATGAACATCACACTAATTTATTTCAAATATTTACTGAAAAAAAAACTGGTGACGATATTAATTTACTGTATCTTGGCTGGTCCTATTCTTCATAGTGCTATTTAACATAATGATGTGAACAGATGTGAGTCAATTTTAAGGAACCAAAAGATAAAAAGGACCCACCACAAACATCTGTATGTATCAGACACAGATGAAATAGAAGTCCTAACCTCAAAATAACTTTCCAAAATAGTTTGAGGAATCAAAAGACAAAGGATAAAAGGAGTCACCAAATTATTGCTAAAAAGTAGTTACAAATCAGCCATTTTTTATAAATAATATTTTGACTTTAAATATATAACTTAGCCTCTAAGGGGAAAAACAGCATATTTATAGAAATCTTCCCACCAGCTAATTGAAATAGCAAATGTTTACCCTGGATCAACTTATGATGGTGCCACAGTTTAACAGATTAAGATTTACAGAATGTCACTAATGGCACACAATGGTTGCAGCTGCACTATTTTGGTGATCCAGGAAGTGTGCTTGGCTAAGCAAGCACTGCATCTGCATGCTTGATGTTAACACTCGGGTCTTTTATAACTCTAATAAAGTTGACAATTTATGCATAGACATGCCAGAATCTAGAGCCAAGCAAGACAAAATCACTGAGGTTGAGGGCATAAATTTAAACTGCCTGCCAGAAACATGTGCAGCTGTATTAGGAACAGGAAGTAGATTCTACTGACACACCTGCTACAGATGCCAGGTTTGCAAGTATCTCTACTTCTTTTCTCCTGTAGACACATGCAGCACTTAGTTCATTATGGCTTACCCATGACAAAGGATGAGATTCAGAGTCAAGATTGTGCCATTCGTTCAATTTATTCAAGAAGAGAAGTGATCCCCTTGAAATTAAATTATCTTGTCCCCCAGGAAAAGTTGGATGTGTAGAGCATAATCTTTCTTTTTTCAAGCCTACTTCAGAAAACTGAACTTTACCTCTGGGTAGTCAGTCCAAACCTGGAACTAATAGCTATTCTTACCTTTAAGTGTCTGCATCAGTCATTGCTACTTCTGAAACTTCTGTCATGTGCTATCTTGTGAGAAATTAATCTGTGTTATTGCACTGTTATGTTGTCCAAGAAAAAGCCCCAGTGTTTCAGTGTGAGAAATGCTAGAGTCCTTAATTGATACTATCATGCTAGATCCAAGTAAGTCAGTCCAATCTCAGTAGTTACAAAATGTGATGGTGCAGGTGGAAATTTCTTTATCAGGAAAATGGCCTCTCCCTGTGACTTTATCTCTCTATTTGTCTAAAATCAGGAGGGAGAAAGGACTGATAACAGTTAGCTTTCTCAAACTTCAATAGTTGTTGAGAGGTTGAGAGTTTGGAGCAAAAATAGTCATGTATTAAGAAACAGAACTGAATTTTGTTCAAAATAAAATTTGAGCGTTATGGATTTGATCACATTTTAATTTCTGATCACATGCCCTAATATGAGGCAACTATGCCAGAGAACAATATTGGGAGTAAAACAGGAAACCAGTTTCCTATATTATTAAGATCGGAGTGGATCATTTCTTTTTTTTCTTTTTTTTATTGTTATGTTATGTTAATCACCATACATTACATCATTAGTTTTTGATGTATGTTCCATGATTCACTCTTTGCGTGTAACACCCAGTGCTCCATACAGAACATGCCCTCTTTAATACCCATTACCAGGCTAACCCATCCTCCTATGCCCCTCCCCTCTAGAACCCTCAGTTTGTTTCTCAGAGTCCATAGTCTCTCGTGGTTCGTCAGAGTGGATCATTTCTAAAGGCATTGTGTATTCAGACCTTAGCAAGGAAACCAGTCTGTTATTTTTAAATGACCCAGGAGTTCTAATGATAAGATGGTCTTAGAAAACAAAGATAGACAAGGCTTGGGGGAAGGAAGCAAGCAAAACTCAGGTGTTTTCTGGGTCATGCAATATGATTTGTGCCAAGGGCAGCATGGTACAGAATCAGTAAAGGAGGTACATGAGGCTCTAATGAGGCCCAACACGTCAGACAGTGCTTCAAATAAGCAACTTCACATAGAAAAATAAGTCTGAAAAATCAAAGGTATCCTGAGATTATATTTCTAAGGATTTCAGATACAGCTAGATGCAATGATTCCTATTGTTGAAACTACTGTATCCATTCGTATTCATTCATAATAAAATTATCCTTATTTTTGAAATGTTTTGTTCTCTATACATGATGAAACAACCTCCTGTAGAACATTGTATTCTTATTCTATAACCAATCACGTATTATTTTAATTAACTAAATTAACATCTCCATGACTTCTGAAAATTTGACAGGCATCAAATCAAATATACTAATATCCTAAATAGCCTAATATTATATAAAATATTCAGTGGAACGTATAAGTCATCCAAGGAACCAGCTGTTGCATTCTAGTGAAGAGCTGCCAGTCTAGCTAGAATGAAATATAGAAGGTCCCTCTGTTGATATCACTAATGTCTTCATGCTCTTTGTTTTTAGTCACTTCTATTCTGGTTGCTTGCTTTCAAAATTTAATAAATGTAGTTATTTATCCAGGGAATAAAACATTTTAGACAATTCAAGGATTTATATTAAAGATGAAAAATGTGGCTAAAGGATAATAAATATTAAAACTAATTTATAATGGTTTATTATTTATTTATTTATTTGTTTTAAAGATTACGATAATGTCAAGTTTAATCTGCCAAATATACAAGTTGGACTTGTAGAGTATGTTTTGCCTGGGTGCTGCCCAGTAAAACAGGTTTCTTCAAATGTTCAGTGGGGAGGGTTAAGAATGGGCCCTAGCGCTGGCCGGAAAGGTGGGGATGGGGCAGGGAATTGCAGAGGAGACTGGCTGGGGATGAGCCATGACCCTCAGGGACCTGGGGGCACGGGCTTCCAGACTCCAGACGACAGCCCCTCTGAGTGAGCACCCAGACAACACAGACCGGGCAGGTTGTTGTAAACTTGTCAGCAGCTGCCCGCCCCGCCCCCCAACAATCAGTCCCTACTGTGCAACCTACGGACAAATCTTCTTACCCCACCTTCAAGGCACCCCCAACAAGAGTTCTGAATTCTAAAAACAGCAAAAACATTCGAATGGTTACATATGAGATGCTGTCCCGCATCTTTCTGTCTCAAAGATAGCAGTCGCCCCCTCCCTCCAGCCCTCCCCACCATCCCCCCCAAACGATTTCTATGCCAAGATGAAGAGGAGGCCCCAGGCTGCGGGGGCTCCTTGCCGTGAAGGGCTGCTGTGGCCGCGCCAGGACCTGGCAGGGAGACTTGGCAGAGGACCTGGAGGCGCGGCCGTGCTACTTATTCAGGGACAGCGACTGCATCCGTGTTCCTGATGAAGTCGCATCATCATTTGCTTTCCTTTCTTCTTTCTTCCTGGCAGCCTCTTCCCGCTGGGTCCGGATGATCGCCAGCAGGGCAAGGTCAGCTTTGGCTTGCTCTATCTTCCCAGCTAAATGCATTTTCATGTAACGCTCTTCTGCTTTCTGCTTCTCTCGATTTCTTCTCGTTCTCTCCTTGAAAGCTCCTTGGGCCCATCCAGGTCCAGTTGTGTGACCTTTTTGGTTGTCTGTGCCACCCGGTTAGGATTCTCGATGTCGAGCCCCTCCACGCCTTTGTGCTTTTGCTGGTAATCGTCTTCTTCATCTTCACTCTCATCTGAGTCTAGGGATTTCTTCTCCTTTTTGGGGTCACCTGCAGCCCCCCTCTCTACGTTCTTCTCCTTGTTCCTCTTATTGCCTGGCCTTCTGCTTCTCAGCCTGGAGCTGTGCTTCGATCTCCTTAGGGCTTGTGTACTGCCTTGCCGGGCCTTTGTGGCCTCCCTTTCTCCCTCCTTTAGGCATCGCGGTTCCAGCCGCTACGGCGGCGGCCACAATGGTTTATTAATACCACATTGTGCAGAGCTTCAACATCCTAGTATTAATTTCCAGGTTTCAGTGTAAAATAAAATGTACACTCCGGTTTGATCCCTCTGAACATGCATTGCGTATTTATAAATTTTTTTCTGTTTCGGAGAGAACAATCAAGCTGGAAAAATATGATTTTGAATTGGTTTGATTTTCATAAAAATTTTAAAAAAATAATTTTCTGTGTAACTTATTCATATTTGAATTTTACATGCTTGTGATACAGTCCAATAATTAGGTAGTTATAAAAATTATGTAAAACTTTTTTTGTAACACTTTTATCAACAAGTATTATATGAACTTGTCTTTCATTATGGCAATCAAGAAAACTTTCATTTCTATATATTTTTAATTTATATCAGGCACTGTATGTTAACTAGTTTCCTTTATTCTATATTGCCCCAGAAGTGCATCTTTTAACAAAAAAAAATAGAAATTAGTTATTATAAAACAAAACACAGATATATGAGAATAAAGAAAGGAGATAGAAAAAGGAAATCAATATATACAAAATGTTTTATTAAATTCTAGGTGCAGTAAATGTCAAAAATTTTAAAAGAATTTACAAAATTACATTATTAGATAACCACAAAAATATACTTTAAAATATATGTAAATTAAAACATTAATTATCATTTAAAATATCTTTTAATTTAGGAGCACCTGGATGGCTCAGTCAGTTAAGCGTCCTGCTCTTGATTTTGGCTCAGATCATGATCTCAGAGTCTTGAGATGGAGCCCCGTGTCAGGCTCTGTGCTCATCAGGAAGTCTGGTTTTCTCCCTCTCCCTCTCCCTCTGCCCCTCCCCCTGCTCTTTCTCTAAAATGAACAAATCCCTTTAAAATATACATATATCTTTTAACTTAAAACTCACTGAATAAAAATAGTCAAAACTATAAAATTTCTAAAAGAAAACAGAAGAGAATAACTAGGTGACCATGGGTTGGGCAATGACGTTGTCTGTTTTTTCCCCCTTTATTTTCTCTGAGGCAAAATTCAAATGACATAAAATTAACCATTTTATAGTGTACAGCTCAGCACCATTTAGTACATTCACAATGTTGTGCAACCTTCATCTCTATCTAGTTCCAAAATATTTTCATCATCCCAAAGGAAATCCTGTACACATTAAGCTGTCCCTCTCCATTCACCTGTAATCACTAATTTGCTTTCTGTTTCTACTGATTTACCTGAATATTCAGGATATTTCATATAAATGGAATTATACAATATGTGAACTTTTGTGTTTGGCTTCTTTCACTCAGCATGATGTTTTCTTGAATCATCCATATTGTAGCATGTATTAGTACTTCCTTTTTTTGTAGTACTGAGTAATATTCCATTGTGTGGATATACCACATTTCATTTATCCATTCATCTGTTGATAGATATTGTAAATAGTGTTACCATGAACATTTACATATAAGTATTTGTTTGAGTACCTCTTTTCAATTCTTTTGAGTTTATACTTAAAAGTGAAATTGGTAGGTCGTATGAAATTCTTTTTTTTTAAGATTTATTTATTTATTTATTTGAGAGAGCGAGAATGAGAGAGAGATACATGAGGGGGGGAGGGTCAGAGGGAGAAGCAGGCTCCTCACTGAGCAGGGAGCCCGATGCAGGACTTGATCCCGGGACTCCAAGATCATGACCTGAGCCGAAGGCAGTCGCTTAACCAACTGAGCCACCCAGGCGCCTGGTCGTATGAAATTCTAACTTTTTGAGAAATGGACTAAGTGTTTCCACAGTGGCTGTACCATTTACACCTTCCATTTTCCATTTTTTTCCCTAATATTATTGTTATAGTCACTTAGTGCATGTGAAATGTTATCTCACTATGTGGCAGTAAGTTTTTTGATAAAAGATAAAAAGCATGATCTGTGAAGAAAAAAATTGTTAAGCTGGGCTTCATTAAAATAGTAACTTCTCTGAAAAAGACAGTTTAGAAAACGGCAATATAAGTTATTGACTGAGAAAAGGATATTTGCCAAACACATATCAGATAAAGGACTGGTATCCAAAATATGCAAAGAACTCTTAAAACTAAACAATAAGAAAAAAGACAATTTAATTTAAAAATTGGGCAAGATCTGAACAGACACCTCACCAAAGAAGGTATACAGATGGCAAATACACATATGACAAATGAAGCTCAACATCATTTATAATTAGGGAACTTCAGATTATACACCAATGAGGTACCATCACACACCTATTGGGATAGTTAAAATCTAAAAAACTCCGATAATACCAATTGCTGGTGAGGATGTAGAACAAGACAAACTCTCATTCATTGCTCTTGGAATGCAAAATCTATGGCCACTTTGGGAGAGTTTGGCCACAGTCTTTCTGTATGATCCAGTAATCACACTTTTAGATATTTCAACTGACCTAAAATGTCCACTCAAAACACTGCAACTTATACTTGTAACTGCTTTATTTATGAGTCAAAACCTGAGAGGAAGCCCAAAAACCAAAAAACAAAAAACTGGGAGGAACCCATCTATCAATAGGTGGATGGATAAACTGTGGTATAACCATACAATGGATAATTTTTCAGCAGCAAGGAGAAATCAGCTTTCAATGCACAAAATGACATGGAACCTAAACAGCATATTGTTAAGTGAAAGAAGTCGATATGTAAAAGGGTACATACTGTATGTTTACAAATATATGACATTCCAGAAAAGGCAAAGCTATAGAGTAAAAAGGATCTGTAGTGCTGGGAGTTCAAAGGAAGGGCATGAGAGTTGGCTACGTCAAGCACAATGGATTTCTTAGTGTGGTGAAGCTGTTCTGTATGACACTGTAATGGTGGATACAAGACATTATCCACTCGTCAAAATTCACAGAAGTTACAGCACAAAGTGAACTTTAACAAATGCAATTGAAAAACATATTTAGGAAGTTGGGTAAATCCCAGGAAAAATTCAGAGTGTGGTGTAACAGTGTAACTTTGTTACAAAGATAGGAAACAACTTCCTGGAAGGGAGTAGGGAGAAAGGCGGCTGACTATACCTGGAAGTGAGTGGGATCTGTAAGACTGGAGGTAAAACAAACTGCACACAAGCCTTGTTCTCTAATTGATGAAGTTGTTTCACAGTTGGGGTATAGATTCTAGCTATTCCCTTTTTTTCCCGAGGCAGAAACTCACAAAAATAAAACTGACCATAAAAATATCTACTGTAAATTGACCTTATTTGTTTTTATTTTGGGAAAATGCATTTTAATGATTTCAATTTCCAGAGTGAAAAAATTTTTATACTATTCTGGCCATAACATGTAAATCTGAGTCTGTACAAAATAGGTTCAATTGGGTTTACTTCAACATCTGAAAACAGAAATAACTGATATTTTGAAGTTATAGTGTTGCTTGTATTCTACTTATTTCCTTAAATAAATTCTGGTTTTATAAAGCTTATTTCTATGGAAATTGAATAAATAAAAGCATAGTTTTAAAAATAAATAATGTTCATTCCAACAAACACTGTTGATTTCCATTTACAATTGGCCCTTCTCTATTCTTTCGATTATTTATTTATTTATTTATTTATTTATTTATTTATTATGTTATGTTAATCACCATACATTACATCATTACTTTTTGATGTAGTGTTCCATGATCCGTTGTTTGTGTATAACACCCAGTGCTCCATGCAGAACGTGCCCTCTTTAATACCCATCACCAGGCTAACCCATCCCCCTACCCCTCTCCCCTCTAGAACCCTCAGTTTGTTTCTCAGAGTCCATAGTCTCTCATGGTTTGTCTCCCCCTCTGACTCCCCCCCTTCTATTCTTTCAATCTGTCTTCATATTTTCAAAGTTTGGTTTTTATTAATGTGCCCTGCACCAACACATCAATAAATTAGGAAGAAAATCATTCTTCTTGTGTATATAATATATTTAGTGGCAAGAAAAGGTTGCAACAAACAGGATGCTATTATAAAATAATGTGGCTACAACTTGTGCTCAACACAGAATCTAATAAGTTGTAAGTACATGAAAGTGGAGATAATTAACCTCTAATTCAGTAAACAAATACAAAAAACTCCACTGTTTTAGAGAGATTGGCTATAGAATGATTTTTCTTTTCAGTTCCAATCTATCTTGACAGAACTGTGTAATACACACACACACACACACACACACACACACACTTTTAGTGATAAATAGTGCAATAGTGTCAAACCAAAAAAGGGGAAGTTATTCTATAAGGAATTGAAGTTAGTTAAAATTTATTTGTCTATCTCCTCTAAGACATACAAGAGACTCAAATCTCAACATTTTAAGGTTTAAAGTAATAAAAACATGAATATGTCAGAATAAATGGTTGATGCTTTAAGTCTGTTGAGAGAATAATTTTATTTTTCTGAAGATGCAGAAGCAAAATCGATTAGGTAGCTTGAATGTACCTACAGGATTAATGTAGTTCATATTTTGATACAGACAAACCCTAATAGAGCAATGGAATATGAAGTAAGTTTGTAGTGAAATTCACCACATATTCATTATGTGTACTTAATGCATAATACTCAACATCTCGACCTCTGTGTTGCTTTCATCCCAAGACTAAGTGTTAATATTCTATGCTTGTCTCTATAGTCTAACTTTCTGACATATTGTAGAATAAACATTTTGGTTTGTGCACAGCCTCCTGTGGAAATGTTTTACCAGTCCTTTGAGTCTTCTCCGTGCTATCTGGAGTGCTAGGATAAATGCTTGCTGTGATGGGTCAGTGCACCATGGATGTCACCTGAGGGCGTGGCGGTGAAAATGTCCATTATTGATAGAGAAAATAAATAGAATTACATTAAAATCAAAACCAGCAAATAATTTAATAAACTTACCAGATCTAAACTGAATTTACTCACATTTTTTTGTAAACTCTTTTTAGTTTCCATTGTTTTCTTCTGCTCTCTTCCTCTTTCATTGTACCTTCTACAAGGTAAAAAATACTGCTTTCACTGCATAGCTTTGATATCCCTCCAGAGAGATGGATTTGTAAGTAAAAAGGTACTCAACAGAAAACAATGTATCAAATATCTACTTGTTTTTATTTTAAACTGGTGATCATTTTCACAACTAGTATATGCTGACATAACATCAAAATTTCAAAGAGGTTATAGACCTTTTTCCTAAGGGCCTTAATGATATTGGCAGTTAATTTCTGCCATGTGAAAGGTACAGCTAAAAACATTTTTCCTTGAGCTTTGGCAAGGTTTGGATGTTTTTCATGCAAAATACACTATTATGTTTTCATGTAGAAATTATCAAATTTCATAAGCAAATTAACAAAAAACAGTCACTGGAAAAAAGATGGATATAAGGGAAGACAGAATTTAGGATAACCCCTAGTTTAAATAAAAAATAAATTTAATGACATGTGTTTAAAATGTCTACTTTTCTTTAACTTCACCAGTGTTGCAAAGTGAAAAACATGCATGTATTCCTAAACTTCTTGACACATTCCACATAATTGATAATTCATATCTTTGATTGAAGAAGTAAGGAGAAAAATGAGTTTTCTGTCCAGTTTCCATTCCAAAAGTTTTGTTGAATGTGAAAGACTTCACTTTTACATTATAGATACCCTGAAGATGTCATGCCATTACTCATCAGCATTTTTGTATGATCACATTAATGGATTGTTTATTTGTTTTATGCTGAGATCCAGGCAACGAAATTGATTGAAGATGATTCACAAAGAGGAAATAGGTCAAGATGGGAAAACCTGAACTTAGAAGGAGACTGTTCTGGGTCACTAAAGTCATTGGGGGTTTGTGGTACATAGCCGAAGGACACTGGCTGCCTAGAGGTTAAGGAAGCAAGGATGTCAGAAAGTAGAAGAGCTGAAAGAGGTAGGACAAACATCAAAAATGCATTTTGTTCCTTTTGTAAATACAACTGAATCAATTAGAGCCATTCTTCAGGTTTATCATGTATCCATATCAATAAAATAAAAACAGAAATGTAATAAAAATTGAGCCAATGCAGTGTACTTATGTACATACTTTATAACTATCTGAATATAATAATTTAGTCATGTCATTTGTGTCCTAAAACATCTGCAAAAACAAAAATTTTAAAGGATGAATAAATTAGGAAATATATATCTTAATATTTTCTTTCCACTCCCCAGTCTATCTTTTTGCTCATACCCTGGTGAATAATTTGGAATCCACTGGCTCAGAAGATGGCGAAGGAGCCAGACAGACAAGAGTTTAAAATCCTATCTTTGACTATTTCTAGTAATATATTATTTTACAAGATACATATAACCTCTTTAAATTTTAGTTTAAAAAATTATTTTATGAAGTGGGGATAATAATAGGACCTATGTTATAGAATAATTGAAGGATTGAGAGGTCCCATGCCAACTGCTTCAGCACATGCTTTGCTCAGGGTGAAGGCTACCTATTACTGGTGTAGGTCAGCAAGAGTACTGTGTGCCTCTGGAACAACCCTGGAATATTGGTTATAGCTGTGAATGTGCATAAAAAAATATAGTTGCAGAAACAGAATTGACCTCCTTTTCAAATAAGGCAGACACACCACTGCTATGACTACCACCGTACAGCTACTGAGATTCTCACAGAAGAAAGCAAAAAAAGCAAATGCCATCAGATTTCCCGTTCTATTTGTCTAACTCACAATTACTAGAGATGAGACCCGTGTAATTTATTTGCCTTGTTTTACTGCTTGATATTATGTTAGTTCCTTTTCTGTTAATTTATTGTTGCTACTGGTCCCTTTGGGACCCTTAGGATATACTCCAAAATAAAATGTTTTTCATCCCTATTAAAGTATTTTAATGAATTCAAATCCCAAAAGTGCTTGATGATGACCAGCAGTACTATCCTATACAATGAAAAAGAGAAGTTCTTAGAGGACACAATGCTGTAACAAAGAAACAGCAGAAATGATACCATAGGACACATATTTTAAAGGAGGTGATCGTAACATGGGGAAATATGACAAATACTAAATTAATGCTCATTACACAGACAATTATTTTATCTCCTGCTTTTACATACAGGATCAAATAAGCCTATCTTTAAAAAAAATGTTCTTTTATTTTGTCTTAGAGGAGGATGCTGCACTTTCAGCATCTCTCTCCGGAGTCTATTTTTAATTAACACCAAATATTATGTTTGCTAAATTTGTATTATGAACAGAGACTTGTATTCCATTTACTCTAATGTACAACTCCTCAAAAAAGTAAAGGTTTTGCAGAGGGCTTATATTGCTCTCTAGTGCTACCCCAAATAAATTATAGATCTTAGTAACTGTCAGGATTTTGTCCAAATGTGGCCAAGACTTAGAGGTCACTGCTCACAGGGGAAAGACAGACAACCAGGATAGAGCCACTTCTAGTTTTCCCGAGGAGGGATTTTTTTTTTCTCTTAAGACACTTTTAATCTGTCAGCACTCCTTTATTCACTTCTCTAGTTGGCACATTTGGGGAGAAACACAGGCATCCTGAATTTGGCTCCATGTTGTTCTCCCTTTCAGTCTAATTTCCTGTGGCAGCCATCATCCCCATCTGGTCTTGCCTAATTCTGAGGTTCCATGTTAGGAAGTTATTTGATCTCTTAACCTAAACCCAAATTCCCCAATACCTACCCACATGAAAGCTGGGATTCTGACTTCTCTCTTATTTTCTAAATTATTCAGAAATTAAGAAGGAAATGTGATCTATTAACAACTTCCCTGGAAACCATAAAAACTGTCCCAGGTATAGTGAGATTGATATTGCATTAGAGGGAAGACGTTGCAACAGAGGGAAGAGCAGAACACCAGGTTGCAGACTCGAGCCAGTATAAGTCCACATGACCACCTGCATCAGGACAGTCAAAGTAGACAAGAAGCCGATCACATCACATACTGTACAGCTCTTGCACAGATATTTTTATTCCTTGAAGAAATGATTAGTCAAGCTTAGGATTGAGCACAAGAAATGAGACCAAGGAACAAAAGAAAAGCAAGATACAGAATGATAATGGACAGTGGGAACTTGGTCACAAGAAACTTATAGCACTTATTACCGGCATAAAGGAATTAGTGTAATATGTTGGAGTGGATCAGCAGAAAGTTTGAGGGTGACACCATTAGCACAATGGGCCCTTTCAATGATAATCATCAGTACCCCCACCAACACTGGTATTTATTGAATAGTTGGTATATGTCAAGCAGTAGGTTAAGAATTTTAAGGCATTAATACATTCATTTCCCATAACCACCCAAGATATAGGTACTTAATTCTTAGCCATTACTGATCAAAGTTTTCTTAAATTATCTTCAATTCAGAGCAGAGCTAGCCAAGAATCCAGAATGGTGTTGAATTGTAGGAGGTAAGGGGCCACAATTTTAAAGGTTAAAGTATTGGGGCGCCTGGGTGGCTCAGTTGGTTAAGGGACTGCCTTCGGCTCAGGTCGTGATCCTGGAGTCCCAGGATCGAGTCCCACATCGGGCTCCCTGCTCCGCGGGGAGTCTGCTTCTCCCTCTGACCCTCTGCCCTCTCGTGCTCTCTATCTCTCATTCTCTCTCTCTCGAATAAATAAATAAAATCTTTAAAAAAAATAAAATAAAGGTTAAAGTATTACAATGGCAAGTTATTATAGTTAGAGGCCTTTGTGCACTATGTAGAGGACTTTGCAAATCATAGAACTATACATCTTAAAGTGAGGAGAGACCCTGTGTGATCTTCTGACTTACTCTGTGATCTCCAGACATTATCTCCATTGTGCAGAGAAGGAATCTGAGGCACAGAGAGGTTAAGTGACTCGTTGAAGATCATACAGTTATAACGATAGAAAACTGTAAAATCACTCTTTATTAAGTCTTGGAAACCCATTGATAATCTTTTGAGTAAAAGCTATTTGAAAAGCCAAATCTTTCCTAGAATGCCCCCTAACCATGGCTCTCCCTTTCCCCCACCAGAGTTCATACAGTTGGGGCTTGCTGCTTAAAATAACTACCTCCTTCCTTCTAATCTACACCCACCCTCTTCATCCTGGTGATTGCTGGGTTCCATTTGCAGTCCAGGTTACCCAGCTTTCCTCTGGAAGCCTCTCTGTGAGCTGAAATCTCCAGCCACACAATTTTACTGCTCATAAAGACAAGTAGCAAGGAGAGCGCAAAAGAAGCCAATTTGTCCATTTTTCTGTATCTGGAATACATGTGGAGTCAAAATTAGTGGTTTGCCTCAGCTCTCCCTGCTAGGATAATTTGAGGTGATATTGCAACTAAACGTTTTATTTAAACCATGCCAGTCACACTGTGCATTTTAAAGACCACATTACAGAGTGCATTACCTTTCTAACATATCTGAGCGTATGAGTAAATTTCAAAGCAGAGTAGCTTCCATGAATAGGAAATTATCTCACCCTTAATTTCATATTGCTATTCAAAGGCAGAGAGAGAGAGCCTTGTTTGTCTTACCTTATTTCTACTTTGATACAATTTTCACTATGGTGAAGTTGTTCAAATGCTTTGATTTGTTTCAAAAATTGTTTTGTTTTGTCTTACCTCTCTTGTACTTATGTATAAGCATACTAATACACTTCTCTCAATCCCTAAAATATGTAACCATGGACTGTTTCTAATTCTCCCTTTTTCTCTTAAAATTAAATATGTTATAGTTGTGGGTGTCTCCTTCTTTAGAAAGGTCTAGATTTTCTCCTGCACATGAGTATGTGTGTGTGTTTTCCATTTCCTCGGCAAAATTACAAGCCCAAGTCCAAATCTTGCTCCTTATCTGAATTAGTATAACTAGTTTATTGGCTCTTCTCACTATAACTCTGCCTTCTCCTATTCCAATTACCCAAAATAAAAATGCCAGAATTATCAAGCACTGAATACATATATAGTAACGATTGATATTTTTACCCTTGTAATTCACTACTTTAAAGAATCTGTTTTCTGTAATTCATTGAATCAAATTCAAATCCATTAACCTCATAATTGATAATAGAGGCTTCTCAAACCACCATAGACCATGTGGTGTTGACTGGCTAAGTGGTCAAAGTTTTTTTATGGGGGTGTTTGTGTGTATTTTTTCCCTTTCCTCCCTTCCTCCCTTTTTCTTTCTTTTTCTTTCTTTTTCTTTCTTTCTTTCTTTCTTTCTTTCTTTCTTTCTTTCTTTCTTTCTTTCTTTCTTTCTTTCTTTCTTTCTTTCTTTCTTTTTTCTTTTCTTTCTTTCTTTCTTTCTTTCTTTCTTTCTTTCTTTCTTTCTTTCTTTCTTTCTTTCTTTCTTTTTCTTTCTCTTCCTTCCTTCCTTCCTTCCTTCCTTCCTTCCTTCCTTCCTTCCTTTCTTTCTTTCTTTTTTCTTTCTTCTCTTTCTTTCTTTCTTTTCTTCCTTTCTTTTTCTTTCCTGCTCCTAGTTAATTCTAACCCTTAGCCTTCAGTTGTGCCTATCCCTCCTAATTTAGAAAATTTCCCCACCATGGCAGACATTACTACTCTCTCTAATATCCAGTTCCTCTCTTTTCCTGACGCACAAGTAGTGGTACTTTTCTGCTTCTTAAAATTAAATGGGACTATGTGACTAGTCCTGGACATAGATGTGCACCAAATTTTGGACAGCGGGTACTACATGCTACAGCTTTATTGTTCCCATTGCACGATGATCATGGGAACACATAAGATGAACCTTTCATCAGTCTGAAACAGTGAGTTCTCAGCAAGTACATATTAGGCAGATAGCATAAGCTAGGAATAAAACTTTGTTATTTTAAGCCACTAATTGCAGCATATAGATGTTGCTTAACAATTAAAATGAGTCACAAAACTCAAAATTAGGAAGTGTTTCTTTGTTACTTACTAATCCCTCCTTTTTCCTTCATATTTATCTTGTTCTTCATAATTTTGTATCCATTCATTTATTCAGTTAATCCTTCAATGAATGTTTATTGTGTGCCTACTTCACCTGCTTATTCTGCTATTCACAAAGAAAGGCATATTAACAGAAAATTGTTTGGTCAGTATTCAAAACATGCTATTGACTGTGGGAAGTAATTAACTAAATTTTAAATAAGTTTAAGAATTTATATGTTTATTCCAAGTTTATATCTATCTTATATGTATATTCTATATGGAATCATGCTCTGCTTTATTTCTCCTGTCTTTTCCATTTCCAGGAAGAGTAATACTAAAAAAGGAAGTTTGATATTTTTCTTTCCAAATACTAGACATGTAGAGTTTTTGCAAACTTTTACAGGAATTGAAGAAGGAATTTATTTTAATCTACTCAAAAATTTTTGTTATACAGCTTTTTAAAATTATAAATATTGTAGCACCTGGGTATCTCAGTCAGTTAAGCATCCTACTGTTGATTTTGACTCGGGTCATGATTTCAGGGTTGTGAGATTGAGCCCCAAATCTGGCTCCATGCTGGGCATGGATCCTGCTTAAGATTCTCTCTCTCCCTCTGCCCCTCCCACCCTCTCCCCCAAATAAATAAATAAACAAACAAACATACAAATATCAATGAGATGTTCTGTTGTAATAACAAGATAATAACAAATCAATATAATGGAAGTAGCAAATAATGGAGAATCATCAGTTGTTTTCTAACTAAGCTTAACCATGCTGAAATAATGCTAACCATTGCAGCAAATTAATGTTAACATGAAAATCAAGATATATTTGACTAAGCCTGAAAACCTGTATTTAAATAATATATATTTGTTTAAGATTACCAATTAAGGTCAGTAGGAAGGACATCACCAGCAAAACAAATGTTTTCTAATTATACCCAGTTCTGAGATATGCCTTATTATAATGTTATAATAATAGACAACATGGAGTTTTAATTTCAAAAGATTTCATGAAAAACTTGAAATCTGAGTTAATTTCTAAGTATAGGTATACTCCTAAATATGTTATATATTTTATCAATGATAGTTTGGTACATTTGTCAGGGATGTTAAAATTCATTTAACTTAATAATTTTGGTTAAAAATATTTAATGCCAATGAGAAGGTTAGATGTAAGATACATTTGGTATGCTTTGGTCTTGGTCTAAATTTTTGGTCATTTTCTACAATAACAAATGTACTTATTTTAGTGCTTCCATTGTTTTCTATAAAGGATGTGCTAACAAACCTAGATAGCTAATATATAGAAACAAAAATAAGCATATATGATCTGGTATTAGAGGGTAGGTTCTGCTTAAGATTATAAAAGCTGAATACAATATTTTTCCTTTAAATTTTTTTATTGTTATGTTAATCACCATACGTTACATTACTAGTTTTCATGTAGTGTTCCATGATTCATTGTTTGTGCATAACACCCAGTGCTCCATGTAGAATGTGCCCTTTTAATACCCATCACCAGGCTAACCCATCCCCCCACACCCCTCCCCTCTAGAACCCTCAGTTTGTTTTTCAGAGTCCATCATCTCTCATGGTTCTTCTCCCCCTCCGATTTCCCCCCCTTCATTCTTCCCCTCCTGCTATCTTCTTTTTTTTTCTTAACATATATTGCATTATTTGTTTCAGAGGTACAGATCTGTGATTCAACAGTCTTGCACAATTCACTGCGCTCACCATAGCACACACCCTCCCCAATGTCTATCACCCAGCCACTCCATCCCTCCCACCCCACCCCCACTCCAGCAACTGATATGTGGAATTCTTAATCTCAGGAAACAAGCTGAATACAATTTTTAAAAGATTTCTCTTGGCCAGCTAAATGTAAATTTGTACTTAATTGGTACCTTGAATAAAAAACTAGTATGCAGTGACATTGGCACTATGAATCTGTCAGCATTTTTCTCTTTAACCCTATTTTTTAAAAATGACACATTATACTTTTACTTCAAAAAATAATATTTAAATCGCTTTAGATAAATTTAAACTGACCTGGGAGGCCTGGGTGGCTCAGTCGGTTAAGTGTCTGCCTTCAGCTCAGGTCATGATCCCAGGCTCCTGGGATCAAGTCCCACATCGGGCTCCCTGCTCTGCGGGGAGCCTGCTTCTCCCTCTGCCTCTGCCTCTCTCTCTCTGTCTCTCATGAATAAATAAATAAAATCTTTAAAAAAAATTTAAACTGACCTAAAAATATCCTTGGTTATTCCATTGTACCAAACAAGCCAGGAAGATAATATTCTCTCTTGGGAAGAACACAGGTCAAAGAGTTCAAAGATAACCTTCAATAACTTCAGATATCGGAGCATTATCTAATTGGGTCAGGCGAACAAATACACATAGGTCTTGAAAGGTGTATACCCAAGCACACACAGCCTACCGCTCCAACTGAACTTATATACACATATGAACATGTACAGTGAAGGTCACACAGAGGACAGAAGGCAACAGAGGAAATCTAGATCCAGAGTTTTAGGACTCAAGTACGGACTATCAAAATCTAGAGATAGATACTGACAAACTGCTTACAATTCTTTCTAAAGATTTTTTACTTTTAAGTAATCTCTACACCCAACATGGGGCTCAAACTTACAACCCCAAGACCAAGAGTTGCATGCTCCACTGACTGAGCCAGCCAGGCACCCCTGCTCATACTTTTTTCTAAGCTGTGATTTATTAATCTACAAAATAAGAATTGAACTAGAAGATTTGTCGGTTCCTTTCAAACCAGATACTCTCTGATGACCCAACTATTTCAACTTTTACTTTTTAAATTTCTGGATACCTCCAATAATAAGCAAAATGAAATACATCAATATGTCAATTCTTAAAATTAATGGTTGTCTTCCACTTGCAAAGAGAATGGAGTAGTTTGTTGTATATGATTGCTCCTGTCAAGAAAAACTAGATAAAATAGCAAAAGGTACATAAAATAGAAACAAATATATATGTATTTAAATAAATTTGAGCAGTTTTAAGTGAAAAGCATTTGAGGGTTAGAGATTTTGAGAGAGAGAACTGCAGGTGATAAATTTATAATCTGAAACCATATTTTTTTCATGTAGGCTTTCATTTTATTTTATTTTATTTTATTTTATTTTATTTTGCATATATGTTAGTATGTAGGCTTTCAATGAAAATCTTGACTTTGCCTGGGCAGAGAACCACTGCTAGGGGTCTGCCAGAAACTGCCAGAACTTTTGCTGGTCTTATAGACTAGAGCAGTGATGGTATTTTCTTTTTCTGCTAAGAGCCAGAGAGTAAATATTTTCAACTTTGCTATTATACACTCTCTATGGTAAATATTCAATATTTCCATGTAGGCAATGTAGCCCTAGATAGTGAATAAGTGAATGGTTGTGGCTGTGTTCCAATAATACATTATGGACATTGACATTTTAATCTTATACAATTTTACATTTCATAAAATGTTCTTTTGATAGCCTCTAGGCTACAAAAAGTCACTAGGCTGGAGTAGGCCCATAGGCCAATTTGCTGACTTCTGGGCTACATGGACAACTTTGGACACTTGAATGGCTTCAAACGTACTGTCAATTTCCCCTTCAAGACACTAGCCAAGGGGTCGCCTGGGTGGCTCAGTTGGTTAAGCGTCTGCCTTCGGCTTAGGTCATGATCCTAGGGTTATGGGATCGAGCCCTGCATCAGGCTCCCTGCTCAGTGGGGAGCCTGCTTCTCCCTCTCCCTCTGCCTGCAGCTCCCTTCACTTGTGCCCTCTCTCTCTGTGTGTCAAATAAATAAAATAAAATAAAAAAAGACTTCCACGGAGCTGTTTAAAAAAAAAAGAAAAGGGGGTGCCTGGGTGGCTCATTTGGTTAAGCGACTGCCTTCGGCTCAGGTCATGATCCTGGAGTCCCGGGATCGAGTACCACATCGGGCTCCCTGCTCAGCAGGGAGTCTGCTTCTCCCTCTGACCCTCTTCCCTCTCGTGCTCTCTATCTATCATTCTCTCTCTCTCAAATAAATAAATAAAATCTTTTTAAAAAATAAATAAAAAAGAAAAAAAGAAAAAAGAAAAAAAAAAAGACACTAGCCAAATCTGAATCTGGGTGGAGTGGGAGGCACAGTTTTAGCTGAAACATTTTGAAAAGCAGGGAAGAGTTTTCCAAAGTATCCTGGTGGTGATGAGATAGAATTTCAATATCCTAGGGAAGTAGTCCTGGTGAATGCACTAAATTCTAAATTGAAAACTTTGGAGGGGGAGACGAGCCATGAGAGACTATGGATTCTGAGAAACAAATTGAGGGTTCTAGAGGGGAAGGTGGTGGGGGATGGGTTAGCCTGGTGATGGGTATTAAAGAGGTCACGTATTGAATGGAGCACTGGGTGTTATACGCAAACAATGAATCATGGAACACTACACCAAAACAAATTATGTAATGTATGGTGATTAACATAACATAATAAAAAAATACATCAAAAAAAACTTTAAAAAAAAAGAAAGAAAACTTTGGAGTCTGTGTCCTGAGGACTGGAGTGAGAGCCTTCCTACAACTGGAACTCTGTCTCCACTAGACGCCATGCAAGTTAGGATTAAATTGATTTGCTTGACATTCTGTCTACCTAGAAAAGGAAAGAATGGGCCTTCTCTGGTGGAAGTCTGCATAATATCGAGGCTCTACATTATTATGCAACATGGCTAGAAAAGAAAAACAAAGCAAAACAAAACCAAACCAAACCAGAAATACCAACAGTGATGAAATCAAGAAGAAAATCCTGAGAATTATCACATGATACCTACAGATCCACCCACAGATGAGGAGTTAAGGGACTTAACTGATAGGAACATTGAAATAATTATCATTAAAATATTAAAGTAAAGAGATGAAAAATTGGAGAATTGCATGAGGAAAAAACTAAATAAATCTTCTTGGTTAGATTTTGGTATAGGGTATGCAGATCTCAAAAATACTATACACACACACACACACACACACACACACAATCTGGACTCTACTGTTGTAAGTTTGGCTTGATTTCTTTCTTTAATATTTGAAATAATTTTGTGGTCAAGCAATCTTTCTGAAGAGTCTTTTAATAATAGAATGTATGTGTGGTTCTTTTAAATAGATGTAGGACTATTAATGTTTCTTTTTCTTATTGTGTCACTCTTGAAATCTACTTCTCAAGGACTTTTTCTTCTCAAAAATTGTCAAATGTATTAATATAAAGTATTAAAGTATATTTTTATTTCCATTTTCATGTGTGAAGAGTCTGTGGTAATATTACATTGTATCTGATATTAATAACTTGTAATTTTTCCTTGATTAGTCTTGCTAGCATTTTATTAAGATCATTCATATTTTCAAAGAACCACCTCTTCTGCTAATATGCTCTTCCATACATTTTTTTCTCTTTAAGTTTTCTTATATTTGTTATTTTCTTCTATTTCTTTTCTTTCGTTTGCTATATATTTCTTAGCATAATACTCTCTAGCTCCATCCATGTCATTGCAAATGGCAATATTACATTCTTTTTATTGCTGAGTAATAGTCCATTATAAAACTGATGGTTACCAGAGGGGAGGTGGATAGGGGGATGGGTGAAATAAATGAAAGGAAATTAAGAGTACACTTATCACGATGAGTACTGAGTAATGTATAGAATTGTTGAATCTCTATATTGTACACCTGAAACTAATATAACACTGTATGTTAATTATATTGGAATTAGGGTTGCCTGTGTGGCTCAGTGGGTTAAGCATCTGCCGTTGGGTCAGGTCATGATCTCAGGGTCCTGGGATCGGGTCCCGCATGGGGCTCCTTGCTCAGCAGGGAGCCTGCTTCTCCCTCTCCCTCTGCTGCTCGCCCTGCTTGTACTCTCTCTCTCTCTGACAAATAAAAATCTTTAAAAAAATATTGTTTAAAAAAATTATACTGGAATTAATTTTTTGAAAAGTATTATTACTTAGGGTGCCTGGGTGGCTCGGTTAAACATCCAAGTCTTGGTTTCAGCTCAGGTCATGATCTCAGGGTTGTGAGACTGAGCCCCACATCAGGCTCTGTGCTCAGCGTGGAGTCTGTTTGAGATTCTCTCCCTCTCCCTCTGCCCTTCCCCCTGCTCGCTCTCTCTCAAAAGAAAAAGAAAGTATCATCACTTATATGGCCCTACAGTTGCCCACATTAAGACTGGTATCTTATGTACCACAAGTTTGTGTTTATCTTGTGTGTGTATTTGTGTGTTGTGTATGTGTGTGTGTATGCATATGGTAAGTAATGAAAAAAGAAAGTAATGTCATTACAGGAAATGATTTCTTTTTTTAAATTGGATAAATTTGACATGTAATATCCTGTTAGGTTCAAGGCATACAGCATGTTACTTAGATACATTTATATATTGTAATATGATCAAGGTAGAGATGTTTATCACATTACATAATTATATATAATATGGTCTATGTTTACTATACTGTACATTAGATCTGTATGGCTTATTTATTCCTCCTTACAAGTTTGTACCCTTAAACATCACCACTCTTATCCAGTCCCCATCCCCTGGTAACCACCCTTTTACTCTCTGTTTTTTACAGGTTTGAATTTTTTAGATTCCACATATAAGTGACACCATTCAGTACTTGTCTTTCTCTGTCTGGCTTATCTTGTTTAGTATGAAGTACTAAAGATCTGAAGCTAATATAACACTGTATGTTAATTATACTGGAATTAGGGATGCCCGGGTGGCTCAGTGGGTTAAGTGTCTATATAAATGAGAGGATATCTTCCTTTGTCATAGCTAAAAAGTATTTCATTTTGTATATGTACTACATTTTTTTAATCCATTCATCCTTTGAAGGACATTTGGTTGTTTTCACATCTTGGCTATTGTGAATAATGTTGCAACAAATATGGAAGTGCATGTATCTCATTAAAATCCTGCTTTCATTTCTTTTGAGTTTACACCCAGAAGTGGAATTCCTGGATGGTATGATAGATCTTATTTTTAATTTTTTAAGGAACCTCCATATTATTTTCCATAAGGGTTGGCCAATTTACATTCCCACCAACAATGTATAAGCATTCCCTTTTCACCACATCCTCACCAGCACCTGTTATCTCTTGTCTTCTGGATGATAGCCATTTTGACACATGTCATGGTTTTGATTTATATTTCCCTTATGATTAGTAATGGTGAGCATCTTTTCATGTGTCTTTTGGGCATTTTGATGTCCTCTTAGGAAAAATGTCTAGTTCTTCTGCCCATTTTCTAATCAGATGGTTTGTTTTTCTGTTATTAAGTTAACCTAGTTTTTTAATATATTTTGGATAATAACCACCATCTGATAGATGGTTGGCAAAAATTTTCTTCCATTCTGTAGGCTGTCTTTTCATTTTGTTAACAATTTGTTATGCAGAAGCTTTACATTTGATGTAGTCTCATTTGTTGATTTTGCTCTTATTGTTGTTTGTGCTTTTGGCAGCATGCCCAAAAAATTATTACCAAGACCAGTATTGATGAGCTTATTCCTTATGTTTTCTTCTAGGAGCTTTATGGTATCAAGTCTTATGTTTAGGTCCTCGATCTATTTGAAGTTAATTTTTGTGGGTGGTATAAAATAGGGTCCAATTTCAGTGTTTTCCATGTGTTTCTCCATGTGTTTTCCCAGCACCATTTGTTGAGGAGACAATCCTTTACCCCTTGGGTATTCTTGGCTCTCTCATCAAATAGTTGACCATATATGCTGGGGTTTAATTCTGGGCTTTTTATTCTGTTCCACTGGTTGATAAGTCTATTTTTAGCCAGTATAACAGTTTCAATTACTAAGATTTTGTAGTATAGTTTGAAATCCAGAAGTGTGATAATCTCTGGCTTTGTTCTTTTTCTCAGGATTGCTATGGTTATTTGGGATTTTGTGGTTCTACAGAAACTTTAAATTGTTTGTTTTATTTCTGCAAAGAGTACTTTTGGTATTTTGATGGGGATTGCATCAAATTGGTAGGAGGCTTTGGATAGTGTGGGCATTTTGACTCTCAAAAAGTTGTCAAGGGGTGCCTGGGTGGCTCAGTTGGTTAAGTGTCCTACTCTTGATCTCAGCTCAGGTCTTGATCTCAGGTAGTGAGTTCAAGCCCTGCATTGGGGGGCAGGGGTATGCCCAGTGTGGAGCCTACTAAAAAAAAAAAAAAAAGTTGTCAATACTTACTTTTCCTCTTAGCAGTCTATTTTTCTTCTCTTGCATCTCCTATCACTATATTATCAATTTTATTTTTTGTAAATATAACAGAAATACAGAAAAAGTTTGTTAATGTAAAACATGTTTATGAGTTTTAATATAAAATATTTTTAGAGAATATATTTAGAGGATAAAAAGAAATATTTAATTTTTGAAAAAAACAAACTAGGAAAACATGTTTATTAAAGTATCAGCTTTATATAGGGAAGATTCTCCTAGTAATACTTGTTTTAGATCATGTTATTTTCAGTCAAGATTTTCAAAATGGTGATGGTCTCATTTTTAACATGAACAGAGCACTCAGAATGCAAACCTGAGTGTTCAGCTTGTGTTCCTTTCCTATTCTAAAGCTTCCTTTTTTATCACACTCAAATTAGTGAACAATAGAGTAGACTAAACTGAGAAGTAAGCTCTAAAGATTTTAAATTTATGAGTTTGCATAATGACTATAATTGCTGAATGAATATATTCACTTCTTTGTTCATTTTTTTCTAAATGAAAGTAAAAAATTAGCATGTAAAGAATCTTTCTGAGAAGTAGACAGGGAAAGGATTTCTTTTTTCTGTTTTAGACCTGCCCATCAAGTGATTTCCTCCGTGGAGGCTCCAGCTGAACAGCCTGTTTTCCTGTAGGTCAAAATTCTCTCTAAAGGCCACATTTGACAGTGTGACTACTAATGCCAAGCCAAGACGTAAAAATTGGCAGGGCTTTCTCAACTTCTTGTAGCCTGATGACCTTTTTGAAATCTCACACAAAATAGGATGTATTGATAAAAGCATTTGGAGATTGCTCAGTATAACATGTGTTTTGAAGCATTAACTTGTTTTATACAATAAGCAAAGAAACATTTTATAGATTTTGTACATATGCTGTGTTCAGTGTGAGGGCGAAGTTTATAATAAAATCTGAAAAACTAAATTAATAACAGTATGGCATTGCTATCATTTACTTTCTAAACAAACAGGTTAAAACCATTTTGATTTGACTTTAGCTTACCTGAAAAGCCTCCACTGGAAGGATTAGAACAGAGGATTCTTGTCTATAAATATATGATGTTTACAAAGCACTTTTTTAAAAAAATGAAATGCCATTTTGTTTATAAAATTTTATTTCCCTTTAGCAAGGTTGGTGAGAACATGGACACACCTTATAACCAGTGAAGTATACTAAGGCAAACGTTGGGAAATATTTCACTTAAATTTTGTGTAATGCAAATCCAACATTTTGAATAAATTCAATGAAACATAAGAGGCAAAGCACTTCTCCAGCATCAATCACATAGTTACATGGGTTGTATGTGTGGGTGTACACGTGTGCATGTATAATTCATTCTTTTCCTTCTTTCATGTGGCCTAGATGGACAGAGGCATTATAAAGTGGTATATGAATCATGGGGGCTGAATAAAAGCTATATAAATCTTTTCTGAGGAAAGGATCTTAGTTTCCCTCTTCACAACGTGTCCTTCTTCTCTGGCTAATTTTTAAGAGTTTCTCTTCATCTTGGCTTTTCAGTAACTAAACTATGATATTTCTAGGCATGCTGTTTTTGTATTCATCCTGCTTGAGTTTCACTAAAATTTGTACATCTCTAAGTTGCAAATATTTTTCATCAAATTTGAGAATTTTTTTTCGGAGTTATTTCATTTTATTTTATTTTTTTAATTATGTTTGTTAATCACCACACATTACATCATTAGTTTTTGATGTAGTGTTCCGTGATTCATTGTTTGCGTATAACACCCAGTGCTCTGTGCAGAACGTGCCCTCTTTAATACCCATCGCCAGGCTAACCCATCCCCCCACCCCCCTCCCCTCTAGAACCCTGAGTTTGTTTCTCAGAGTCCATCGTCTCTCATGGTTCGTCTCCCCCTCCGATTCCCCCCCCTTCATTTTTCCCTTCCTGCTATCTTCTTCTTTTTCTTTTTCTTAACATATAATGTATTATTTGTTTCAGAGGTACAGGTCTGTGATTCAACAGTCTTACACAATTCACAGCGCTCACCATAGCACATACCCTCCCCAATGTCACCCCATCCCTCCCACCCCACCCCCATTCCAGGAATTTTTTTATCCGTAAGTTCCTCAGATATTTTTCTGTGCCTCTGTGTATTCCTCGTCTTCTGAGATGCCAGTAACACCTAATTTACTACCTGGTAATGTCCTACCTGTCACTGTGGCTCTGTTCACTTATTTTTCAGTCTCTTTTCTCTGTTATCCATATAATTTTTATTGAACTGTTTTCCAGGCCACTGACACTTTACTCTGATGTCTCCAATCTGATATTAAGCTCATCAAGTAAATTTTTCATTTCCCATATTTTATAGTTCAGTTCTTCAATTTCAATTTGGTTCTTTTAAAAATAGTTTTCATTTCTCTGCTGAGATTCCCCATATGTTCCTTCAATATAACTATCCTTTTTCTTAAGTCCATGATCATATTTATAATACATGTTTTACATTCTTGTCTGTTGATTTCAACATCTGGGTAATTTTGGCATCTGTTTCAATTGGCTCTTTCATTTTTTGTAAATTATAGATTGCATTTTCTTGCTTTTATATATATTTTTGAGTTTATGCTCTACCTTGTTGATGATACATTATGGTCAGTTATAAACCATAACTTAATGTTAATGAGTGCTGATTTTTCCTGCTAAGCAGTTAAACTTTGGAGGAATCTTTTCATTTGGACTTGATTTTATTCTTTATTATGGTGGATCTATTTTGGTTTTGCTTTTAGCCTTAGAATGTAGATTTATATTATACTAGAGGTTAGCAACCTCTAGTATGTCTCCAGGTGACAAAATCCAGTGGTTTGTATTTGTACACAGCTAAAAAATTTTTTCATTGATAAAGATTTGTTAAAAAACAAGATGAAATATGTGATAAAAATATTTACTGTCTGTCCCTTTATATTCAAACTTTGTTCTGGGGCATCCCTCTTCTTTCTCCAACATCTTGGTCTTCCATCCCTTGTCTTAATGCTTGAGAGGCTCAGCAAGATCCCTCCAGGTGCTAAGCTGGAACTCCAAAGTTTCACAGAATGCATGACCTCTGGTATCTCTGTTCTGCTTTCAGCCTCATAGTGACTACTCTCTGCTGGGCCTTATGGAGTCTTACCAGTATATCTGAAGACAAGCTCTCTGCCAAAAATCTGTTGTTGAATCCCATGTACAGATTCCAAGTTCACCCCTCCACCTCTCTTCACCTTCCTGTATGGGTTTTTCTTCTCGACGCTCATGCTTCGGAGCCTCTTCAGCTATGATGTCTGTCTTCTCAACTTAACACAGCCACTCTTGATGGGGCTCCACTCCCTTGTCAGATATCCTCGCTGAACACAAGATGCAGCTCAACATGACCTGTTTTCCAACAACCGGAAGCATTTTACAGAGCTCGTTCAGTTTACAGTTGTGTGTAGTAGGAAGGGAAGTCGGGTACCCGTTGCTGTATTATTATGGCCAACAAAAGACATTCTCCCCAGTTTTATTTAACCTCTCTCTTACCCACTCTCCGTGGCTCACTGCTTTTTAAAAAAAAATCTACCTTTATACATTTTTTTACATGAAACATCAAACTCATTTTCATGTAAGTCAGAGACTTTTTTTTTTTTTTACTTTCTCTTTTCTCTACATGAAATACATTTCCTCTCATCCTCCTGGGACTAGCACTTCTCACATCCCAGCTCAAGTATCGGTATGTCAGAGGCCTTCCCCAACCACTGTACCAGAATTCCTTGATTACCTCCCCTATCTCCACTTGGTCCTCATCTGTTATATCAACTTCATATTATCTTCATGGTACGTATCAGTAGCTGATGTTATTGTTCTACTCATTAATCTTCTTATTTATTTTCTGCTTCTTCCACCAGGGGAATCTAGTCTTCTTTTAATCAAGGTCTTTGTCAGCCTTGTTACTAATAAATTCTCAGTGTCTAAAACATTACCTGAAGTATGATAGTAGAAAGAACAATTAATAAGAGCTAACATTTATATGAAGCTTCTTTACCAGGCACTTTTGCATGTGGCATCTTATTCAGTTCTCACAAAGATTGTGAGTAGGGACAACTATTTTCTCTATTTTAAATATAAAGAACTTGAGACAGAAAATGTTTAGGAAACTTTCTCAGAGTCATAAGCTGTAAGTGACAAAGTTAAAATTCAATTCTAGAAACATGATAGACACTTAGAAAACATTTGCTTAATAAATGAATCTCCAAATGATTTTATTAAGTAATTATATGTATGCAATTATCTCTTTTGCATAAAATTAAAAATAGATATGTATATTTTCTTTCTTTTTTTTAATTCTTCTGCAAGGAATTACAAAAAATGGTAACACTGGTAAACTTTGGGAAGAGGAACTGGGGATAGGACAAGATGAGCTGTGATGGAGATAAACTTCTGTATTATGTACTTTATGAATTTTCTAACTTTGTGCAAGTACTATTCCATACAGAGATTATGGATTATTTTTCACACTTTAAATTTATCAGTATCAGTAAGAACCTCATGAACTAATTTCTTATATTTCTATTACCTCCAACCAAAAGATGTACTAATTTCTCTTCTAACTAAAAGGGAATATAACAGACAAGTAAAATGGCCACTGAAAAGGAGTAGTGCCAAGATGGAAGGACAAAACAATAAGTAATTGGGGAAAAATAATGGCTGCTTAAAAAAACAGACCCTTTTTATCCTGTTATATTTATTCTGTATGTAACATTTTGAAAATGGCAAGTGACATATACATGATGCTGGTTTCTAAATATAGCTATATTGCTAGAGTACCTTAGAAATATTCATTAGAGAATAATGCAGGAAAATTTTCTTTATATATAATTACTTTTTTTTTAATCAGAGGAGTTTTTGCTTCTAGATGAGGTCAAGTGACTGCAAACAATGCCCCCATCTGATCAACAAAAAAAGCCAAAAACAAAACACACACACACACACACCCCAGAAATAATTTCTTTGAAGCTTCAAAGAGATCCTGAGGAACTGGAGGGTTAAGACTTCAGAGAGGATAAAACAGGAGAAATAAAGTGACTTCTGCAGCCAAGTTGTCCTCGGGGTATTTAAAGGAAGAAGGCTATACCTCCTGAGGTGTATGGCTATACCATACTTAGGGGTCCGAGAAACAGGGGTTAGGACATGAAGTTGGGGGCCTTAAATGCCTACTGTTCACCTCAGGATATTTGTTAAATTCTGAAACACAATAAACAAGGGAAAAAATAGACAGACGATATCTAAAAAAAAATGTTTTGAAAAATAAACTCCATCTTTCTATAGAGTATTAAATAATTCTTGCATAATCTCTTTATGGTCTAATTTCATTTTATGTATTCCGAAGTTTAGTAGAACTTAAAACCTAATTAGTAAGCAACTGGAGATAGGATATTATTTATACAATTAGAGAGCTTAATATCATTGTCCCTCATCTGCTCATAAGTACAAAAGAAAAAATGTGTATTGTTTGTGTCAATATAGGATTCGTCAGGAATACTCTGATAACCTTCTGGTAAGCCCAGCCAATGTTTTGACACCATTGCCTTAATTAATAAAGGGCTGTTGGTTAATTCTCATAAAATTATTTCTCATAATTCTCACTTTTCCAAGAGACCAATTCATCCAATTCATTTAATACATCAATTTTCTAAAAATTGTGATTTTAACTGTTCATAAATTTTAGAGAATAATGTATGAGATGAAATAGTTTTAGCTATTGGAAGATTTTGGAATATTTCTCTGAAGTTTTAGTTTCTTGGTTTTATTTTGTCTTTATAGTTACACTATAAAAACTTCAATTTTATTGAAAACTAAGGCTCTGGTTATTTTCCATTACTCTTGATTATTACTTCCTAGCTTTCCAAAATTTGCTTACTCTTTTCCCCTAATTTTTCTAATGGTATATTTTTCACAGTTTTGTATTTCCACTTGGAGAGATTTAAATGTGAAATATATAGAAATATATAGAAAGGTAAATGTTGTTTTTTTATATTTATTTTCAATAAATTACAAACTTAGTGGCTTGAACACAAATTTACTAACCTTAATTTTTTAAGGTATGCATCCAACACAGGTCTCACTGGGCTAAAACGCAAGACTCTATTCCTTTCTAAAGGCTCTCAGCGGGATTCATTTCTTTGCCCTTTCTGCCTTCATCCAAATTCCTTGCCCCATAGCCTATCTGCAAAACCAGCAATGTTGTAATCTCTCTGGCCATTCTTCCATGGCACATTTTTCTCTGACTCTGACTCTCTCTTCCATTCATAAGGATCTCTGTAATTACACTGAGCCCACCCATATGATACAGAATTATCTCTCTAATTTAAGCTCAGTTAATTAACAACCTTATTTCATCTTCAAACTTAATTTCCCCTTGCCACATAAGCTGTCATAATCATAAGTTCTGAGGGTTAGATTGTGGACACATTGGGGGGTGTTGGTTTTTGTCTACCACAATTATTAATACTTGGACATATAAAATTAAAGCACACATGCTATTTGGGACACCCATATAAGGGTAGTAAAATTTTAAAAAACTAGAAGAGTATAAAAACTGACCTTCATAATTTTGTGAAAAACTAAAGAGTGGCTCAAAAAAATCCCACCCCTAGTAAAACTTTTAACTTAAATATTTTATTTGCTTTCATTGGATTATTCTTTGGGTTGCTTCCTGAGTGAAGGTCTGTTGAGGCTGGAGTAAGGGTAACAGCAAAGTCTGGAAAGGTAATTCGGGCAAAGTTTACCTGAGGCTTTGATCATAGAATGGAGTCTTAAGGGTTTAGTAAGAGTTTCTCTATGTTAGGGGAAGGGAGAAGATTCTGATTAAAGCCAACCACGGATGCAAGTCCAAACTGTCTAGAAAATATATTTTCTGTATTAGGAATCACAAAGAGTTTGTTATGAGGAGATGTCAAACTAAATATTAATGATTGACAGAACATTTATCTGAAAACATAGGCAGGAGTTAAATTGCCTTTACAACTGAGCTAAGTTGAATGAATTATATTTAGTGTATGGGATACCTTGATGGATATTAGTTGAGAGTGACTCTGGAATGGAGGTGTGGACGTAATGATGATGGTTGGTTATGTGACTTGTGGTTGTATCCTTGAAAATGGCACATCCAGATACTGTAACAATAGATAGAAAGAATCTGGAGAGGATCTGAGAAACTTAGGACTATAGTCAAAATTACTTCCTCATAGATCATATATAAAGGATAAAAGTGGCAAGGATGGCCTCCCCAGTTTTTGGCCATGATGCTGCATTTCATCAGGATAGGAAGTAAGGGTAAGGATAGATTTGGAGGGAATACTATAGGTAAATTTAGACGTATTGAATGTGCAATGTGCAAAGAGAGATGTCCAATAGAAGACAGGGAGTTATGAAGGAGGTTGAGGAAGGATTCATGGATTAAGGATTCACGACTATGTAGGTGGTATTGAAATTTATGGGGGTTGTTTACAGGAAAGATTGCAGGGATGCTTAAGATGAATGTATCACTTGTCATCATAGAATAGCCTCAAAGTGTCTGAATACCCTAAACTTATATAAAGAATTCGCTAAGTATGTGCATTATTGAAGTGGCAAACCCATTATTTTCATGAGATTGTTAAAGGATCCAAAGTCCTGAAATAGCTAAGAAGCTATATTACAGGTTTATAAGGTGCTAGTAAGAACAGCATCAGAGGATACCTTATTTTAAAGGTAGTAAGAAAATAGAGACTGTTTTTCTAAGATGTTTAGCAAAGAAGGAAAGAACAAAGTTAAAATAGCAACTAAGGGAGATTCAATGTCTAAGACAGAAGACTTAATGGAATTGTGAGTTTTTCAGACTGAGGAGAATGAGTAAGGGGAAAAGAGACTCAGGATTCTATACCTCGAAACTGAGATTCAGGAAGAGAATAAGTTAACATCCGGCCATGAGAGGATTAAAGGACTAGCAAGGAGATGGAAGAGGCATTAGCTTTGCATGAGGAGAGTTGCTTTTCTGTTTAAGGAACACAAAAAAGCAAAGGCGGCTGGGGGCAAATGCACATTTTCACAGGGAATGTGTGCGTTTATATGTATGTATGTAGGTGAAATCTTTTTTTCGGGGAGACATGAAGGTGATTTAGTCTACATACAAACTTTGTAAAGTTGGAGGCAAGAACATTTGAGAATAAAGAAGTCCAAAATTTGAAATTTCCAATAACTTAATGGAAAGTGAAGTCACCCCCAGTATTGAAACTGCCAAGTGAAATTACATCTATGTTCTGAACATAGAAAAAATAAAGTATCATTTTCAACAACCACATCTTACATATAAAAACGTACAATATTTGTTTTCTTTGTGTTTTCCTAAACGTGTCATTTTAGTTTTTCATTCATATCAATAAAAACATATGTAAGGTTTCTCTTTTCAAACTTGATGTTCACTGGGAAAAAAAACTGCAGATATAGGCTTAGGGAGTTAAATTGCTTTCACATAAAAAGTTCATGTTTCTGTTTTAATGAGCAATTTATGCAGCACCTTCTGTATTAGTATCATCTGCTCAGCAGTCAAGCTGCCAGTTAAATATAATAGAGACTTCCCCAGAAATTTGCTTCTACATAGAAACACATTTTCCAAAGTGGTTCTTGACATTGTGTATAAAATTTCCATCTTCCCGTTGTCTGATGTACAGTTTAAAATAGCTGCATGGGAAGTATATGTGAAAGTAGCTTTTGTTCATCTAATCATTAATTCAGGTGTCATTCTGTTAGCTCACCTGGCACTTTAGAAATATATGTTTGTCATGTGAGTTGTTGAGGTAGTTACCATATAATCAGAATCCCATAAGTAAACCATGCTGGGAAGTTACCAGGCTGGCATGCAGCTCTATCTAAAGGCGATACTATAATGGAGATACTATGGGTAAGATTCAATATAATGTGCTTCTGCTGCTATATCAGTTATAGAGTCTAAACATAGACTTAAATTTAACCCTCTGCTCTATCATATATAAACCAATATTATCTAAGGCAGGGTTTGGCAAATTATGGCTTGTGAGCCTAATCAGACTTCTTGTCTATTTTTCTAAATAAAGTTTTATTGGAACACTGTTACTCATTTGTTTATATATGTCTATGGCAGTTTAGTGCTAGAGTTCAGTAATTTGAAAAAGAGATTTCATGATTCACAAAGCCCCAATATATATTATAAAGCCTTTTACAGAAAAAAACTTTGTCAGCCTCCAATCTAACTAATGGAACACTCACATAAGCACACTGACAATTTTATGAGAGATACATTTTAATATATATTAAGATAAGGGTGAACAATTGCAGGATACTTTTTAAAAATGTTAAAATAAGCACTAGCATTATTAATTCTGACAACAAACCCATCCGGTGTATATAACTGTTAAAACCTTCTCAAAGGTAAGCAAAGGTTCCGTTCCTGAGGGTCAAGATCATCGCTATTAGTACCAGATTAATATTAAAAATTAATTATTAACATTATCTCATTAGCTTATCTTATTTATTAATGTTGAGAAATAGTTAAGTTATCCTATTAGAGATTGAGTCCAGGGCCCTGAAATTATTATTTACATGATTCTAAGCAAGGATCTTAATATCCTTTTGCTTTTGTCTTCATCTATAAACTCAGGGTAACCAACCTCATAAGGTTGTCTGGCATTAAATAAATTAACAATGAGAAGCTCTTGGAAAGATAATTAAAACACCAAAAATGCATAGCAAATATTAACTATTGTTATGTTATTTTTATTATTGTCAATCATGTCATATCTTCTAATAATCCAGTTACTCTGCATCAGCTTCTAAGTTCTACATTTCAAGTTGTCTGACACCCTGTTTTTGTTGTTGTTGTTGTTGTTGTTTTTAAGATTTTATTTATTTATTTAAGAGAGAGAACACAAGCAAGGGGAGAGGAAGAGGGAGAGGGAGAAGCAGGCTCCCCGCTGAGCAGGGAACCTGACACAGGGCTTGATCCCAGGACCCTGAGATCATGACCTAGCCGAAGACAGATGCTTAACTGACTGAGTCACCCAGGCACCCCACTCTGGGGTTTTATTGATACCAGATGTATTTTCTAAATCTATAGGAATATGGCTGAGTTATGTAAATGTTTTGTACAAGTAGCAAATGTTTATTAAAGACTTGTGGTTTTTTAAACATCTATGGAATTTTCCTCCTGATTCTTTTTTACTGTCACCTAATTAAATTAAAATGTTTATATATACTAAAATGTTATATTATTTTGAATAGGCATTTAAGGAATAAATTTTATTTTTCAGTGATTTGGAATGCTTAATCAATTAGTTATTTTTGTTTAAAGATTTTATTTATTTATTTGCCAGAGAGAGAAAGGGAGAGTACAAGCAGGGGGAGTGGCAGGCAGGCTCCTTAGCAAGGAGCCCAATGTGGGACTCGATCCCAGGACCCTGAGATCATGACCTGAGCTGAAGGCAGACACGTAACCATCTGAGCCACCCAGGTGCCCCAGTTATTTTATTATTTACAAATAACATAAGTGCATGCTAAACCTTAGTTTAAAGCTCCATTTTGAGGGAAAAATGGATATTTGCCTGTTTCATGGGTTTTGTGCTTAGAAATTGCTAAACGCTTCTAATTTGGGATGATGCCTTTGCTTTCTCAGCATGAAAATATTAGATAGTAGGCAAATTAATCTTAAGAGAGTCAAAGCTTCATCTGTTTGCCATTCAGACATGAACTCTTAGTAAAACAGCATGTCAAACTAAATTCAGATACTTCTTTTGGCTCTCAACTTACCTTAAATTATATACTAATGTACTCTTGAAAATATTGGAAACTTAATATTCATCCAAAGCAAGATAAGTCTTCAAAATTACTTCATTAATGACCCTCAGGATCTGGGGCATTTTCCATTGTCAAAACAAGAGATATTTTCTTTAATATTTGAAAAAGAAGTTTGGTTTAGTTTAAGAAAGCATTTAGCACTTATAACTAGAGACAAATTCTATCAGGAAACCAAAGGAGAATAACCTTTTATTTGGAAATTCTATGGGAAGTACCATGAAAACTAGATAATCCATTACTACTCCTAAGTAATTAAAATGATCTGTGATATAATTAAATGTATAATGAAAAGTTAATTGGAAGTTAGAATATATTAAGCATAAAAACAATCCATCTAACTTATTATGCAAAATGGATATTTCCTACAGTGCCCATGTATATGAAGTATATAATAAAATGTAAATAAATACTCTATTATGAATTTTTACTCATAATGTCATTTATCTGTTATTATTCATAATATCAGTCAGAATATACAAAATTACTTCTTTCTTTTTAGAAAAATTATTGGCCATCCAACTAATCATTGTCAAGTAGATTCTATGTGCTTTTTGTGAAAAGTTGGCAGAAAATATTGTGCATAATTTTAGAAAGCCAAATTTCCAGTTAGGAAACCAGAGCATCTATCTACGTAAAGGCAACTAAGAAAAAAAATCCAGAACACAAAAACTCTCAAATCAGGAACATGGCAAATTCTTTTTTAAAAAATATTGTTCTACAGAGCATGATCTATTTATTCAAAGTTATTGAATACTTGCTAGTTTTAGGCATTTGCTGGGCACTAGGACAAACCTATCATAATCAAGGTGGGACTTCCTGACCCATGTGTCTATCATCCCCTTGTGCAGTGTAGGCTGCTGAGAACAAGTCAATATGACAGTCAAACCTTGAGAGTAACAATGGATTGAAGATAAGGTAATTATGTTGATGTCTTAGTCTAGAAGAGTCTAGTCTTCTATTCTTCCTTATTCTAATTATTAAGACTTAACTTTTGTGAACATGAATTTTCATGAACTTGTCTCAGCTCTATTGAAGAGGCGAATAATGATGGTGTAGAATGAGTCTTTATATCTTTTTTATTATAAATAATAAAGAATAAAGACTATGTTTGTTTTATTGACTAAGGAGTTATTTTCACTTCAGCTATAAAAAGTTTCTCTGTTCTTTAGAATATGCTATGTAAATAGTGTATCTATATGAAAACTTTCAAAACTGCAATTGTCAATGATTTAACTTTAAATATATTACTTTATATGGCCAAAACAACTAAAATGACTGCTAAAAATCCTCATTTTCATTTATAAACTCTTACCAATTCCTTTGTGATGCTATCTTAAATATTTAAAGAACTGACAAGAGTTTATACATCTCTCTTTTTTTCATTCTAAAAGGCAGTCAAAAAAGGGAAATACTACTAAAATTTGCATAGATACATAGTAACTTATCTTACAACTTTAAAATTTGAAATAGTGTTATGTTTTTTGATGAGTAAGGTACTGACAACTGTTCGCTACTGTTTCACAGTTAATTGATAATTGCAGGGCTCACTGCAAAGTTATTCTTTTTTTTTCTCATATAATCTGAGGAAAAACAAAAATGAGAAAGAAATAATGACTTTTCTTTGAAATAATGACTTTAAATGCGGGTTGAGAAGATAAGGGATTTGTGGACTATGTATAGATTAGACACTGTTTTTAATGACTGGTGTGTAAGTTTTATAGAACTAGGAAAGATATATTAATATCAGGGGAAATCTAAGGAACAAGGCAAATACTTGTAGGATATTCAAAATTTAAGGTTAGTATTATAAAGTCCTTAACATTTTACATGTTCAGGCTACAAAAATCGGATTGAAAATAAAAGCAATCCTTTATAAGAGTAATGATGACTTTTCCAGTGCAGAGAGAGAAAGCACAAGGAGGCGGAGCGGCAAGCAGAGGGAGAGGACTCCCTGACTCGGGGCTCTTGGGGCTCAATTCCAGGATCCCAAGATCATGACCGAGCCAAAGGCAGATGCTCACCCTACTGAGCCACCCAGTGGCCCCCAGTGCTTGTTTTGATAACCTTTTCTAGTCATTCTTCCCACAGTCCATTGGTTAAAATAAACAGTACTTTACTAAAACAGAGGAATTTTTTTTACCATTCCTTGACTTTAAAGAGGTCCAAAGGAAGAAACAAAATCTGTCATAGCACAGAGTATGCCAGATAATTTTCCTATAGATTGAGACAGGCTACCACCTATTACAAATCCATCTTGTTCTGCTTTCTAAGAAATTGCCATGCTTTCCAGGACATATCTTTAGCTATTCACTTTTTTTTTTTTGCATTTTGGGGGGCTTTCTAAGTAGCAAACTAGCTAAGAAAACTAACCTATGTATGGAAGTATGATTCAATAGTAGAAAATCTATTAATGATAAGATTAATTATAACAATGCCAAGGAATACATTCTATATTACCACCTTCGTGGATGCATCAAAAATTGGATAAAATTGTTCATTCTTACTTTTAAAAGACTGTTAATAAAAAAAAAGGATTACATGAATATTTTCTCAACATATATATAATACTACATATATATTATATATAATATGATATATAAAATGATATGTATAAACATACCCAAAAATGTATATATCAGTACTGAAAGTTGAATGATAAAAGTATTTATCTGTAGCAATGGTTGAGTGTAAAAGCATAAATCTTTAAAATCAGAAATAATGATATAACATGGATGAAATATTTGAAGAATCCCATCTCTGTCCAATAGGAATTGACATCCTAAAAACAGTTACCAGGTCTTGCTTTAATGATTTCCAACCATCAGCATGGACGAAAAGGAGCGGAATAACTCTAGAACTCAATTTTTTTTATTTTTTTTAAAGATTTTATTTATTTATTTGTCAGAGAGAGAGAGCACAAGCAGGGGGAAGCTATAGGCAGACAGAGAAGCAGGCTCCCTGCCGACTGACTGAGCCACCCAGACATCCCTAGGACTCATTTTTTTTTAATTGCATGGGAAATGTAAGAAAGCATAGAACTAACTTCTAATACTAATGCCAAGTTTCTTTGTGGGCAGTCTGTACAACTCCTGCACATAATAGGTGTAGAAAAAGCATTAATCAACTCAGAATGCAAGTGTTGCAATTAACAAGCATTTTTTACATTTAACTAACAAATTAGAAGCTCTATACAATGATTTTTATACCCATAAAGTGAATAATTTAAAAAAACCCACTAAATTAGTTTGCTATTATAAAAATATTTAAAATAATTATATTAGGGCACCTGGGTGGCTCAGTCATTAGGTGTCTGCCTTTGGCTCAGGTCATGATCCCACTGTCCTGGGATTGAGCACCCACATCATGATCTCAGAGTCCTGGGATCAAGCCCTGTACGAGGCTCCCTGCTCAGTGGGGAGCCTGCTTCCCCTTCTCCTGCTCCCTCTGCTTGTGTGCTCTCTCTCTCCCTCTCCATCAAATAAATAAATAAATCTTTAAAAAATTACTAATTGATGTATACGTAATTTATAATTGCAATGAAAAAATGTTAATCCCTTTTTCTCTCTTTCTTTCTTAGAGGGGATAGAGTACATTTTCATAAAATGAGTATCTGTTTATATATCTTTTTAACTCCACTTCTACATTGGGGAAAGTTTGAATATATCATATGTGGTAAACACAATAACTTTACCATCAATTGATTTAAAAGCATATTGAATAGCAGTCATTGATAATCCAGAGACTTCAGAAAGATTGACTATACAAGGTGTTTCCCAGATTCTGACCTAGATACTTTGATCAGTCAGACAGATAACAGTAGTATTTCACATTGACTAGACCTTTAAATGAACACTCTCTCTCAAGTTCTATGTTATTTACAAATTTTTCATTAGCTTAAGTAGTCACTGGATGTCAGCGTTGTTTCAATAAAATCTGCTTTCCAGTATTATTTTTGACTAGCAAGTCTATAATTCTTGAGTATTATCAAGATTAGCTTCCTACATTATTTTGATCTTAGAGACAAAGGTGGAGAAAAAGTATGTGACTAAAGATAAAAACCTGTTAGAGAGGGGCTCCTGGATGGCTCAGTTGGTTAAGCATCTGCCTTCGGCTCAGGTCATGATCCTGGGGTCCTGGGATCAAGCCGCTTATTGGGCTCCCTACTTAGTGGGGAGTCTGCTTCTCCCTCTCTCTTTCCCCTCCCCCTTGCTCATGCTCTCTTTCTCCCTCTCTCTCTCTCTCTCTCTTTCTCTCTCAAATAAATAAATAAATAAATAAAAATCTTTAAGAAGAACCAGTTAGAGAATACATGATAGGTTATCTTTAAATAGTCAAATTTCCATTAGGTATAGATCACTTCGTTTGAGGCAAAATGAAGAAACAAGGGGAGTAAATTGGAGAGGGAGACGAACCATGAGAGACGATGGACTCTGAAAAACAAACTGAGGGTTCTAGAGGGGAGGGGGGTGGGAGGATGGGTTAGCCTGGTGATGGGTATTAAAGAGGGCACATTCTGCGTGGAGCACTGGGTGTTATGCACAAACAATGAATCATGGAACACTACATCAAAAACTAATGATGTAATGTATGGGGATTAACATAACAATAAAATTTTTTTAAAAAATGAAGACCTGGAAATAAAAGGACTAATTCATTCTGCCACCAAAATGCCCACAGGTTGACCAGGACTGGCCTCCTCATAGGAAAAGTGAGAGCAAAGAGTTTTATTTTCATTTTCTTTCATTTATTATTTTTTTCACTGGTTTCTTTCTTCCTCTTCCTTCCTCCCTCCCTCCCTCCCTTCCTTCCTTCCTTCCTTCCCCTTCCTTCCTTCCTTCTTTCCTTCCTTCCTTCCTTCTTTCCAAGTGGGGAGATGGCTGTACTTTTAGCATAGGCAATGATATTTCTATAAAAATTTAATTGCAGCTTACAATAGTTTCTTTTTCAATATAAACGTACTTTTAAAACCATTACACTGAATCCATAGCTTTTCACATAAAAACCACGTGATGATCACCATGAAATGATTCAACAGTGACACCCATAGTTATTTTTTATTAGATATGACTAATGAGTGCACAGAGCACAGTGGCATCCATGCTTCATCCTTGCATTCATCCACCCATAAGAAATTTGTCTTCATTTTGCTGTAATATGTACAGAAATCTCCCAAACAAAAGGAAATAAATGCTGATGCACCACATGTACTCTCATATATAACTCCCTTTATTTGCTACAGTTGTCAGAAGAATGCTGAGAGAAAAGTGCCCAAGAGCATTTAGAACATGTTCCAGAAAAAGCTGCAGAGGCAGCTCACTTCAGTCACTGACAGAGCAGTGAACCAGGCTCATCAACACCGACATCATTCAATAATTGTGAGGTTTGAAGATACCCTGATTAAATACTAACCAAAAACCAAAGAACCAGTGAATAATTACACTGAAAGATAAAGATATTAAAGAGGACAAAATCCCACTCATAGAGGAGGAGTAGAGGAGACCTGGACATTCCTACGTCTATCTCACAGGTCAAGGGTTTATCATTCTCTTAATGAAAGGAAACCAAAGTCCAAGTTCAGAAAACATTGTATTTGCTATAAAATTAATTACACATATATTTGCATAGAATAAAACATCTGCTTGAAAAATTCAGTTTCTCACAATTTTGTTTATTATCATCTTAGACACCTACTTTTTGGATTAAAGATCTTGATGCCAAAGTGAGTGTAACCAGGGAAATAAAGGATTCCTTAAAGTAACGGTTCCCAAATCTTTTCATCTCAGAACACTTACGCTCCTAAAAAATATTATGGACTCTAAAGAGCTTGTGTTTTCCTGAGTTTTATATATTGATTTTTGCCAACTTAAAAATTAAACTAAGAAATTAAAAATCAATAATTTATTAACTTATTTAACAAATTCATTGCATGTTAATATAAATAATATATTTTTATAAAAACAGCTGTATTTTCAGCAATCAAAAATCAAAGAGAAGTGTGTCATTTTTCACATATCTACAAATCTGTTTATTATCCTGCATAATAGGGAACAGCAGGATTCTCATATCTGTTTCTGCATTCAATTAATATGACATCTTATTTTGGTTGATGTATATGAAGATCCTGCTTCACACAGACATATAATTGGAAAAGGGAGAGTATTTTAATAACCACTTCGTATAACTAAAATGTTCTTTGATACTACACCAAACTTGACAAGCAGTAGTTCCTTAAAAGACAGTTACAGAACATCTGGGTGGCCCAGTCGGTTAAGCATTGGACTCTTGGTTTCAGCTCAGGTCATGATCTCAGGGTCTGGGATTAAGCCTCTTGTTGGGCTCTAGGCTCATGGTGGGGGGTGGGAAGTCTATTTGAGGATTCTGTCTCCCCTTCTCCCTCTGCCCCTGCCCCGGCTCTCTCACGCATGTGCATACTCCTTCCCTCTCTCAAATAAATAAATCTTTAAAAAAAAGTTGCAACGTGGAATTAGAAATCATATAAATAAACTTTTCCTACTCTGTTATATTAAAATTTGTTCATCTATGTCTCACATTGCATGGATGTTTTAGCCATGCATAATTTTATGTCATCATACATTGGTCAATTAGAAAATATTTGTTCAATGAGTTATCTGGGTTTTCCAAATGTTAACACAGTTCATATAATATTTAAAAACTATATTTGTTGATATAAGCATATATATAATCAGAAAAGCATTCAATCACTGGGAACCTATGAAGATAAAGGGGCAAATATGTTTTCCATAAATTTAAATTTTATTTAAAATCTCAACTTTTACCATTGGCCACAAATACAATACTCACTAAATTCCTTTCTGTCAAATACCCAAGACCAAATACCATAATTTGAATGTAGATCATTTTTTTAATTAAAATGAAGTTTTAAAAGATTAGTACTTCATCTTACAATTCAAGTAATTGCACATTTCCACCCCCCCTTAAATAACAATCTCACATTAGTATGCATCAGAAGTGCTTAATTTGGGCATTTTTGTTAGCTAGCTAAGGGTCCTCCTCCCCAACTGTATGATTCAAATTAGGCTGAATAGGGTGATATCAGCAAAAATGGCAGAGCAAGTAGCTCCAAGGCTTTGTCCCTCAACAGAAACATCAAACACTAAAGCCTCTATGGCTTGCAAATCCTAAGAAAATCACTACTCGGTCTTTCACAGAAAAACATTGCAGACCTCTAAATTAAAACAACCAAACTCATAAAGTACCTCAGCAGTATAATGCAACTTAGCTCAAAATGCCCAAGGAGAGTAGATTTAAAGTTACTTTAATGTATTTCTTAATTTTTCTACATTTCTTCATTATTCTAAAATTGAGCAGAAAAAAATTAAAAGAGATTTTAGGGGCTCCTGGTTGGCTCAGTCAGTTAAGCTTTTGGCTTGTGATTTTGGCTCAGGTCATGATCTCATGGGTCCTGAGGTTAAGCCCTGCCTCAGGCTTTGCAGGGTCAGCTTGGGATTTTCTGCCTCTCCCTCTGCCTCTGCCCCCCCCCCCCCCGCTCTCATGTGCTCTCTCTGCCTCTCTCTCTAAAATAAATTAATTAATTAAATCTTTAAAAAAATAAAAAAGAGATTTTAATCACCCGGCAGCATGTGGTATTTCAGGAAGGCCTGGTGTTTTTTAGAGTATATTTTATTTTCACAGATTCTACAAATTTAGTATTCTGAGAAAAAGCAGATGTATGTAAAATATTTATAATTCTGTTTTCTCTTCATTGAAAATAAATGTCAAATTGCTGAAGAAACCTTGTGCTAAATCCTAGAGATGAGCACAAATAACTTTGACACATCATGCTGAATTTATTTTGAAAATAAGTGGTTAGATTTTATTAATTGGAAGTAATAACTGTTTCCTTAAATACAAGTTATTTAAATAAATTAAACTATTTTTATTTTTAGTATATTATTGGTGACATTTTTATTCATAACTGTATGTTTGAAAGTATAAAAGCACTATATCACTGAAGTTGAAGAAACTAAGAGAGCTTTTTCTTTTAATGTGAGACTATATTTCTAGTTATGTGTATAGTGCCTGCATAGTATTGTGTGGCCTAAAAAATGAATATAATTTTTTTTTTTAAGATTTTATTTATTTATTTGAGAGAGAGAGAATGAGAGATAGCATGAGAGGGAAGAGGGTCAGAGGGAGAAGCAGACTCCCTGCTGAGCAGGGAGCCTGATGTGGGACTCGATCCCAGGACTCCAGGATCATGACCTGAGCCAAAGGCAGTCGCTTAACCAACTGAGCCACCCAGGCGCCCAAAAATGAATATAATTTTCAAGTCAATTTACTTCATGCCTGAAAATAATTAACAATGAATAGAATCTACCATATTAAGTAACTCAGATATTAAATAATCAGGGTAAACAGTCTATCAAGGCAACTGTCATGCAGCCCATCCTGTTGACTGCATGTGAAATTGTTATCAATACAGTAACAAAGTCCAGATATCCCTTAGTCTGCAGACAGCCATTGAGCCTTTGAACTGTCTACTAAGGGTACAAAGAGTGAAACAGATTGTTCCTGCTCATTTTAAAAATTAGGTTTATTATGCTTTGTAAGACCAAAAAACACACCAAAAATACTAGACTGTGATCCAGTAGAGTTTGTCCTTGACAGGTAAAATATGCTTCAGCTCTATATTATCTCATTCTGTGTATGCTTTTAAATTAAATCAAATACATTCCAAAGCACTAACTTCTGTGAATTTTGAGCTTTTTTTTTACCCCTACTGAGTCAAATTATCTGTTTTCCTGACAGTTTTCCTGGTCTGGATTTCTTTTATAATGGATTTTAAAACTAGTCACTGCCAGTTATGAGACTAACAATTTAATACATCTGTAGGTACTATTAAATGCAACTCTGACTTGGTTTATCAAGACACCTTCATATATATAGGACAGAACATGATATAATAGAATCAACAGATAATTTAAGCTCTGTGGACAATTTTGTCTTTAATATCTCTTATCATATTTACTAAACCTAAAGAAGGAGTAGTTCAAAATATCAAACTTAGGTGGGGACACAAATTATTCTAAAGGATGATTAAACCTCTTCACCTGTATGGTATCATTAAACAATTCATTTTGTATACAGGAAATATTAATACCATAAGTGTTCACAAGGCCCAGAACCTGACACGTGGCTCGATCTCGTGACCCATGAGATCATGACCTGATTAATTATTTTATTTTATATGTGCTTCACACTCTAGCTTACATATCCATAGGTTGGACATTTTAAGTTTTACATAATCGCAAAAAGCTTTCATTATGAAATCCTGTATTAAAGTTGCTTTGTTACACACAATATTTGAAATCAAGTTGATATATTACATAATGTTCCTTATCATAATATTTTTCACTATTTGCTCCAAAATGACCATTACACATTCCTAATAGGGGTGATTAAAGAAATAAACTTTATTTCAATGAGATAATGAGCTATAACAGATTTGAAGATCATTCTATTCTACATTTTTTGACAATTGTGAAGATGAAATTTATAATTGCATTAGTAGTTTCCTGAAACTTGTGACCTCTAAATATAAATAAAACCCTTGTGAACAAATTGCAATTCATGATTTTTTTTAATTATTCATCAAAAGACACTATCAACAGAGTAGAAAGGTAACCCACAGAATGGGAGAAAATACTTGCAGATCAATATCTGGCAAGGGATTAATACCCAAAACATATGTAGAATTCCTAAAACTCAACAACAAAAAAACAAACAACTTGTTAAAAAATGGACAAAGGAATTAAAAAGACATTTCCCCACAGAAAATATATAAATGACCTATTAATAAGCACATGAAAAGATGCTCACTATCACTAAATAATGGAATATCACCTCATATCCACTAGGATATTCACTATTAAAAAAAAAAGGAAAATAACAAATTTGGCAAGGATATAGGGGGAAAGGAATGGAACCCTGTATAATTCCTGGGGTAGTAATGTAAAATGGTGCAGCCACTGTGGAAAATAGTATGGCAGCTTCTCAAAAATATTTTAAATAGAATTACCATATGATCCAGCAATTCCACTTTTAGATATATATCCAAAAGAATTGAAAATGGAGTCTTGAAGAGATATTTGTACTCCTATGTTCATAGCAGCATTATTCAAAATAGCTAAGAAATGGAAACAACCCAAGTGTCCATCAAAGGATGAATGGATAAGCAAACTGTAATATATACATCCTGCTGGGGAGCAGGAATTTTCTTTTTCTAGATCCTCCTAGCTGGAATAAGAATTAAATGGACATGAAACAGATCAATAGGAGAAAACCAAATTTAATTTCCTATGGGGAATCCACACAGACATGGAAATTCCAAAGACAGCCAAGCAAAATGAGATATTTAGGTCATCCTGAACTAAGGAGAAGGGGATAAGGGTATGGGACTTCGAAGGGAAGGAAAGCAATTCCCAGGGCAATAAGAGCAGATGTTTGGTAATTAGGTGTTTGCCCTGCTGTAAAGATGGGTCACTCAGATAAAATATATCTCTGGTAGTAATCTTTATTCCGGGAAAGACCCCTAATTTAGATTCTTCTATACAATTAAGGGAGGGGCAAAAATTTCTCTTGAGTCCACAGTCTTTATTGCCTTAAACTCAAAATATAATTTTCATGCCAAAGTGTCCCACCTTGGGACAGCCGCCTCTTAGCGCCTACCATACAATGTAATATTATTCAGCCTTAAAAGGAAGTAAATCCTGACATCTGCTAGCTACAACCTCAATGGACTTTAAGGACATTTTGCTTAGGGAAATAATTCAGTCACAGAAAGATAAATACTGGTATGACTCCACTTATATGAGGTAGTCAGAGTAGTCAGAATCATAGAGGCAGAAAGTACAACGGTGATTGTCAAAAGCTGAGGGGGATAGGAGAATGAAGGGTTATTGTTCACTGGGTGTAGAATCTAGATTTGCAGGATGAAAAAAGTTCAGGAGATGGGTGGTGACAGTTGCACAGCAATATGAATGTATTTAATAGCACTGAAATCAACACTTAAAAATTGTTAAAATGATGAATTTTATGTTATGTGTATTCTACCACAATAAAATAAATTGGGATGGAAAGTCAATACTATTAATTATTTATCTAAAGCAATGATTACCAAACTTGAGTGTGTATCAAAATCACAAGGGCTTGGAAGAAAAACAGATTTCTGGATCAGATCCAGAGAGTTTCTGATTCAGAAGGTCAGGGTGGGGTCTAAGAGTTCGTATTTCTAACAATTTCCCAGCTGGTACTGATGCTGCTGGTCAAGAGACCACACACTGAGAACCACTGATCTAAAGGAAAAAGTCCTAAAGTAATTCTAGTTTGAAAATATAGTTTAATAATGTCAGGAAGTAGACATTTTTTTATGTTTCTGCATGGGTAGAATTTCTGAGAACAAATTTGGGACCTGGGTCAGGGAGGAGATTTTTGAAGTGAAAGGGTAAGTAAATAATGACACCATTGGGAGAGATCTACCAGTCTGAGGAATGTATTTGCATTTCAAAGGAGACCAGAACTGGAGCCATGAAGGCATTCTAGGGTTAGAAATTCAGAGAGGCTTGATTTATCTTCTGCCTGCATTTGTATTCCAAAGGATAAGAAACCTGGATCTCTTTCTTTCTGTTCTGAGGAGAATTTGCCTTAGGCAAATAGATTCCATTTGCTCAAGAGGAAAGGAAGGCTACTGTATCACTTTTCCTATGTAACCAGCAAGTTTCCTCACTTATAGTATAGACCCTAGTACATATATAATGGCACCTAATTCTCATTGTATTACCCCAGAAGATGGAAATTGGAGTGTGAGGGGTACTGGAGTGTTTATTATGGTGAGTAACAGTAAACCTCTGTCTGCCTCAGAAACCTCATGTGTACTTGCAGGAATGAATACAGTTATAAAACTTTACCGAATACACGGGGCGCCTGAGTGGCTTAGTCGTTAAGCGTCTGCCTTCGGCTCAGGTCATGATCCCAGGACCCTGGGATCTAGCCCTGCTCAGCGGGAAGTCTGCTTCTCCCTCTCACACTCCCCCTGCTTGTGTTCCCTCTCTCGCTGTCTCTCTCTCTGTCAGATAAATAAAATCTTAAAAAAATGAACTTTACCAAATACAATATTATATATGTCATTTATGGAATAAGCCTTTTTTTGTACTTTACGCTATCAAGAGTAATGCTATATTTTAAGGTAGATTTCTTCTCATAGTAAAACATTTAAAACAAGGTTTGGGAGCTAGAAGAAACCTCATACATTGCCTATCCCTACCATTAAATTTTGCATAGGAAGAAATCATAAACAGAAAAGGTATTTGGTTTAAAAAAAATGATAGTATCATGATTGGATTTTTTTTTTCCTTCATTTGAGTTGGCTTATGTTCCTAACCATATTATAAAAGGCATCTATATGAAATCTAGTTGGAGAGTATGGACTATAGTCCAGTTATCTTAGTTCAAAGTAATTGAAATCCAAAATTAATCCTATCTAATTTCTTATTCTGCTAGTCAGCAAAAGTGATTCTTGATATCTGGTAGAGTTGGATTCTTTTAACAGCTGCAGTATAAAATGTCTTCCAGGGAAATCCTGTAAGACCGAGCAGTTATCTGGTCTCTCATAATTCCTTCTTTTAAAGAATTCAGAATTAAATAGAATATAAAGTATTATCATAACATTAGCTTACACCTGATTCGGTTTCCAAATATAATGGCACAAATTATTGGTACCCAAGAGGAAGAGAATAAAATGGGAAGACTTTCTTGGTTTCAGCCTGTGAAATTAATTTTATTTGTAGAAATATCCCATCAAAAAAAAAATCCCTATTATATACACCATTTAAAAATGAAAGGTAGAAAGCACTCAAAGAAAAAATCCTTTCTCTTCTCTAAGACTATAGTATTCCTGACTTTCTTAACATAATTAAAAGTCTGGAAATCGCAGCCTCAGTGACAAGATATTATTTAAAGCACATTTCTGACATATTAAGAACTTTTAGTTTTATTTCCCTTTGATTCCTATGTCTTGGGCACTGTTCATCTGGGGTCCATCTTGACTTGTAATTTCTACTGTTTCTTATCCAAATAGCTCCTGTCACTGCCATTTTGAGTTGAATTCATTTGGCATTGGATTGCTTGGACCCATAAATCTGGTTTTATGAATCCTTAGTTTTGGGATGGCTTACCCTTATTTTCCTCCTTTCATTCCAAATGGAAAATCACATTCAACAAATTCTTGATCTACAAACAGTGTTGATTCTTGATTAGCCCTAGAGGCCATGTTAAGAGTAATACCTTTCTGGTATTTATTTACATCTAGATTTTAATTCTTCTCTGCTTTTGTTATTTTAATGCTGACAAGAATATTTTTTTCTTCCACATATTTCTCTATCTCTGATTTATGGAGATAGATAGATGGATTAGAGATATTTTTCTGATATTCTCCTACTCATTTCAGGGAGAACTGGTTATTAAAAAAGCTGCTTAGATAGATTCTTTCATTTTTTTCTATTCTAAATACGGTTTATACTTCTTACTAAATATGAATGTCTTCTTTTCTTTTACCTTTTCTCTCTGTTTTATGGCCCAGAAATTTATTTGTCTAAAAAAACTACTCTATATTATACATTATAGAGTTTTCCTTTATTAGAAAAAGTAAAATCAATGATATTATGACCCACTACAAGCATTCATTGATCAAATGTATCTTGTCAATTTTTTATCTTTCTGAATAGGACTACCTCACCCAAAAGTTATTCTCTCATTTAGTCAACATCTAACATCTAACCCCTTCCATAATATTAGACCTTTCTCTATCATGTGACCTCATGGGAAATGCAATACCTGCATTTGCATATATAATAACTGTCATCTTGAAACCCATCCATTTATAGCTTTTCTCTGGGTATTTTGCACTGATCTTCCTGTTCTGCCTGTCTCAGATCTCATCAAATTTTCTGTAACTACCTAGTATAGCTGTCATAATCTCTGAGGTTATTTTCCCAATTGCTGTTACAATTGTAGGTTTAAAAGGACAATTCTAGTCAACAAAGCCAAAAGCTAGTTCTTTGAGAAGATCAATAAGATTAATAAATCTATAGCCAGGCTAACTAAAAAAAAAAGGGAAAAGATATAAATTATTAATATCATAAATGAAAAGAGGTACCTGACCATCACTACTGTTCCCATAGACATTAAAAAGATAATAAGAAGGAGGAGTTAAGATGGCAGAGGAGTAGAGGACCCTAATTTCATCTGGTCCTTGGAATTCAGCTAGATAGTTATCAAATCATTCTGAACACCTGTGAAATAAATCGGAGATCTGAGAAAAGAATTGCTGCAATTTTACAAATAGAAAAGCAACCACTTTTTGGAAGGTAGGAGGTGCAGAGACATGAATCCAGGGCTGTATATCTGAAGATAGTGTGGAGAGGCAGAAGTTTGCTTAAAGAAGCTACCCCAAAGTATTATAAGCAGCAGAGCACAAATTGGGAACTTTTAGAAGTCTGCAATAGTAGGGGATGTCCCTGGCTTAAAGGTGCTCAGGTGGCATAGCAGGGCAGAATCCCAGGTTCAACAGCATGGCCTCAGGATCCCTGCGGTCACATAAATAACAGGGTGCCTGAGTGCAGCAGGGTTCCAGCATTGGAGCAGAGAAGCCGGCTGAAAACAGCAAGTCTAGGCACTGGCTTTCTTCTCAGTGTTGCCATAAACTGCGAACATAAACTGCTGCACAGTTGGCCAGTGCTCTCTGGACAGGGGCCCAGCAAAAGGTAGAAGCACAGCAAGACCCTCCACCCTTCCCTGGAAGGAATGGTGCAATTCTGCGCAGCAGGAGTCTGAAACTTTTGGAGACTCAAAGCTGGGTCACGTGCCTGAGATAAAAAATGCTTGGTCATAGGCTAGGTGAATACAGAGTTTGAACAGAAGCCAGGGAGTCAAAAGTGATTGACTGTTTTTCTTTTTTTTTTTTAATTTTTTTTAACAGTTCTGTTTTTTTTTTCTTTATTGTTTATTTAAGAGACAGAGAGAGAGAGAGGCAGAGGGAGAAGTAGGCTCCCCACTGAGCAGGGAGCCCGATGCGGGACTCGGGACCCTGGGATCATGACCTGAGCCAGAGGCAGATGCTTAACCAACTGAGCCACCCAGGCGCCCAGATTGACTGTTTTTCTGTGAGTGCTCACTGAAGAGTGAGGGTGAGAACTTCGGGCTCCAGGGCTAGAGATTGGGGCACAGCCATTTTCATTCCCTGCCCCACCCGCTCATCAGTGCTAAAAGCCTTCAGGGAGCAACAGTGCCACATAGTGCAATCTGGAGCTGCTTACATTGATCCCAGCCCCCTGGCAAGGGAGGCGTAATTTCACCCAAATAAGGACACATGGGAATCAGCACAAAAGGTCCCTCCCCCAGAATACCAACTCACTAGCACCAAATTTACCGATCTTAGAGAACTATAAAACTTCAGCTCTTGGAGAAAACAGTATATAGCATTTGCAGGTTTTTTTTTACTCTGTAGTCTTTGTTTTCTTTTTTCAGCTATTTTCTTATTTTTTCAATTCTTTACTTATTCTTTTAAAATTTTTATTATTTATATGTGTGATATATATGTATATATTATTTTTGGTTTCTTTTCATTGCATTTTATTGTATTTTTGTGTATATATATATATATATATATATATATATATATATATAAGTTTTTTTCTTTCCTATTTTGAGATCTAGTTTCTTTTAACAAACAAACCAAAATACACCTAGGATCTAGTTTATTGTTTTGTTTGGTTTTACTTCTTGTTTGATTTTTTTATTATTTTTGTTTTGTTTCCATTTTTTCTGGTTACTTTATTTTTCTTTAAATGTTTTTATTGTTATGTTAATCACCATACATTACATCATTAGTTTTTGATGTAGTGTTCCATGATTCATTGTTTGTGCGTAACACCCAGTGCTCTATGCAGAACGTGCCCTCTTTAATACCCATCACCAGGCTAACCCATCCCCCCACCCCCCTCCCCTCTAGAACCCTCAGTTTTCTTTTCAGAGTCCATCATTTCTCATGGTTCATCTCCCCCTCCGATTTACCCCCCTTTATTCTTCCCCCCTGCTATATTCTTCTTTTTTTTTCTTAACATATATTGCGTTATTTGTTTCAGAGGTACAAATCCACCTCACCCCAGTCAGAATGGCTAAAATTAACAAGTCAGGAAATGATAGATGTTGGCAGGGATGTGGAGAAAGGGGAACCCTCCTACACTGTTGGTGGGAATGCAAGCTGGTGCAACCCCTTTGGACAACAGTATGGAGGTTCCTCAAACAGTTGAAAATAGAGCTACCATACGATCGAGCAATTGCACTACTGGGTATTTACCCCAAAGATACAAATGTAGGAATCTGAAGGGGTACGTGCACCCCAATGTTTATAGCAGTGATGTCCACAATAGCCAAACTGTGGAAAGAGCCAAGATGTCCATCGACAGATGAATGAATAAAGAAGAGGTGGTATATAGGAAGCGATGGCAAGATGGCGGAGGAGTAGGAGACCTAGATTTCGTCTGGTCTCAGGAATCCAGCTGAATAGGGATCAAACCATTCTGAACACCTACGAACTCAACAGGAGATCGAACAGGAGAGTAGCAACAACTCTCTGAACAGAGAAGCGACCACTTACTGGAAGGTAGGGCGTGCGGAGAAGTGAATCCGAGGCGATATTCGGGAGGATAGACGGCGGGGGAGGGGCCTCCGCCGGCCGCTTCTGGCAAGTGATAGAGCCGCGGAGCACAAAATCGGACCTTTTAGAAGTTGGCTCCGCGGAGGGACGTCGCTGCAGTGGCTAAGCGGGGGGTGGAATCCTCCCGGGACAGTGTGGTCTCAGGACCCTTGGGGTCACAGAGAGACCAGGGGTGCCTGAGTGCGCCAGAGCTCCCAGGTATCAGAGCAGGGAAGCCGGCTGCAGATACAGAGCCGAGGCGCGGGTTCTCAGCTCGGGGTTGCCATAAACTGTGATCTGCGGCCCAGTCGGGGCACGGCTCCCCCAGCAGGGACCCAACAAGCAGCAGATCCGGGGAGACTCCCCTTCCTTCCCGGGGAGGAGCGGTGCGGGAACGCACTGCAGGGATCTGCTGGGTTTGGAGACTCCGCGCGGGGTTGGGTGCCAGAGATAGCAACGCTCGATCACAGGCCGGGTGAGAACGGAGTGCGGCCGGAGACCAGGGAGACGGGAGTGACTGCTTTTCTCTGGGGGCACACTGAGGAGCGGGGCCCTGAGTTCTCAGCTCCTCCGAGTGGAGATTGGGAGGCCACCATTTCTGCCCTGGTCCTCCAAAGCTGTACCGAGAGCTTGCAGGGAACAAAAGCTCCTGAGAGCAAACCGGAGCAGCTTCCTTAGCCCGGACCGACAAGGGCGGGGCAATTCTGCCTCCGGCAAAGACATTTGGAAACCACAGCAACAGGCCCCTCCCCCAGAAGATCAGCACAAACAGCCAGCAAGCCAAGACCAAGTTGATCGATCAAGGAGAATAGGAGAACTCCAGCGCTAGCGGAATACTGCACATAGATTCATGGCTTTTTTTTTTTTTTTTTTACCATGATTCATTATTTCATCAAAGTTAATTTTTGTTGACTGTTTATTTTTATTTTTATTTTTCCCTTTTTCAACCAACATCTTATAAATCCCTTTTTAAAAAAAAAAAAAAACATTTTTTATTTTTCATTTTTAGAGTCATATTTTATCCCTTCATAGTAGTTACCCTTATTTTTGGCATATATATATAAGTTGTTCTCTCTTTAAAATTTTGAGGTACAGTTTCTTCTAACAGATCAAAATATACCCTAAATCACTAGTGTATGGCTTTGTTCTAGTCTCCTGCCTGATCACATTCTCTCCCTTTTTCCTTTTTTTTTTTTTCTTAAATCTTCTTTCTTTTTTCTTTTTTTTTTCAAACAACTTATCTTACCAAGTCCTTTTATAAGATCTTTTATAATTTTCATCTTTACAATCATCTTCCATCCCTTCATTGTATCAACCCTTATTTTGTACTTACATGTCTTTCTTCCTTTAAAATTTTAGGAGGCACTTTTTTCTAACAGACCAAAATACGCCCAAAATCTAGTGTGTGGCACTGATCTATGCACTAGCCTGATCATATTTGATCATATTCTGCCTTTTTTGTATTGTTTTGTTTTTGTTTTTATCTTTTTTTTTCTTTTTTTTTTTCTTTTTCTCTTTCTTTTTTCTTTCTTTCCCTTTCTTTTCCCCTGGTTTCAGGTCTTTTCTGATTTGTATACAGTATATTTGCTGGGGACGTTGTAAACCTGTTAGCATTTTGTTCTCTCATTCATCTATTCTCCTCTGGACAAAATGACAAGACGAAAGAAATCACCTCAGCAAAAAGAACAAGAGGTAGTACCGTCAGCCAGGGACCTACTCAATACGGACATTAGTACGATGTCGGACCTAGAGTTCAGAATCATGACTTTAAAGATACTAGCTGGGCTTGAAAAAAGCGTGGAAGTTATTAGAGAAACCCTTTCTGGAGAAATAAAAGAACTAAAATCTAACCAAGTCGAAATCAAAAAGGCTATTGATGAGGTGCAATCAAAAATGGGGGCACTAAATGCTAGGATAAATGAGGCAGAAGAGAGAATCAGCGATATAGAAGACCAAATGATGGAAAATAAAGAGGCTGAGAAAAAGAGAGAGAAACAACTACAGGATCACGAGGGCAGAATTCGAGAGATAAGCGATATGATAAGACGAAACATATTTGAATAATTGGGATCCCAGAAGAAGAAGAGAGAGAGGGGCAGAAGGTATATTGGACCAAATAATAGCAGAGAACTTCCCTAATGTGGGGGAGGAAACAGGCATCAAAATCCAGGAGGCACAGAGAACCCCTCTCAAAATCAATAAAAATAGGTCAACACCCCAACATCTAATAGTAAAATTTACGAGTCTCAGAGACAAAGAGAAAATCCTGAAAGCAGCTCAGGAGAAGAGATATGTAACCTACAGTGGTAGAAACATTAGATTGGCACCAGACCTATCCACAGAGACCTGGCAGGCCAGAAAGGACTGGCATGATATCTTCAGAGCACTAAACGAGAAAAATATGCAGCCAAGAATACTATATCCAGCTAGGCTGTCATTGAAAATAGAAAGAGAGATAAAAAGCTTCCAGGACAAGCAAAAACGAAAGGAATTTGCAAACACAAAACCAGCCCTACAAGAAATATTGAAAGGAGTCCTCTAAGCAAAGAGAGATCCTAAAAGCACCATAGATCAGAAAGGAACACAGACAATATACAGTAACAGTCACCTTACAGGCAATACAATGGCACTAAATTCATACCTTTCAATAGTTACCCTGAATGTAAATGGGCTCAATGCCCCAATTAAAAGACACAGGCTATTAGATTGGATTAAAAAACAAGACCCATCAATAGACTGTCTGCAAGAGACCAATTTTAGACCCAGAGACACCCCCACATTGAAAGTGAGGGGGGGGGAACCATTTACCATGCTAATGGACACCAAAAGAAAGCTGGGGTGGCAATCCTTGTATCAGACAAATTAGATTTTAAAACAAAGACTGTAATAAGAGGTGAAGAAGGACACTATATCCTACTTAAAGGGTCTATCCAACAAGAAGATCTAACAATTGTAAATATCTATGCCCCTAATTTGGGAGCAGCCAATTATATAAGCCAATTAATAACAAAAGCAAAGAAACACATTGACAACAATACAATGATAGTGGGGGACTTTAACATCCCCCTGACTGAAATGGACAGATCATCTAAGCAAAATATCACCAGGAAATAAAGACTTTAAATGACACACTGGACCAAATGGACTTTACACACATATTCAGAATATTCCATCCCAAAGCAACAGAATACACATTCTTCTCTAGTGCCCATGGAACATTCCCCAGAATTGATCACATCCTAGGTCACAAATCAGGTCTCAACTGGTACCTAAAGATTGGGATTATTCTGTGCATATTTTCAGACCACAATGCTTTGAAACTAGAACTCAATCACAAGAGGAAAGTCGGAAAGAACTCAAATACATGGAGGCTAAAGAGCATTCTACTAAAGAATGAATGGGTCAACCAGGAAATTAAAGAAGAATTAAAAAAATTCATGGAAACCAATGAAAATGAACTCACAACTGTTCAAAATCTTTGGGATGCAGCAAAGGCAGTCCTGAGAGGAAAGTATATAGCAATACAAGCCTTTCTCAAGAAACAAGAAAGGTCTCAAATACACAGCCTAACCCTACACCTAAAGGAGCTAGAGAAAGAACAGCAAATAAAACCTAAACCCAGCAGGAGAAGAGAAATAATAAAGATCAGAGCAGAAATCAATGAAATAGAAACCAAAAGAACAGGAGAACAGATCAACGAAATTAGGATCTGGTTCTTTGAAAGAATTAACAAGATTGATAAACCCCTGGCTAGACTTATCAAAAAGAAAAGAGAAATGACGCAAATGAAGAAAATCATGAATGAAAAAGGAGAGATCACAACCAACACCAAAGAAATACAAACAATTATAAGAACATATTATCAGCAACTCTATGCCAGCAAATTAGAAACTTGGAAGAAATGGATGCATTCCTAGAGATGTATCAACTACCAAAATTGAACCAGGAAGAAATAGAAACCCTGAACAGACCTATAACCACTAAGGAAATTGAAGCAGTCATCAAAAATCTCCCAACCAACAAAAGCCCAGGGCCAGATGGCTTCCCAGGGGAATTCTATCAGATATTTAAAGAAGAATTAATACCTATTCTCCTGAAAGTGTTCCAAAAAATAGAAATGGAAGGGAAAATTTCCAAACTCATTTTATGAGGCCACCATTACCGGGATCCCAAAACCAGACAAAGACCCCATCAAAAAAGAAAATTACAGACCAATATCTTGATGAACATGGATGCAAATAGTCTCACCAAAATACCAGCCAATAGGATCCAACAGTACATTAAAAGGATTATTCACCATGACCAAGTGGGATTTATCCCTGGGCTGCAAGGAAGGTTCAATATCCACAAATCAATCAACCTGATACAATACATTAACAAAAGAAAGAACAAGAATCCTATGATTCTCTCAATAGATGCAGAAAAAGCATTTGACAAAGTACAGCATCCTTTCTTGATCAAAACTCTTCAGAGTATAGGGATAGAGGGGTACATACCTCAATATCATAAAAGCCATCTATGAAAAACCTACAGAGAATATCATTCTCGATGGGGAAAGGCTGAGAGCTTTTCTCCTAAGGTCAGGAACATGGCAGGGATGTCCACTATCACCACTGCTATTCAACATAGGACTAGAAGTCCTAGCCACAGCAATCAGACAACAAAAAGAAATCAAAGGCATCCAAATCAGCAAAGAGGAAGTCAAACTCTCACTCTGCAGGTGATATGATACTGTATGTGGAAAACCCAAAAGACTCCACCCCAAAACTGCTAGAACTCATACAGGAATTCAGTCAAGTAGCAGGATATAAAATCAATGCACAGAAATCAGTGGCATTCCTATACACCAACAACAAGACAGAAGAAAGACAAATCAAGGAGTCGATCCCATTTACAATGGCACACAAAACCATAAGATACTTAGGAATAAATCTAACCAAAGAAGCAAAGGATCTCTACTCAGAAAACTATAAAATACTCATGAAAGAAATTGAAGAAGAAACAAAGAAATGGAAAAACGTTCCATGCTCATGGATTGGAAGAACAAACATTGTGAAGATGTCAATGCTACCTAGAGGAATCTACACATTCAATGCAATCCCCATCAAAATACCATCCACTCTTTTCAAAGAAATGGGACAAATAATCCTAAAATTTGTATAGAACCAGAAGAGACCCTGAATAGCCAGAGGAATATTGAAAAAGAAAAGCAACGCTGGCGGCATCAAAATTCCTGACTTCCAGCTCTATTACAAAGCTGTCATCATCAAGACAGTATGGTAGTGGCACAAAAACAGACACATAGATCAATGGAACAGAATAAAGAGCCCAGAAATGGACCCTCAACTCTATGGTCAACTCATCTTTGACAAAGCAAGAAAGAATGTCCAATGGTAAAAAGACAGTCTCTTCAACAGATGGTGTTGGGAAAATTGGACAGCCACATGCAGAAGAATGAAATTGGACCATTTCCTTACACCACACACAAAAATAGACTCCAAATGGTTGAAAGACCTAAACGTGAGACAGGAGTCCATCAAAATCCTAAAGGAGAACACAGGCAGCAACCTCTTCGACCTCAGCCGCAGCCACTTCTTCCTAGAGACATCGCCAAAGGCAAGGGAAGCAAGGGCAAAAATGAACTATTGGGATTTCATCAAGATAAAAAGCTTTTGCACAGCAAAAGAAACAGTCCACAAAACCAAAAGACAACCGACAGAATGGGAGAAGATATTTGCCAATGACATATCAGATAAAGAGTTAGTATCCAAAATCTATAAAGAACTTATCAAACTCAACACCCAAGAAACAAATAATGCAATCAAGAAATCGGCAGAAGACATGAACAGACACTTTTCCAAAGAAGACATCCAAATGGCCAACAGACACATGAAAAAGTGCTCAACATTGCTCAGCATCAGGGAAATCCAAATCAAAACCTTAATGAGTTACCACCTCACACCAGTCAGAATGGCTAAAATTAACAAGTCAGGAAACGACAGATGTTGGCGGGGATGCGGAGAAAGGGGAACCCTCCTACACTGTTGGTGGGAATGCAAGCTGGTGCAACCACTCTGGAAAACAGTATGGAGGTTCCTCAAAATTTGAAAATAGAGCTACCATATGATCCAGCAATTGCACTCCTGGGTCTTTACCACAAAGACACAAATGTAGGGATCCAAAGAGGTACGTGCATCTCAATGTCTATAGCAGCAATGTCCACGATAGCCAAACTCTGGAAAGAGGCAAGACGTCCATCGACAGATGAATGGATAAAGAAGAGGTGGTATATATACACAATGGAATATTATGCAGCCATCAAAAGGAATGAGATCTTGCCATTTGCAACGACGTGGATGGAACTGGAGGGTGTTATGCTGAGTGAAATATGTCAATCAGAGAAAGACATGTATCATATGACCTCACTGATATGAGGAATTCTTAATCTCAGGAAAGAAACTGAGTGTTACTGGAGTGGTTGGGGGATGGGAGGGATGGGGTGGCTGGGTGATAGACATTGGGGCGGTATGTGCTACGGTGAGCGCTGTGAATTGTGCAAGACTGTTGAATCACAGATCTGTACTTCTGAAACAAATAACGCAACATATTTTAAGAAAAAGAAAAGAAGAAGATAACAGGAGAGGAAGAAGAAGGGGAGTATGTCAGAGGGGGAGACGAACCATGAGAGATGATGGACTCTGAAAAACAAACTGAGGGTTCTAGAGGGGAGGGGGGTAGGGGGATGGGTTAGCCTGGTGATGGGTATTGAGGAGGGCACGATTCTGCATGGAGCACTGGGTGTTATGAACAAACAATGAATCATGGAACACTGCACCAAAAACTAATGATGTAATATATGGTGATTAACATAACAATAAAAAAATTAAAAAAAATAAAAAAAAAGAAGAGGTGGTATATATACACAATGGATATTATGCAGCCATCAAAAGGAATGAGATCTTGCCATTTGCAACGATGTGGATGGAACTGGAGGGTGTTATGCTCAGTTAAATAAGTCAATCAGAGAAAGACATGTATCATATGACCTCACTGATATGAGGAATTCTTAATCTCAGGAAACAAACTGAGGATTGCTGGAATGGTGGGGGTGGGAGGGATGGGGTGGCTGGGTGATAGACATTGGGGAGGGTGTGTGCTATGGTGAGCGCTGTGAATTGTGCAGGACTGTTGAATCTTCTGGTTACTTTTATTTGTATTTTTCTGGTATTGTTGTTGTTATTTTTGTCTTTTTTCTCTTGTTCTTCTTTTCTTTTCTGGAGGTAATGATGAGATGGAGAAACTCACCCCAAAATAAAGAACAGGAAGAAATACTCACTGCCAGGGATTTAATCAATATGGATATAATTAAGATGTCAGAACTAGAATTCAAAACAATGATTATAAAGATACTAGCTAGGCTTGAAAAAGCATCAAAGACTCCAGAGAATCCCTTAGTATAGAAATAAAGAACTACAGTCTAATCAGGCCGAAATTAAAAATGCTATTACCGAGAAACAGTAAAAAATGGAGGCTATAGCAGTTAGGATAAATGAAGCAGAAGAGAGAGTCAGTGATATAAAAGACAAAATGATAGAAAACAAGGAACAAGCTGAGAACGAGAGAGAGAAACAACTACTGGATCACAAAGGAGAATTTGAGAAATCAGTGATACCATAAAGTGAAATGAAATCTGAATAATAGGGGTCCCAGAAGATGAAGAGATAGGGAAAGAGAGAGAGAAAGAGAGAGAGGGGGAGGAGCAGAAGGTTTATCTGAACAAATTATAGCTGAGAACTTCTCTTATCTGGGGAAGGAAACAGACATTCAAGTCCAGGAGGCAGAGAGAACACCCCTCAAAATCAGTAAAAATAGGTCAACACCTCGACATATAATAGTGAAACTTACAAATTAAGAGATGAAGAGAAAATCCTGAAAGCACCTCAGGACAAGAGCTTCTTAATCTACACAGGTAGACACATAAGGCTGGCAGCAGACCTGTCTACAGAGACCTGACAGGCCAGAAAGGACTGGCATGATATATTGAAAGTGCTAAATGGGAAAAATATGCAGCCAAAACACTTTATCTAGGAAGTCTGTCATTCAGAATAGGAGAGATGAAGAGTTTCTAGGACAAACAAAAACTAAAGGAATTTGTGAACACTAAACCAGCCCTGTAATTAATATTGAAGGGGATCCTTTGAACTGAGAGAGAGCCCCAAAATAACAAAGACCAGAAAGGAACAGAGACAATCTATAGGAACGGTGATGTTATATGTAATACAATGGCACTAAATTCATATATTTCAATAATTACTCTGAATGTAAATGTACTAAATGCTGCAATCAAAAGACACAGGGTATCAGATTGGATTAAAAAAAAAAAAAAAACAAGATCCATCAATATGCTGTCTATAAGAGACTCATTTTAGACCCAAAGACACCTCCAGATTGAAAGTGAGGAGGTGGAGAACAATTTGTCATGCTAATGGACACTTAAAAAGAAAGCTGGAGTAGTAATTCTTATATCAGACAAACTAGATTTTAAGCTGAAGACTGTAACAAGAGATGAAGAAGGACACTATATCATAATAAAGGGGTCTATCCAATAAGAAGATCTAACAATTGTAAATATTTATGCCCCTAACTCAGGAGCAGCCAACTATATAAACAAATTAATAACAAAATTAAAGAAACACATTGATAATAGTACAATAATAATAAGGGACTTTAATACCCCACTTACAGCAAAGGACAGATCATCTAAGCAGATCAACAAGGAAACAACGGCTTTGAATGACACACTGGACCAGATGGACTTCAAAGATATATTCAGAGCATTTCATCCCAAAGCAGGAGAATACACATTCTTCTTGAGTTCACATGGAACATTCCCCAGAATAGATCACATACGGGGTCACAAATCAGGTCTCAACTGGTACCAAAAGACTGGAATTATTCCCTGCATATTTTCAGACCACAATGGTTTAAACTTGATCTCAATCACAAGAGAAAATTTGGAAGGAACACAAACACAGGGAGGTTAAAGACCATCCTACTAAAGAACCAATGGGTCAACCAGGAAATTTAAAAATACATGGAAATATAAAAAAGAATTTAAAAAATACATGGAAACAAATGAAAATGAATACATGACAGTTCAGAACCTCTGGGATGCAGCAAAGTCAGTCCTCAGAGGGAAGTATATAGCAATACAGTCCTTTATCAAAAACAAGAAAAATCTCAAATACCCAAACTAAACTTACACCTAAAGGAGCTGGAAAAGAACAGAAAAAAAAAAAAAAAAGCATAAATCCAGCAGAAGAAGAGAAATAATAAAGATTAGAGCAGAAATCAATGATACAGGAATAAAAAAATAGTAGAACAAATCAAAGAAACCAGGAGCTAGTTCTTCAAAAGAATTATTAAGATTGGAGGGGGAGCAAGATGGCAGAGGAGTAAGAGACCTGGATTTCATCTAGTCTCAGGAATTCAGCTGAATAAGGATCAAACCATTCTGAACACCTACAAACTCAACAGGAGATCGAAGATAAGAATAGTAACAACACTCTGAACAGAAAAGAGACCACTTTCTGGAAGGTAGGACATGCGGAGAAATGAATCCGAGGCGATATTGGGGAGGATAGACGGCGGGGGTGGGGGCCTCCGTTGGCCGCTTCTGGCAAGTGATAGAGCCACGGAGCACAAAATCAGAAATTTTAGAAGCCGGCTCCGCTGAGGAACGTCGCTCCAGTGGCTAAGCAGGGGGTGGAAACATAGCGGGATAGTGTGGTCTCAGAACCCTTGGGGTCACAGAAAGACCGGGGGTGCCTGAGGGCAACAGAGCTCCCAGGTATCAGAGAGGGGAAGCCAGCTGCAGAGACGGAGCCAAGGCGCGGGCTCTCAGCTCGGGGTTGCCATAAACTGTGATCTGCGGCCCAATAGGGCCACTGTTCCTCCAGCAGGGACCCAACAAGTGGCAGAGCTGGGGAGACTCCCCTTCCTCCCCTGGGAGGAGCAGCGCGGAAGAGCACCGCAGGGATCTGATGGGTTTGGAGACTCCCCAAAGTGTCGGGTGCCAGAGATAGAAATGCTTGGTCACAGGCCGGGTGAGCACGGAGTGCAGCCGGAGAACAGGGAGACGGGAGTGACTGCTTTTCTCTGGGGGCACACTGAGGAGCGGGGCCCCGAGTTCTCAGCTCCTCCGGGCAGAGAGTGGGAGGCCACTATTTTCACCCTGGTCCTCCAAAGCTGTACTGAGAGCTTGCAGGGAACAAAAGCTTCTGAGAGCAAACCCAAGCAGCTTGCTTAGCCTGGACTCGCCTCCGGCAAAGACATTTGGGAACCACAGCAACAGGCCCCTCCCCCAGAAGATCAGCACGAACAGCCAGCAAGCCAAGACCAAGTTTACCGATCAAGGAGAACAGGAGAACTCCTGCACAAGGGGAATACTGCACCTAGAATTCATGGCTTTTTTACCATAATTCTTTAGTTTTTCAAAGTTAATTTTTTTAAGTGTTTTTTTTTTTTGAATTTTTCTTTTCCCCTTTTTCAACCAACATCTTATCAATCCCGTTTTTAAAAAAAACATTTTTTATGATTCATTTTTAGAGTCATATTTTTATCCCTTCAGGGTAGTTACCCTTATTTTTGGCATATATATATATATATATATATATATATATATATATATATATATATATATATATATAAGTTGTTCTCTCTTTAAAATTTTGAGATACAGTTTCTTCTAACAGATCAAAATATACCCTAAATCACTAGTGTATGGCTTTGTTCTAGTCTCCTGCCTGATCACATTCTCTCTCTTTTTTTTTCTTTTTTTCCTTTTTCTTTTCTTTTTAAATCTTCTTCTTTCTTTTTAAAACAACCTCTTATAAATTCCTTTTATAAAATCTTTTATAATTTTCATCTTTACAGTCATCTTCCATCCCTTCATTGTATCAACCCTTATTTTGTGCATATATAAGTCTTTCTTCCTTTAAAATTTTAGCAGGCACTTTCTTCTAACAGACCAAAATACTCCCAAAATCTAGTGTGTGGCACTGATCTATGCACTAGCCTGATCATATTTGATCATATTCTGTTTTTTTTGTTTTCTTCTGTTTTTGTTTGTTTTTATCTTTTTCTTTTTCCTTTTTTTTTTTTTTTTCTTCTTTCTTCCCCTTTCTTGTGCCATGGTTTCAGGTCTTTTCTGATTTGTATAGAGTATATTTTTTGGAGACGTAGTTAACCTGTTAGCATTCTGTACTCTCATTCATCTATTCTCCTCTAGACAAAATGACAAGACAAAAAATATCACCTCAGCAAAAAGAACAAGAGGTAGTACCGTCTACCAGGGACCTACTCAATACTGACATTACTATGATGTCGGACCTAGAGTTCAGAATCATGACTTTAAAGATACTAGCTGGGCTTGAAAAAGTGTGGAAGTTATTAGACAAACCCTTTCTAGAGAAATAAAAGAACTAAAATCTAACCAAGTCGAAATCAAAAAGGCTATTAATGAGGTGCAATCAAAAATGGGGGCACTAACTGCTAGGAAAATGAGGCAGAAGAGAGAGTCAGCGATATAGAAGACCAAATGATGGAAAATAAAGAAGCTGAGAAAAAGAGAGATAAACAACTACAGGATCACGAGGGCAGAATTCGAGAGATAAGCGATATGATAAGACGAAACATATTTGAATAATTGGGATCCCAGAAGAAGAAGAGAGAGAGGGGCAGAAGGTATATTGGACCAAATAATAGCAGAGAACTTCCCTAATGTGGGGGAGGAAACAGGCATCAAAATCCAGGAGGCACAGAGAACCCCTCTCAAAATCAATAAAAATAGGTCAACACCCCAACATCTAATAGTAAAATTTACGAGTCTCAGAGACAAAGAGAAAATCCTGAAAGCAGCTCAGGAGAAGAGATATGTAACCTACAGTGGTAGAAACATTAGATTGGCACCAGACCTATCCACAGAGACCTGGCAGGCCAGAAAGGACTGGCATGATATCTTCAGAGCACTAAACGAGAAAAATATGCAGCCAAGAATACTATATCCAGCTAGGCTGTCATTGAAAATAGAAAGAGAGATAAAAAGCTTCCAGGACAAGCAAAAACGAAAGGAATTTGCAAACACAAAACCAGCCCTACAAGAAATATTGAAAGGAGTCCTCTAAGCAAAGAGAGATCCTAAAAGCACCATAGATCAGAAAGGAACACAGACAATATACAGTAACAGTCACCTTACAGGCAATACAATGGCACTAAATTCATACCTTTCAATAGTTACCCTGAATGTAAATGGGCTCAATGCCCCAATTAAAAGACACAGGCTATTAGATTGGATTAAAAAACAAGACCCATCAATAGGCTGTCTGCAAGAGACCAATTTTAGACCCAGAGACACCCCCACATTGAAAGTGAGGGGGGGGGAACCATTTACCATGCTAATGGACACCAAAAGAAAGCTGGGGTGGCAATCCTTGTATCAGACAAATTAGATTTTAAAACAAAGACTGTAATAAGAGGTGAAGAAGGACACTATATCCTACTTAAAGGGTCTATCCAACAAGAAGATCTAACAATTGTAAATATCTATGCCCCTAATTTGGGAGCAGCCAATTATATAAGCCAATTAATAACAAAAGCAAAGAAACACATTGACAACAATACAATGATAGTGGGGGACTTTAACATCCCCCTGACTGAAATGGACAGATCATCTAAGCAAAATATCACCAGGAAATAAAGACTTTAAATGACACACTGGACCAAATGGACTTTACACACATATTCAGAATATTCCATCCCAAAGCAACAGAATACACATTCTTCTCTAGTGCCCATGGAACATTCCCCAGAATTGATCACATCCTAGGTCACAAATCAGGTCTCAACTGGTACCTAAAGATTGGGATTATTCTGTGCATATTTTCAGACCACAATGCTTTGAAACTAGAACTCAATCACAAGAGGAAAGTCGGAAAGAACTCAAATACATGGAGGCTAAAGAGCATTCTACTAAAGAATGAATGGGTCAACCAGGAAATTAAAGAAGAATTAAAAAAATTCATGGAAACCAATGAAAATGAACTCACAACTGTTCAAAATCTTTGGGATGCAGCAAAGGCAGTCCTGAGAGGAAAGTATATAGCAATACAAGCCTTTCTCAAGAAACAAGAAAGGTCTCAAATACACAGCCTAACCCTACACCTAAAGGAGCTAGAGAAAGAACAGCAAATAAAACCTAAACCCAGCAGGAGAAGAGAAATAATAAAGATCAGAGCAGAAATCAATGAAATAGAAACCAAAAGAACAGGAGAACAGATCAACGAAATTAGGATCTGGTTCTTTGAAAGAATTAACAAGATTGATAAACCCCTGGCTAGACTTATCAAAAAGAAAAGAGAAATGACGCAAATGAAGAAAATCATGAATGAAAAAGGAGAGATCACAACCAACACCAAAGAAATACAAACAATTATAAGAACATATTATCAGCAACTCTATGCCAGCAAATTAGAAACTTGGAAGAAATGGATGCATTCCTAGAGATGTATCAACTACCAAAATTGAACCAGGAAGAAATAGAAACCCTGAACAGACCTATAACCACTAAGGAAATTGAAGCAGTCATCAAAAATCTCCCAACCAACAAAAGCCCAGGGCCAGATGGCTTCCCAGGGGAATTCTATCAGATATTTAAAGAAGAATTAATACCTATTCTCCTGAAAGTGTTCCAAAAAATAGAAATGGAAGGAAAATTTCCAAACTCATTTTATGAGGCCACCATTACCGGGATCCCAAAACCAGACAAAGACCCCATCAAAAAAGAAAATTACAGACCAATATCTTGATGAACATGGATGCAAATAGTCTCACCAAAATACCAGCCAATAGGATCCAACAGTACATTAAAAGGATTATTCACCATGACCAAGTGGGATTTATCCCTGGGCTGCAAGGAAGGTTCAATATCCACAAATCAATCAACCTGATACAATACATTAACAAAAGAAAGAACAAGAATCCTATGATTCTCTCAATAGATGCAGAAAAAGCATTTGACAAAGTACAGCATCCTTTCTTGATCAAAACTCTTCAGAGTATAGGGATAGAGGGTACATACCTCAATATCATAAAAGCCATCTATGAAAAACCTACAGAGAATATCATTCTCGATGGGGAAAGGCTGAGAGCTTTTCTCCTAAGGTCAGGAACATGGCAGGGATGTCCACTATCACCACTGCTATTCAACATAGGACTAGAAGTCCTAGCCACAGCAATCAGACAACAAAAAGAAATCAAAGGCATCCAAATCAGCAAAGAGGAAGTCAAACTCTCACTCTGCAGGTGATATGATACTGTATGTGGAAAACCCAAAAGACTCCACCCCAAAACTGCTAGAACTCATACAGGAATTCAGTCAAGTAGCAGGATATAAAATCAATGCACAGAAATCAGTGGCATTCCTATACACCAACAACAAGACAGAAGAAAGACAAATCAAGGAGTCGATCCCATTTACAATGGCACACAAAACCATAAGATACTTAGGAATAAATCTAACCAAAGAAGCAAAGGATCTCTACTCAGAAAACTATAAAATACTCATGAAAGAAATTGAAGAAGAAACAAAGAAATGGAAAAACGTTCCATGCTCATGGATTGGAAGAACAAACATTGTGAAGATGTCAATGCTACCTAGAGGAATCTACACATTCAATGCAATCCCCATCAAAATACCATCCACTCTTTTCAAAGAAATGGGACAAATAATCCTAAAATTTGTATAGAACCAGAAGAGACCCTGAATAGCCAGAGGAATATTGAAAAAGAAAAGCAACGCTGGCGGCATCAAAATTCCTGACTTCCAGCTCTATTACAAAGCTGTCATCATCAAGACAGTATGGTAGTGGCACAAAAACAGACACATAGATCAATGGAACAGAATAAAGAGCCCAGAAATGGACCCTCAACTCTATGGTCAACTCATCTTTGACAAAGCAAGAAAGAATGTCCAATGGTAAAAAGACAGTCTCTTCAACAGATGGTGTTGGGAAAATTGGACAGCCACATGCAGAAGAATGAAATTGGACCATTTCCTTACACCACACACAAAAATAGACTCCAAATGGTTGAAAGACCTAAACGTGAGACAGGAGTCCATCAAAATCCTAAAGGAGAACACAGGCAGCAACCTCTTCGACCTCAGCCGCAGCCACTTCTTCCTAGAGACATCGCCAAAGGCAAGGGAAGCAAGGGCAAAAATGAACTATTGGGATTTCATCAAGATAAAAAGCTTTTGCACAGCAAAAGAAACAGTCCACAAAACCAAAAGACAACCGACAGAATGGGAGAAGATATTTGCCAATGACATATCAGATAAAGAGTTAGTATCCAAAATCTATAAAGAACTTATCAAACTCAACACCCAAAAAACAAATAATGCAATCAAGAAATCGGCAGAAGACATGAACAGACACTTTTCCAAAGAAGACATCCAAATGGCCAACAGACACATGAAAAAGTGCTCAACATTGCTCAGGCATCAGGGAAATCCAAATCAAAACCTTAATGAGTTACCACCTCACACCAGTCAGAATGGCTAAAATTAACAAGTCAGGAAACGACAGATGTTGGCGGGGATGCGGAGAAAGGGGAACCCTCCTACACTGTTGGTGGGAATGCAAGCTGGTGCAACCACTCTGGAAAACAGTATGGAGGTTCCTCAAAATTTGAAAATAGAGCTACCATATGATCCAGCAATTGCACTCCTGGGTCTTTACCACAAAGACACAAATGTAGGGATCCAAAGAGGTACGTGCATCTCAATGTCTATAGCAGCAATGTCCACGATAGCCAAACTCTGGAAAGAGGCAAGACGTCCATCGACAGATGAATGGATAAAGAAGAGGTGGTATATATACACAATGGAATATTATGCAGCCATCAAAAGGAATGAGATCTTGCCATTTGCAACGACGTGGATGGAACTGGAGGGTGTTATGCTGAGTGAAATATGTCAATCAGAGAAAGACATGTATCATATGACCTCACTGATATGAGGAATTCTTAATCTCAGGAAACAAACTGAGGGTTGCTGGAGTGGTGGGGGATGGGAGGGATGGGGTGGCTGGGTGATAGACATTGGGGCGGATATGTGCTATGGTGAGCGCTGTGAATTGTACAAGGCTGATGAATCACAGATCTGTACTTCTGAAACAAATAATGCAATATATGTTAAGAAAAAAAAAGAAGATAGCAGGAGGGGAAGAATGAAGGGGAGTAATTCGGAGGGGGACTCGAACCATTAGAGACGATGGACTCTGAATAACAAACTGAGGGTTCTAGAGGGGAGGAGGGTGGGGGGATGGGTTAGCCTGGTGACGGGTATTAAAGAGGGCACATTCTGTGTGGAGCATTGGGTGTTATGCACAAACAATGAATCATGGAACACTACGTCAAAAACTAATGATGTAATGTATGGTGATTAACATAACAATAAAAAATTATAAAAAAATTAATAAGATTGATAAACCCCTAGCCAGACTTAACAAAAAGAAAAGAGAAAGGATCCAAATAAATAAAATCATGAATGAAAGAGGAGAGATCACAATAACACTGCAGAAATACAATTAAAAGAGAGTATTATGAGCAATTAAATGCCAACAAATTAGGCAATCTGGAAGAAATTGATGCATTCCTAGAAACATATAAACTACCAAAACTAAAAAGGAAGAAATAGAAAACTAAACAGACCCATAGCCAGCAAAGAAATGGAATTAGTAATCAAAAATCTCCCAATAAACAACCATCCAGGGCCAGCTGGCCTTCCATTGGAATTCTACCAAACATTTAAAGAAGAATGAATACCTATTCTTCTGAAGCTATTTCAAAAAACAGAGATGGAGGGGCTCCAGTGTGGCTCAGTCAGTTAAGCATCTGCCTTCAGCTCACGTCATGATCTTGGGGTCCTGGGATTGAGCCCCATGTTAGGCTTCCTGCTCAGTGAGGAGTCTGCTTCTCCCTCTGTCTCTTCCCCACCCCCCTGCTCGAGTTCACTCTCTCTCTTCTCTCAAATAAATAAATAAAACGTTTAAAACTTTTTTTTAAAATAGAAATGGAAGGAAACTTCCAAACTCATTCTATGAAGCCAGCATTACCTTGATCCCAAAACCAGACAAAGACCCCAACAAGAAGTAGAATTATAGACCAATATCCCTGACAAATATGGATGCCAATATTCTCACCAAGATACTAGCCATAGGATCCGATAGTACATTAAAAGGATTATTCACCACGACCTAGTGGAATTTATTCCTGGGCTGCAAGCGTGGTTCAATATCCACAAATTGGATATTGTTTCATCAATGTGATATGCCACATTAATAAAAGAAAGGACAAGAACCATATGGTCCTCTCAATAGATTCAGAAAAAGCTTTTGACAAAATACAGCATCCCCCCCTTTTTTTTAAGAGTTTATTTATTATTTATTTGAGAGAGAGGGAAAACGAGAGAGATCACAGAAGGAAAAGCGGGGGAGAAGCAGACTCCCGCCTGAGCAGAGAGCCCAATTAGGGGCTCAATCCCAGGACCCTGGGATCATGACCTGAGCTGAAGGCAGACACTCAACCAACTGAGTCACCCAGGTGCCCCATATAGCATCCTTTCTTGATTAAAACTCTCTACCATGTAGGTATAGAGGGAACATACCTCAGTACCATAAAAGCCATATACGAAATCCCACAACGAATATCATCCTCAGTGGGGAAAAACTGAGAGCTTTTCCCCTAGGGTCAGGAACACAACAGGGATGTCCACTCTCATCACTGTTGTTCAGCATAGTACTAGAATTCCTAGCCTCAGCAATCAGACAACAAATAGAAATAAAAGCCATTCACATCCTCAAAGAAGTCAAACTCTCACTGTTTGCCTATGACATGATACTCTATGTAGAAAACCCAAAAGACTCCACCCAGAACTTGCTAGAACTCATATAGGAATTCAGCAAAGTCACAGGAAGTAAAATCAATGCACACAAGTCAGTTGCATTTCTATACACTAATAATGAGGCAGCAGAAATAGAAATCAAGAAACCAATCCCATTTACAATTGCACCAAAAGCCATAAGAAGCCTAGGAATAAACCTAACCAAAGAGGTAAAGGATCTGTACTGTGAAAAGTATAGAACACTTATGAAAGAAAATGAAGATGCAAAGAAGTGGAAAAACATTCCATGCTCATGGATTGGAAGAACAGCTATTGTTAAAATGTCTATGCTTCCCAGAGCAGTCTACACATTCAATGCAATCCCTATCAGAACACCACCAACTTTTTTCACAGGGTTGGAACAAACAATCCTAAAATTTGTATGGAACCAGAATAGCCAGAGGAATGTTGAAAAAGAACCAAAGCTGGAGGCATCAAAATTCCAGACATCAAGCTGTATTACAAAGCTGTAATCAACAAGACAGTATGATACTGGCACAAAAACAGACACATAGATCAATGGAACAGAGTACCAGAAATTTACTCTCATCTCTATGATAACTAATCTTCAACAAAGCAGGAAAGAGTATCCAATGGAAAAAAGGAAGTCTCTTCAACAAATGGTGCTGGGAATATTGGACAGCCACATGCAAAAGAATGAAACTAGACTACTTTCTTCCACCATACACAAATATAAATTCAAAATGGATGAAAGACCTATATGTGAAACAGGAGTCTATCAAAATCTAGAGGAGAACTCAAGAAACAACCTCTGTGACCTCGGCCGCAGCAACTTCTTGCTAGACACATTTTCAAAGGCAAGGGAAACAAAAGAAAAATGAGCTATTGGGGCCTCATCAAGATAAAAAGCTTTTGCACAGCAAACGAAAGAGTGGATAAAAGTAAAAGGCAACCTACGGAATCGGAGAGGATATTTGCAAATGTCTTATCAGATAAAGGGCTAGTCTCCAAAACCTATAAAGAACTTATCAAACTCAACACCCAAAAATCAAAAAAATCCAGTCAAGAAATGGGCACAAGACATGAATAGACATTTCTCAACAGAAGACATACAAAGAGCCAAGAAAACAGGAAAAATTGCTCAATATCATTTGGCATCAGGGAAATGCAAATCAAAACTACAGTCATTTACTACTTCACACCTGTCAGAAGGGCTAAAATTAACAACTCAGGAAACAAGAGATGTTGGCAAGGATACAGAGAAAGGGGACCCCTTTTACACTGTTTGGGGGAATACAAACTGGGGCAGCCACTCTGGAAAACAGTATGGAGCTCCCTCAAAAAGTTAAAAATAGAGCTACCCTTCAACCCAGCAATTGCACTACTAGGTATTTATCCAAAGGATACAAACATAGTGATTCAAAGGAGCATATGCACCTCAGTGGTTATAGCAGCAATGTCCACAACAGCTAATCAATGGAAAGAGTCCAGATGTCCATTGATAGATGAATGGATAAAGAAGAAATGGAATAGATAGATAGATAGATGATAGATAGATATAACAGAATATTACTCAACCATCAAAAAGAATGAAATCTTGCCATTTGCAATGATGTGGATGGAACTAGAGGGTATTATGCTAAGTGAAATAAGTCAATCAGAGAAAGACAAATATCCTACATTTTCACTCATATGTGGAATTTAAGAAACAACTCAGATGAACATAGGGGAAAGGAAGGAAAAATAAGGTGGAAACAGAGAGGGAGACAAACCATAAAAGACTCTTAATCATTGGAAACAAAAAGCATTGCTGGAAGGGAGGTGGGTGGGGCAGATGGGGTAATGGTGATGGGCATTAAGGAGGGCTCTTGATGCAATGAGCACTGGGTGTTATATGCAACTGAGAATCTCTAAATTCTAACTCTGAAACAAATAATACACCATATGTTAATTAAATGGAATTTAAATTTTAAAAAGATAGTAAGAAAATATGAACAAATCTTTGGCTACAGATTTGACAATCTAGATGAAGTAGACCAATTACTTGAAGTGCACAAGCTATCAAAAGTTACACAATAAGAAACAGATAATTTGAATAGGTCTATCCATTAAAGAAATTGAATTTACAATTAATAATCTTCCAAACAGCAGTAAGCACAGATGAGGTAACTGGTGAATTCCACCAAAAATTTAGGAAAAAAATTATGGCAATTCTCTATAATCCTTCCCAGAAAACAGAAGCAGAAAGGATATTCATTTAACTCATTTTAATTCATTCTATGAGGACTGAATTATTCTAAAACCAAAATCAAGCAAAGATATTACAAGATAGGAAAACAACAGACCAATACCCCTCGTGAACATTTATGCAAAGGTATCAACAAAATATTGCAAATCTAACAATGTATATAAAGAATTATAAACCATGACCAAGTGGGATTTATTCCAAGTATGCAAGGCTAATCAGTGTATGAAATGTAATTAATATAATCCATTATATCAAGGGGCAAAAGAAGAAATATCTTATGATCATATCAAAGTTGCCCTTGCTATGCCAGTTAAAAGTCAACCACAGATGTGAAAAACACCTCCTGGCACAAAATGTCAGTGAACATTATTAAAGTAAAATAATCTGTGTGGTCCTTAATTGCTCATGCCTAAGGACTTAATTAGCATGATTTATGCACATCAAAAATCCTTCTTCCCTCTTTTTTTGTTCCCCAAATCCAATTTCTAGGGACCCCGTATGTAATGCATTTCTCTTTTCAAACTTGTTTTCTAAATCAATTGGAAGATATATATGGGACTCAGGCCAATGATAATGAGAAATCAAATTTGTTATTGCTAGAAAACATCAAGGGATGGGACTTAGACCCACAGCCAGATGGATTTGCTGATATCTCCTTGAATTGAGCACACTCACCACAATTTTAACCTTGCCCGCTAAGGTCACTTATCACACCAGAATGCAACTTTCCTGTACACAGGCCAGTCTCAAGGGAGGAAAGAACCAAGTTCTCTTTACACAGGTTCTTCCTCCCACACCAGCAATTAAACGATCATAAGACACACTCTCTGTGTGTGCATCTCTTTTTCTCCCCCTGTCTTGCTTATTTTTGTTTTATTTTGAGAAATAATAGCATCCATAGTCAGAAAAGTACAAAAAAAAAATTTATAGGCTGTCACTAATGGACTTAGTAAGAAATAAAATTTGCCTTGTATGGTTCAAATAAAAATCATTTAATACTTTATGAAGTGACTAATTAAAGAGGGATGAAGAATTAAACTGACAGACAAACGACTTTAAGCAACCTGGGGACCTAAATGTGTTGAAAACCATTGCCAAGCCTTGGGCTGAAGTAGAAGGGGGAAGAAGTAGAGAATGGATCTCACTGGTAGCTGAAGCCTTGAGACAGGGCTTCCTGCTGGGAACTGTGCTCACAGGGGAAGGAAGCCTTAGCCAGAGATGCACTTTCTTCCTTCAAGCCTATGTATCTTCTCTGCCAAGGGTTTTCTCCAATATCACACACAGGAGCTTGCTGAGGCAGGCAGGCACAACTCAGAATGAAGTTGGGAGAGGGGAAAGGGAGCACAGAGTTAAGCAATCAGAGCAACACTAAACAAAATTGGGAAGTCAGCTATCCTATCCTCTGAGGAGATGATTTTGAAACATATTCCATATGGTTTCTCAGGATTGATCTCTAGTTGCCCATGGTGCCAAGCTAGAGTTGCTAGCTTGAACAAATAAAAATGCAAGTTGCCCAGTTAAATTTGAATTTTAGATAAACAGCAAATAATTTTTAGTGTAAATATGTCCCATGCAAATGTTTGGCACATACTTATGCATTAAAAAATATTTACTGCTTATCTGAAATTTCAATTTAACTGGGCATCCTTTATTTTATCTGGCAACTGTCTACTTCACTCATTAACACGCCCTTTTGGGGGGCTTTTATTCTCTGACTTTTTGGATAGTCTGATGGTCTTGGGCTCACCTCCCAAATAAATGGACACTCAAATTACCATTTCAAGATCTGGCTTTAGGGAAATTTTCCCAAACACAAGACTACCTCAGCAAATGAAGCAAAAAGAAACTGGAGGGGTAAAAAAATTACAGTAAGGATTGGGGCAAAGAAAATATCAGTTAAAACTGGATAAATTCAATGGCTACTTTCCATGTAAAATGGGAAAACAAGTTATTGATGGTCAATCCCTTAATGTACCAGTGGTGCCTTACTATGGACTATAGGAACAAGTGCTCTCTGACTGTGAAGATTACTCTGTTTTGACTAAAACTTGCTTGCGGTATCTAACTTAATCTTGACAGTTAGGAAGGGTGAGAGCAAGTGACTTGGGAACAAAAACCCCTGACAAAAGAAATCTCCTGTGTAGGAAAAATAACTGTGGAAGAGAGATAAAAATGCTAAATGATGGCAGGGCATGTAAGCTCATGAGATCTCCTGTGAGAGACTTGGGACCATGTGCTGATTTCATTGTATGGAGGGAGGGGCTCATGGTGGGAAGCTTTCTTTGATTTCTAAATATTGGAGTTCAGTTTCAGTTTGCACTATTTTTTAGATGCTCTAACAAATACTCCCTAGTAGTCTTTGACAATAAAAGAATGCAGTAATAAAAAGGTAAAAAAAAAAAAAAGAAAAAGAAAAGTAGCAGCAACATAAATATTAATCACATCTCTGTTTTGAGAGATATGATATTTATTCTAATACCAGAGTGTATCAGCGATATAGACATTATGAGTGAGTGGGAAACCCAGTCACTACTTCTTAGGTGGCTCGGATATACCAAAACTGCACTAAACCAAGATTTAATTGAACATGCTAATTGAGAACCTCTAGAGTTACTGGAGCGCAAAACTGATAAAATTCAAATAGCTCAGACTCCCTGGAGGACAAGAGGATATCGGATCTTTTCAATAAAGAAATGATGCATGTAGGTGTACTGATACCTTCAAACTCTTAATATAATAGGCCTTTCGGGCCAGTAAAATCAACAGCTGGTAGGCCTTGAAAATTTAATATTAGAAAAAAAAGCAATGTCTAAGGAAGAATAAATCATATTTTCTATTTTTATTGATTTCTCCAGTTTTATTGAGATATAATTAACATATATCACTATATAACTTTAGAGTATGGCATAATGGTTTGACTTACATAGAGTGTGAGATGATTATCACATTAAGTTGAATTAGGATTCATCGTCTCACAAATACAGTAAAAAGAAAAAGCGAGAAAGAAAAAATGTCCTTGTGAATAGAACTTTAGGATTTACTCTCTTAACAACTTCATGTATATCATATAGTCGTGTTAACTGTAGCCATCATGAAGAGCACATTCTTAATCGGGAGACTGTGGTATGGGACTTGATCTTTCTGGGTTGGCTGATAAATCAAGTCACATACAAAGGAGAATTTGAATTTTTGTATTTTTATAAGATTAAAAGTGTGAATATAAAGATCTATGTTGCTTGGAGTTTCTGGTAAAATCTAGAAGGAGAGTAAAAACAGCGACATTTTGAATATGGGACCCAACAATTGACTGACAAATCTGCTCATTACTTATGTTATGACAGACAATTATCCCAGCCTCACTGTCTCCAGTTCTGTGTTACTCATGTTACTCTCCTCTTTGTGTCTTAGTTTCCGCATGTATAAAATGAAGATAATATACCCAAGGTTATTATGAGCAACAAATAATTAATACATGTAAAGAGTTTTGAAGAGTGACAAGTACCTAAGAAATACTCAGTAAATATCAGCTATTGGTTTGCTTTTGGGCCTTAGTTGACACTGCACTTACCAAACATAGACATTAAATGGCTGAAAACAGAGATTCCAATAATATTCTGAGCGATGTCAGAAATAACAACAAAAACATCCTGCTAAGGAAGAAGCAATTCAAATAATTTCACTGTTGAAATATGCAGATAATTTACTCAAAAACATGAATAATGAATAAGGGTGGATCCAAAGCTATCTATACAACTGGTAGGCAAGACACAGGAAAAAACTTATTCTGATTAAATCTCTAGATGATTTTTCTCTAGAAATAAGGTGTGAGGAGTATGTATGATTAAAAGAATTTTATTTGGGGTGGAGTTAGGGAGTCAGTTATATTGAAGTATAATTTACATATAATAAATTTCGCCTTTTTTAGTGTATAATTCCATTGGTTTCATGACCATATACAGATATGTAACTACTATTACATATAAGATAGAGAATATTTCCATCATGCAAAAAGTCAATCATTTATATCATTCTTTTCCCATCGTCCTTTATCCCTAGCAATCACTGATCAGCTTTTAATTACTACAGATTTGCTTTTTCGAGAATTCCATATAATCCAAATTATACAGAATGCAGTGTTAGTTTCTGGCATTTTTCATATAGCACAAAGTTTCTAAGATTCATTCATGTATTGCATGGTAATGAGTCTGGTTTACTTAGTTCAGTGTTCCTTTAAGAAGAGCTATTTCTCAAAGACTTTAGACAATCATCCAACTAAGGTAAATATTCTCATAGAAGAAAGAAATGCTAGGTGAAATCATTATATTGCATTTGACTATGGCTATTAACTCATAAAAAAATAAGAATCCCCAGTTTTTCATACACACACACACACACACACACACACCACTTGAGAACAATTGCAGTAAACTTCATTACTGGGTACTTCAGAAGGGTAGACAGCTTTAGACAGCTAATGTCTCTCTGCGATGTATGGCCATATAGTGTACATAAACAAACACAATTGCATAGGTGGACACAATCTGAGTGTAGTGATATTGAAAAAAATATTAAAGAGGGCATGTACTGAATGGAGCACTGGGTGTTATACACAAACAATGAATCATGGAACACCACATCAAAACACTAATGATGTAATGCATGGTGATTAACATAACATAATAAAAAAAAAGAACTAATTGGAACTAAGATAGGTATAAGATACATGTAGAAACAATATGTTTCTGGCTGTCATAATACCTTTTGAAAATCCAATTTGTTGTTACTGTTTTTGTTTTACAAGTCATTATGTTTTAGAGAGAATAAAGAAATGAGAATAATTATCTTTAATGTGTACCCACACATTTACCACTTCTGGCATTATTCATTAATTTGTGTAGATACAGATTATCATGTAGTATTGTTCATCATCTTGAAATAAATTTGTTTAACATTTGTTAATGTAGAGGTCTAAAGGTGACACATTCTCTCAGCTTCTGACTGTATATTTTAAACAATATTTTGCCTTTATTTCGGAAAGGTATTTTCAGTGGTTATAGAATCCTAGGTTGAGAGTATTCTTTTTCCTTCTACCACTTCAAAGATGTTGTTCCACTGCGTTCTCGTTTGCAGAGTTTCTAAGAAGTAAGTGTATAAGAAAAGCATGAATTAAATTTGAAAGAAAAATGATTGATAAAACTAGAGCCTGTGGTTAAATATGTGTTGGTGTATGGTTGTTTTTATAAATCATTCCGTGGCTATAGCTGGATCATGATTCTTCATGGAGAAGGACCACTTAGGTGAGATAGTCTCCTGCACATAGTCAGACAAACCTGCATACATAAATGCCTCCAGTTTGTGTTTCTTATATATTTTAGGCTTGGTTTGGGGAAAGAGAGTTAGGCATATAAATATTTTGATGTGCTTTTCCTTCCTCCAAACATTGTCATCTATATTTTCTCACATACAGGGGAAGGTTTGAGGTCAGAAAGTTGTAATCTGTCTTAGAGAATTTTGTTAATTTCTTTATCTTATGCCCTAAGTGTTGTGACCTTTTTCTGTATCATGTACATTAGTTAACACTGCTTGTTTAACTGCTTATGGCATACTAGAGTCAGAAGACTTATCTCTAGTACTGATTACCTATATGATACTAAGTACACCAAATATTACTTTTTCAGGTTCACCATTGTGGAAATTGCACTACTGCTTTCAAGATAAATTTTAATAACTATTGTGACTATTTTATATCTGTTTAACGCCTATTAAAATGTTTTTCCATTTGCATTGGCACATTTGTCACATGTATAAATAGCACACAAAAGAAAAATGAACAGCTCGGTGAATTGTCACAAAGCAAATACCCACACAGCTACCAACTCAGGTCAAATATAAAACATTGTTAGCAATTAGAACATCTCATAATCCTTTTCAATACTGTCCTGTTCCTCCTACCAAAATCAAACACTGATCCTACCTTTTAATAGTACGCCACATAAGATTTGTCCATGTTGATCTTTTCTTTCACAAAATTTTTCCGCTATACTTGCTTTGTTACTCATCCAGAAGCTTAAAATTATTGATCATCTTTGAAGAAATGTGCTCTTCTTTCATTTGATACAATTTAGTCACAAAATCATCATCATCAAGTCATATACTAACATGTTTTAACAAATGCAGGGCACCATCTATTGAAAAATGCCCGATTCTGTGTTATTAAGAAAAAAAAGCCATTAAATAAACTATAAAATATTGACTTAAAATCACTTAAAATTTTTGTTATGCATATTTAAAGATCTCTTGTAGATATACTTATACATTAGTACTTTATCATATATCATGTTTGTGCATACACTAAAAAGAAAATTATAAGTGTGACAAAATTATTGAGGCATTTCTAATTTCTTAATAGGCAGGATTTGGTGCTTCTTTTTTTTTTTTTACTTAGGGTTAACATTTTCCAAAGGATTTTCCTTCAGGATCAGAGTCTCTGTTGTCCATATATTTTCTGTGTAGCATTTCTTCAAGGAGTGCATACTGCTACTATGTTGCAAGTTTAAATGATGAGACTTTCTTGATATCACAAGAAAGTGTCAGGGAAGGTATTCAGAGAACAACTGATATTCACATTTTCCCACAAATGGTCTTTACTTTTTAAACTTAAAAAAGTTTCAATCTTCCTGCTACTTCATATGCATCTAGATCAAGTTAGCACATGTCATGCAACAGGAAGTGTAACATCTGCCTCCTGAGCAGTATCATTTATAAGATACCTTCAGTTGTAAGGAGCATCCTGATTTCACAAAGTTAAAAAAGTGGGGAAAAAAACTACATCTGAGAACCAATGAAATATGATTTGACTAACTTTATATATATGGAAGTAGATGGATAGTCATGTCATGATTTGAGTTTCTCTGATGCCCCTAACCTTAAAATTAGTGCCCTCAAATTTACAATGGCTCTAATTCTATGGAATTTGTTAGCTCAAGGCTTTGCATTCTATGAATGTTCTTAAATTAAGTATAAAACCTGAATAAAAAATATAATTTAAGGTTTTTTATCTTAAATTTGTCTAAATAGAAGATTAATTATGCACTGAAAGGTGATATAAAAAATAAGGTTCCTGAAAGAAAAAGACTTGATTTCTAGTGCTATAGACTTCACACTTTAAAAAAAGTTTCTTATCCTAATCAAGATGCATCTGTAAAATGAGGATAGTAATAATACCTACTTTGTTGAAATGACTAAATGGAACAATCCATGTAAAGGACTTAGCTATGGTATCTATGAAACATTCATTGTGTACTGGTTATTATTAGATACATGATTTGAGCTAATACTTTTTCTGAGCTTTAAAGTCATTTTACGAAAAACAACGATGAAGATCATTTCTAGGTTGCTTTCACTGTTTCAAAACTTTTTAAAAATGACCTTAATCTTTAAGTAGTTTTTGGTTTTATGATAGTGATTAATGCTATGGAATCCTAAGATTAGATATCAGAACCTACAGGTGAGAAAAGAATGTTTTAATGCTTCAAATATTTTTTTCTTATAGAAATAGCTTGGAGGATTCACTATTTGCTGGATGTAAGGTAGCATGCTGAGTATTTTATAAAGCATGATAAATGAGAATATGATTATATATTTAGAGATTGTCCTGAAACTGGGTATGTCCTTCTGAAATTTGCTAATAAAGAATCATATTAATATAACTATCATTTATATGTGAGGGATTCAAGAAGTTCTTTTTAAAATTCTTCATACTTATGACTTTACTTAGGTTAGTCAAATCTGGACACAAACATTGAGACCATTTTAAAAATAATAATAGGGCCAACATTAGACATTCACAAAGAAATATATTATGTTGAATTTGTATAAATAGCAGCCAATTGATTGGATTTATTTAGTCCTTTGTTGCCTAGCACTGTTCTTATGAGTAAGGGTTCATCAAATTGTACGCTTTCTTCAAATTAAGTTTGTAGTAGAAATGACAAAACAATCCTGGGTTTCAGAGACAAATAAAAACATTGGATATGTATGCCTAAATCTCAAAGTTGCACTCTGTTTTAGTTTTTTAAATAAATACTGCAGAGAATGTAAGTTGGTAGGACTTCACTGAATAAAATCGTATCATATTCAGCTATGTAGTTAAGGAGTCACTTACCTGTCCCCTACCAATTAATTAATTGGGAAGGCAGGATTTTTCTAAGTACTAAGGACACCTTCACTTCATGATCTTTTTATGATAATCTCTAATGCAAATACAATGTCACACTATCCATCAATTACAATGCAGCCTCAGAATAGAGTGAGGATTTATGGTGTCAGAGAAGCTTGCAAAGCAAATGTAATTCTTTTGATAAGAACTCATCATAGGCTCTTCATGTGAACTTTCTTCAGAAGTTGAAATGAATCAAAACAGACTCTTGTATTAGTAATAGAATAATATCTTTGATCTAGCATCATATGTGAATAATTTGTTTTAAGACACTTTTCCCCCCCATATAACTGAAGCTTATTGCTTAGGAGCTAATACCTTTAAATTTTACATATTTTTGGATGAGAATTTTATTGTATTGTGTTATATACTTGCCTGCTTTGAAAGATATCATTCAACTTTTTCTTAATGATTCCAGTAACTATAATGCTTTCTCTTTTTATTCTCTTCTATGTTACTAGCATTTTCTTTGATTCTTGCTTGTTTGTTTGTTTCGTTCTGCTCCTCTTCTTTTTGTCAGTGGCTCAGATGTCTGTGCCCAGCTTTGTTGGTGTACTGCTTTTAATTAGGTGTGACTCAGGAAAACAAGTTGGCACAATAATTGTAGTTGTATATTAAATTAATACAGACAATAATATGCAAACACTGAGGTCAGTATTAGGTGGTTAATAAAGATGAACAAGATACACTACCTAAGTTAGTAATCTTTGGATGATGCTATGAATTTTTTTTCTACACCTTAATTTCAACATTGTTCTATTCTCCTACCTGATATTAAATTGAATAGTTTTACCATTAAGGAATTTTCAGTTTAATGGGTTAAAGAAGGAGAATAAATCAATGATTATAACTAAAATGATAAATACTATCACAGTGGTGTGGCCTGGAAGAGGCTTGAATACAGGAAATTTAAGGTTTGCATTAAATATACACTTGGGATTGCTGTTTAAGTTTATTCACTTAGTTTTCTTGTTGCCTATTGTCTATGTTCCAGAGTAAAGTTGCCCGAAAACTAATTTTTGGATAAATAGCATGTTAGTCCTTAGACTAGTCAAACCAATATATTTTCCTGTTCTGTTATCAAAACTTGTTTTATTTTTTATGGCTCACCAATGCTATTCTGGAATTATATCCTTCTTTACCCTCAAACATAACCTTAAATAATTTTATTAAAATAACTTTACAAAAATGCATGCAGGAGACAAACTGTCAAAATTAACTCATGAAACACTGAATTATTGTAAAGCAAATAAAATTTTTGGTAAGTAGAGCATAGCTTCACACTTTGGAGTTCTATATAAATACATAAATTGTTTACACATTTAGCTCCAGTAATGTACCATAATGATAATGATAATAATAACAATTGACTCTAAAATATAATTCATAAAAATCTTGACTCATAATTAGCTAATAAGATATAGGTCAGGTGGATGCAATTTCACTGACTTGCAAAGTTCCTTTATTAAATCATACAATAGGACAAAGAAATTCTAGACCTGAGTACCATCTATCATAAATATATTTTTCATAAAATTATTATACTGTACATGGGAAATAATGATTTTAATTAAAAAAATCAGTTAACCTTGTCCATACCCATATATTACAATAGTTTTTGCCCCTTGCAGCTATCCCAATAGATCCTTTTCCTTTTTATAATACCTTGAAGTATACTGAACCCAAATACTTGAAACAATTTCTCCTACAAAACAAGCTTCCCATCAGAAAACTTGTGTAAGGTGCTAGCCCAGTGGCTAACAAAGTATAACAACTCAACTAATGGTATCTGTAGCTGTCCATAGACAAATGTGTAAATTAAAGACAATGGAGAGGTAGACTGAATTAAGTTTTTGTTAATTTATATATATACTTGGTTTTTAAAACCACAGTTTTGCACATTACTTTAGGAAAATTTAGTTTGATTTTATGTATTCCATCAATATCCCTCCAGGGGATATTGAAATCCCTTGAAATACTTAATATAAACTAAAATAATAAGCATCCTGATATAGAGCAGGTATTCTCAACAAGGTCTATATTATCCCCAAGGGTACAAAAATTGGTTCTGAAGGAGGGCAGATGGCAAGAGGCAACTAAGTAATGGGTGAGAGCTACTCTGAGAAAGTATGTTGAAGCTGGCATTTGAAGAATAGGAGTCAGCCATGTTAAGAGATGAGGAATAGAACATGAGGGTGAATGTGCAGAGTTCATGCAGCAGAAGGGACTGGAGGGACTTTAGGAATTCCTGGACGTTCCATATAGCTAGAGCATGGAAATAAAGTGCCAGGGGAGGGGCAGTGCTAGAGAGGGACCATGGACACCTGATAAGACATTTGCATTTACTCAGAGTAACAGTGGCAAGCAATCCCCCCAAAACAAACAACAAACAACAAACAAAACAAAACAAAACCAAAAAAAGTCATGGATCTTGTTGCCACCTCATAACATAAAGCGATCTTAATATAAAGAATTCTATGACGTTTGAACTGTAGAAAAAATACTAGGAAAGACGTTGAAAGACTCCTTAAAAATGCTAATTTTGCTTCTGTTTTGAGCCTTCATAAATGCTACCTCCACTTGCTGGCAAGTGATGTCCACCAGATACTTACCCGACATTACCAATGTTTTAACATTGTCACTCTTTATTTACATCATTAAGTTTCTGGCTTTCTTTCTGTGTTTTCCCAAATTGAATCACTCTTAAGGCATCAGACACTATTTCTGTTAAACCTTCTCTGTAGAGGACAACCAACGGGTACTGAAAACATACAAGAATGAAGTGCTCGTGGAGCTACAGTCTCTTATTTTTGAACACATAACACCCCGTAACTATCAAAATAGGTAAACAAAAAACAACCCTCATTATTTTGTTGTTATATTCTAGTTTTGCTTTTCTTTTTTTCCCAAATCTAAACGATATGTTAGAAAGCATTACAGTAAAATGTGTCTGAAATTTGGGGCACAACATTCCAGTGATACTACATTCCATTTGAAGGTCTTTATAGATTGCTATCTAGGTGCTTAAAGAACTCCGTGGGTGAGACTATTTAATGCTTTAATCTATTCAGTTTTACATTAGCTCCTTTGACTTTGATTCTGAAGATGGCCCATATTCTTTCACAGCAAATTAATTGTCTAGAGGTTCCAAACTCTCAAATTCAGAGTATCATATTAAAACTAAGGATATTTTCTGTAGTTCACCAATCTAATTAACATGATCAGTCAGCTGAGCCAACCATCACACTAGCAAGTCCGTTGTTAGGGTCTTTTGAGGTATTTTTAGATTAATGTCTTTAATAACACAGAAACAGTGGTGTTGATCTTTGGGGAAAGGTAATAAAGAATTGTAAACAAAAGAAGAATAGTCCTGTCAGTTTCCCCTCTGCAGTCTGTATATGATAAATTTAATCTTGAGTGTGAGCAAATAAATTAAAGGAAATTTGGCTTCTCAATACTGGACTAAGCATGGTTTTTCTTGAAATCTTCTCTGAGAATTATATTACCAGCACTATGAAACTATTTTTATAAATATTCTCCTAATTTTTATGTCTGTTATATGTAAGAGATTTAAATGGATGCCACATAGTACTAAAGACTGATCTAGAAGTTTAATTTTTCATCAATCTGAGCTATCACTTTATCATTTCCTATTAACTCTGTGATTAATGTTACTATCATGTAACATGCTTACCATTTCTACACTGAAGTGGAATAGGTGAGTGAGAGTTATTAGGGTAACATTCAATGTGTTAGAATGAAAGTTTTGAGGTATGCTAAGTAGCATGAGCCTGAATATGTATAAATTGCAAAAACTGGAGATGTAGAGACTTTCGAATAGCTATTGTTAGAATTTGACTTTTTTCTCCCTCAGTCCTTCAACCAAACTTGTTATGTATTTGGAAAAGCCCCTATTTTCTATAGGCTTAGTAGAAGTGAGTTCCTATGCTGACCACTATAGACATATTTTATAAAATCAGAATCATGGCTCTCTGGAGCAACCTTGAATTTGGTTACTTACCTAAACTTTGTCTTTCTTGGTTTCTGTGGGGCCCTAATGTTCCACTAATTGTTTATATTTGTGCTTAGTACAGACAGTGTTTTTGTTTCTTGTAACCAAATCATGATTCTTCAATACGTAATCAAAGTCTGTAGGTTTTAATGGAAGCATAATCATTAGGAGTCTTAAGTAGGGGCCAAATAAGTCAACAGGACGGTCCAGCGATTTTGCCTTTCATCTTTGTATCTTTTATAATGTGTATAGTGAGACTTTAGTTAATAAAAAATAGATACAAATAAAGGATTGCTTAGTTATTTTTTGCGTAAATGCATGAAACAAAATATGGTAAGTTCGGGGTATGGAAAAGAAGAAATGACACCATGGGGGGAGGGCGCGGGATGGTTGTGTAAATTAAGAATCACTCCCTTCCCTGAAATCCTCTAACAACTATTGACCATCCCTCATTTGGGATTTTGTAGGAATTTGTTAATATTTTCCTTTGCATTTTAAGTTTGTGTTCTTGTATCCCTAATGACATTCCATACCCTGTGAGAACAGGACATGTATTTTGATCTTCTCAGCTTAAGACCTAAACGTTTGAATGTTTTCACCACAATTTAGTAACTGAATATAATTCAGAATAGTCTGTTATGCTTCAGTACAAATGACCTGAAAGTCATGGCTCACACAGAGGTTTATTTCCAGCTCACACTGTATGTCCATTGTAGATGAGCTGTGAATTTGATTTATGTAAATCTTGAAAAAGAGGGAAGGTGCATATGGGAAACTTTTGGAGGCTCTTAAACATTTTGTTCATAAGTGGCATTTGTTACTTACCCTTACATTTCATTAGATTAATCAAGACATGTGGACAAATGTGATGTCACTTTGTCTAGGAAGTACAGTCCGCTCATAGCAAAGAACACAGAAGCGATGAGAAAAAGAATTTTCACAAAAAAGTAATACAACACACTACAAATGATATGAACTAAAACCAATGACTTAATTCCTCCATTTTGCAGAGTGGCTATAAGATGTAAATGCAAAGAGTGATGAGTGTAAAACATCTAACACAATATCTGACGTATTTGCATATCTATGATATTTTCCCTCATAAACTTACTCCAAATAATTCACCTTCTTAGGCACTCAAAACTATTTTGAGTGGAGATAATAATGATGAAGTGATACCTATCTCACGTACACATACCCATATTCACACCCATCTACACACACCCACATACAGATACATAAGTATGTAATATATGTTTATATGCTTGTGCACGTGTGTGTGTGTGTGTGTGTGTGTGTGTGTGTGTGTGTGTAGTACATGTAATATCATTGCTTGGGTTAAGGAGCCCTATCTGATATCAAAAATACTTAAAGTTTTTCTGGACCAATGAAATTACTTTCTAATAGCTACAACTTATATAGTTTTCTAATGAATGCGGGGACTTAAAACCTCATATTTTGCTATTTATTTAGGGAGTGCAATCTCAAGAAAGCAGAAGTGAGAGGAAAGGGTAATGAGAGGAAGAGAAAAGACAAATACATTGGTTTATTACTAGCTGACTACTGCTTAGAATCATGCTCAAATTATGACTCGATACCACTTCACTGCCTTTTTTGAGACTCTATGAATATTGTTCCTCCTCAGGAAGTCTGTTCCAAAAGATGAGAGTACTGCGTCTATCAGGTCCATTTCTCATGGGTCAGAATTTTTCTCCTACAGATACTAATTTGCCTGTGTTTCCATGTTGTGTATATGTGAGTGTCGTCCACATTTTCTGGAATCATATGCTTCGGGATCAATAGCAACACCTCAGTAAGGGAGGTGGGGGTCACAGGATGAGGGCTCAAGCTGAGGTGCCGTTGAAGTTTGCTGTATGAAAGTGGTCGCTGTGGCAGCGGTGGGGCTGAGTCCACTTAGAGCTGGTTGCTATGGTGACAACTGTGCAAAACAATGGCCAAAGGCCTCAACAACAGATGAGGTTGAAGAGATCTGAGATGGCATAAATCAGCCAACATTATAATTTGTTCTCCATGAGGAATCATTTGAGAGTGAAGGGGATGCTATTAACAATTACACATGGAAAACAAGGCATAAACCAGGGCAGTGTAAGGCAGATTAGCAGGTGTGGTTACCCACTGCATAAGAGGTTTGTGATAAAAGTTGTCTCTTACAAATATTGAGGAGTAACTGTAAAAACAAACAAACAAACAAACAAAAAACAAAAAAACACAAAGAATACTAAGCACATGGAAATTGAGAATTTTGTATGGAAGAAATATTGCAAAATAGGAAGTTTCCCAGAAGATGTGCCTTCTAATTATATGACAGTAGACAAGTAGACTCACCCTTGTCTAAGGATGTTGTGATTCCCAAAAATTACGTGAAACATCAAATTAAACTTAATATTTAGAATTCAAAAATAATAAATAAGAGACAGACATAGCTCATTCTAGTTGAGATTTTGATTTTTAATTCTCTATTTTAAAATATGAATGGGCTTCATTGGCTATATTATTATTGAATCATAACTCCAAACTTTGCTAAGCATTTTCCCTAACCTGATGCTTGTTTTTTCTCACATAAAGTAATTTAATTCATCTCTGTAAACTACTTTTCTCTTTGAAGTCTGAGGTTGCTAAAATATTTAATTAATTACTTAAAAATTATGACAACTTATTGCTTAGAATAATAGTATAGAGCTATTTGTATGATTTTCATTGGTAAATATAAATTGTTGATGTACCATTCAAATGTCTAGCATATGGTAGTATACAAGAAAATTTATTTTGGAAGTAATCAAAAAGCCTAATTTCTAGTACCAACACTGTCATTAGCACTGTGACAATATACAGGTCATGTAAGATGTCTGGACAACAATGTTTTATTAATTTAAGAAAACATTAGGACTAGGTCTAGTCAGCAATATGCAGAGTCATATGGATTTTACATAAGCTCTTTAGTAGCGTGTTGAGGAGAATTCATAAATGGACAAATATCTAATCTATAACTACCTATTTCAGGAATTTTATAAAAAATTCTCTATGTCATTGGTTTTACTGATAAGGTGTCTGAAAACACTTAAATTTAGAAAGTATCTCACTTTAGAAAACCAGTGGACCCAAATCTATGAAAATGCATGATGCTGTGAAACTTGACTTTGTAACTCAAAATGAAAATTGAGCACCCCACATAATAATCTTTTGAATATAGCCAGCCAGCATACATGGACAAACTAAAGAAGGGATTCAATCACGAAACTTTTGAACTAAAAAACAAATAAGCAAACAAAACCTCCCTAGCATCCTACCCAAAGCCACCATATTTATCTTTTATTTGTAGTCCAGGCAAATACAAAATATTTAAAATAAACAGAAAATGGCAGACCACATCCATACAAAACTATTATAATTAAAAAATATAAATGATTAAAAAATATCAAGTTACTGAAAATTCACCTGTCAAAACTCAACTATAATCCAGAGAAAACCTGTACCACAATATCCCAAGCCCCCAGAGGCTGGCAAACTCTTTTTTGAAAAATGGCAGGAGAGTAAACATTTTAGATCTGGTAGGCCACATAGAGTCTCCGCTGCATTCTTTGTTTTGTTTTACCACCTTTCAAAAATGTAATAGACATTCTGAGCTCACAGGCTCTCCAAAAAGAGATTGTAAGCTAAACTGGGCCTCAGGCCATAGTTTCCCATTCCCAGCCCTGAATTGATTTAATGTTCTTAAAAACTTTTGTAGATATTACCAAAAAAATTCCTGAATTAGACATTTAAAAACTCAGAATATATATGTGCTAAAAAGTGGACATAGGAAATAAGAATTGACTAAATGCAGAAGAGACACTGAAGTAAAACATAAATTCACCTCAACAATAATACATAAATATAAATATTTAGATATTGATATAATTCTTTTTGCAGGATACCAAATGGGAATAAATTGAAGGAAAAACACAGTAGAGAGCTCTTTTAAAAGGACAAATAATGCCCTGTTCAGTAGTTGTGACAGAGATTGTATTGCTCACAAGCTAAAAATAGTTACTATTTGACTTTTTACAGAAAATGTTTGCTGACCTCTGTGCTAAATGAAAGAAGCCAGATTCAATAGGTGACATACCATATGATTCCACTTATCTAGCATTCTTAAAAAGGCAAATATAGAATCAGAAAACTTATCAGTGGTTTCCAAGAACTAGAGTTCATGGGATGATTGGATTATAAAAGGACATAAGAGAATTTTTCAGAGTTAATAAAATGATTCAGTACCTGGATTATGGTCGGAGATACCTGACAGTATGCATTTACCCAAATTAGTAGAACTCTACAATAAACTGGGTGAATTTTATGCTATGTAAACTTTATCTTCAAATAGTGGAAAAAAAGAAATGGAAAGAATAATATCAAACCAATGCAATCTTGATATTATACAAGGAAAAATTAAGGCAAAAAAAAGCATTTAAAAGAAAAAACTGGGGGCTCTTGGGTGGCTCAGTCGGTTAAGTATCCAACTCTTGGTTTTGGCTCATGTCATGATCTCATGGGTTGGGGAATCAAGCCCTGCCTGCACTGGGCTCTGTGCTCAGTGGGGCATCTATTTGAAGATTCTCTCCCTCTGCCCCTCCCCCCACTCCCTATCTCTCCCTCTCTCTCAAATAAATAAATTTTTTAAAAAAGGGAAAAAGAGCACTCCATAACACTAAAAGCTAAAATTCGCAATGATAAAACAAGAGTGGTGAATATCTATGCACTGGATAATACCTTCAAAGAGCAGAAAATACAGAAAGTAGAAGGAGAAATAGACCAAGAAACACTGCTAATAGAATTTCTTAGACAACTTTCAATCCAAAATTGATCAATTGGATAAAGAACAAATAAAGATATTTAAGAGCTAAACTGCATAATCACTAAGTAGATCTTCTAAGTGTATATTAAGATTTAGAGAATATACAGTCTTTTCAAGCACACATGGAATATTCTTATGAATTTTCCATGTCTTCCTTCCTTCTTTCCTTCCATGTCTCAATAGCTTTTACAAACAGCATTCATGTTTTATAATAAAATAAAACTCAAGATTATCATCATATTAAAGGAATAGAAAATATTTCATTAAAAAAACTTAGCTGCAGGTGAAAATAAAACATGTCATAAATCTAATTTTAGGGGCGCCTGAGTGGCTCAGTTGGTTAAGCGACTGCCTTTGGCTCAGGTCATGATCCTGGAGTCCCGGGATCGAGTCCCACATTGGGTTCCCTGCTCAGCGGGGAGCCTGCTTCTCCCTCTGACCCTCCCCCCTCTGATTCTCTCTCTCTGTCATTCTCTCTCTCTCTCAAAAGTAAATAAAATTTTGGAAAAAAAATCTAATTTTATTTATTTGTGAGTTTGTCCTTTCTAAATCAATTTTAAAAACAAAATTAAAAGTGAGATCTTATTAAAGCCCTAAGCTCTTCTTACTTTTTTCCCAATTAATGCATTTTAACCCTCTCTTAATGTCAGAACAAATATTTCTACTTATGGAAGCACTATAATTGATTTTCCCATAATTTACCAATGGATTTTAAGTTATTGTCAGTATTTCATAATTCCACACAATCCTGTGAAAAACATGTTTGATGCATTTGAGCACTCTTACAGAAAAAACTTCCTATAAGCAAATTGAAGGGTCAAATGGTAAACACATACATAATTCTAACAAATGAAATCAAATTTCACACTAAAATTTTTTCGTGTATCTACTTGTTTATGTGTTCCTCAAAGGTTGAAAATAAAAATGCCCATTTTATAAAGTTTTTATATTAATAGAGGAAAGAATGAGATTTTCCACATAGCTTATCCTTACTGTATACAAGCAAGCTTTTATTGTTATTTTTTTAAGGTTTTTATTTATTTGAGAGAGAGAGATAGCATGAGAGGGGGGAGAGGCAGAGAGAGAAGCAGACTCCCTGCTTAGCAGGGAGCCCGACAGGGGGCCCAGTCCTAGGACCCTAAGATCATGACCTGAGCTGAATGCAGAGACTTAACTGACTGAGCCACCCAAGTGCCCCAGGCTTTTATTATTCCATTGTTGGAATTATACAGAAATAAATCTCTTCAGTTGATCTAATGTTCAATGGCATTATTTCAAGAAAAATAAAACACATGATATTCACACTGTTCTTGCTAATATCATATCACTAATACCATTATAAGTAGTTTCCAAATCTATAGAAATTTGAGTTGAAATATGCATTGTATCTCAACCTCTTCATCATTATTTCAGAATATCCCCATTTAAAATAAACTGATGATTGCCAGAGAGGAAGAGGGTGAGGGAATGGGCAAAATGGGTAAAAGGTTGTAAGAGATACAGTCTTCCAGTTATAAAGTGAATAAGACATGGGGATAAAAGGTACGGCATAGGGAATATAGTCAGTGGTATCATAATAGCCTTGTGTGGTGACAGATGGTAGCTACACTTGTGGTGTGCATAGCATAACATATAGACGTATTGAATCACTATATTGTATGCCTGAAACTAATGTAACATTGTGTGTCAACTATACTAAAAGAATTTACATATACACATACATGCATACATAAATCTGAAATAAAGTAAAATAAAATAATGAAGTTGTAAGTGGTAAAACTGTAGGAATAAAAAACAGAATAAAGGTGTTATCTGTAATTAGATTACATTTTTGCCTTCACTCATCAAAATGTTTTATAGTTTAAATTAAAATTGGCAAGCATTTAAGTACCGTGCTAAAGTGCTTACTTTTCACTTAAATATATATAAATTAGTATATGCAATCCAGTTAGCTAGTTTGATCGTCAGGCACTTTAAAATGAAGTAAAATCTGTCACTACATATTTAGAATACGTTCTAGCTAGTTTGCTTTTGGATAGCCACCTGCCCCAAATCATTTATTGGATAGTCAATTTATCCATTCCGATTTGTACAGTGTATTCTTTCTTCAATGTATTTTAATGCCTTTTCTGTGATTCATTTAACTTCATAGACATGTAGATTTCTTCCTGCATTCTCTTTTTAATTTGACTACTTGTGTCCTATGTCATATTTCATTCTTTGAGTTACTATAGCATTATAATTAGTCCAAATATATGTAAGAAAGTCACTCTGTTTTAACTTTTTCATTATTGTCTTGGCTCTTTACTTTTCCATATAAATTTTTGATTAGTTTGTGAAATTCCACATCATAGGTCTTCCCATATGTGAGCATGACCAGACAATTTGTATTTTGTCATTTTTACCTGAATGTATTATCTCCATAGAAGTCTTAACTTCTTTTTTAACTTTCTTAACTTAATTTTTAAGCTTTATACCTAAATAATTTTAAATGTTGTTTCTATTATGAATGGAATCTTTTTGTAGGTTTGCAATTATTATTACCTTTTCTAGTTTTTTTTCAGATATATAGAAAATTTATTATTTTTTAAATTTTATTTATTTGTTTTTGAGAGAGGGAGAGAGAAACAGCAAGCACGAACAGGGAGGAGGAGGGCAGAGGGAGAAGCAGACTCCCTGCTGAGCAGGGAGCCTGACATGGGGCTTGATCCCAGGACCCCTGGTTCATGACCTGAGCTGAAGGCCGGTGCTTAACCAACTAAGCCACCCAGATTCCCCGGACATCTATTATTTTTTACTGTAAATCTTGCATCTTACTAAATCTAACCATTTGTCTTTATGTTCTCCTGAGATTTTAAATAGACAATCATAATTTCTGCTAAACTTGGCACCTTATCTCTGATATAGATTCTGGTCTTATTGCTCTGATCAGAATTTTAGTGCAATAAAAAATAGAAGTGGAACAGTGGACAAATATGTTCTGACTTTTAATAAAAGTATCTAATATCTCACTAATATTATCTATGTCACAGGTTAGAAAAAAACATTTATTATTATAAGAAATAATCTTAATTTTTTTCTAAGTTTTAACATGATGGACACTGAACTGCATCCAATGTTTTTTCTGCACCTATTAGGATGATTATAGGTTTTTCTTTCTTCTTAGGGCATTGAACTATATTAATAGATAGATTTACTTTAAATGTATTTGCATGCCTATAATGATTTTTAAAATTTACATATACTTTATACCTTACTGGACTTTACTATTATTGGGTTTACAGATTTTGCAAATATTTGCACTAGAGAGCATGACCTCTGATTTTCCTTTCTCTTTCGATTCTTACTAATCTTTCCACTATAAAAAGCCCCTTAAGGTGCTATATAGGAAGATTTTTTTTTCAATTTTTTGGAATAATTTGCACAAATAAGAGATTAGTGTTTCCTTGAATTTTGGTCAAACTTGGCTAAAGATTCTCAGGACTTGGTTAGTTTATTTTGTGTAAATTGTTTTTCCCTAATTTGATTTCCTTGGTGAATGTAAGTTTACTTCAGCCTAATGTCTTCTTGAGAAAATTTTGGCAAATTTTATTTTTCTTTTAAATTGTCTATTTCACCTAGTTTGCAAATACATTTACATACATTTATTTAGAATATTATCCCATGAAATTCTGATCTCTACTGTATACATGAATATATGTTCTCTCTGGGGGAGGTGTTTTATTTAAATGCTATGTTTTTCTTAATCAATCACAGATCATTTTCTTTCATGAGTCTCTAGGTTTTTGTTGATCCTCACTGGGTTTCATTGTTTCTGAAGTCATTAATTTTTACTTTTAAACTTTTGTTCCTGTACATTTTTAGAATATGCCATGGCATTTGCTTTCTGGTTTTGTTTTTGCTTGAATATATATTTTATTAATGTTAACTTATTGTCTTTTCTGTTGTATGCTTCTAAGGTTAGAAATCATCTAAATATTTCTTAGTAAAATCTAAAAGGTCTGTATGAAATGTTTTTGACGCCTTTCACTTCTAAATATTTTATAAATTCCATTACAGTTTCATCTTTGACACATCAATTATTTAGTAGTCTTTTCTCAGTTTTCCCTTGTTGTGATGGATGCTTATCTAAGAGGTATTCTTTTATGAAGTGAATTATAATCACCTTTTTCTTGCTGTGAACATAGGATTTGTGCATTCCATATAAGAGAAACACCCCACGTTCACCACATAGCAGTAAGATACATTCAATTTTTCCCCATTATTATTCAAGAGAAAATAACTCTACCTTGAAGTGCAAACATCAATTAGGAAATAGTGGAAGAGTGGGGCACGTGGGTGGCTCAGTCAGTTGAGCATCTTGGTTTTGTCTCAGGTTATAATCTTGGATTCCTGGGATTGAGCCCAAAATTGGTCTCCACACTCAATGGGAAGTCTGAGGATTCTCTCCCTCTCCCTGTGTCCCTCCTCTACCCCATTCACATTCTCGTTCTCAACTAAATAAATAAATAAATCTTAAAAAAAACGAAATAGAGGAAGAGTACTTATGATGTGCTAAGCGTTCCTCAACAATATGACAGAATCATCAAACTCACAGGGAACACTTATTTTTGCAACTATTTGCCAATGGATCTTTTTTAAATTATTTCATTTTTTTTAAGTCAGAGGTTTTGCCCAAAGACAGTAAATTCAATTAGTATACATGTATAGGACCTCATTTATTTATTTAACCACATTTATTTACTTAACCATTTTCTCAGGTGTAAAAAGAGGGATAATAATAATACCTACTTCATTGATTTATTGTGTGCATTGAATAAATATTTCAAAGAATTTACAATAGTGTCTGGCACATAGTAAGCAATAAATCTTATTTAAATAAAGAACATATTATTAGGTATAAAATATTTAGCACTTTTTCTACAAAAAGCTTGTGTTAAAGCCAAGTCAAGTATTTTCTTTTATAAAAAAATAAACTAAATTAAATAACAAAATGATTTTTCAATTCAATATAGATTTTTCATAGAAAAATAGATGTTTTGCTCTTATTTCAGCAAAACCAGGGCCTAAAGTAATTTCTGAACCCCGGGAAACATATAACTGCCATGAAAACTGAGACAAACATAAGAAAAGAGCTGCATAAAATAAAATGTGTTCTTTGAACTATTGCTTATAGTCAATCATGAGCCTTTTTGTTGAAGGTTTCCAGGTCCTACCTATGTATCATAAACCACAGAAATGAAACTGGAAATTCACAAGAGGAGGAGGATATTCTTTCCACAGATCAGACCAATCTCAAACTGTGTCACAAGAGTTCTGGGACTCTGTCTTCTTTACTCTCTGTGAACTCTCATTCATTCCATTGGACACAGAAAGATCTGCCTGATAAAAGAACATTTGAATCCAAAATGGATGAAGATGAAACCAAACTCAGACCTGGGGAGAAATAAATCAGAATTTGACAATCTTCAAGGGTACAAGAATACTGACAGATACTGAAATGAGGAAAACCAAATGGCTTTCAAGTACATCTGTGTTTCTAAACTCCCAAACATATATGGAAATATTCTAATAAAACTTTAAAAAATCCTAGCTATAAACAAAATCCAAAAACACAACTCTGAGACAGTTAATTAGAGGAGTACCATAAAGATATATAAAGGATACAGATGCAACTTAAGGCTTCTAGAAAATAGAGTTCATGTAAAATCAAGAACTCTATCCTTTGAAATCTATCCTCTTTCTTATATTACTTTGAGATACAGATATAATCATATAAATTTTGACACATATTATAAGGTAGGTAAGTTGATAGTAACTATTCATGAGTCCTGTGATTTAATTGAAGAGTAATTAAGCTGGGAATACTGACATTAGGATATTTATTAGTGCACACTCACTCATTCTCTCTTTCTCCCTCCATATCTTTAAATAACTCTAAACACTGTACACTTTATTTATTTTTTATTATTATGTTCAATTAGCCAGCATATACTACATCATTAGTTTTTGATGTAGAGTTCAACGATTCATTAGTTGCATATAATACCCAGGGCTCATCACCACACATGCCCTCCTTAATACTCATCACCCCATTACCCCATCCCTTTGGCCCCCTCCCTTCTGTAACCCTCAGTTTGGTTCCCAGAGTCCAAAGTCTCTCATGGTTTGTATCCCTCTCTGATTTCTACCCATTCAGTTTTCCCTCCTTTCCCTTGTGGTCCTCCGCGCCATTCCTTATGTTCCACATATGAGTGAAACCATATGATAATTGTCTTTCTCTGCTTGACTTATTTCATTTAGCATAATCCCCTCCAGTTCCATCCATGTCGATGCAAATGGTGGGTATTCATCCTTTCTGATAACTGAGTAATATTCCATTGTATACGTGAACCACATCTTCTTTATCCTTTCATCTGCTGAAGGACATCTTGGCTCCTTCCACGGTTTGGCTATTGTGGACATTGCTGCTATGAACATTAGGGTGAAGTACCCTTCTTTTCACTACGTCTGTATCTTTGGGGTAAATACCGAGTAGTGCAATTGCTGGGTCGTAGGTTAGCTCTATTTTTAGTGTCTTGAGGAACCTCCATATTGTTTTCCAGAGTGGCTGCACCAGCTTGCATTCCCACCAAAAGTGTAAGAGGGTTCCCCTTTCTCCACATCCTCGCCAACACTTGTTGTTTCCCGTCTTGTTAATTTTTGCCATTCTAACTGGTGTAAGGTGGTATCTCATTGTGGTTTTGATTTGTATTTCCCTGATGGCTAGTGATGTTAAACATTGTACACCTAATTCTGTTGTTTATGATGTGTATGGCACGGGACCCATCATTGGATCTGTCTGGGTGCAATTTCCTTATCTGTAAAATAAGCAGTTCACTCTAAATAATTACTGTGATTCATCAGTGACCCAAATTTCTGATTCCATGAAAACAATTAGTTATATCTTAAAAATAACCTATCCAATCTTTGTCCCATTGTACATTTCAGTTAGGTTTTTCAGTATTCTATTGAAATGCAAGTCCAGACTGTAAGAAGGTTATAGAACTGAGGGCAAAGTGGATATATTGTCAAAGGAGTCTGTCTTGTTTTAGACTTGACTGGAAGTCATCCATATGGTCTTCCTTTATATCTTATCAGTCTGAATTCTGCCACTTGTACACACTAACTAAAATGCAGGCTGAGAAAATATATTTTAGTTGCATTTTTATTAATAAGGGGGAAAAAAGGAGAGTAGATATCCATAAGCAAACATTTCCTGCATCATCTCTTTAATTTGCTTCAGATTCCCCAAAATAATAATATGCCTGTGATGGTTTATTTCATGTTTTAATATGGTTAATCAAATGCTGTGTAGGTATTGTTATGAAGGTATTTTATAGATATGACTAAGTCCACAATGTTAGACTTTAAGTAAGGGAGATTATCCTAGGTAATGAGAGTGGATGTGATTCAGGCAATTGAAAGACCTTAAGAGCACGGCTGAAGCTTTCCTGAAGAAAAAATTTTGCCTGTGTATTGCAACTTCAGCTTGTTCTGTAGAGTTCCAGTGTACAATCACTCATTGGGGTTGTTGGGAGTGGGAAATGGTTGTCTATAAATGAGAACATGAGGGAACTTTTGGGATGATGGAAATTTTCTGTATCCCAACAGTGGTAGTGGACACAGGACTCTGAATTTCCCAAAACCCATGGAACTGTATACCAAAAAGATTGAATTTAAAGCACGTAAATTTAAAAAAGGAAATAACAAGGATGTGGGGAGAATAAAAAATGGAATACAAACTGTAACAAAGAGATTTACCTCTAATGATTAATACAACCACATTGAAGGGGTGGGAAGAAAAGAACTAACCTAAGTAAATTTGGAAAACAATAATTTTTCCTGCATATTATAAGACAAAAGACAACAGACCTATATACAATCACTGTACTTTAGTTAGCATTTTTTTTACTCACAGCCATATGGATTAGCAATCCTGATATTACTTAAGAAAATAATACAGTTGAAGAAATAAATAAATATATCATAAATAAAGAGAGCAATGGTTTTCAGTGTCAGAGAAAGAAATTACAGATAAAGTGGAAAAGCTAGGATGAATCTTGTGGAGTTTGATTGGAATTAGGATATTAGTATGAAGACACATTTTCAAAATATATATGTAGTTAGATACAGAAATAAATATAGATGTGTCTGTGCATGGATTAGCATATATACATATAATTCTTAGCTCTGTCTGCTCAACAGGACTAAAAGCAGGGACACCCCTTCTCACACCTCTCTGGTTGCACTGTCCATCTTTCAATCACTTGAAAGAGCCTCTCTTTCTCCCATTCAATAATCTTTGAACATATCATTCTTTCTACATGGAATGTTCTCCCCTCCTGTCTTAACACGTACTAATTGTTCACTCTTCAAACTTAATTCACTTAGGGAAAACTTTCTTAACCTCCTTGATAAAACCAAGTATCTGTGTAATATGCTTTCTAAATACCAATTTTAGAAATTTTAAGTTTATAATTTCTTGCATAATAATTTGAATAATTTTCATTTTTCTTACTAATCTATGAGATCTATGAGTATTGGGACCATGTTTTTTTTTTTTTTTCAGCCACTGGTACAGTGCTTGACAATGTAAATCATATGAACGGAATGATTTCATTGAGCAAGTACCCATTTCTCTTTCCATCGCACCCTCCTCTTGTGCACTTTCCATTCACACTGTATAAGAGAAAGTAGGATTAGATGAATTTTTCAGCTGCTAATTTGATTTTCCACTATTCTGAACAGTCTTGAAGCAATCCATCTCATAGGCATGGAACTACTTACCTTACCAATCTTGCCTTTGGCTAATAGGGCACTCCCTGGTACATTGTGTAGACAGGGAAATAGATTCCATGTCATTGGAAATTCTACTTTATGCAAATCTTCTGTCTGTAATCATTTCCCTCAACTAGAGATGGAGGCATAGCAGGCAGTTAGAGATTCATGGACTGTCTTTTAGATTTGAAATGTAAGTTTTGGCCTCAACGCCATAATTAGCCAACTATGAGAACTTAGCAGATCATACCACTTCTCTGGGGTTTCCTAGGCTCATTTGTTAGAAGAAATTGTTGGTTTACCTGGTCTCACAGATCTTCTTCACTACAATATTCTATGCCAGATGCTAATGAGCTATAAGGAATTGTTAGTAAATTATTGTCCCTCAAAACATTGTAAATAGAGTGTGATATCACTAGCTGTGAAACACTTGGGGCTTTATAAAGAAGAAGTACCCAGTAATGCAAAGTAGTTCTGTGGTTGTAAAAATTTTATTATCGTTATAAAAATGAAAGTGCTGGTTTATGGAGAATTGATATAAATCCTAATGTTAAAACAAAAATGAATCTTGAAATAAAATTATTTCAGTGATATAAAAATTCATTACTTGTTTACTTATTATTCTACCAAAAGTATCTCTCATTTTGACCTTGGGCACAACATTATTCCATAACCACAGAAACAGGGCCTACCATATGCCAGGTACTGTGGGAGAAACCAGGAATTCCAAAAATGTATGAGATATTTTTTCCCTACAGAAAATACTCAGAGTTAACTCAGAGCTAATTTAGAGCTAACCCATAAATTAATAAACATACATTGTATATGCTGATTCAGGTAAGCATAGAGTCTTATGAAAGCATGCAAGAACAGATAATAGCACAACCTAAGGAGAAATTGGTGAAGTTCAAGAAAGTCTTTTTGCAAGAAGTGATAACAAGTTGAATTCTAAATAACGAGCAAGATTCTGATCCATAGTTTTTTCTGTTTTCCAGATCTACGTGTTTCCTCCCATTCATTTTGGGGAAAATTGCATAAATATGGGAGAATTCCCCATTCGGTTGATAATAGTTACTATGAAAAGAACTCTAGAGTGCAGTTTATGTGCTTATTGAAGTCACAGATAAGGAGGAGGAAGTATAGAATGTAAAATAAAGGAAAGTAGAACATGTCAGTAATGAGTTAGAGACCTAGATCAATGATTTCCCATATATATATATATATATATATATATATATATATATATATATGCAGTTATGTACTAAGAGATTTCTATAATTACTGGAGATGCCTTAAGCCATATTGGATAAAACAAGGACGGATTCCCAAGGGAAGCAAAGTAGAGGATAATAGAAAGGGGAATGTGTGTGCAAATGCCCCTCCCATAGTGAGATGATACCATATTATATGGTATAAGTTCCTATGAATTAATCACCCAGACTTTTTATACATAACAGTGTGAAATGTCTTAATAATTCATTAGTTTGTGGGGGAAAAAACAGACTATGAATTGGGTACAAAGAAGGTTTTATTCTCTATACATCTCAAAATTCTTGGTATTATCATCTTCATGGATAGAAGGGAAGAACTGGTATCAGTAGTTAAATCATACTTCTATGGAATCTTATTTTATTGGCCTTTGACTCTGGCTATAAGAGATGCATACTTTTTGGAAGTAATTACTCAGATTTAACTATTGATGATTTGCTTGGAAATAATTTGCTTATATTTGCTTTTGTATTATTTCATTCATTTAGTTAAAAATTTTAACCCCCTATATAAAAATTGGTATGAAAAATACAAAAATAACTCAGAAAGAAATGGTGATAATAATAATAAAGTGGTGTCCATGTGTTCCAGCATTAACCACCCCTCCCCTTCCTGTACTTAGGGAAGGGATTGCTAATTAATCATTACTTACTGAACACTGGTAGAGTCTCTAAATATTCTTCAACATAACAGTTTACTACCAGTTGTTAATAACTGGCACAAAAGATCAAATTAATTTGCCATTCTTGGCCAAGTTGGAACTAAATGGCGTATACTAGAGACAAAAATTCCCCCTTGCATTATAATTTTCTCCAATGACTCCAATTTAATTACCATAAAACAAATTCTTCAAGGTGCCTTGTAATAGTTCTGATACTAGGCTTATCCCTAGCTTCTACAGAACACCCAAGAAATAAACATCCAGTTAGAGGGAGGCAATAACCCCCACGGAGTAATTAGAAAGAACTAAGTGGTACAATGTGTGGTACAGATTACTAAGTTTATATTTAGAAGGAATGATCATTGGGCTAAAATGATCCAGAAGGGCATCAGAGAAACAGAGGTAGGTATGAGAAGGCCTTCAAATCTGAGAAATTTGTGAACATGTTAAAACAAAGCCATATTCCAAAAATGAGGGGCAAATCTGAGAAATGCTTTCACTAAAGATGTGGCAAAAACTGGTCTTCAGAAGTTTTCCAAGATTACTATTCAAAGTTAATATTCCATTTTTCCCTTTAAATTTTTTTATTGTTATGTTAATCACCATACATTACATCATTAGTTTTTGATGTAGTGTTCCATGATTCATTGTTTGTGCATAACACCCAGTGCTCCACGCAGAACGTGCCCTCTTTAATACCCATCACCAGGCTAACCCATCCCCCCACCCCCCCCTCCAGAACCCTCAGTTTGTTTTTCAGAATCCATTGTCTCTCATGGTTCGTCTCCCCCTCCGATTCCCCCCCTTCATTCTTCCCCTCCTGCTATTTTCTTCTTCTTTTTTTTTCTTAACATATATTGCATTATTTGTTTCAGAGGTACAGATCTGTGATTCAACAGTCTTGCACAATTCACTGCACTCACCATAGCACATACCCTCCCCAATGTCTATCACCCAGCCACCCCATCCCTCCCACACCACCCCCTCTCCAGCAACCCTCAGTTTGTTTCCTGAGATTAAGAATTCCTCATATCTGTGAGGCCATATGATACATGTCTTTCTCTGATTGACTTATTTCACTCAGCATAACACCCTCCAGTTCCATCCACATCCTTGCAAATGGCAAGATCTCACTCCTTTTGATGGCTACATAATATTCCATTGTATATATATACCACATCTTCTTTATCCATTCATCAGTCGATGGACATCTTGGCTCTTTCCACAGTTTGGCTATTGTGGACATTGCTGCTATAAACATCGGGGTGCACGTACCCCTTCGGATCCCTACATTTGTATCTTTGGCATAAATACCCAGTAGTGCAATTGCTGGATTGTATGGATTCCAGTTACATTTGAGGACCATAATGGAATGAGTCTCAAAGATGGAGTTAGACATGTAAATCAGATACAAGATTCATATCTTTTAGGAAGAGCCTCTCATCAAGGCTGTACTGAATATTTTCCAAAAATGTCAAATTTCTATTTTTATGAAAAGATACTAGCATTATGCATTGTCTAAAAAGTATGGTTAGGAGAATTTCAAGACAAATTCCTTATTATTAAGGGAATTTATGCAATGACTTCTTAATATGGAATATGATGAAGCTTAGTTCCTGTTTTTGTTTAAAGAACAGAAGCAAAAAACAGTCCAAATAGCAAATAATGGATAGAACTTATTGGTTAGAAACACTAAAGGCAGGTGGAGAATCAAAGCAAAGAGGAAAAAAAATTACAATGTACCTGGCATCTTGTCTGACACTTTAAATGTATAATCTTGCTTAAATTATATTTTATAGTAAGTGAAATTAAAATTCCACAATGTTCTTAGTTATATAAAATCTACTCTTATTTTTTAGACTCTGGATGAGGTATTTATAATTTTAAATGTAGCATCTCACAAAGTGTTCAACAAGATGTCACTCATGGGCAAAGCACCACCTCAGCCACTAATGAAGAAGAATTACTATCTTGGTTGCCAATGCCAGCATATAGGTAGTACTTGGTAGAGAGAAGCTCTAAAGAGAATTCAGAAAAGAAGTCATAAACAGGTAGCCCACTTAGGAAAGGGGTAAAATTTGTTGATAATGGATCAGTTGAAGATTAGGATAACATCCTTGAAAAGTAGTAGTTTTTGGCATTAGCTACCCCAAATGTTGCATGCTAGCTTTGCCATATACCAGTGTATTCATTGGATGAGCTAATTAACCTTTCTGAATCTTAGTGCCCTTGTTCATAGAATTCATAAAATAAAAACAATTATCAGCAACCTCAGAGTTAGGATGATAATTAAAGGAGATAATTATTATGAAGCTACTAGTATAGTGTTTGACATGTAAGTGGCTCTCACATTCATTATTCCTCCTTCTTTACATGGTTTAATAGATGTTAAAGTAGTATAACAGAAATATCATTATTTTTTAAGGGTGGATACCTGAATTCTTGTTCCTGATCAATCACTGATTTGCTGTGTATCCAGTTTCATGGCTGCATAAGGTAGGAATACTAGTGCTCCCCTTCTATATCCCAATAGGTAATTATGGGGATTAAAATTTTAAAATATCTAGTGGAGAAGTGCTTTGGAGGTATAAAGACCTACACTGATATATGGAAATATAACAAAGTAATATTTGATTTTGTAATGTCCACTTTATGATTTTGCCAGATTAATTTAATCAAATACAAAACAAGTTGGTTTTCATGAAGTCTTTCTTTTCCTTAATCCTCAGGAGCACTTCCACACTTATATAGTTGGAATAGTTCACTCACTTTTGTGGCCAAGACAAACCTTGCAAATAAAAGAAATAATTAGTTTTAAAAGCATTGCAATTTCTTTTTTTTTAGCTTTGCAATTTCTTATAATTTGTTAACAATAAAGACCAAAGACCGTGTCCCCCAAATAGACTGCCAAGTTATAATCCTATCTGGTAATCCAGCAGAGCCAGTAGTAATTTGACACGTTAACTGCCCTATATCCCCTCTTGCATCTATGGTAGACATAAGTAGTTGATTGTGGTACTCTTCTGTAGTGTGAATGCAGACTCAGAAGACATTTAGGATGCACTACTGGCAGCAACTATCCAACAACTGCAATTTACACAGAAATTTTCACTTTATTTTTTAAACCATGGCTGAAACCATTGGAGGGCTTGATAGAATCTTAAGCAAGTTGTTTTAGGAGAGGGGATATCAAAAGAAAAATATTTAAAAAATCAATCAACGCTTTGCCCCACCTCTTTCCTTGATCAATATTGCTGAGTCAAGTACATACGCTGTATCACCACCCTTGGGAATAGTGTTCAGGGAGAAATATCTGATTATCAATGTGAAAGCAGTTTTGCCTGAATGATGTTGCTCCTGGAGAGGAGACAAATAAATTATACTTGGTGTCATTACAAATGAAACTGACAATGAAATATTGTAAAGGTCCCACATCATTAGTCTTCCCACCTTTCAAACAAGATATCTCAGAAATCTCCTTGTCATTGCAGTTCAGCTTGAAAATACTTTTACAAGATACTATCTCTTTCTGTACTTTACCAGTCCAAGCTCCTTACTAGTGACCAAGGAGTATAAAAAGCTTCATGTGCCTTGAAATAGTCTTTTAAACAGCCAACATTTTGGTGAAAAGGGGAAATGTAGGGCACACATAGCACATCTCTATTAAAATGCAAACACCTCCAAGAAAAATTATATCAAATATAATCATCCATATAAACTATGAATGGAAAAACATAATCAGGCTTTGCCAAGAATTTGCAGGAAACAGGAAAGCTGGATCCAGAAAGAGGGCAGTGGGGGAGACTCAGGGATTAGAACATGAAAAAGTAATAAGGCATGATATTATTGATGAATGGGTGAAAGCACTATGTTGCCCATTAGAATATTTTGTCTGCGTCTAGGATTGCCCTAATTTATAATATCTCTAAAGAACATTTTATCAAACAGATATGATAGTCATTCTAAAAATTAATAATTAGGTTACAAATTTTAATCAGGGCCAAAGAACTAACACAAGGGTTATTTGCATCTGCCACAGACTGGGTTTTATATAACATTTAGGAAAAAAGGGTGCCATGTGCACTCTAGTTTTATTCTTCCTTCTGTAATTAACCAAGGTTAATGTTAAATACGTGTTGCTGGTATGAATCTCTATCATTAAAGTCGTCAATAAGCAATACTAATATCCTAGATTTTATTTTGCTGCAAAACTAATGAAATTTGTCAATATTAAATTTAGAAACACTTCCCTGACAGTCAAAGTGCCTGGGAAAATGTCAAAAAGTCCATTTGTGTGTATGTGAGTGACTCGTATATTTTGCCACGTACACAGTTAAAGGATCACTTCCTTCTGATGCATCTTTCATCTCTAGGAGTTGCAGAGCAAGGGAAAGGCCTGGTTTCTATTCATAAATGCAAGAACATAACCAGGCAGAGGAATATTCAATGGAAAAACAGTTCAATGTTCTAAGAAATTCTTAGATATGGGGAGCACCACATAGCTTATCAGAAGAATATTCCTCACGAGGTCTCAGACAGCAAGACAGTGTACAGTCTCAGGTTTGGAATGAGAAAAATGTACAACAAAATTATTAACAGGAAGAATAAACAGTTTGATTTTTTTAATTTAATTAAGTTTTTTAAGTTAATTTTTTTTTAATTTTTTAAATTTAAATTTCTATACTTTATTCAGAGGGATCAACAAGGCTAGAACTGAAAATTGAACTTAAAGTTGCTTTCATACACATCTTGTTAGCTCATCTTTTTTTATTTGAAGTTATTTATTTATATGAGAGAGAGAGAGAGTATGTGCCAGTGAGCAGGGGAAGGGGCACAGAAAGATGGAGAGAGAGAATCCTCAAGCAGACTCCCTGCTGAGCAGAGCCCCACACAGATCTCTACATGGGGCTCACTAAGGACTTGATGGAGGTCTTGATGTGGGGCTCCACGTGGGGCTTGATCCCAAGACCCTGATATCATGACCTGAGCCAAAAACAAAAGTCAGTCCCTTAACTGACTGAGCCACCCAAGTGCCCCACCTTGTTAGCTAATCTTTATCGTCGACTTTCCCACAGGAATTGCAAAGCTGATGTGTGTCACATCTAGTTCTGGCACACTAATTAATGAAATTACAGTTTTGAACTTTATCCCATAAGCCCATCTTTTCACACATTAATTTGGAAAATAAATATTTAGAAAGTAGTAAATATACTTTTATTTTGTGTATAGTAACATACTGCCCCAACTTCTTTCAGCATTGAGAACTGAGGAGAAAAAGTGAAAATCATATAGGATATAGTTATATCCTAAAATGATAATCTTAGTTTGATGTCATATTCTTCTTGATCATAAGAAAATATTTTGCTACAGAATTTGTATAGCCACAGAATTGTTTGTCATACCTCTTAGGATCTGTTTCTCTGTAGAAAAACTTAGAAATGCAAGGCTTGCTTAGCATTAGAAAATATATTAATGTAATTCAGTATATTGACAGATTAATATGAAAACTGTATGATTATCAAAATAAATACAGAGAAAGTGTATAAAATTCAACATCCAGGTTAACAAATTTTTTAATATGTTGGTCATTTACCATATGCCACTCTTCTAAGCCCTGAGATACACCAATGGACAAAATAGAAATTTGAGAATTCCTAACCTCTAGGAGCCTTACATTCTTGAAAAAAATGAAAATTAAAAAATAGAATTCTTCGGAATCTTTGAAGAAGAGAGAATTCTCTAAACTACCTACAAGCTATTTATGGAAAACCTACTGAAATTATAATACTTAAGTATAAATGCTGGGAGCATTTTCTTCAAATTCAGGAAAAAGATGATGGCACTCACTAACATTATTCTATTCTGTACCATACAGGATGTACAGGCCAGTCCAATAAGGCAAGAATAAGAAACAAAGCTATAAAAAATAGAAAAAGAATAAAATCTGTCATTATTTACAGAGGATATGTTATGTGTAGAAAATCCAGAAGAAACTATAGGTAAACAGCTAAAAGTAACAGTTTGATGGGTGCAAAAGTAATATATGAAATTCAATTACATATCATACCAACAACAAACATTAAGAAAATGAAATTTCAGACATAAATTTAAAATTGCAGCAAAAAGGCCAAGTAAGTAGAAATAAATATAATATGTTCAAGAGACTATAGAGACTATTATAATTTTTATTAAAATATGTAAGAGAAGATCCACATTGATGAAGATATATATTATTTTCAATTAATAAAAGGCTTAATGCTCTAAATGTTTTAGTTATCCTAAATTAACCAATAGAGTCAATGCTATTCCAGTAGGAATCTCAACATGCTTTTTGATGAGTAGGTGAGAGAATTTCACAAGATGATTCTAAATTTGTATGGGAGAGAAAGAGCCAGAATCAACAAACATCCCTAAAGATTCAGAACTAGATGGAATATTTGCCTTACTTAATGCAAGTTATTATTATAAGCTATGGTTATTCATTTTATAACTGGAATAGGAATAGACAAATAGATTAGTGAATTAGAAGTCCAAATAAAAGATCCATATATATATGGACAGTCATACTTGATAGATTTGCTGTTGATGATCCATGGGGAAGAATAGATGTGGGCAGTTGATTATCTATCTATTGATCTATCAATTTATCTATCCACACATATCATATACATATATATGGGAGATATATATATATATATCTCCCATATATATATATATATCCCATATATATATATATATATCTCCCACATATATATATAACATTGATTATGAAGCATAAAATAGAACATTTATACAATGACCAATTTGACTACTTTAAATTAAAGAACTTTGTAAAATTAAATAAAAGAAGGAACTTAGGATCATGACAGATAACAAATGAAATGAAGGAAAATAAAATAAGGATGAAAAGACAAGCCATGGATTGGGGACTATAGTTGCAACATATATTATTGACCATTAATTAATACCTCAAAATGTGAAGAATTCTGATGAATCTGTAAGAAAAAAACAGGGAAATAGACAAAAGAAATAAGTAAGAATACCACATGTTCTCAAGAATGCTAAGTACCTGAAACCCCTGCCCATGAAAAGAGGTAAATAAATGGAAATGAAAATCACTAGTAACCCACCTCCATTGGAAAAATTACCACAAATGTTTTAGAGTCCAATGATTTCATGGTCCTTTCTTAAAAAAATATTATATATTATTTGCATATATGTGTATGTTTATATGTGTAGTGAGTTGTTATCATACTTCCATATTGCTTTTAAACACTTTTTAAATTTCTCTGATTGGGGCACCTTGGTGGTTCACTCAGTTAAGCATCTGTCTTCGGCTCAGGTCATGATCTCAGGGTCCTGGGATCAAGCCCTGAGTTGGGGCTACTGTGGGATCCAGCCCCGAGTTAGGCTCCTTTCATAGCAGGAAACCTGCTTCTCCTCCTGTCTCTCCCCCTTCCCCCCCACTCATCCTCATTCCCTCTATCTCTCTCTCAAATAAATAAATAAAATCTTTAAAAAAATAAATAAAATAAAATAAATTTATCTGATAATTGTCCATCTTTAAATATATTGCATTTTGTATTATAGTTGTTAACAAGGGTACATTGCTACGTCATAAGGATTTACCATAATTTATTTATTTAACTAATTTTCCATTGTTGGAAACATCCTATTGTTGCTTTCATCTTACATCTATAGCTTGCAATTTATCCACTGAAGTCTCTGCTAACTTAGCCTACTCCATGTGCAGCTATAGAGGCTCATGCCAGTGCTGGGGCTATATTGACACATAACATCAAATATAGCTCAGTGGTGACTCAAATGACAATAACAAAGGTCATAGAAGATTGGGTACCAGAAAGGTTAAAAATAACTGACACAACAACAGTCCTCAGTGCAAATACAATTTATTTGGGAAGAAATTCCTGATGGAATGAATATATATTTATTCCTGAGAAGATGATGACAATGCTCATGACAAGTATGATGTTTATACACATCATTCATACTTTTATCTATCACTTCCTTTGGCACATGGAATATCCATGTGCCCAAAAATGCAAGAGCAAGACAAATAGTCAGAGGGAGATGGAATGTAGTTTCAACTTTTTTGAGTAAGCAATACCCTGTGGACTTTATCTTGACATGTAAGAGAAAGAAGAGTGACAGTTCTGTTTTATGGAAAAATTGACAGCCTTCTTGGAGAAGTACTAGATGCTATTAACTATGGAAAGGCAAGTTTACACTGGTTTGATCAGGGAATGGTGTGAGTATAGACAACTTTTGGCCAGTTTAATACATTTGCTTAAGTCGAATTGAGTCTCTTGTTGAACAAAACAGATGACTTTTGGGGGCAGAAACATGGGACATACAAGTAAAGAGGTCAGCATTTGAAATTCTTGTCATTTTAATGATGGTAGTCACTTCTCTTATTTAATCCTCTAAAGTTTAGTTATCATAATTTGATCCTTAGTAGATGTCTGAAATACTATTTTTCTCAAAATACTTAGAGAAAGGTGTGTTACAGGGATTCAGAATCCTTCAGATTTTAGAAAGGAAATATAGTGCATATACTGTGTATCAAATAATATTTCCAGTAGCATCTATAAAAGCACTCCATAATTAAACCTCATAATATTGCCACAGTGAAACATATAAAGAGCTACACTAACCAGGAAAAATAAGGACTACAAAGAATATCACATCATTCATTTCATGTTTGCCATCAAATGAATTTGCTGAATAATTATGTAGAATTTTTTGGTTTATGGAGCTTTTTGGATTGGAATTATAAATAAAGCAGTGTAGATCAGTGTGCCATGACAGACCACATAACACAACACAACACAGAGGAGTTTAAGATAATTTACATATACTGAACAATAATTATTAGATACAATAGTTGTACAAATCTGAAACACTCCCAGTCGATTGAAAATATTTAGGTACCATTTGGAAATTATCATTATTCTACATATTGTACAGGACACATTGCAAAATGTCAGAAATTGAAAGTGCCTATGCTTTTAATTTAAAGATAATAAATAAATAAATAAAGATAATAAATCTTTAAATGTACAAAGAAATTTTAATTTCTGGCTTTACAAAAATAAAGAATACATGGAAAAAAGTTATGAAGTGTAATTCCACTTCTTTTCCATCCTCAATTTCTAGTAAGTCAGAAAATACTCACAGGTACAAAATAATATGGTAGGAAACTAGTATACAGAAAAGTATGTTCTGTGTAATTGAGATTAACATCTTCAGGTGTAGCTCTAGAATAGTTAGTGTCCTGCATCCTACTCCAGGTGCTATCTCTCTTTGGGGCTAGACACATAAAACTATTACACAAGAGACCCAGATAATTTATAAAGTTAAGCTTTCCTAGGATGCCATTCGAATACCATAAAATATAGAGGCATAACTTTCAACTTCAAATCCTTTAAGTCTTATTGAAAATTTCTTAGAAGGATACAACTAAAACAATAATAAAATAATGATAATAATAGTTGCTTAAAATTATTGGTCATCTCCTATGCATTAAACATTATTCTTTATTCTTAACTTATGATATTTAATTTAATGTTTTCAAGATCTATATGCAGAAAATTATTGGTATCTAAATATTACATGTAAAGAGCTTTGCCTAGAAAAGCAGTGACCTTTACCCAAGGTCATACAGATTAAAAGGATAAACCCAATTTAGAAAGAGGTTCTGCATGATCACAGAACCTGTGGTCTCAAATACTAGATTGTCTCCTTACTAGAGAACTACTTAACCTTGGGTGTTCTTTATCACCAAAGCACATACAGAATTGCTCTAATCACCCATTTTACTTCAGTTACTAGCTTATCATAGCATTTTCATGTGTTCATAATAGGGCTACGGGAAAATTCAAAATTGTTCTGTAATCTCTTTGAGTTCTATTTAAACCAACAAAAGAGTAACTATTAGAGGTGTTCAGAATGAATATTAAAGCAGGTTAATAAACTTTCATTTCTAAAGTAATAAAACAGTAGGAGGGTGAGGGTGCTGGCTATTCACTAGGTAAACTGGACCTTCCAAAGTATTAAGGTAATAAAAAAAGATGGTGAAATAAACAGTCTTGGCAAATATAAAGCAAATATCTCTTTCAAGATAGAAATAATCTAAAACAAGACAACATGAAGAAAGAATGGAAACTGTGGGATTCCAAAATGTGTGCTCTTCCTCTGTTACATATCCATGTAATACTTTAACAGGTAAGTAAACATGAATCTCCCGAATTTGTAGTTAAGAAGACTGTGAGATTCTGTGAAATTAAGTCAATTGCTCAAACCTCCAGCTTAAGTCTGCTAAAAGGCCAGAATCTCTAGGCAAATACCACAAGCTCAAGCAATGACTAAACTCATCCTTTGTGTGAACAGATAATGTGGATTGGATTTTCTCAGGGATTGAAATAAGTAACACAATTTTGCAGACACACAAAACCTAATTCCACAGTATCTCAGTGGGTGCTACCAATAAACCTGAATACATTTTTAAAATAATTTGTGGCACTCTCACTGTTTTTTTTAAAAAAATGATATTGAAGTGGAAATGAGTAAAATGGCTTCAATAGCAAACCGCTAATTAGTGGTAAAACTGAGACCGCAGGTCTTCCTACTTCCTGCCCAGAACTCTTCCCATTTTTTTTGGATTTGGAGTGTGTTCTCTAGTTCTTGTCAATTCAGTCACCAGGTCTTCATCTTGCAAATTGTCTTCACAGGCACAAGTGAATCCATTACTAGAGAAAACACAGAGTAATGTAACATTTTGCTTCTGCACAAATATTCCAAATTAACTATAAAGTATTTCCCCAAAATATAAGTATAGCTCTCACTGGCCTGATATGTATTGTTAATTTAATTTTTTTAAATTTTGAGTAAACTCTTTCCACACATGGGGTTTGAACTCATGACCCTACAATCAGGAGTTGAATGTTCTACTGTCTAAGGCAGTCAGGTGTCCCTGTTTTGTTAATTTAAAAGAAACTTTCCAGTTATTTCTGGTTGCCATTAGAAAAAAAATCCAAATACAATATATATATTGTATATTATATAAAATATTGTATATAATATATATATGTATATATATAATGTTTCTGAAGATAGATTAAAGAAAGAAAGCCCTCTCGGTACAGATCTTTGCTAATGACTTGGAAGTCTTTTAATGATATGAATACCCTAGAATAAGACAAATGATTTAGATTCCTAAGAAGTTTGAAATGCATTTGAGTGACTGCCTGGCTCAGTCAGTAGAGCGTTCAACTCTTAATTACAGGGGTTGTATATTCGAGCCCCATGTTGAATGTAGAGATTACTTAAAAATAAAATCTTTTTTAAAAAAGTATGAAATGCATTAATAAATAAATAATGTATAGTAACATAGAAAAGAAACTGTCATGAGTTTAAAGATCATTTCATTGATTAAGATTTATATTTACTGAGATCCCCCCATGTCCAAACGTGACAGTAGATACAGAAATAAGGAAACCAGCTTCCACCTCTGTTTCAGTGACACTCTCGATCCTGTAGAAATTTTTATCAAATGTCTACTATGTCTAGTATCCATGGAAGATGCTTTACATTTCATATACCAAAAAAAGGTAAAAGTGGAAACAGCCATACTTTGATCACCAAGTATGTCAAAACCCGTGATTAAAGGAGTAAAAAAAAATGGTAATTTTCAGAAAGCCACTGAGTGTTTACCATGCAGTATTTACATCTCCTTGTGATGGCAACAGAGAAGGTGCTGAAAAGCAAGTCCAGATGAACAGGAAAGGTCTGATAGAGGCAAGGATTGAGTGACAGGGATAGAGACAGGGTTTGAAGAAAAGGTGGGAATCTGGCTATACAGATAAGAATCACCTAAGGTAAGCAGGAATAAATTGTTACCTCATGTCCACGAAAGTCGGTCAGTCAGTGTCTTGGATATAGGAATACAAGGGAGGAAAAAGGCAAGATTTTTACCATGAAATATAAAAGGATTTTAGGAATTACTCTGTCATCTTCACTTTTTAAATATATCCCTTAGGACAAATAAGGTGACTAAAAGAAAACAAGTGTTGAACATGATTATAATCCCAGCTAGGAAGACATGAAAGCATTCCCAGTTATCTCATGTTAGGTGTGTAGAATAAAACCTGAAGTCAGTAATGAAAATGAAGTGTTTTACTACATTTCTAAGTGTTATCAAAAATTACAAGCCCTGAAGTTAATAGTTTGGACTTTGGAATAAATTAGGTCCAGTTCAAGCCATGACTGAGCCATTTAGGAACAATGGAATATAGGAAGTTATATACTTCTATGAGCCTGACCTTCTAATTTGGAATATTGGGAGAACAATAGTGCTTACCTCATTGGATTGTTATGAATATTAATAGAGGACGTTCAGATAAAATGCAGAGTGATATTAATCTGGTAGTAAAGATTTAATAAACGTAAGTTATTACTGAAATTTACATTAATCAATGTAATGTTTGTTGATAATGGTTACCAGTTTGGGTTGGATTTTTTTTGACAAGAGTCTAGATCCACAGAATAAATCAACAAACAAACAATAGTAGAAGTATTGACCTATTTTAAACAGTGACTTAGAATTATTCCCCTAGGGAACTGTCTACAATATAACTCATGACTCTATTTATACTTAGCAGTTTATCTAAAAAGTTACACTGCATAATGAAAATAGCAGTGGCCCTGAAAGCTGATATACCAGAGTTGGATCCCTAATCTCTCACTACCTTATTGACTTTGATTTAATTTCTTAGATCTTCAGTTTCATCATTTGTAAAATGACAATTATAATAATTCCTACTTCAGGGACACATGGGTGGCTCAGTAAGTTGAGCATCTGACTCTTGGTTTCGGCTCAGATCATGATCTCATGGGTGATGGGATTGAGCCCCATGTCTGGCTTTATACTCAGTGGGGAGTCTGCCTGAAGATTCTCTCCCTCTGCCCCTCCCTCCACTTGCATGCTCTCTCTCATGCTCTCTCTCTCTCAAATAAATAAATAAATCTTTAAAAAGCCATCCCTACTTCATAGAGTTGTTGTGAGGATTATGTAGGATTAAATAAATTATTTTTTAAACATTGAAAATAGTGGGACGTAATAAGTGTTATGTGAGTGGTTGTCAAGTAAATTATGCTGTACACTATGCTTATGTAGTTTTTACTCAATAGAAAAGCAAAAATAGAGAGGATAAAGAGAGAAAAGCAGAGAGAATACAGATAGAGAGAGAGAGAGAGACTGAGAAAAAGAGAGAGAACTAAGAACCAAGAGAATTACAATTCAGGAAATAGGATGTTAGGCTTTCATCAATGCAATCAATATCTTAAGATTCCTGTTCCTGTGTTTATCAGTTAAGAGGTTACACTGTTAAAATTACCTAGTTTAGAGATAATGCTATTTTCTTCTACTTTGCTAGGTAGACAAAATTTGCCTATGAAATTCATTTCATTAGACTCAGTCAGGTCTTGAGCACGATACCCAAGACCATATGGCATAGGACCACAGAATTAACCAGGTCTTCTGCAAGATCACATAGAACTCAAACACCAGAAGAATAACAAAAATTGGAGTTGCAAAAACAACTACCTCCAATATAATTGTGTATCTGGCTTACATAGGTAAAAATACACTTTCTGGACTCTGCCTACCTTTAATTTAAGAGAAGTTTGTGGTTTTCTTGAAGTAATTTGGAAGTTCAGGTAATAAACATTGAAAAATGTTAGCATTTTCTTCCTCCTCACTTACCTTCATGACCTAATTTAAATTCAAACATTACTGAGGCATGCAAGAGGAGCCATTATTTTGCATATGGGACTAGAAAATGAAGTAGTGGTATTCCTGATGTATGAGAAAATAAAATAAATCCAAGTTGCTTTGCATTTATAAAGCAGCAATGAGCTAAAAATCTCACAGCCAGATTCACATAGACACATTTCTGCAAAAACTTTTAAACCACACATTTTGGTAAGAAGTCACTTTGGGAAATACTTTTATCTTCCCTAACTTTTTTTTCAACAAAATCACTTTGTCTATCTCCTTCCCCCCTCGGTCTCATTCTTTTTATTCATATGACAAATTCTAACACAACCTATTGACTTTTCAATCCTCGCCTGATAGCAAGAGTTTGGACAAGTTCGTCATCTTAGACTTAAAACCCATGATCTTTACACATTAAACAAGGAACATATCAGTGGTTGTTTAAGAGGAAGAATATAATTATTGCATTGAAATTTAGCAGAGCTATTCTATTCAAAAGCCTTTCAACAATGAACAAAATGTAGAGTTCGAAATACAAATAACTTGCATCCAAATGATGTCATGAAACAATTTCCTGGCCCAAATCTACCCTAGGTTTATCACAGAAAACAAAAATAGCCTACTAATTCTGCTGTCTTAGTCTACATTTCTAGCAAATTGAAAAGAAAAGCAAAACAAGAAAGAGTAGCAACCTGTGTTTACTGGATATAGGGTCATGAGGATATTTGTACTCTCACAGGACATTGCATTCATCAGCTTTGCAACCCCTACAGAAACCATGGAAGGTATCAGAGCATGCACTTGGCATATATTATTCTCTTCTCCAAGATCTTGCTGAACTGCTACTCATGCTGATCACTGCCATGTGGTATCCATAAATCAATGTGATCACTTCTCTATATAAACATGACACTATTAAACCAACATAACAGGTCGTGTCACTTTTCATGGTTGGATTTAGTTGGGTTGGACAATTCCTGTTCTCTTATGCAGACTTATTTTTTATTAAAAGCATACATATTTGAAGTAACACATTGCACCAAATGATCTCATGGTCTGCAGCTAGGAAACAGAATGGAACTCAAAAAGAAATCACACCCTGATATTAATTTCATTTATATAATATTGAAAACAGGACAGGTAGAAAAATACATCAGAACTTACAGGACACTGTGGTAAATTATATTCCAATATTGCTTTTTATTCTATATAGAGAGTTGGCTGGACCTGAAAATTAATCTGACATAAAACAGATTAATAGGAGAAAACATACACATTTCTACAAGTCACATGTGATATGGGAACCCTCACCAGGAATTAAGACCCAAAGAACTGGCAAAACCTACTTGCTATTATATTAAGTTGCACAAAGAGAGACAAGGGTGAAAATGTAACTAAACTTTATAGGGAGGCAAAAGAAGGTAAGAATTATTTTAACAAGGTCTGCTTGTACAGAATTCTCTTGGCTTTCACTCTCCGTCAAAGAATGTTTCTTTTCTCCTAAAAAAGGGAGGGCATCTTTCACATGAGAGTTTCAATCCGTTTTTATAGTGCTGTTTTTCAATGTCTTTAGCTCAAAATAATCGTATGCCAAAGTGGTGTATTTTGTGTTGGTGTATTCTGCTACTTTTCATTATCTTAGGGGATTCTATAAAAATAAGGAAGGCAAGGCCATGTTCCCAAAAAGTCTGTCCCAGAATCCTAATGAAAAAGATATTAACACTCTGACAAGACACACACAAAATTATGTCATGTAAGTAGAGATATTGATTCACATACATATTAACAATTTTCATCATTATCTTAGGAGTACATCACCATCTATAAGTTTTGGTTAGTTATAGACAACCCTAATAGGTACCACACAGATCCAATTACTAAATGAGTCATATATACATATATATGTGTATAGGGAGAGAGAGGGAGAGAGAGAGAGTCATATACATATATCTGGGCCCAGTCATATACATGTATGAGTCATCTATATATTTATATCTTTTTTTTTAAGATTTTTATTTATTTATTTCAGAGAGAGAGAGAGCACAAGCTGGGGAGACAAGCAGAGGGAGAGAGGGAGGAGCAGATTCCCCACTAAGCGGGGAACCCGATATGGGGCTCGATCCCAGGACCCTGAGATCATGACCTGAGACGAGGCAGACACTTAACTGACTGAGCCACCCAGGCGCCCCATATATCTATATCTATATCATCTGTATCTATATTTATATCTACCTATATCATCTATATCTATGTCATCCATATCTCTATCTATCTATATCATCTGTATCTATATCCCCACCAATCCATACACATGTGTGTCTCTCGACACACAAATGTGTGCACACACACACACACACACACATAATACACACATATATGCTCTTTGCTTCCTCTGTATTTCCACTGCTGATACACTGGTTCAGGCTTTCGATATCTTTCTCTCTGGGTCAATAAGCTTCTAGATGATAGTTGGCCTCAAGACATTGTCTAGCTAATCTATCTTCTATACTTCTATTAAAGTTAGCTTTCTATAAGACAGTATTTATAAAGATATGTTCTTTTTTAAGTTTTTAATTTGATTATAGTTGACACCCTATGTCACATTAGTGTTAGATGTACAGTATTATGATTCAAATTCTCTATGCTTTATGCTATGCTCACCACAAGTGTAGCTACCATCTGCCACCATTCAATGGTGTTACTGTATCATTGACTCTATTCTCCATGCTGTGCCTTTTATTCCCATGACTTATTCATTCCATAACTGAAAGCCTGTACCTCCCACTGCCCTTCATGCATTTTCCCATCCCGCACCCCCTTCCCTCTGGCAACCATCAGTTTATTCTCTGTATTTATAGGTCTGACTCTGCTTTTTGTTTGTTTATTCATTTGTTTGTTTGTTTAGATTCTACATGTGAGATATGTTTTAATGATTCTTCTTTGGCTAGAAGATAAATCTTCAAGTCCCTAACAGATACGGCACACAAAGAAGAGTAAGCAGTTTCCTGCAGTTGGAGAAAACTGCATGTGGATGGAGGAGGGGGGCAGGAGATGCTGAACATAGAATTTGGAAGCTAGTTACAAGGAATTTTGTGTGCCTTTGGCTCAGGTCATGATCCCAGGGTCCTGGGATCGAGCCCCGCATCAGGCTCCCTGCTCAGTGGGAAGCCTGCTTCTCCCTCTCCCACTCCCCCTGCTTGTGTTCCCTCTCTCACTGTCTCGCTCTCTCGCTCTCTCTCTGTCAAAATAAATAAAAATAAAATCTTAAAAAAAAGGTGGTTTTGTGGAAAAGACAGTTAATTGTCCAAAACCATAGCGGCATTGACTATTTGTTTCTGGTCTGGATGCACAATATCTATTGTAAACAGAATAAGAATACCATTCTTTATTCGCATTTGCAGTTATTTATTCTAACACTGAGAAGAGCAATTGTATCTTCTTTCACATTCACATTTTGAATACTTTCAGTCTTCAGTGACTTCACTAGCAGGGATTTGGTAAAAGATCAAATTGAAAATGAGGCTTCACAAAGAATTCAGCTTTGAAAATTTTTCTAAGTCCTTAATAAGACTCTTAAAGTTGTTCAAAATGAGCTTCAGGTGATATAAAAATATTGTCAGGTTTTACCACTGAATATCTTGGATGGGGGCTGGTTGACTATTCTCTTTTATGTAGTACTTGGTGCTACAAGGGAATCCTGTGAGTATCTAACAAGCATTATTTCAAGATAATGAATATATAAGGAAACACTATGGCAGGCAAGATGTATAATCTTACATGTGCTCATCCTAAGTCAGAGTTATTTGAACAGCACAATGAAACTTTTACTTGATTGCAATCCTAATGAAAACACAATGAAGCATGTTTTAGGTGTCAATGCTCAAATTATAAAATAAAGTTCAATAAACTTTTTCTAGGATTTTTTTTTTAAGTCCAGTCGTTATAATGATCATTCCTTAATGACTCTGATGCTGTTTAGGTCCTTGCTTCTCAGTCTTGTCTATGATCTGGTGAGCTTTCTCAGCATCACCTGAGGGTTCATTAGAACTGTAGAGTTTCAAATCTTACCCTAGACCTACTGAATAAGAATCTGAATTTTTAAAATAATCTTCTGTTGATACAAATGCACGTTTGAAGTTTGAGAGGCACTGATGTAAACCATCACCAAGGATAATTTTCTGGATTCTATTACTTTGAAAATACCTAAGACCATGAGGCTTAAAATGTAATACTTAATATTAAATTATTCAATCATAACACACTAAGAGAAAGTGTTTATTCCCTGCTGCTGTAGCATTTTTGACCACCAAATCATAATTACCTTAATAGCTTCCTCTTAAGGGTCGAGAAATTTTATCTGTAGCTTTCTTTGGATCATATTTCCTACTTTGCATTTTAGTTATCTATGTACAAGCCTTATTTGCTAAACAGTACTTTTGAAGTACTTGAATATAGGGATTTATTTTATACTTCATAGGACCTGAAAACGGTAGACTCTCCAACATTCAGAATTTATAATTAATATTGTAGCTCTCTGATTTATTGGAAAGATAAATACAGCTTATTTGTTATTTTGGGATGTACACTTTAGACATATATCACTTTTAATATCATTTGATAAGTTATATATAGTGTATTAAGTCTTCATAAATATTTGCTAAATACATACTAATATCACAGTTTTAGTAATTCTATTCATACATATAGTAAAAATATATTTATTAATTATCTACTCTATGCCAAGTTATAGTCAATGTGCTTGGCAAACAATAGTGAAGAAGACATCCCAAAGCTCCTTTTTTATGTAGCTTACATTTTATTTTATTTTTTAAGATTTTATTTATTTGACGGAGAAAGTGAGCACAAGCAAGGGGAGCGGCAGTGGGAGAAGGAGAAGCAGGCTCCATGCTGAGCAGAGAGTCCGACATGGGGCTCAATCCCAGGACCCTGGGATCAGGACCTGAACCAAAGGCAGACACTTAACTGACTGAGCCACACAGTCACCCCCTGGAGCTTAGATTTTAGTGGAGAAAACAGAAAAACAAAAACTATATATAGTAAATCATATGGTAGTATTTGCTCTGGAGAAAAATAGAGCAGCAAGGGTGGTAGAGGATGCAGAGAAAATGGGAAAAGGTAGGGGCTAAATGTAGCTCCTTCAAACTTTATAGAGACTAGAATCTAGGCATGAAGATTAACCTTAGATGCTTGAGATTTTTAAGGAGATTGATCTAAATGGGGATAAAGGACATAGTGATTAGTCTTGATGGTCTCAATGCAGATAATTATGGCAAACCTATGAGTTTTGGAGGGTTGGCAAAGAGAATAGAATCTTTGCAAGATGACAAAGTTCTGGCACCCTGTTTTTCCTCTTGGTGATGGTGACAGGGAAGCTGGGGATGGACTAGCTTGTCTGGAGCACATAGATTTCTTGAGTTCTGACTTGAATTATATTTCTAAAAAGATCATCTTTTCTGTATCTCATTTGAACTTCACTTTAAAACATGAATCAGATATCATTTTCCTTAATTTGTATTGAAGAAACCAAAGATAGGAGTTTAATTAACTGTAGTTTGCTAACACCAAGGCAAGGTTCAGACTATACTGTCTACACTGAAATAAAATCTGTTACCCACCTAGAATGTGGCCCCAAACCTACCACTAATTCATATCAATAAAGCATAGAGAATGTATGAAATCCTTTCTGCTGCCATAGTCCACAAGCCAATATCTTTCCAGGACTGCCCTCCAGGATTTTCAAGTCCATTGGCTAGAAAAACATAATTATTCACCATCCACACTCTCAGAAGCTTTTCTGGGTTTTTGAAACCAAAATCCATTTTGTTGGTCAGGAATATAAAACAAAGAGGCAATGATGAATTACAACAGAAATCCATTGTCAGAAGGGAACTTCAAGTTATCTGGAGTGTACAAAATGGCATATCCCATATACATCTACACCCTCATGCTATAAACAAGTCATGATTTCTTCTCACTTGTTTAGCTTCAAGGCAGTCAGGCCAAGTGAGATGTTAAGCAGAAGTGACAGGAAGGCTAACAGTGTCACAAAGGAAGCATCTCACCTCAACATTTCTAAATAGAGCACTCATCCCAGAGAATAGTAGCTTTGTTACATGAGGTAGAAGAAATCTTGACCTCCTTGTACCTCTGCTCACATATCAAACATTTAAAATAGCCCAAAGTGATGAAAGCCCCAGAAAATTCTTGAAACTGATACACTGAATGGCAAATCTCTTACATATTCTCCAGGTAAAGTACTCTGTCTCTACCCTCTTTAGCATGGCATTGTGAGGACTATTCTCAAATATCATCTTATGTAATGGCTCTGATGACTCAGGAGCAATGAGTGCCTGCCTTGCCTACGAATAGTTTAACTGCACAAAGTAAAAGGGAATGTGTGTTGTCAGTGCTGGACATTGCTGAACAGCAACTGATTATCTGACTCTCCAGCTCCCATTCCTATTGAAATCACTCTCAGCTGGGGAGCCATGCCATTACTAGGATCTTGAGACTTTCAATATTATTCTATAAATAACATGTAAGGGCCAGGTTATATTTAAATAACAATTAACTCCCTCTAATTATTCCCAGTGTTTTCATTTATAAACTAATCTGTCATAATCATTTGTACTCCACTTTTTATTTCATTGGAAAATACTTGGGGGATCCAGAGAGGGAAAAAAAAAATCATGATCTATGTAAATTGCATTTTATCAGATGTACAGTTATATAGCTTGAAAGCAGGTAAAATTTTTGTAAGATTTCTTACAAGAATGGATACAAGAAACAGCTACTTTGATTTCTGCCAGGCCTTTAGAGTAAGATTATCTATCTATCTACCCATCTATCTATCTATCTATCATCTATCATCATCATCTAGTTATATCATGGGATTGATAAAGAAAGGAAAAGAACTAAAATTACTGAGGAAATACTGAATGCCAGGCATTTTTGTCTGCAACAACTTTTATGTATTGACTCAGCAGTCCTATGTGGTGGGATTACTCCAATTTTGTAGAAGAAGTTGTTTTAGATTAGTTGTCTGACAAACACCAGAACTGCTCTCTGATTTCAAGACTTTCTGATTCAAATGGTTGTGTTCCTTCCTCCATATGATGATGCTACAGGGCCAGGAATTTGAGAGAAATCTAGACTTAGGTAGGGAAGTAATTTTATTTTTCAGTTGGCAGTCCCTCCAGGAAGAGGTTATCATTTCTTATCATTCTACATCAGAAATTAGGAAGACAAATAGGTCATAACAGAATAAGACAGAAGATTTCGGGCTGTGGTCAAGATGGCATCTGAGCCAAATGAACTCATTATTGGCCCCATATGTTTTTCCCCTTGGTTTCTGTGCTTTTTCAATCTAGAGAGTATAAGACAGACTATATTTTTGTGTCCTTTGCTCTACACTTTTACTTCTTTTATATGATAGTATAATTGATACAAGGATTAATTTATTTTGCTTCAATTTTTTATGAGATAGATATGAATCTGGTGATTTACAAGCTGATAGGATCATCAAACTGAAATCAAAAACAGTGCCTTCAGATCTTGGATTTTCTCTTTTTTTCAAATTTATTGAGGTATGATTGATGAATAAAAATTGTATAAATTTAGCTTGTACAACATGATTTTTTAAGGTATAGAACATAATGATTTAATATATATATGCATATATTGTGAAATAGTTACCACACTCAAGTTAATTAACACTAACACCACTTCACATAATTATTTGTGTGTGTGTGTGTGTGTGTGTGTGTGTGTGTGTGTGTTGAGAACACTTACCATTTACTGACTTAGGAAATTTCAAGTGTACAATACAGTATTAACTATAATCACTATGCTGTATGTTAGATCTCCAGAACTTATTCCTCTTACAAATGAGTTTATATCCTTTGACCAACATATCCCCATTTCCTCCACCCCCAGCCCCTAACAACTATTATTCTTTTAGCTCTGCTTATTCAACCTCTAGTATCATGATCAATTCCACAATTTTTTTTTCTTTTCAGAGTTAAGAATTTAAAGATCAGTGCTACCTTATTGCACAAGGATAAAAATTTAATAAATAAACAAATGGTGCTTGTTCATTACAGCTATTACCAATAAAATGTTGCTAAAATTAGAGTTTGGGAAATTATCTTCTTTCCTTTAAGATTGGAGTCATTAAGAAAGGATGTGAGCACTATCTAGCCAAGAATACATTTTATTAAAAGGTTGATTAATATCACCACAGATTAAATTATATATGTTACAAGATTCAGAAAGTGAAAGAGACATTAGAGATTACATAATTCATCACTTACTTAAAAGGAAAATGAGACCCAGGCCACTTGTGAGAGTCACACAATATTGTATTTACACAAGAAGTAACATCTGGTCCACAGCTTCTGAATTCCACTCCATCTCTTAAAACACTGATTTTTTTCCTTCTCCCCGACCGCATTTTCTTGACTCAGATATAGCAAAAAAGCAAATTTTATTTTTGTTTTTACTTCCTACCATTATAGATCTAAAAATAGATTGAGATGGCAAAGTGACTTACAGTCAAAGCTCAACATTCATTGATTTTCAATGAATTGTGAAGATATCCCGCAGTCAGACACCTGCAGGCAATCAACCACACGCTTTACCTGCTGTACTTCACCATGGCAGTTCCTGGCATGCATCTAAGTGTAACAGTCATCCATTGTGGTGGGCATCAAAGAACACTTCAGTGGGACAAGTGACTCAGGAACGTTTGGGCCACCCTTGGCTCTCAACTTTGCGTGTCAGAAATAAGGTGTTTTCATCAGGATCTACAAGCTGATGCTCACTCATTTTCCTGATCTTTGCCAACTGATTTGGATTGTCACTACCAAGCTGGGACAAGAAAGTTAAATCCCAAATTCTTTAATCCAGCCTTGACACAAAGCCTGATTTGTCCAGCACTGAAACATTGCCTGATGTAACCTCTGTATCAGAGGAAGCTTTTGGAATGTATTTACCTTTTGAATCCATTAGATTATCTTCTACAAATTTATAGCCTTAGGTAGAAAAAAAAAGATACATTTCTGAAATTTTAGCTAGATATACCAACTGCAGTGATTCTGAAACACAACGACTTTTTCTTCTTTGGAGCCAAATTTTTTCTATTTTTTATTATACAATACTGACATATTGGGTTTTAAAGGATAGTACAATTTTAAAAATATAATTTACCCATAATTGGAACTAGTATCATTTTTAATTTTCCCTTTAAATATAAAACTATTGTTTAAAAAAGAATATATGTTCAGTGCGGGAAATAAATATAAAAATGCACAAAAGGAAGAAATCATGTAGACATACAAGTCACACATAATGACTTTGAAAATATTTGTATATATTTGTGTGTGAATGTGAGCCTTTCTTTTAAAAACAATGTAAACATCATTACAAAATCTGCTTTTCTTTATCTAGGACTTTATACTAATTATTTTCCCACATTTACAACTATACATTTATGACATTTTAAAGAGTATTTTGTATTGTGTTCTATTAAAGTACAATGATTTATTTTAGTAATTCCCTGTTGTTGGACATTTAAATTGTTTCTGATTTTTCCTATTATAAATAATGCTTGTTGAATATTACATTTATCTTTATACAGCTCAGAATGAATTACTGTAAACAAGTGGTAGGTCAAAGGGTATACCCACTTTTATCTTCAATAATTATATATCACCTTCTACTTCTATTCAAGGGCTCTTCTTTATTTGTTACTTTATTTTTTTAAAGATTTTATTTATTTATTTGAGAGAGAGAGAATGAGAGATAGAGAGCACGAGAGGGAAGAGGGTCAGAGGGAGAAGCAGACTCCCTGCTGAGCAGGGAGCCGGATGTGGGACTCGATCCCGGGACTCCAGGATCATGACCTAAGCAACCTAAGCAGTCGCTTAACCAACTGAGCCACCCAGGCGCCCTATTTGTTACTTTAAATAATGCTTAATGGATGCCACCTCTATGCCAGGCACATGTTTGGTGGTAGGGAAAATGTGTAAGGAAAATAGATACAGTCACAGGCCTGTAGATGGAAACACAATCTAATAGAGAAGATAGGTGATTAATCAAATAATTACATCCTAATATACACTATGAAAGCAGAGTAAGGCTGTATGAGAACATTTAGTGGACTTTATTTAGAGACTTTGGTAGAGACAAGCTACGTTTCCCTGAAGAACTGACCAACAGGCCAACATGTGAAAAATGAATAAGGATGAATTCATTAGTTTAAGTGAGAAAGGGCTACAGAAGAAAGAATTCCAGGGACAAGGAAGTATTCCCACTTTTCCCAAGACTTAAGATAGTTTGCATCAGAAAAAGTGACATTATTAATTGTAAAATTAGCGTTTTCCCATCACTCAGAAAATTGGAGGATGGGAAAAAAATCAGTTATAAAGAAGAAAAAAGCTGCCTTTTCTTTGTATTATGTGTATATATTTATTCCCACTACAATGCATGCAACTTTTTCTTTTTTGTATTATTTGATTATTGGTGCAATTTAGTCATTTATAAATTATTTGGGAATGTCCTATGCCTTTTATGTTATTAGTACCAATTTTAAAATAATTTTTATATTGATAGGAGTTAGTTATGTAAAAACATTGACTTTTGTCATATTTTAAAATATTTTCCTTCTAGATTTTGAGGGAAGATTATACTTATTGATATACAAAAATTTTATTTCATGCAGTCAAATCTATCATGTTCCCTTTATGCTTTATGACATACTTAGCATTTCCCTACTAAGATTACACAAACACTCTAACCTCTTCTTGAATTTACTGTTAGAAGTACTTTTTTTTGGCTTGCTAAAAAGAATTTATACTTCTCAGGAGGTGATTTAATCTTTAGTTATATACATTTATGCATTGTTACCACATGGCCTTAAATTATATATGGCTAACCCTTTATAATCCATCTATAATATCTATCAAATAATAATCATACATGTGGAAATGGCTTTAAAACTAATACCACTTTGTAAATCCATAGACATAACCTGTGGTTGCTGTTTCTACTATGTGTTGGCCCTTACTTCCAAGTAGCCATCCACACTTGACAGTGTATTTGCATGAACAGTCGATTGTGTTATAATGGAAAAAAAAACTAAGCTCCCTGCAAAGGATCTTGGGTTCTGTCTCACGTCTACCAAAAACACTGTGAAATTATGGCTGTGAGTTTGACATCTGGGCCCTAATTAAAGAAAAATTAATATCATGCCTCACCTGTTGCAAGTATTATATTATATTAGCTAATTAATTCAATAGGGATTTAGTGATTATTTTGGTATTTACTATGCTAGTCTCATGGGAATGTGCATACATTAAAACAAAATCATACACTTGAGAAACTCCAAATAAGAGAAATGCAAAAATCCAAAAGGCTGACCACACGGTCTGTTGATAGGACAATGGAAGAAATGTGCTCTCATTAACTGCTCTCAAGAATTGGAAGATGAGCTTGCATTCCCAATAGTATAAGAGGGTTCCCCTTTCTCCGCATCCTCACCAACATCTATCATTTTCTGACTTGTTAATTTTAGCCATGCTGACTGGTGTAAGATGGTATCTCATTGTGGTTTTGAATTGTATTTCCCTGATGTTGAGCATTTTTTCATGTTTCTGTTGGCTGTTTGGATGTCTTTTTGGGAGAAATATTTGTTCATGTCTTCTGCCCATTTCTTGACTGGACTTTTTGTTTTTTGGGTGTTGAGTTTCATAAGTTCTTATAGATCTTGGATACTAGCCCTTTATCTGATATGTCTTTTGCAAATATATTCTGACCATTTTGTAGGTTGCCTTTTAGTTTTGTTGACTGTTTCCTTTGCTGTGCAGAAGCTTTTTTCTTGATGGAGTCCCAATAGTTCATTTTTGCTTTTGCTTCCCTTACCTTTGGAGACATGCCTAGCAAGAAGTTTCTGTGGCCGAGGTTGAAGAGGTTACTGCCTATGTTCTCCTCTAGGATTTTGATAGATTCCTCTCTCACATTTAGGTCTTTCATCCATTTTGAGTTTATCCTTGTGTATGGTGTAAAAAAATGGTCAGGTTTCATTCTTCTACATGTGGCTGTCCAATTTTCCCAGCATCATTTATTGAAGAGACTCTCCTTTTTCCATTAGATATTCCTTCCTACTTTGTTGAAGATAATTGACCATAGAGTTGAGAGTCCATTTCTGGGTCTTCAGTTCTGTACCATTGATCCATGTGTCTGTTTTTGTGCCAGTACCATACTGTCTTGATGATTACAGCTTTGTAATATGGCTTGAAGTCTGGTACTGGAATGTGACCAGCTTTGGTTTTCTTTTTGAACAGTCCTCTAGCTATTCAGGGTCTTTTCTGGTTCCATACAAATTTTGGGATTGCTTGTTCCAAATTTGTGAAAAATTTTGATGGTGTTTTGATAGGGACTTCATTGAATGTATAGATTGCTCTGGTTAGCATAGACATTTGAACACTATTTATTCTTCCAATCCGTGATCATGGAATGTTTTCCCGTTTCTTTGTGCCTTCCTCAATTTCTTTCATAAGCGTTCTCTATTTTTTGGAGTACAGATCCTTTACCTCTTTGTTTAGGTTTATTCCTAGGTATCTTACGGTTTTTGGTGTAACTGTAAGTGGAATCGGTTCCTTAATTTCTCTTTCTCCTGTCTCCTTGTTAGTTTATGGAAATGCACCTGATTTCTGTGCATTGATTTTATATCCTGTGACTTTGCTGAATGCATGTATGAGTTCTAGCAATTTTGGGGTCTAGTCTTTTGGGCTTTCCACATAGAGTATCATGTCAGCTGTGAAGAGTGAGAATTTGACTTCTTCTTTGTGGATTTGGATGTGTTTTATTTCTTTTTGTTGCCTGATTGCTGATGCTAGGATTTCCAGTACTATGTTGAACAACAGTGGTGAGAGTGGGCATCCCTGTCGTGTTCCTGATCTTAGGGGAAAAGCTCTCAGTTTTTCCCCATTGAGAATGATATTTGCTATGGGCTTTCATATATGACTTTTATGATATTGAGGTATGTTCCCTCTATGCCTACACTGAGAAGAGTTTTAATCAAGAAAAGGTGCTGCATTTTGTCTTTTACTGAATCTGTTGAGAGAATCATATGGTTCTTGTCCTTTCTTTTATTAATGTGATGTATCACGTTGATTGATTTGCAGATGTTAAACCACCCTTGCAGCCCAGGAATAAATCCCACTTGGTCGTGGTGAATAATCCTTTTAATGTACTATTGGATCCCATTGGCTAGTATTTTGGTGAGAATTTTTGCATTCATGTTCATCAGGGATATTGGTCTGTAATTCTCGTTTATGATAGGATCTTTGTCTGGTTTTGGGACCAAGGTAATGCTGGCCTCAAAGAACGAGTTTGGAAATTTCCCTTCCATTTCTATTTTTTGAAATAGCTTCCAAAGAATAGGTATTAGTTCTTTTTTAAATGTTTGGCAGAATATACCCTGGGAAGCCATCTGGCCATGGACTCGTGTGTTGGGAGATTTTTGATTACTGCTTCTATTTCCTTGCTGGTTATGGGTCTGTTCAGGTTTTCTATTTCTTCCTGTTTCAGTTTTGGTAGTTTATAATTTTCCAGGAATGCATCCATTTCTTCCAGATTGCCTAACTTGTTGGCATATAGTTGCTCATAATATGTTCTTAAAATTGTATTTCCTTGGTGTTGGTTGTTATCTCTCCTTTTAACTCATGGTTTTATTAATTTGGGTCCTTCCTCTTTTCTTTTTGAGAAGTCTGGCTAGGGGTTTATCAATCTTATTAATTCTTTCAAAGAACCAGCTTCTAGTTTCAAAAATCTGTTCTACTGTTCTTCTGGTTTCTATTTCATTGATTTCTGCTCTAATCTTTATAATTTCTCTTCTCCTGCTTGGTACAGCCACTCTGGAAAATGGTATGGAGTTTCCTCAAGAAGTTAAAAATAGAGCTATCCTAGACCCAAAGTTGCACAACTAGGTATTTACTCCAAAGACACAGACTTAGTGAAAAGAAGGGGCACGTGCACCTCCATGTTCATAGCAGCAATGTCCACAATAGCCAAACTGTGTAAGGAGCTGAGATGTCCTTCAACAGATGAATGGATAAAGAAGATGTGGTTCATATATACAATGGAATATTACTCAGCCATGAGAAAGTATGAATACCCACCATTTGCATCAACATGGAAGGACCTGGGGCATATTATGCTGAGTGAAATAAGTTATCAGAGAAAAACAATTATCATATGGTTTCACTCATTTGTGGAATATTAAAAACAGGGCAGAGGACCCTGGGCGAAGGGAGGGAAAACAGAATGGGAAGTCATTAGAGAGGGAGAAAAACCATGAGAGACTCTTAACTATAGGAAGTAAACTGAGGGTTGCTGGAGGGGAGGTGGGTAGGGGGATGGGGTAATTGGGTGATAAGCATCAAGGAGGGCATGTGATGTGATGAGCACTGGGTGTTATATGCAACTGATGAATTGTTGAACTGGGTCTAATGATGTACTATAAGTTGGCTAATTGAATTTAAATTAAAAACATAAAGAATCTGAAGCTGAAGCAACTCCTATACAGAAAAATTTTGCAACATCTGTTGAAATTACAAATGCACTATCCTTTTTTTTTCTGCAGTCTCACTTTTGGGAATCTATCCTGTAGATGTACCTGAACTGTACAAAATAACAAATGTATAAAGTTAATCATGTGACATTGTTTTCTTTGCAGCAAACTAAAATCTAAGGTACAATTCCATACCAAAATATTGTGCAGCATTTTTAAAAATGAGAAAAATGTCCTGATATTCAATGATCTCAAAAATATTTTTTTAATTTAAAAAAAAGCATTTGGACAGTATATTACAAAGAAGGGAAGAGAATATATATTAGTATTTCCTAGAATTTGCAAAAGGAAACACTGGGAAAATACACAAATTAAAAATGGGAGTAATAAAATAGGGAGTCAGTGTGATAGAACAAGACAAAGATTAGAACAAGACATCTTTTGTATACCTTTTATAGTGCTTTGATTTTTATATGGATTATTCAAAATTTTAAAGTTATCTAAAGTAATAAAATATAGCCAAAATAAAAATACTACTTTATATGCTAATACAATGTTTACAAAATCTACAGACTACTGAAGTAAAAAAAAAAAAAATATATATATATATATATATATATATATAAAACAGAAAGAAGATCTGTAATTTATTTTTTTAAGTATTTACCTTCATAGATGTTTTATGATGGAAGAACTTCAGACATTCCTAACAATTATAAAATAATAAACATGGATGTCTTCTATACCATCTTACGCTCCTGTCTCTTGGGTATAGTTGGATTGTAAAATAGAACATATATCATAACAATGATAAAAGAATAATTTTGAGGCTGCATGTGATATAAGTTGAAAAAAAATGTTTATCTCATTTATATGACTAAGTTGAGCTTCCAGAAAGTTGAATCTATTTGTATATTATGAATATTGTAGAAATGGAATGTGTCAGTAGCTGTATGGTTTATTAAAAATAATGTTTAATTTTTTTGTTGCTCTGGGAAGTTTATTTTGGTTTCTTTTTATATGCTTGATGAGAATTGCAAAGCTCCTTATAGAAACCAACCAAGGCTAAAATCAATAGCACCATCAGTTACTTGCTACTTCTCAGACCCAGGGTGTTCTATTGTAGCATTCAAAGTCATGCCCGCGAGAAATGGGGCTTTAACCTTGAAAGTTAGAGCAACTGAATATTAAAATGGCTTTGACTACTTTAGAAGAAGTCTTTCAAAGCCTTCAAGATTCTTCTGGTAACAAAACTATTTACTCCTACAAAGCTTCAACTCTGAATTGAATGAAAATGACAGACTTGGACAGAAATCATCAGAAAAATGTACAATCAAAACTGCCAACCCATGAATCACAGACAACCACAAAGCATCAGACAAGAAAACAACCATGTCTATGGCCTTTATTGAAGGAAGGGTGATGGATAATTAAGAGAGAGAAACCCATTCTGCCTAATATTACTTCATTTTTGGTGGAGAAAAGAATGAATGTTCAAAACAAGAAAATAAAAGAGATTAAATTCTTCAAATTAGTAAAAGATGACAGAGGAAGGAAGGAGGAGGTGGGAACAGTATTTATTTAGTACATATTCAAATGATTCATTTAGCTTTCCAGAGCAAATAGAACTAATTGTTTGTAGGAGGGGATCAAAGTTATAATCCAATGGCTTCATTGTTTTTCATTTAGTCTTCATTTTTTTGCTCCTTTTAAACGAGACTTTTTTTTTTAAAAGATGGGTTAGCGATAATAAAGATCTTGGCAAAGAAAATCAGTAATTTAGAGCTTGATTTACTAGCAAGTAATGGACCAGCTGAGGGATTCTACAAACAGCTGCAAGTTGCCATCTTATATATTGGTAGGGGGTTTCGATTAGCAATTAGATTTGTCAGTATCAATTCCCCAGACCTATGTTTTGTTCTTGTTTCCTTGCTTGCTTTCCAGTAAAGGATCAAAACAGCAGAATTTCTTGGAAAACCATAAATAAATTAGTAGTTTCAAATAATTACTTCTATCATTTTCCTTTAATTTTTAAGCATTATTAGTCAGCTGAAAGAAGATTTTGGCATCTAGTCATTATTTACAGATTTAAATGAAATCAATGACACTCTAAAGTGACAGATGGAACTTCAATCGTATACAGCGAGATAAAGCTGAGTGTTCTTGGTGCACTGAATTTCAATTTAGCAGTAATAAAAAAAATAAGAATTTGAAAAGTACTCATTTCTTTTTATGAAGATGAATGATTATGAAACTACATGGCTTATGTAAATTTTGAGAATTTAAGGCATTTCTAATTCATATTGAATATAGAGAGAATAAATTGACTTGGCTGCTGGGTAGCTTTATATAAAATCTTCTCTATATAAATAACATTGCCCCCCACCACAGCTGTTATTCTCTCTGCCATTGAGCTCTGAGTTTTGAGTTCGTGCCATGTATTAGAATTAGTCTTTGTAGATTTATTTCTGTGTTTACATGTTCATTGTTTCTTTCTCCCTGTAAACTGAAAACTACATGATGAGAAGCATCATTTATGGTTTGTTTTTTGGGTGTTGTTTTTTTTTTGTTTTTTGTTTTTTTGTTTTTTTGCTTGAAGATTTAGCCTAGTGTAAGTGCTCAGTAAACATTTATTGAATTAATGATTGTTAATCAGGCAATATAATAATCAAGACAGAAAGTTTTTATGTTCTATTTGGAATCAAGGTGTGAGATCATATAGTTGATGCTTTGGAGGCAAGCTTCCCAAGTTTTGGTAACTAATTTTTTTTCTTCTGTCTTGCTTGACAGTTTTATGTACAATTTCTGCATTTATTTATTTTCAGGATAATGTATATACTTACCTGGCACATGGAAAAGGGTATGTTACACCAAGCCTTAGGAGTCCTTTTATAACCTTCAGTATCTTTTCCAAGCTTATTATTTCTCTATTTCCAAGTTATTATTGGACAGTTAACCTCTGTCCTGTATATACGATGTTTCTCCTAAGAAAAATCATCCTGCCAAACCCTTTTTTTTTAATGCTGAAAATATCACTTGCCCAGGAGAAGCTATGAGCTTATATTTTCCTACTGAGAAAAGGTACTCCCTTTTCATGTCTGATTGCAGTTTATATGTAACTACTGTTTTAAAGCTCTGTGCAGACACTTTTCTAAAGATTGTATTTGTTACCACAGCTCTATTGGCTTGGGCATTATTTTCAACATTCCACAAATGAATAAATGAAGCCTCTGAGAGGTTAAATACCTTCCTGAAATTGTTCAGCTGTTAACTGATAGACGTAACATTCAAAACCAGGTCATCAGGGTGCCTGGGTTGCTCAAGTTGGTTAAATGTCTGCCTTCAGCTCAGGTCATGATCCCGGGGTCCTGGGATTGAGTCCCATGTCGGGCTCCCTGCTCAGTGGAGAATCTGCTTCTCCCTCTCTCTCTGCTCCTCATCTCTGCTCATGAGTTCTCTTTCAAATAAATAAATACAAATCTTTAAAAAAAAACAAAAACAAAAACACACACACACAAAAAAAACAGGTCATCAAACTGAACAAAGCTTATACTCTTAACCACTACCTTACTGCATTTATAGTTGAAACACGTACCTCATTTTTGTCCCTGAAATAGGTAAAGGTATGGGGTTTAAGAGTTATATTGTAACCCAGGTTTTTAATAAGGTAAGAGTGATGAACTGACCTTATTTCATGAAAAATGTAGACAGCAATGGCCACAGATGGGTATTTGGCTGTAAAAAGTAGAAAAAGATGAGGAGGGGGAACATGACTCTTTCCTACCTTAATGTCTCCCCATTATGTTTCTGACCTCAATGAAATTTCTACCTAGAAAGGAGTAAACTTGATTCCAATTGAGCAGACCTACATGAGCCTAAGTGTCCTTTGACCAATAATATGACATTGTGGACACAGTGAGGTAATAGCCTCATTAAACCTAATTACAATGGAATTCACAGACATGTTCTCTAACAAGGACCTTGGCCATCCTTCCAATTAGTTCTTAAGGCACTTTATGTTGGTTAACTACTACCTAGATGAGAAGATGTTTCAGACAGGAAATCACTGCTGAGTCTTTATTCTAAGTGTAGAAGACTCCATTTGGGCCATGTGGCTCTTTCTCTCTGCTGGCATGTTTCATTTGGAATTCATATAATCAGACATTATTGAGCACTCGCTGCATACAAAAAATTGAGTTACACAGCCCAAAAATACAAAGATGAATAGGTTATTCTAAAGCTGTTTTTAACTATTTTATATAGAAAACATAATTCATTTTCAGGGTAGCAATTTGGACACTGCAGAGGGAATAATCCCCCCTCCTAAAAATTCCTCTACCTTACCATTCTTGCCACAGTGTCATTCTCTGAATTACAGTTAGCAATTACTTCTCAATTAATAATTACTTCTCAGTTTCCTCCACCCAAAATATGGTTTTGCAAGTAAGTGCTGTGTATATACATATGTATATTCATAATAAACTTAATTTATGTACATTAAACCATACCGTAATGATGTTCTGCATCTTTTTCTCATTTAATGTAATAACAATAAATCTTGAAATACTCCAAAGCAGCACAGAAAGAACAAAATAAAATAGAATAATCCAATGCATGGATGTGGCAAAATCACTTAATGAGTTTCTACTGAAGGATATTTAAGTCCTTTATTGCAACACTGCAGTGAATATTCGTACTTATATCTTTGTGCTTTCATGCAAAAATATCTGTATGATCCAGTTTTGTTAGTGGAATTGCTGGGTCAAAGAGTATATGTGTTTTAATTCAAATAGTTATTATTAAACTGCCTACCAAATAGATTTTACCCTTTGTGCTATTTATGTGCAAGAGTGGTTGGCAAGCAACTATATAAATAGCTTTTTAATAATCAAAATAAAATATTTGCATCATTAAAAATATTTAATAATAAAGAAGTATTCATAATAAAAACAAGCCTTTGGTTTTTTGTTTTGTTTTGTTTTGCATTCTCTATTCCATTTTAAAAAGGGATCAAATTTTAACCCTTTTATCTCTGTGTTAACTTATTCTGGTAATTACCTCCTTTGTTTTTGTGATTTATGATAAGAAATATATTTGGTCTTCATCCATGTTACTTGCACAAAGCTCCTAAAACCCTAAAACCCTTGGAATTTCCTAAGTAAACCAAACTATAAAGATGTCTTTGTTATGTTAATTAAGTGGCTTTTGGAAAGCACGTAAGGGTGAAGCTGGTTGCAAGTGAAGTCAACCATGTGCTTGAGGGTTGGAGCTTTCAGTCCTAACCCCCTGACTTTCAGGGAGGGGAAAGAGGTTGGAGTTTGAATTAATCACCAACAGCCAATAAGTTAATCAACTCTGCCTAGGTAATAAATAAAGCCTCCATAAATAAACAAAATAAGAGAGGATTCAGAGAGCTTCTGGGTGGGTGAACACATAGAGGTTCTGGGAAAATGGCATGCCCAGAGAAGTCTTGCCCTGGGCAACTCTCTCCTCTGGTTGTTCCTGAGTTATGTCCTTTTATAATAAAATAGTAATCTAGTAAGTACACTGTTTCTCTGAGATCTGTGAGTCTCTAGCAAATTAATCAAACCCAAGAAGAGAATCATAGGCCCTTCTGATCAGTAGTCATTAGGTCAGAAGTACAGGTAAGACCCTGAGTTTGTCACTGGCATCCTGAGTGGGAGGGAGTCATTGGAACCTCTAGTTTATAGCCAGTAGGTCAGAAGCACAGGTGACAACCTAAGCTTGTGACAGGCATCTGATGGGGTTAGGGGAGAGTCTTACAGGATTGAATCCTTAACCTGTGGCATCTGATGCTGTCTCTGGGTAGACAGTGTCAGAATTGATTCGGATACTCTGACGGCAGTAGGGTATTCAGTTGCTTAGTGGTGGTAGGAAACCTCTCCCCTCCAAGAATTGGAAATAGGCCCCCACATCTCTAAATTATGTTTTATTAAGATCACTGATTAACACATTTTAGATATTATGTAATCTACTTCTGTTGTGATAAATAGGGAGTTTCATACATTCTTATATTCTTAGTCACTCAAATGATTGCCAACTTCCTTTTCTTAACATAGCTGTTCCCTACAGTTAAATAACTATAGTGGGTGGTTTAGTTGGTTAAGCATCCGACTCTTGATTTTGGCTCAGGTTTCTGGATCATGAGATCCAGATCATGAGATCCATGAGATCATTTCTGGATCATGAGATCCAGACCTAAATCGGGCTCCATGCTGGGCATGGAGCCTGCTTAAGATCCTCTCTCTCCCTCTCCTTCTGCTCCTCTCCCCCCAGCTCATGCATTCTGTGTGTGTGTGTGTGTGTGTGTGTGTGTGTAAATACAAACAAAAGAAAACAAAACAAAAACAACTTAACAAAAAAATTTAAAAAGTAATTATACCATGTACTTCAATAACTTAATGCAGTATATAAACCTTATTTCTAGTTCCATCAAACATAGACATCTTCTCTTGAATTCACCTTTATTACTTGAAGACACTTCTCTCTTCCTTTCTTCTAGCCTTTCTACTGTGCACACATTGGGCTCTTTATTTTACTTCCATATCATAAAGATACATAACAAACACATATACATAACATACACATACATAAAGATATGTAATGTATATATTCTGTCATAATCATTTTAAGCCTCTTATATTTTGTTCATGAGCTAATTTTAGTGTGAAAATTAACAAAGGTTTCAATTATTATGACTATGAACATAGTTTGCTGTATCAAGAGTATATTGACTATATTTACTTTTGTATCAGTTTTACTTTTTCTTCTCTTTGAATATTATATCTTGTATTGTTTCTAACTTTTTCCCTTCTTTCTTTACATTTTTTTGGAGTATATGACACTTTAGGCCAAATATCCCGGAGAAAATATAAAAAAGAGCATGTACAAAGAATAATACAAAAGAAGCAATCTAGATGTCCAGGATATGAATGGAGATATATATACATAACATTACTAGCTTCTTTTACTCTATTATGGTTGTGAGATGAATCTATGTTGTTACATGTAGCTACAGTTTGTTGCTTTTATCCCTGAGTTATTATTCCATTGTTTGAAAATTGAGGAATGTATCCATTCCCTCATGGAACATTTAGGTTCTTTCCAGTGTTTGCCTATTATGAAAAAAGTTGTTACGAACATTCTTGTATGTGTCCTTTGGTAGTGTAGGTAGATTATAAATTATTTATATGTTTGGCCTATTTTAATAGATATGACCAAACTGTTATGCAAAGTACTATACTAATTTATAATTCCACTGGTAATGTAAATAAAAAATCCCAGTTGTTCCTCATACTTGGCAGTAGTTGGTACTGGCAGACTTTTTAATTTTAACCATTCTAGTGGATGTGAAGTGGTATAGCAGGATTTTAATTTGAACTTTCCCAATAGCTAAATATGCTGAGGATCTTTTCATATATCTATTGGTTATTTGGATACTTTCTTTTATGAAGTATCTAAGTATTTTCCCATTTTATTTTATTTTATTTTATTTTTTTAAAGATTTTATTTATTTATTTGAGAGAGAGAGAATGAGAGATAGAGAGCACGAGAGGGAAGAGGGTCAGAGGGAGAAGCAGACTCCCTGCTGAGCAGGGAGCCCGATGTGGGACTTGATCCCAGGACTCCAGGATCATGACCTGAGCCAAAGGCAGTCACTTAACCAACTGAGCCACCCAGGCGCCCAGTATTTTCCCATTTTAAATGAAATTGTTTGTCTTTTGGTTTTTGACTTGTAAGAATTCTTTTTATATTCTAGATACAAGTCTTTTGTCGGATATATATAGTATGAATATTGTGTCAGTTTACTCAGGCTGCCAGAACAGAATACCAATACCATTGATTCTGTCACTTAAACAACAGAAATTTTTTTCTCATAGTTCTGGAGGCTGGAAGTCCAAGATCAAAATGCTGTTAGGGTTGGTTTCTGGTGATGTTCTTTTCTTGGCTTACAGATGGCCACCTTCTGACTGTGTCCTCATATGGCCTCTCCTTTGTGCACACAAACTCTTACTGTCTCTCTTATAAGGAATGACCTATTAGATTAGGGACTCATTTATGATAAAGGAATGTATTTAGAAAACATTAGAGTGGCTGTATTTAAATATACAATGTGGAGAGAAAATGGGAGTGGAGTGTGGTTAAAGTATACCAGGAATCAGCAATCAAACAAACACACAAAGAATAAAGTATATATGATTATGACATACGTTAAATTAAGGAGTGTCATAGCAAGTAAATACTGTGGTGGAGAAACTTAAATGGAAATTATTTTTTAAAAAATCTTTTGTGAAATGTCAGAAGAGTTTTTGCATATCTTAAAATATATTTACTATACCATCATATTTGAGTGAAAAATTGAGTACAGATTTCACTGTTGATATTAGTTTCCTATAGTACTTTATTTATTTATTTAAATTGAGGTGTAATTGATATATTGTATTAGTTTTAGGTGTACAACATAATGATTCAACATTTGCATACATTGTGAAATGATCACCAGAGTAAGTCTAGTTAGCATCCATTACCATACATAGTTATAGAATTTTTTTTCTTATGAAGAGAACATTCAAAGGAAGATACATGCACCCTGATGTTTATAGCAACATTATCAACAATAGCCAAACTATGGAGAAACCCAAATGTCCATCAACTGATTAATGGAGACATATATATGTATATATATATGTGTGTATATATATATATATATATATATATCACAAATGGAATATTACTCAGCCATTAAAAAAATGAAATCTTGGCATTTGCAATGACATGGATGGAGGTAGATTGTATTATGCTAAGTGAAATAAGTCAGAGAAAGACAAATCTATATGATCTCACTCATGTGGAATTTAAGAAAGAACACAGATGAACTTATGGGAAGGGGGAAAATAAAAAAAGGAGAGAGGGAAGCAAGCCATAAGAGACTCTTAATGACAGAGAACAAACTGAGGGTTGATGGAGGGAGGTGCATAGGGGATGGGCTAGATGGGTGGTGAGCATTAAGGAGGGCACTTGTAATGATGAGTGCTGGGTATTGCATGTAAGTGATGAATCACTGAATTCTACTCCAGAAACCAATATTGCACTGTATGTTAACTACCTAAAATTTAAATTAAAAAATAATAAAATGAAATAAAATAAAAAATAAAAATAAGTAAAAGTCCCATAGTACTTTAAAAAGATTAATCTATTGGGTTTTAGCATCAAGTGTTTCTGGTGATATGTTTGATGCAGGACTGATTCTCTTCCTTTTATAGATTGCATTTTTGGTTTATTTATTTCATTCATTTTGTTTAATTGTTTATTGACAGAGCTTGTTTTTTTCATTCTATACTTGAGAAGTTTGGTTCTCAAAATGCTATGTCTAGGTATGTCCTTTTGCATTACTGTCTGGGCCTATGGTGAGCATGTCAATTGTACTTTAACTCTGGAACATTATCTTGTATTATATCTCTGATAATTTTTTTCCTGTTCTCTTTCTTATTTGGGGAACTCACATTCGTTATTTTGGACTTTAAGAACTGATATTCTATTTTTCTTTTTTTCAAACTGCATATCTAGGTGTCTTTTACTTTTCCTGAGAGTAACTTACACAAAGACAATGCTAATCTTTCTCTGTTTTGTTCCATTTCATTCTATGATATGCCTTGATGATATGATCACATGCTCAATGTAATCATAATTATTAAGAGAGATAATATATGTGATTCAAATGGTATAGTCTGGGCACCCAATACATTTTAATTGAATTTGTGAACAAAGATATGCATACCATATTTTAAAACTCTCCATATTTTACATACACATAAAATTCTATTTGTCCCTAAAGTAGTTCCAAAATAATATTTAAGTACATTCACAAATGTTGTGCATGCATATATTTAAATATATATGTATAGATATATCAATATAGATATGAGAGTCAGACCCAGAAAGAATATATATGATTAAATGTATACACACACATGCTACTAAAGGACAATACCAACATATAATTTCCCTGTGCTTTGATTGCAGTCTTACATTCTTAATTAGTAATAGCTAGCCCAGGAGACTATACTGTAAGCTCTAAGCCAGTGACAGTCTGTACCTTATGTTGAAATGTTCTCTGCCAACAAGTGCTTTACCATGATATCCTATTTGAGTATATTCTTTTTTTTTTTAGATTTATTTATTTATTTGAGAGAAAGAAAGAGAGAGAGCATGAGCTAGGGGAGGGGCAGAGGGAGAGGGAGAGGCAGAGAATCCCAAGCTGACTCCATGCTGAGTGCAGAGCCCAATGTGGGGCTCGATTTTATGACCCATGAGATCATGACCTGAGCCGAAATCAAGCTGGCTGCTTCATCAACTGAGCCACCCAGGTGCCCCAAGTGTATTCTTAATATGTGTGTAGCTTCTATTGTCAGGTCTCATTCTGCCATGTATTCAGCATCCTAGCAAAGACTTTTGACTCATCAAGACTGAGAAAATACATAAAAAGAAACCCAAGAAGAATATTATTCTATATTTTCAAATGCAAACTTTTCAGCATCTTTAGGTAGAGTTTAAAAAATACAGATTAGAAGCCAAGTATAGATTGTGGGAAGACATTTGACATTATAAAGACACCTATAAACCTCCCTGGAACCTGAAAGGAATGTCAATACTTGTGTGAATCCAATACCCTGGAATTAACTTGGCTGGTTCCCCAAAAATAATTTTTTAAATTTTAAATGGAAAAGTAATTGCCTGGGGCACCTGGGTGGCTCAGTTGGTTTAAGCGACTGCCTTCTGCTCAGGTCATGATCCTGGAATCCCTGGATCGAGTCCCCGCATCGCGCTCCCCTGCTTGGCAGGGAGACTGCTTCTCCCTCTGACCCTCCCCCCTCTCATGTGCTCTCTCTCTCTCTCTCATTCTCTCTGTCTCAAATAAATAAATAAAATCTTAAAAAAAAAGAAAAGAAAAGTAATTGCCAATATATGAGGTCAGAAACAGCTCCATAAGAGCCATGCCTACTCTGGTTCAGTCCTTTCACTACTAGGAGCTTTTCTCCTTTTGCTAAACAGCTGTTGTGTATTAGTTTGTTATGATTTCAAAGCAACTTCTTTATGACTCAGGTGAAGTTGTTTGCATCTAAGAGTGAATTTGTTTACATTGAGGAAGCTGTATCAGGATGTAGTTATCAACATCTCTTATTCTCATTAAGTACTCAATTGCTCAAATGTTAACAGGTGCTGCTGGGGACTTATCAATAAGAACAGATGGAAGAGAAGCTAGGATATGGCTGATCTTTAAACTTTAAATCCCAGGAATTTGTGAGGACTTACCAAGAGTGTTCAGTCTGGGCAAGACTACTCTTTGCTGATCTATATAGCTCTCCAACAACTGTGGGGCATTTGCTTCTGCCACAGCAAGGCAACTCTTTGCCAGTAGTGGTGAAAATCGTGCAGTGGCCCCTTGAAGGAAATCATCTTACCCACCCGCCCTGGCACCTTCATTTCCCTGGCAACCTGAACCTGCTCGAGCAATGTTCGACTTTTGCTCTGGCACCAGCAGCACTTGGTTGACAAAGCTAACTCTTCTGAGAATCAGCTTGAAAGGTACACTTCAACTAAATTTTGACTTTATTTCTTACATCCACCCTTCACCTTTGAACAATAGTGTAATTGATTTATTATCGGTTTGGAGTATGTTATTTTTATTGGCTTATTAAGATACGTTATTGCCTTGTGAAATATTAGCATAAATTATAATTCCTGTGGTGAACCTGTGTTAAATTATTGGCAAAGACATTCTCAGTCTCTGAGCATAATTTGCCTTGAATAAAACAACAGGGTGTATGTGAAGGAGTCCTAATACAAAAGCCAAAACATGGGCGCCTGGGTGGCTCAGTCGTTAGGCGTCTGCCTTCGGCTCAGGTCATGATCCCAGGGTCCTGGAATCGAGGCCTGCATCGGGCTTGCTGCTCCGCAGGAGTCTGCTTCTCCCTCTCCCACTCCCCCTGCTTGTGTTCCCTCTATCACTATGTCTCTCTCTGTCAAATAAATAAAAAAAAAATCTTTAAAAAAAAAAAAGGCCAAAACATAGTTAATACGTAGGAGCCGTTATTCATGAACAATAAACTTAGACATCTGAATTCTTGGACTTATGCTAGGCAACATAAAGTTCTTTCATGATTTATATCTACCCGTGTTAATTACATAAGGATGTGTGTGTGTGTATGTATATACCATATACCACATTGGTCTTTTTTCTACTAGGGATGTTATTCCATCAAGCAGTTTAATAGAGAACTTAAGTATAAAAGTTGTGAGCTGAAGTATCCATATGTTAGTGAGTAAAAGGGTAAACTCCAATGTGTTTAAGTAGTAAGATGGTATAAAGATAAAGGGAATGAACAGAAGAGAATCTGGAATAAGGGCAAAGAGGCACTTGTAATAATAGAATTTAAAGTAATGCCAGAAAATATAAATTCTAATAGCAAAAAAAGAAAAAAAAGTTGAGAAATGAGAAGTTTCTCTGAAGAGATGAGAAAAGTAGCTAATTTTTTTAAAGCCCATGATTCACAGGAAACAAGAAGAAAATAAAAACTGGAGACAGTATAACAACCTAAGAAAGAAGTGCTGGCAAAGAAAATGAAGTTTGCAGAATTGGAAAGAAATGAAAAAATAACTACTGACTAAAACTCACCAGGGAATACTTTTTTTAAAAAATGTGAACATACATAAACCAGCAGGACCAAATAAAATGGATTCCTGGGTGTTGAGGGAATTGACTAATAAACTTCCCAGCACAGTCACAATTGCAGCTGGAAAGTCATGGAGCACTACAGAGAACTAGAAAATTGGAAAACAACAAATGTGGCATCATTTCCTGAAAAGGGGGAAAGCATTGTTCTATCATGTACCTTCCAGTAAGCTGAATGCCAACACTTTAAGAAGCAAAATAGACTGAGCTGCCCTACTTCCTCCAGGGCAAGCACATTATTGTGCATGATATATGGTTCAATTTACACGACAAGGGGAAACTCCATAAATAATGCTTGCCCAAGAGGGTAACTGAGTCACAGTGAACATAACCTACTTGGCAAATTCATTTTTTTCCCACAAAATCATATACAAGATAACAAAAATTAAAAGCCCCATAGCTAAACATTCTTGACATTCACAGCATAGAATTATTCACCAAGAATAAGATTACTTTGGGATGCAATGGAATAGACGCCTTGAGTTTTAATTTTATTTCATCATAGAATTCTTAAGGGCTTAGATGTTTGGCTGGATTTCAGTCCCATCTCCCACAATCTATTTTTTTGACTACAGAAATTTATCATATCTCTGAGTCATAGATTGTTCATCAGTAAAATGTCTAACAATAAGGATTATTTATTCATATGTGATGTTCATAAAAAATAAGGCAGCTACTGTGAAAATTAAAAGATAACATGAGAAGACAAGCTGATTATATAGAACAGCACCTGGAAAAATAGCAGGGATTCAATAAAATTTAGTTCCATTCCCTCTCTCCATCTCTCACACAATAACATCTTCAACTCTTTAGCACAACCATTAAGTTTTGAACACAATGGGATAATAAGGGTATCTCTATAGGAAAATGAAAGTTCAGCCTCTTGGTAAAATATTGCACAAACTTTTGTTAAGTCATCTGTTCATCACAGAGGAACTAAATCTCTAATTGTGGTTTTAGCATCTTGTATACATTTGGACTTGAGAGGTATCAATAGAGGAATGTGACATATTTTAATGATAGCTGAAAAATATGGGCAGTTCATTACCACATATATGATAAAAATATGTATATGTATAGCTTTTTTTCATTCTCTGTTACAAGTCAGCTATATAAATTTGCTTTCTTTAAATTAAAGTTACTTCAGTTAATTCACAGGAAGGATAAACTATATAGAGTTCAAAGAAACTTGACTAGACTGTGCTCCCACTCAGATTTAACTATCTTCCTATCTGCAAACTAACCTGCAATTTCTTTTCTTCTGTTACTTCTATCATTTAGTTATGTCAGACAAAGGAGATGCCTTTTTAATTATTTCAAAGATATATTCTTTTTTTTGTTGTTATATTTTAAAATAAAAAGTTTCTAGGGGCACCTGGGTGGCACAGTCCGTTAAGCATCAGACTCTTGATTTTGGCTCAGGTCATGATCTCAGGTCTTGGGATCGAGACCAACATCAGGCTCCACACTCAGCCTGGAGTCTGCTTGTCCCTCTCAGCTTGTTCCTCCCTGCATTCATGCTCTCTCTCTCTCTCTCTGTCTCCATAGCAAATAAACAAATAAGCAAAATCTTTAAAATAAAAAGTTTGTATCCTTCTATAGAAAAGTTTGTCGTTATTTGGCTTTAATAAAAAGGCACTTCTAAAATTTACTTTAAAACACTCCCAGTCAACCAATGAGAACTTCAACTGTCCCAAAGAGACTGTCCCACACTGTGAAGGACAACCAGTTGGTGTCAGCAACAATCCTATAACCGAGGCCAAAAGTCATCCAATTTCTATACGCTTCTGTTTCTACTAGTCTACCATTTTTTGATGTCCATGTTTCCCAAAACCTCTGTGTAAGATCAGCAACATTATTTGTTCAGAGATACTGTGTCTTCGAAGCACAACTCTCCATTGCTGAGCAAGAAATAAACAAGAGTTTTATTTCAAATATTGAGTGGCAATTTCTTCACATACTTAATAAAATCAGAAAAGTTGAAATTACTTTTTGAGTCATTTGTAAACAATTTCAGTATCTTTGAGTCACATTTTGGTACATTCTATTCACAATGATTTCAGAGACTAAATCAAGGTATATAAGCAATTTTATAATGTATCTCTTGCTTAAACCACAAATAAATGATATTTTTATGCACTATCTGTGAATCAGCATTTACTTAAATTCAAAGAAAGATCTATAATCCAAGAATTACACTTTTTACTATGTTAAAATTTTATCTGAAATGAAATCCCCAAGAAAAGGAACAGGAAATGGATTTGTTCAGAAAGGAGTTCTATGTGGTGCCTTTTGAGTTTCACCTCCTAACTTTACCTGGTTTAAAGGCAAAAACTAGCATCTAACCCCATCTTTGTAAGCTTTTATATGCTCAATAGTATCCCAATTTCTTCCAAGGTAATTAGGAAATAGTCATAATTCAAACTATGGGGAATACACACTGCAAAATTCATTATTTATTCACCTAACTTATATAGAAACTTTTATACTGGTGGCCACTCCACAGGATAGAAAAGCAAACACAGACCACCAAAAAAAATAAATAAATAATCCCGTTATGATATAATTATGATGAAAGTCTTTAAATTGTCTTAGTAGCACCTTAAGTCCTGGAGAACAGCTTTCCAATCATTGAAATCTTCTAAATTCCTACCTGTTCCAACTTCTGTCCATCACATACTAAAATGATAAATACTCTCTTAAACTGATGTGGTGGGGAAAATTGACACATCTGATCTTCTGTGATAAGACAGATTCTAGAATTCAAGAGAGATTATTTCAAGCTAGGACCATCCATTCCAGATAAGTCAAGCAGAGCTAGTATTCATTTTTTTTTTCCTCTCCAGCTCTCTCTTTCCTCTCCTCTATTAAATAGGTGTTAATTTTTTCATCATATCATGTCATATAGACTTTACTGGCTTTTCCATTCCTTTTTTACCCTCTCTGTGTTTCATTTGGGATACTTCCTACTAAGTTTCCTAATTATATGATTTTTATTTTTTTAAAGATTTTATTTATTTATTTGAGAGAGAGAGAATGAGAGATAGCACAAGAGGGAAGAGGGTCAGAGGGAGAAGCAGACTCCCTGCTGAGCAGGGAGCCTGATGCGGGACTCGATCTCGGGACTCCAGGATCATGACCTGAGCCGAAGGCAGTCACTTAACCAACTGAGCCACCCAGGCGTCTTTCCATCTGTTGTATTATTAATTTTGTGTTTTTATATTTTAATAAGAATTTTTATTTCCACTTGTAGAATATGCATTTGATTTCTTATAGATTCCAGAACTTTCTTAACATTATCAATGTTTTCCTTTATTTTTTGAACATAGTAATCATAAAGTTCTAGCCTGCCAATACCAAATCATCTGTGTCACCATTGCTTAGCTATTCTGCTGGTTTTCTCTTAGCTTTGGAGCATTTGGTCCTGTTTCTTAAAATTCCAAGTGTGTCAGTTATCAGTATACTGCCTATCAGCTCCAAATATACCCGTCATTGCTCTGCTTGTGATACTGAAAATTTCTTCTTTGCCAGGTGGCATAATTTTAAGCTTTGTTAGTAGAGGGCACTAGAGGAATGCTGGAAAGGGAAGGGGAACTTCTTCCTGATTCTTTTGTGTACTCTTTTTATAGGCTCCTCATCAGGTAGCAGTCATCAGTGCATTTCACCTCCCCATGGGCAGGAGTCCCCCCAAATCCCAGAAGGAATCCTTTCAGGTTTCTGATACTGATTCAGTGAGTTCCATGAATGCCATTTCCCTGTGGACAACTCCCTTCAGTACCCCCATAGTTGCCAGTGGATTCTTGGTATGGCATCTCCCTACTGATGGCATAGTCTGGCACCCCAGAGGGCAGATCCCTAGCCACTTCCATAGCACAGAAACTTTATATGGTTGGTTTTCTCAAACCCCAAAGGAGAGATTCCTAGAGATTTCCACTAGTGCTACAACTCAAAGAATGTCTTTACTGTCTCATGGATAATAGCTATAATGTCTCCCAGGAGGTCCAGAGGGGGAGTACTCTTACAGATTTGTTCCTTAAATGTTTGCTCTGCTTTAACCTAAGAATGATGACTTCTTTTTATATCTGATACCCCTTTTTCCTTTAGAATTCTCTTTATACCTTGGTAGGTAACACCCCATTACTATAATTCCCTGTTATTGTTTAAATAATTCTTTATAAAAATATTTCTGCATTCAAATAACTTTCTGGTTTATGGCTCCTGATTAGCTCCTGACTAATACAGACTTGGTACTGGGAAGATAGGATTTGATCATGACTTTGGCTTCAGCATAGTTCTGAAATCCTTGCCCATTGGAAATGTGTTGCTGGTAACAAATGACATAAAGTAGGGGCGCCTGTGTGGCTCAGTCGGTTAAGTGTCTGCCTTCGGCTCAGGTCATGATCCCAGGGTCCTGGGACCAAGCCCTGCATCAGACTCTCTGCTCAGCAGGAAGCCTGCTTCTCCCTCTCCTTCTGCCTGTTGCTCTGCCTACTTGGGATCCCTCTCTCCCTCTGTGTCAAATAAATAAGTAAAATCTTTAAAAAAATAAAAAAGAAATAAAAAAGAAAAAAAAATGACATAAAGTACTTTACAAGTAATCGAACTATAAACAATGGCTGTAATGAAATGCCCAGTGAAGCAAGTTTCTTGGGAGCCCATTTGGATGCCACATTTGACCTTTACGTTAGTAGTGATGACTATTGGGACTGTGGTGTGCAAGGCATCAACTGAGTACATGGTGAATAGGATCACTTAGAGAAAGAAAATGACAAGATCCTTTAATTTCAATCTTAGAAACTGTCTGATAACCAGAGAACTTCCATGACAGCCCTAAATTAGTCTCTTATTTCTCCCACCCATCAGGCTAATATTGCTGAAAAACCAAACATAAAATCCAATTGTACTGGTTGCTGAATTACACTGTCAGTTGTATTCACAGTCTTCAGAATTTCTGTGTGAAGGTAACACATTCATTCTGAAAGAGAGGGATACTGAAATGGTGAAACAATCTTGAACCCTCAAATCACTTTGATCCTTTCTTACCACTCGAAGTGCCTTGTTTTCTGAGTTAACTAGCTTTCCTTTGCTCTAAAATCTGTAGTAACATCACCTGGGACAGATGCCTATCTTAACCCTTGTTTGACTCATTTGGTCTTTGCAGGGATTGGCTAGGTCTCAAAATAACTGTGGACTGTTAGAAACTTAATCAGATAGTGACTCCAATTGCAGCTATTCTTCAAATGTAAAACTTCTAGTGGAATAAATAATGCCTTTTCGCCCATAACATTTTTCAAGGATTACTGAAAACAGTTTGCTATCGCTTGACCAGGCCAAGATGAAACCTTCAGTTTTGCCACAGACTGTGCAAATTCCCCTGTTCTATACCATAATATAGTCTACAGAGATCATGATAATTTTTTCATTCCATAAAACATGACACCGGTCTTTTACATTAACGATATTATGCTGATTGGATCTGATGAACAGGAAATGGCAAGTATTTTAAATGCTTTATTAAGACATGTACAGATTATCAGATGGATGAGAAACCCTATGAACATTCAGAGGACCTCCATTTCAGTGAAGTTTCCCACAATCTCACATCACTGTCTCCTGTCTAAAACTCTGGTGGTCTAGAGCATGTTGAGATGTCTCTTACACAGTAAAAGACAAACTGCTGTTCCTTTTACCTCCTACTGCAATAGTAGGCAAATTACTTGATAGATATTTTTAGATTTTAGAGACAACATATATGATATTTGAGTATGAGATTTAGATCTACGTAGAATGACACAAATGTCTGCCAGCTTCAAGTAAGGAGCAGAGGAAGTGGAGGCTCTGCAATAAGGTCAGGCTGTACTTCAAACCATTCTACCACTTCGGCCTTAGGATCCAGCAGATCCAATGATAGTGGCTTTGGTGCATAGGAATGTTATATTGTACTTGCACAATAAGAGAATCAGCACAGTTCTCTGATTACAAAACAGATTGGGCAGGTCCAGATGGTATAACTAACTTGCATAAGAAGTTAGCTCAGACTCCTTTGATATCAATTCTTTTGACATTGATTAGTCTTCTTCAGTTTATATCCATGGGCTCTTGGGGTTTGGAGTATTCCTTAAGACCAGATGACTGAGGTGGGGGAAACCCTCAAGCCTGGTTAGGAGATGGCTCAATATGACATATCAGTATTACCTAAAAGTGGACAGATGAACATATAAGACACCATAGTCCCATTAGGGATAATCCTTAAGAAGTATGGTAAAAATAATTAATAATAATAATAATGAAATAAATCCTCCCAATGGGAAAAACTTCAAACAATGCATTTACATTCGGTTGTCTACTTTGTCTGAGTAAGAGCCAGAAGCATGAATCCACATTAATTCGTGGGGAGTTGCTAACTGGTTGGCTAGATCATAGCCTCTTAGTGCACCACTACAGTGAGTGGTGAGTTCTCTTTGTACTGCTTCCTTTTTGACAGCTTTCCCTTGCAATTTTAAAGAGTGACTTTCACAGCACAACTGTTCCCCATATATGGCATCTCCATCATCCCCAAAGGTGGAGTCCCAGAAAATTCCACAAGCACAGATCCTCTACAGAATTTTCCTGTCTTTCTATTGGCTATAACCTTACTCTCTACATTGAAGTCTGGATGCCAACCCTTGGAGGCAGGACCCCTCTCTTAGATTTCTTTCTTGTTCTCTTAATCCTAAGGGGTAGTGGGTGCTCACAATATCTGCTCTTCTTGTATTCTTCAGAGTTCTCTTTATAACTTGATAGCAAATCTCTTGTTATAGTTCTTAATTATCATTAACATATACAAATTATTGTGTAGTTTATGTCTCCTGACTATATCCTGAGAAATTCACCTGATACTTTCTTATTGATCGCCACACATATGTACCAAAAATTACAGAAATTTGGGAAGCTGTTAACTCTCTTCAGAGAGGTATTAATGTTCTCCTGGAAGACATATAGTATGGGGAAGGGTTGTATAATATACTTAGAAAAAATATATAACAAAACGTCAGGAGTGCTAAGAGATAGGAGGGAAAATTAAGTAGGGCAAGGAGATATGAAGAAACAGAGTGTGACTCTTCGGATGGGTTTGTCAAGTAATGCTTCTCTGAGGAGTGTCAAAAGAGCAGATACCTGAATGATGGAGCAGTAATATTCCTGAAAAAAAGAACAAATGGAAAAGCCGTGAAGAAGAAAATAAACAGATAACATAGGATACAATAAACAAGGGAGGTAGATATAAACAATAAGATCAGAAAAGCAGGTGGGCTCCAGATCAGGCAGGGTATGTTAGGCCATACTGAAACCTCTTGTAACTATTTTAGGGTTCCTGCCAATCTCTCTGTAACTACCCTTCTGTTTTGTTTTGCTTTTTGTAATGTAAAATTAATATGTAATCAGAAGGAGCATTTATAAGTAATTAGTGCTAGACCTTCAAGTATCAAAAACATACAGTAAAACTCTGCTATTACAGTGTCTTAGTTTGAGTCTCTGCCAAGTCAGAGCCTGAAACAAAGACTTGGGAGTAGATAGTTTATTTAAGCAGCTGGTACCTAGCAGCAAGAGTGAGAAAATTAAGGAGTAAAACAAGGGAGAAATAAGAGAAGATAAAGTGTCGTTACAGAGCTAGTTACTTATATGGACAACTGGGATTCACTTCCACTGGGGAACCACTGCAGGGCAAGGGTTTACATTATGAGATTATATACTGGCTTTGCTCAGGAGTGCCTTCCAACATTCCCTCCCCTCCATCCACCCACAACCCCAGTGTATTAAATCTCGTGAACTAGGTCGCCTTGCATGGATTTGAGCAAGATCTCATGGTTTTTGAAAAACTCTGAGGCAAAAAAAAAAAGGAGAGAATTGCCAGGATTTTAAAATGGCATGCTCTCCCCCAGCATCGGAATGACTCAACACAGTTGCAGGTAAAATGAGTGTTGGACTGGGGGCACACATATACATGAGAAGTAGGGTTCATGAAGCACAAAACGTAAACCCAGAGTCTTATTATTGCAAAGTTAGTGAAATGCACCAGTGAAACTTGTTTAAGCTGCTGGCTGGGAGTTCCAGGCCAGGGATTTGGCTGAGCTATTTAAATAGCAGTCCTACCTGCATTTGGGAGCAACCTGGTAGTCGGTTTCTGTTTAGAGTTAAATATGAATGGAATGACTGAGTTTTCTGGCTGGCTGAGACTTGAAAAAGAGTAGCATCAGTCCATTTGAAATCTTGGAACTTGTTTATTTCCAACCGTTGGCCTTATGTAGGGATATAAAGCCTAGAAAATACTGGAGACGGGGAGATCTACTTCCTGCTTCTCTGTTGATTGTCTTCTCCCTAGTCTCACTTCCCCTCCCTCTCCACTAGTGCCCACCCATCCTCCAACTGCATAGCACAAAGTATTTGGAAGAGCGTTGGGTGGAGAATTCCAGCCAAACCAATTATATCCAAATTGGTATTGTTAAAAGACATGTTATGTTGGTCTTCTACTATAGCTTGCATTGAATCTCTCTAAAAATTGCTTTGAAAATTGAGAACAGTGAACGTATGCTTTTATATTTGCTTGATAATCTGAGATCATCACAATTAAATTCATGCGCTATTTTTTCATGTCATTGGGTGACTGTATTATATAATATCTGGCCTCTATTGTGTTTTTTTTTTAATTTTTAGGATGTTTACATCTTATTTTCAAATTTATCATTTTTGTCTTCTCCATCAGTTTCTAGTTTTTCTTTTTCTTGCTCAAGCTATATGCTTCATCTTAAGACTCTCTTCAGAATGTACTTGCTAAGTTTTTTAAGGTTGAGAAGCAGAGGAACAATAAATAGAACTGTTCTAGGGATCTAAATGAAAGTATTTTAACAGATATTTTACTCAATAACAAATTTCTCTACTGCTGATTTATTTTTATTGTTCCCCGATCCATATCTTTTTGTTTTGTTAACCAGGATGCCTGAGAAAAATAAAACCTGGGTAAATTTCTATAGTTCAAACGTTTATTCAGTTAGTTTTTTTTTTTTTTTAAACGTTATATTTTTTAACATGTCTTACTTCATTTTTTGGTGTTTTCTCTTTCTAACACTGTCATCTTCCAAGAACATATACATATACACATTCACACACAATTTACTCCTACAAATAATACTATTTGAAGATATATATTCTTTTAGGTAAAACTAGTATTATCAAAAATATTTACAAAAGTAATGTGCCTATCTACTGTTTCATGACCAAACATGTTAAAATTATTGTTCCCAGGGAAATAATAATTTCTTATAATCCATCAGATAAAGAAAAATAAGTTATCCACAATTTAGGTCCAAGTAGGATAACACCAGCACCTTGCATTTATGATATGCTTCCATGTATTCCTGCCTTTTATGTTTCACAACAAGCCTGAAAAGTGAAGTATTAGAGAAGTTAAGTTAATTAGAGAAGTAAGTATGTTTACATACTTATTTAGGGACTGGTGTAGCCGAAGATCAGTTGAGTGCATTTCTAACTAAATTTAAACTTATAAATTTTCTAAAAAAACTATGTACACAACCCTTTTTTTTTTTTTACACAGTTGCAGCCTCTTCCATTTGACTTCCAAAATAAGTATCATGGAAGTGTGAAACATTGCCTTTTTACAATAATGTATTAAATGTTCTGAATGGTCTCACTTGCAGGGAAAATTAAATTTTTTAAGCATGCTTCTTTCATTTAATTACATCTGATATAAAATATCTGATTTCTTACTTCAGTCAATTCTGCTTCCAACAAGTGCTAATATAGAGTATGAATCAAATTTTGAAAATAATGGCTGTGAGGTAAGGTCCTCTAACAAGGAAAAAACTATATCTACTTCTTTACACTCACGATGACCAATAAATAAAAATAAAAAAAAACACTTCTTTTGCTAATGTAAAACAAAACAAAAGCAAAGTAGTTGAACTAAATTTACTTTAATTCCTTTGAAATTAATTTGCAGGTACTGAAGAGGTATACAAGCAAAATCAGGCAACAACAGAATTAACTAGCTCCAAAAGACTCATTCTCTGCATCTATTTAAGGGCATGATTTTATATTTATATTATATATATATATGATACATATCATATATATGCAAATTTAAAAACACTTGAGAAAGTACATACTTTTAAAATATTTTTTGAAGGTTATATGATCAAAAATTTTCAAGGGAGCTGCTCTTCAGTACCATACATTGATTTATCCTGCCCAGTAAAGATCTGTAACTATTTTCTATTATCCATTAGCAAAATCCTTTATTTGAAATAAGTGACCAAAATAAATAGCATATACAAATATTCCCTTCTTTAATCATCATATGATTAAAAATAATCTGTTCTTGACTTTTGTTTCAATAAAATAGAGGAGGTCATTAATTTGGAAATACCCACACATGTACAGTTCATAACTTTACTAAATGAGTCAAAATGAGGGAAAAATTAGCCTAGACTTCAACAGAGAATTGACTACAAGGTAATAAGAATTCTACGGATTCTTTTTCCAGGCTCAGGGCAAGAATTGCTGGTAAAGTTCTTGCATTTTGCATTTGCTAAGGGAGTATTTGTTCAGAAACAACTTTTTACTTGTCAGCTGTCCCCTGGTATTCTAGAATTGTTTCTATGTTTGTTTGATTTGTTATGAAATATTTGAAATACACAAAACATGAAAAGAATAACATAATGAATTCCCACATGCCTGTCACCCAGATTTAAGAAATGTTAACATTGTGCTGTTTTTGTATATTATTCTTATAGAGATAAAAGATTTACCAATACAACTTATACCTACTTTTCTCCTTACACAAAAATTAACTTCCCTTTCTCCTCAGAGAGAGTTGGTGCCTATTTCTATATTAATACCTTTACTACGTATGCATATATGCATAAACATATGAAATAAAGAATATTTGGAGACTTTTATAGGTTTTATAGGAATGCTGTATTTTCAGATAACAGAGGAAATCTGTAATGAAACAGTTAGGGTGAAAAACGAAGGCAGTCTGGCTAAAAATTTGATAAGCACTAATTAGATTAGCTAGATAACAGGATCCAGTTCAATTAGCAGGCAGATGCCAATATGCACCACTGTACCTCATTAAGAGCTATCCAGGGTTCACAAAATAAATGCCCCATGGATTTGTGTCTTGGGATTCATGTGAACCCTTTTGATAGAGGTGTCTCATCAAGTTGGGGATAGGAAAGTGATAAGTTTATTGCTTACAGAATAGACAGTCCCAAGCATACTGAGTAAAATTACATTTAGAATCATCTAGGTCTATTAGGTTCATATGACAGGGCAAGAAATATGTATTTTTGCTTTCTCATGGTAATAGTGTAGGTATTTGTGTTGTTGGCAAAGTAGGTGTGATTGCAAATACTTAGGCCCATGGAGAACCCCTGGTTATATTACCGCATAGATTGCCTTGTTTGAAAAGTATGGAAATTGAAGGAGGTTCTGTTTGAACTCTGGAATAGAAAGCAAAAAGACCCTTGAATGATGACACAAATCTGAGACAGTATAGGACTTCATGGGAAACCAGAAGCTTCCAAAGGAAAGGAAATATATAACGAGCAAACAAAAGTAGGGTTGCAACAGTCATTATACTAGAAATTTTTTTTAAAAGAAAAAACAAAGGCTGTAAGATTGTGCTATAAACTGAGTAAAGGAATGTCATAGATTCTGGGGCCCTTGCAGAAATGGCGGAATTATTAAAGGAGGGACAGGTAGTGTGAGGGGGAAGAGATTATACAATATAAAGCTCATTGTGAAAAGTTATGGTTGCAATGTGAGGAGGTATATGGATAGCAAAGGTGATGCAGGTACAGATAAAGAAGAATGAAGCCAAGGACAATAAAAGTCACGAGAAGAGGATGTAGTTAAGGGAATGCTAGGAGGCCATGTTCTGACATCTTGGGTGGAAACTGACCACTTCATGATGTCATCAGCTTGTCATAAAGATATCTATCCTGTGGCTCCCTCTGCTCCTAGGGACTCTTGAAGAGCCTCAGTTTAAGGTTTCTATTTAGACTAGACTTTCATTCAGAGTAACATTTATACCTTTTCGGTTGAAGAACATGAATCCAGGTTTGGACCACTTGAGTTGGGCAGCAGTGTTAGTGGTAAGGAAGATGATATAAGGGCTTTTCCAATTGAGTGAAATATTAATTTTTAGTTGATATCAGCTCCAGAGAAATAAGTCCCTAATTTCTAGAATGTAAAAAGTGTTTTGTATAGAAGAACTTGAGGAATAGAAGAAGCCTCATCCTATTAATGAAGAGCATGGATATATATAATAAGTCCCTTGCAGTGTTTTAGGATGTTTGAATTGATGAGGATAGAACTTTTGAGAGCCCATACAGAAAATTGAATTATCATAGGTCATCAGTTATTATGTCATATTGGTACAGTTGCTGTGATTAGTACAGTTGCTGTGTTGCTCTAGGAGAGACCTAGAAGGCAATCAGTGCTAATGGTAAAACCTTAAGCCACACGAGATTGAATTATTTTATCAGTTTTTTAAGCTTTAATTTTAATGATCCATTGACTCTCTTGTCATTCCAAATGACGTCATTTTGGAGATAAGGGAAGAACTTGCTGGATTGCTTAGATGACTTCACCAATGAAATGGGTCCCTTGGTCATTTGAACAAGCCAGTGGAATTCTGTTGTAGGGAATACTAGTTCCAAAACAAGTTTAGTAACAGTAGTGGCAGGAGTCCTTTTACAGGGAAAGAGAACATGCTTATGACAATAAAAAGATATTCATATCCATGAGATCTAGGGAACTCAGTAAGTCTAATTGCCAGTGAAGAAAAGGCAACCCCTCCTGCTGAGGGGTTCTTCTCTGGCCCCACCTTTGCAGATTCATCAGGATTATATTTTTGAGAGATGGGTCAAGAAGCCACCACTTGTTCCAGATAGGGAGTTGAAAATTCCTTACCAGTGAGGGCAAAGGAGTTGATTTAATTTTTTTCTTCCTTGATATTTTATGAAGGTTAGAAAAAAAATTTCCTTTTGCTTTAGCAGTTTTGTGGCCCCTAAGAGCAGCTATTGACTTAAATCCTCTGATTTTCCTTAATATACCCAAATAATGTACTACTCCAAAAAACAGACCTATCGTCTGTATAAATGCCAAATTTCCTATCTGTAGCGAAAGAGAAGGCTCTTGTGAGAACCATGAGGTCAGAGACCTGAGCTGACTTTGCACCAAGTGGAGACCTACACCCAATAGAATTTTGAAAATCAGGAATGGCATATTCTGGTTGAAAATTTCCTTCTGAGTTATCAAGATATGAACCATCAACAAAGAGGATAAGGTTTGGATTTGCAAGGGGTTTCTAAGAGTCAGGATGGGAGAGGATTTAGGCTTGAGTGTCTATAACATAATCATGCAGTTGTCCTTCAGCTGGGAGAGGGAGCAGACTAGCAGGACTGAGATTTTGACATGGGTGGGAAAGAGAGAGCAGAAGAATTTCACAACAGAACTTGAGTGATCAAAAACTCAGGAAAAGGGTCCTAATGGCACAAGGGACATAAATGTTCAGGGTATGACCTAGCACAAAGTTGGATGTGGTTTGAACCTTGTTTGCACTTGCCACTACTGCCAGCAAGCAAGGACAAAAAGCTTGAGCGGCAGGACCTAGGCTAAGACTGAAATGTCTGATTGACCTCTGATTTCCATTAAGTCTTTGAGATAGAACTCCTAAGGCATGTCCTTCTCTTCCATGAACAAATAGAAAAGCAAAGAGTAGTCAAGAAGCCCTAAGTGGGAGGGTGCCTGGGTGGCTCAGTTGGTTAAGCAACTGCCTTCGGCTCAGGTCATGATCCTGGAGTCCCTGGATCGAGTCCCGCATCGGGCTCCCTGCTCGACGGGGAGGCCGCTTCTCCCTTGACCTCCCCCCTCTCATGTGCTCTCTCTTGTTTTCTCTCTCTCTCTCTCAAATAAATAAATAAAATCTTAAAAAAAAAAAAAAGAAGCCCTAAGTGGGATAAAAGAAAGGGATTCAAATGATGGGACAGAAGGCACCTCTCAGAGGTTCAGATACAGTTTCTTTAGTCATGCCATATAAAGAGGATGTTATAACAGGGAAGTTAAGGATCTGCATTCTACAATGGCCAGTCTGTTCCAAAAAGCCTTGAAGTTATCTCTTGGTTTCAGATAGGAGGTTGTTAAATATGACCTTGATATGATCTGGGGGAATCAGGCTTTTCCCTTGGGGAAATTTCATGACCTAAATAGTGGACTTAGGGGCAACAGAGCTGAATGTTTTCTCTTGAAACCTTCTGGCCCTTTTGAACTAAGTCTTTTAGTAAGTATTAGATTTCACGAAAAGAGTGGCCGAATGCCTTAGAACAAAGAGGGAGGTCATCTACATATTGAATGAAGGTTGAATTACAAGGGAAGATCAAATCTTTCAGATTTGCACTTAATGGTTCAGGAAAATTTTGTAAAGGATTCTGTAAATTCCTGGGGCATGACTGTTGCAGTATATTGTTGATTTTCCCATGCAAAAGTAAATAGGTACTGGGAGTTAGGATAAAAGGATATGCTGAAGAAAGCAAAATATAAGACAACAATAAAATAGTGACATCAGAGGAGAGGTTGAGAGAGAGAATAGTATTAGGGAGGGGAATAGAGGGTATACATTCACCATTAAGGACTCTGACTTAGGTAAGTCCCAAGTCTGCTTTTCCATAGCCTCAAGTGAATCAGAAATGTGAGTGAACATGTCTTGAATGTGGGGATTGTCAAGGGCTTCGGAGCTGTGAAAGGGGCAAGAAAACTGAGATCATTTATTAGAACTATCAGAGAACAAAGATGAGTAGGAGGGGAATCCTGAATTTCAAGGATTAGTACCTCATGTGAACATGAAATACTACCATTCGAATTAGAAAGTATGTCTCTGCATATCAGATTAACTGAACTGTGGAACTTAAAAAATAAAAAGCCATGTGGGGCATGATGAGGCCTGAGAGACAGAGAGGTTTAAAAAAGGGGCAAAATGTAGTAAGTTATCTAACTGCAATACAGAGATTATTTGTATACTCTGAGGGATTATGGTGGAAAACTGTGAGGTGTCATGTGTAGAGCAAGTGGCCCTGGTGTCTACCAGAAAGGTAGTGGGATGCCCATTGACTGGGATTATTATTTCCCCAGTTTGCTTAAGGTATCTGGGAGAGATATGAGCTGATCTCTCAGAGGAGAGTCTTTGAGACTCTGAGATTTATGTCTTAGGGCATTTTTTTTTTTTTTGCCCAGTGTCCTTTCTCCTTGCAAGGGCCACAGGTGTCTCTACCAAAGCCTGGTAAAGCTGAGGGGGTATTAAGGTCTTAGAATAATTTTCCTCAAGTTGTTTTATTTAGAGAGTCATGAGTTTGTATTGTGTATACTTCGCTTTAACAGACCATATATCTTCATAGTACTGTGTTAAAGCATGGATTTCAGAGACAGGGATATTTCTCCAATTAATCTAATATTCTTGAATAGCCTCTCTTATTTCTACATGGAATCCATTATTAACAAAACTGGTAACCAAAGCAGATGCCATGTGGCCATCTAGAGTTGGAGCTAAATAATGTTTCCAGATATTATCAAGGACCCTAAGGGCTTTTTTCCCATTTCCTTAGCTCTGTTATAGCCCTCTGGGTTATTTTATTTTATTTTTTTAAAGATTTATTTATTTATTTATTTGACAGACACAGCAAGAGAGGGTACACAAGCAGGGGGAGTAGGAGTGGGAGAGGGGGAAGCAGGCCTCCCACTGAGCAGGGACCCTGATGTGGAGCTCAATCCCAGGACCCTAGGATCATGATCCGAGCCAAAGGCAGATGCTCAACAGCTAAGCCCACCCAGGCGCCCCACTCTGGATTATTTTAATTTCTTTGTAGATCCAATTTAGATGTTTCAAACTGTACTAAGGTGTCTCCAACCTAAAAGGAGTTGAGCCAGTTGGTAGATACAAGTCCCAGAGAAGATGCAACGCCCCTACGATTAATTTGAATTGTATAGAAACTTGTCTCTATTTTTACATGGGTCAAGAAAATTCTTCATTATAGCATACAGATCAGCTTGAGACCAATATTAAAAAATAATCTGCTGGGGAGGGGGTAAGTGGGTCTCTGTAGTTTCTTGTTCTTGGAGTCTTAACATTGTAGGAGCAGTACTAAGGTCACAGGACACTATGGGGAATTAAGAAGCTAGGGTCAAGGAGTAGAGGATAAACGCAAAATGAATGAGAACATGGTCTGTGGGAGAGACTGGTACAAATTTGGAGGAGCAGAAGGGAAAGGATGGGTGCCTGGGTGCCTCAGTCGGTTAAGCGTCTGCCTTCAGCTCTGGTCATGATCCCGGGGTCCTGGATCAAGTTCCACATCGGGCTCCCTGCTCAGCAGGAAGTCTGCTTATCTCTCTCCCTTTGCCCCTCCCCCCTGTTCATGTTCTCTCTCTCTCTCTTTCTCTCTCAAATAAATAAGTAAAATCTTAAAAAAAAAAGGAAAGGAGTAGAAAGTGTTGAGGGCACAAGTATCTTAAAGAAGGGGATAAATGAAGTAACATTATAGAACAGGTGGTCCCTCAAGAGATTGAATAGCATAGGTTCTGATAAAATAGATTGAGATTGTTGAAGGGTGTGATTGAGATTTGATTGGGAGAACAGTTTTTGTTTTGGCTTCTTCATACCAAAAAAACAAAAAACAAAAAACAGACCATTGATTGGAAAGTATTTTATTTTATTTTTTTTAAAGATTTTATTTATTTATTCATGAGAGACAGAGAGAGAGAGAGAGGCAGAGGGAGAAGCAGGCTCCCAAGGAGCAGGGAGCCCAATGCGGGACTCTATCCCAGGACCCTGGGATCATGACCTGAGCCAAAGGCAGACGCTTAACCATCTGAGCCACCCAGGTGCCCTGGAAAGTATTTTAAACACTCAGGATTCTAGAGCTCCCTGAAGGTGTACTAGATTAGGGAAGTCTCCAAAACCCCAATGTGGCCATTGCATATAATCAGGTGGAGTTAGTCTACTCTCAATCCTGGGAAATGGAGAGTTATCCATGGGAGAAACAGGATCAAGTAGAAAGAGGAGACAGGTAATACAAAATCAGTTCCATGTACACTCCTCACTTGAGAACCAAAGTGGTCCCTTGTACAATCCTTGAAGAGCTGAAAGACTAGCTCTGTGCAAACCTTGAACATGGAATCAGGAAAAGCAGAGAGGTATCACAAAAAAGCTGAGAATTTCCCTCCAGAAAGTCAAGTTGTAAATCCCCACTCAAAATGAGCCAAGAAAACCTCTATCCAGTAAGAGTCTCACTAGAACAAAAAAGACCCAGCAAAACTCCTGCTCAAACAGAAAAGAACCAGGAAGTCCTACTCAAATAGAAAAGAACTGGAAAGAGCTCAATTTAATAACTTAAAGCAACTCCCTAGCATGCTACTACAGAAAAAAAAATGTCTGGAGCACTGGATTAGGCATTGTGACTTACCATAGATCCTGATTTCCCTAGCCAGGAAGGACCAGGGGTTTGAGAAGCCAGAATGAATGCCTAGGTAAAGACAGCAGGGGTGAAGGTCAGTCAGCACTCCATCCATGTCATGGCACCAGAAACTATCAAATTAAAAACAAATTAAAAAATATGTAAATCCAGATTTAGAGGCTTTATTCAGAAAAAAATAATACTGCAATAGGGAGAATGCTCAAAATTCAGAAATGCGCAAGCATTTCACAACCCAACAGGAAAAGCTTTCTTGTTCATAGGATCAAGGAGCGGCAAGCAGATATAAGCAGAATCTTTTAAGGGGCAGCTGGACAAGCAAAGAGAAATGACTAGTGGGGTCTGCCAAGGAAAGGGTCTTATGATCAGTTGATTCTCTGGAGAAGCTGATAAGAGGGGCAGATTCCAGTTTTTTAGTGCTTGCTCATGCTTGGGAGCATGCAGAGTTCCACCTCAGCCATAGCAAATTCTTCCTAGAAACATCGCCAAAGGCAAGGGAAGCCAGGGCAAAAATGAACTATTGGGATTTCATCAAGATAAAAATCTTTTGCACAGCAAAAGAAACAGTCCACAAAACCAAAAGACAACCAACAGAATGGGAGAAAATATTTGCAAATGACATATCAGATAAAGGGCTAGTATCCAAAATCTATAAAGAACTTATCAAACTCAACACCCAAAAAACAAATAATCCAATCAAGAAATGGGCAGAAGACATGAACAGACATTTTTCCAAAGAAGACATCCAAATGGCCAACAGACACATGAAAAAGTGCTCAACATCGCTCGGCATCAGGGAAATCCAAATCAAAACCTCAATGAGATACCACCTCACACCAGTCAGAATGGCTAAAATGAACAAGTCAGGAAACGACAGATGTTGGCGGGGATGCGGAGAAAGGGGAACCCTCCTACACTGTTGGTGGGAATGCAAGCTGGTGCAACCACTCTGGAAAACAGTATGGAGTTTCCTCGGAAAGTTGAAAATAGAGCTACCATATGATCCGGCAATTGCACTCCTGGGTATTTACCACAAAGACACAAATGTAAGGATCCGAAGGGGTACGTGCACCCCAATGTTTATAGCAGCAATGTCCACAACAGCCAAACTGTGGAAAGAGCCAAGATGTCCATCGACAGATGAATGGATAAAGAAGATTGGTATATATACACAATGGAATATTATGCAGCCATCAAAAGGAATGAGATCTTGCCATTTGCAACGACGTGGATGGAACTGGAGGGTGTTATGCTGAGTGAAATAAGTCAATCAGAGAAAGACATGTATCATATGACCTCACTGATATGAGGAATTCTTAATCTCAGGAAACAAACTGAGGGTTGCTGGAGTGGTGGGGGGTGGGAGGGATGGGGTGGCTGGGTGATAGACATTGGGGAGGGTATGTGCTATGGTGAGCGCTGTGAATTGTACAAGACTGATGAATCACGGATCTGTACTTCTGAAACAAATAATGCAGTATATGTTAAGAAAAAAAAAGAAGAAGAAGATAGCAGGAGGGGAAGAATGTAGGGGAGTAAGTCGAAGGGGGAGACGAACCATTAGAGACGATGGACTCTGAAAAACAAACTGAGGGGTCTAGAGGGGAGGGGGGGTAGAGGAATGGGTTAGCCTGGTGATGGGTATTAAAGAGGGCACATGCTGCGTGGAGCACTGGGTTTTATGCACAAACAATGAATCATGGAACACTACATCAAGAACTAATGATGTAATGTATGGTGATTAACATAACAATAAATAATTATTAAAAAGAAAGAAAGGAGAGAAGACTGACTAAAGTTTAGTCAAGAAAAAGCAGAGGGTAGGAGATGGCCATTGCAAACATTTGGTCCTCCATAAACATTTCTCCTTGTGTTTGTATGTGAGAAATTCTCTAGAGCAAGGATCAGAAAGTACTTTTTATAAAAGAGAAGATAGTATATATATATATATATATAAAGTTAAGCACTGTGCTTGGTTTAAAACAGTACACTAAAATAAGGCTATTCTGTTTAATCCTATGTTTTCACATGTGTAAGCCTTTTGAGTCCTTCCTCAGTTTAATTTTTTTCTTTTTCTGCCTTTCCTATCTTATGACTTTGCTATTTTTTCTCTTTATTGTATTTTGTGTTTAGGATTTAAACATCAGTTATTGAGGAGATCTGTTTTGGACTAATTTTTAAAAATGATTAAGTAGTTATCAGCAACTTTTGTGTTTTTTTTTTCCTTTTAGCAATTATGTCTGTTTCATTTTATGGGTTTATAGGTAGACTCATTTCTTTTACCTTCTGTTATTTAAAACCATCCCATATCTATTTGTCACCAATAACTTAAATCACTATTTTAATAAAAATGTACTTACATCAGTGGGCAATGAGTTACTTTTTTTTTCGATTTTTATTTATTGAGAGAGAGAGAATGATAGAGAGAGAGCATGAGAGGGAGGAGGGTCAGAGGGAGAAGCAGACTCCCTGCTGAGCAGGGAGCCCAATGTGGGACTCGATCCTGGGACTCCAGGATCATGACCTGAGCCAAAGGCAGTCGCTTAACCAACTGAGCCACCCAGGCACCCCTAAGATGAGTTACTTTTTATCCTGATTCTTTTGAGGCTGAAAACCCCTTCCTCTGGCCATAGTCTGAATTGAAAATGAATAAATAAATACAAAGCATTGAGCTGCGGCATTTAATATGTGTTCATGCTCTTGATTTGTGTTGGTGGCCCAGTGTTCTTCAGCTTCTAGAGAAGTGGTTCTATATAATGACTTCAGAGTGTCTTGGTGACATTTCTACAATTTCATATTTCTATTAACATTATATCAAGGACTGCAAAAAAACCCCAGAATACTGCAACTTTCAAACAGCCAACTAAAAGAAAAAAGAAAAAAAAAGTCCTATTCTATTTTCGTTTACAAACATGATTTGGTTTCTGTATGATGTGATCAAACAGTATGATACTAATTTATTTAAACACTCAGCTGGCATCATCCAAAATTTCTCCAAAATGTTATCTGCCTCTGTCTCATACATAATTCCATTTTCTTACAGGAATAATATATCTGAAGGGACATAGAAATACAAGCAAGAACATGTAATAGGCAAGTAGTTATTAATGTTCCAGTTTTTATTATTTTTTATGAAATGATTAAATTAGGTTATTATAATTATGTGCTTATTGAATGATATACATTAGCTCATTTGCCTTGAAATATATAGAATGCAGTCTTGAATGCTATTGTTTTCAGTTGTCAAAGTTTACCTGATTTCTTGGAGATTTAAAGCAGTTTTCCATGGGCTTATGTGATATTCTACTTAATGTGATTTCTTTCAGGTAGTTTCCAAAGAACATAGAGCCTCACGATTGTCTCTATCTTATGGATTTTCTCTTCTTTACAAATACACATTTTAATAAACTATTTGGCTAACACTTTTTCATCATGATTACTGGCTACTGTTGTTCGATCTTTGCATATATTCACTGTGTAGTATTTTGTTGTTGTTGTGTTGTTTTTGCTTCTTCTCCTATATCCTGATATTTTCTTGACCCTCGAAGTATTTTCCAACCTGCCTCCATGACCCCTACCTCCACTGTTAGGAAACTATTTCACTCTAGCTAGCTTTTTAAGTGCTTTGATATTCAAAGGACGGAGATCTATCAGCTCTTCCCTTTTTAGTCTTCCCTAATTCTCAATAAAATTTGTCACAGCAGTAATTTAGTAATATGTATCTATTTTGAATAAAAAAGGTACAATCTAGTTGGGACTGATGATGTGAATTAAACAATTTAGGTAGAAGTATACAGTATACATTAAAATTACACACTATAGAATAGAGACCATGTAAGGGTAAAAACAAATACAAAAAGAAAAAAAAATTCCCTGGCACAAAAAGGAATATTCCCCCACCTTCCCTTTCTTAGAGCATTTACTTTAGAAAGCTTGTAATTATAAGGCCTTTCTTTGTCTCTTTGAAATATAGGTAAATCTTTTGGAAAACAAAGTAAATCTCTTGCTAGCTTTAGGACCCAGGAATATCTTTCTCAAAGATTTGAGAAGCAACTCTTTGAAATGTAGTAATGAAGAAAGGTAGTGCCCTTATCTTCCAGTTTGTCTAAGACCATAGGAGCCTAACATTAGTGGGCACCTTGTTCCAAGTTGCAAAATGATCTCCTGCATAACAATAGGAGACGTTTATTTTTCTTTTTGATAAAGCCAATTAACTACCATAGATCGTCACCCCAAATACCATGCAAATTTAGGATTAACTATGTGTGGTAGATGGTGCTGTCAAGTCCTTTCACTTGAAGTCTAGTTATTGTTTATCTTGAGAACATAGGTAATGGGTTGTAGCTGCTTAGCTCTAAAAGTGTGAGGTTTCTTCCTCTTATCTTATTGCCTGTGATATAGACCATGATTTGGTTTAATGCGTATTTGGTTTAATGCGTATTTAATAATTTTTTGGTTTAATGCGTATTTAATTTAATAATAATAATATGATGTCATAATAATGACATCATACAGAAACCAAATATTTAATAAATTTTCTCCTTCATGGAGAGGTTTTCTGGGGTGATAGATTTTGTTTTTAGTTTATTTTTCCAATTATCAGGAACTATTTAGCATAGTACAGGCTGTAAGTACAAAATTAGCTTGAGAAAGGAGATCTCTGTCTCTGTTTTTGTCTCTTTCTTCAAACATATATGTATATATATGTTTATAGAGAGGGAGGTACATACATATGTGTGTATGTGTTTATATATTAAAAAGTATGTATACATAAAACATGTACACATGCCTATATATGTGTGTATATGTATATATATATATATATATGAGAGAGAGAGAGAGAAAGTATTTTTTTGTTTTTTGTATGTATAAGGGGGATAATATTTGTACTTACCTCATAGGACTCTTGTGACAAAGAGCTAATATAGGTGAAGTGTTAAACACAGTGAATGCTTTTGCTACAGTAAATACACAGCACTGTTATGATTTACAGCAAGGCAGAGACATCAGTATTAAGGTTCTTTGAGTCAAGAGGAACTGGATCCCTCTTCCCTTACTTCCTACAAGGTCTGAGCAAATAAACATCACTGACTGGTTCACGGGTTCCTCAATTGCACAATAAAGATGAGAAGAGTATTCAAATATGAATATCATATGAAATACATAGTAATTATTTTATGAATACTTGTTCCCTTTATTTAAAACATTATTGTGTGCAAGGAGGAAGGGGAAAATGTAAGGAAGACAGACAAAGGGAAAGAGGGAAGATGGAGGCAGAAAAAGAAAATCATGCCGATCAGGAAATCAGAAAGACTAATATTCAACTTGTTTGTGTAGGGGAAACATACTGTTTAAAGTCCTGTTTAAAAAATGGTGCCAGATGATCAGGAACTTGAAAAGCATTCCAAACACTTTGTTAATACATAGTTGGTAATGGGAAGTATCTTCTCTCTAGTTCTTATATTCTGTACTGTGAAGTATATTTATAGTATTTTGTCCTTTCTTCCATTAGATTTTCTTTCTCTTTTCATGGATTTATAGGATTTATAGATTAACTTTAATCCTTTGTATAGACATTAAAATAAGATTACATATTCTATACACAATGTGCTTTTTGACAAATACATTTAATTGTAAGTATCTTTTCACTCTGCAGCTTGCCTTATCCTATTAATGAAATATTCAGATGAACAAAAGTACTTAATTCTCCTAAACTTTTCAGTTTATCATTTTTTTCCACATGGATAACACATTTTGTATCTTCTTTAAGAAATCTTTGCTACTTCAAATTCACAAAGATCTTATTTTATGCTAGCTTTTGAAAACTTTCTAATTTTTATATTTCAGATTTCATATCTGAAATCCAAGTGGAATTTATTTTTGTGTATGTTGTGAAGTAGGAGCTCAGATAGCTATTTTTCCGTTATGGATTTTTATTTGATCCAGGAACATATGTTGAAATATGCCCCTTAATTTCACTTTCTAAAAATAAATCAAGTGACTACACGGGACTGGGTCTGTTTCTATAATCTACTTTGTTCCCAGGGTCAGTATATCTAAACTTGTGCCAATCGTAAATTCTTCCAATTCCTGTGGCTTTATAATACGTCTTGATATCTGACCATGTACCTTATCTAGCTTTGTTACTATTTTCAAAATTGTCTTATCTTTGCTTGGCTCTTTGCATTTCCATAAATTTTAGAATGAATTTATCCATTTCTATGCAATAAAAAAGCTGCATAGATTTTTTTTTTTTTTGAGATTGTACTTTTCCATAGATCAATTGGTGAGATTTGGTATCTTTACAATATTGAGTCTTCCAATATGTAAGTATAGTATAAGCTGGTTTATACAGGTGTTCTGTTTTGTTTTATTTTGTAGTTTTCTGAGTGGATGTCTCTCACAATGTCTCAATCAATTTCTGTAAAGGAGTTTGAATTTTTCTGCTATTTTATTGGCATTATTCTAATATTACCATGCTACAAGAATAATTCTAAAAAACACACCCTGACTTTTAGCAAAACTAAATATATATTATACTGAGATGTTTTAAAAATTCCCTAACCCATAGCCAGTAAGTCTTTTTATAGATCTTAGGGGAAAAACATCTAGTTTCTCACCATTATGTATGGTATTAGCTGTAGGTGTTTGTAGATATTCTTTATCAGGTTGAGAAAGGTCCCCTTTATTTCTAGTTTGCTGAGAGATTATCATGAATAGGTATCGGGTTTTGTCAAACTCATTTTCTGCACATATTGGTATGATAATTTCTTTTTAGTCTATTGATGTGAAGGTTATATTATGTGACTTTCAAATGTTGAAACAGCCTTGCATCACTGGACTAAGTCCCACTTGGTTATATTGTATAATTATCTTTATACGTTTTTGGATTTGATTTGCTAAATTCTGTTAAGGGTTTTTGCATCTATGTTCATGAGAGCTATTGGTCTTATAATGTTCCCTTCTTGTATTGTCTTGTCTTTACCTGATTTTGATATTAGAATAATATCATATCAATAGAATAATATCATATCATATATATCATATCATACAATGAGTCAGTAAGTGCCTCCTCTGCTTCCATTTTCTGGAAGATATTATAGAAAATTATAATTAACTTTAATTCCTTCCTTAAATGTTTTGTGGTATTCCACCATCAAAGCCATTTGGACATACTGCTTTCTTGTTTAGAGGGTTATTAATTATTGATTCAATTTCCTTAAATAAATATACATTTATTCAGATTATCTACTATTCCTTGTGTGGGTTTTGGTCATTTTGATATTTCAAGGAATTGGTCAATCTCATCTAAGTCATTGATTTTTAGTTTTCTCGGCATTTTTCTTTTGGGGAGGACAGAAGTGGTGACTTCCATCCTCTTTACATATCAGAGTTAAAGCCAGATATTAGTCCCCTCTTTTGTTCAGATTGCATACTTAATATTGATTAATGATCAACATCATTAACTCTCTTCTGCTATCCCAATTTCACTGTAAGATCCATCTAGTGAATGTTTTATTTAAGAAGTATGTACTTAAGTTCTAGAATTTCCGTTTGGTTCCTTTGTATATTTTCTGTTCCTCTGATGAGGTTTTACTACTTTTCATTTATTAAGACCATATTTTTCTTTATCTAATTGAGTATCATTATACGATTGCTTTAAAATCCTTATCTGTTGGGATGCCTGGGTGGCTCAGTTGGTTAAGCATCTGCCTTTGGCTCAGGTCATGATCCCAGGGTCCTGAGATGGAGTCCCACATCAGGTTCCTAGCTTAGCAGGGAGCCTGCTTCTCCTCTGCCTTCCGCTCCCCCTGCTTGTGCTCTCTTTCTCTCTGACAAATAAATAAATAAAATCTTATTTAAAAAAATCCTTGTCTGTTAATTCCAATATCTGTATCATCTTGGGGTTGATCTTCATTGATTGCCCTTCTCTGTGAATAGACATGTTCTTCTGTTGGGAAATTTCAGATTGCATTCTGTACATACATTTTAGAAACTCTGAATTCTATTATGTTCTCTGAAGAATATTTCTCTTTTTCTTTGGCTATTTTTGTGTGTTTCTCTGGTTTTGTTTTATTTTTATACAACAGGCACATAACTTGGGTAACCTCTACAAACTCTCTGAATCTGTAGCAGGGAGCAGCTCAAAACACATTAGCTTTTTTTTTTTTTTTCCTCCAGTTTATCTGCTTGGGCTCTTCCCCCTGCATGTACAGTTTATGTCTTAGTCATTAATTTGGGCAGAATTTGCAGCAACAATTGAGACTTCTTTTTCTCCCTATCTTCTTTCTTGAATTTCATTGTCTCAGTTTCTAGTCACTATGGTTTCCATAACCACAGAACTTCAGTTCTTCAAGCCAGCACATTTTCTAATGGAATTCAACAGGTTGTCCTTAGAAGAAAAGTTGTAAACAGAAGAAATTCACTCAGTGCCATTTTCTTCTTCCAAATGTCAACTTCCCTCCTTCCCACCAATATCTGCCTGCTACTGGATACTCCCCTGTGCTTCCTAGTAGCTTTTTTATTTTTTTTTAATTTTTTGTCTACTGTTTTTAGTTGTCAGGGGAAGTTGGTTTGATAGAAGGTAATTGACCATACAAGAAGTAAAACTCCTAGAACACGATTGATTTTGAAATTTGATCTTGGCTAGAGTGTTGAATTTATAGAGCTGTGTGTATAGTGATTTATATCTTTACTAAGTAAAGACAATCTTGACTCTATCATTTAGATGCTATACCTCTATTTCTTGGTTCCCCTGACTTAGTACTTAGTCTAGGATTTTCAGTATATGTTGAAAAATAGTGTTAATAATGTACTTTTTTTTTTTTCCCTTAGAGGTAATATGTCTTGTGTTAATTATTTTTATCGTATCAGGCTTGTAGTTGATATGGTGCATGTATCTGCATGCGCACACATTTGGTAGGTAAATTTTAAAAATATAGCAATTTGCTTAGTTTTGAATAATTTTTTCATCATGACTTGGTGTTTGAGGTATATTATCATTTTGGGAAAATTATTACATGATTTCCTCCTTCACACAACTTTTGTGGCAAATTATATTACCAGATTTTTAAGACATCACATCATGCTTGCATTCTAGAGATAAAACATAAGGGAATGTGATAAATTTTAATATATTTTTGGAGTCAAATAGTGTGGAAGTAAACATATCTTTTTGTAAAGAAAAGTACTCAATAAGAAATATATTTGTCTCGGGGCGCCTGGGTGGCTCAGTCGGTTAAGCGGCTGCCTTCGGCTCAGGTCATGATCCTGGGGTCCTGGGATCAAGCCCCGCGTCAGGCTCCCTGCTCAGCAGAGAGCCTGCTTCTCCCTCTCTGCCTGCCTCTCTGCTTACTTGTGCTCTCTATCTCTCTGTCAAATAAATAAAAAAAAAAAAAAAAAAAAAAAGAAATATATTTGTCTCCATTTATACAGATAAGATTAAAAATAAATTTAAAACTAAAGGAAGATCTTAGAGTAGCTGATTAATCACCTGATGAGAGAATTCCTTGGTCTATATTAAAGTAAAAACAAAAACTACTTATTGGGTGTGTAAATCCCTTTTATTCAGTTTGTCAAAATACTTTCAATGTGTAGGTGTCAAAAAGCACCTACGATGTAATCTTTATGTTTGAAAAGATAACGGATTCTTGGCACATGCTTTGTACATAAAAGATGTCTTTAGTGTGTAAAATATCTTTTCTTCTGGTGGTAATTGTTTTAGAATAAAGAAGCGACTGGTATTTTTCTAATTTAAACACACATTAAACATTCTTAATACCACTGAAAGCTAATATTTTACTTTGAAATTTTACATCTTTACCATAAATGAAATGAGCCTATGCTTTTCTACTACTGTGCTATCCTCTTCTGGTTAGAAATCAGAATTTTAAATATGCTTTATAAATTAGGTGAATGTATTTTAACCTTTTCTATTGTGATGGTTAATTATATATGTCAACTTGGAGGGTATTTTTGGATGAGATTAACATATAAATTGGTGGATTTGGGGTAAAGCAGATTGATCCCTATGATGTGGATGGGCCTCAGCCAATCATTTGAAGATTTGAAAAACTGAATGGACAAAAAAAAAGAAAGAACCCAAAACAAACAAACAACAACAACAACAACAAAAAACACCCCTTTTCAATCCCAAGGAGCAAAATGGAATTCTTCAGAAGATTGCTTTTGGACTTCATCTGCATCATCAGTTCTCCTGGTCTCTAGCTAGTAAGCCCACACTGCAGATTTTGGACTAGCTAACCTTCATAAGCCAGCCTCCTCCATGTGAGCTAATTCTTTATAATAATTGGTTCTGTTTTTTCTGTGAACCCTAAATAACTACACTTCTTTTCTGTAACTGTGTATAAAAGAAAGAGGCTATCTATTTTTAAAAACTTTGTTTAAATTTATCTGTAAAAATATCTGGGCCTAGAATATTTTATTGATAAATAAAGCAAAAGTTAGTATTCCATTATCATTCATTTGATCTCTTGGCTATTAGTCTATTTAAATTTTTATGAAGTCTTCATTTGGTAATTTCCTACAACTGCTTTCTTCTGCTTAATTTTTCCATCACTTTTACTTATCTGGGGTTATTTATAACACTTTATTTTGGTTTGGCAGAGGAGGTCTATTCAGCTAAATTTTTCTTTTTGTCCTGTTCTTTTTTTGCTTTCTTATTCATTCATCTGCTTGTTTGTTTATTTGTTTATTTATTTATTTCCTAGTCTGTGTATATCTAATTTTATCCTGTGAGTTCATACTTTTTTGGGACTAACAGCTATACTGGCTGGGAATGCACTAGTCCCAGCAAAGATGATATTATCCAGTCTCTGAATTATACTTTCCAAGGTTAATTTAGGAAGTGAGTGTGGAGAATGTGTCTCAAGGTGGAGTTGCTCTTTTCTTGCAATATGAGTTCACCAACTAAACCCATTTTACTGCCCTCAACACATAAGCAACCAGGAGAATTTCTGCACTTCTGCTCCTGGCAGGCAATACTCACACCCAAGGGTTTCTTCTCTGAATTCCATAAACCTAAATGACTGAGGGCAGAAGGGCTGATAGACAGAAAGGAGTGAAATAGCAGAGGCTGATTCCTTTACCCCGTCTCTTCTTACTTGTCCTCCAGCACAGCCAGCTCTGTTATCCCCCAATTCCTGTCCCTCCTTTTTCGCTGATTAATCTCTTTTTTGATCTTGTCAGTGATGGAACAGGCAGCAGTGATACCCTCAGGCAGTTTGGGGAAGAGGGAAAAGAAAAAAGGAACAACAATAATTTTCTTCTTCTCTCAGTCCAGCAATGGTGCCTCTGGCTTTCTAAGCCAGGACCAGAAACCTAGCATCTTTGCCTCTCTGGGAATTCTTCAAGGTTTTACTGTTCTGAGTTTAGTGCACTTCCCTCTTGCGTTCATGGCATCTCCAAGGTTAAACTCTGGGAAAGGAGCCAGATCCCTGCGCTCGTCTGCCATGTTGTCAGGAGCCAGAAGTCAAAGATACTTTTTCCCTGAGTTCTTTTTTTTTTTAACTCAAATATCCCACTCTCCCACTGAGGCAGTTTAAAAGTTAAATCTGAAAAATAGAACAATTAGGATTAAAAACAAATGGAACTTTTTGAACAGGAACAGAGAATGTCTCCCTGCCTTGAGAGGAGCTGATAAATATGACTAAGATCAGAATTTGATTCTATATTTCCTACAACCTAATAAAATGGCAAAATTAGCTCTATTTCATAGACCTACATAAATCTATTTGCAGGGGCATTTTTTTTTCTGAGAGATTCTCTGAATTTCCCTGGTACTTAATCCCCTATGGTAATCACTAGAGAGCTCTTTCCTTCTTGGGGATTCTAAATGCTCTGAGTAATATGATCCTAGGTTCCTTTTGGGCCAGTTACTGAGGTGAGATGTGACTGCTATTTATTCCATAATCAAAAGTATTTTTTAAGTTTTTCTCTGAATCTCTCATTTTCCCCCATTATTTGTTAATGAACCCATAGCAGGATAGACATAGCATTTTGTAGTGGATCTAGATACAGATTAAATCTGCTGACATCTTAAGCACTAGATGGTTTGCTCAGTAACAAGTCCTCCCAGTTTATCCAGGATAGGATGGTGTTTCTGGGATGTACGACTTTCAATTTTAAAATCAGTTAAATTCCAGGCAAAACAGGAAGAATTGGTCCCCACAAATGTTTTTAAGACTTAGTTTCCATATTAAGAAAAAATTCTGAAAATACTTACCTACCAACACTGAGATTTGGTAGAATCAACATAGATATTGGACAGAGAACTAACCTTCATGTCCTAACATTCTGTCTAATGGAATGTGGACAGAGTGTTAAACCATCCTTTACAGACTTGTATATTCCCCTATGAGCCTTCCCCCACATTCTTTCTTCACTGGTTTCCTGACTAGAGGCTAAAGATCCACTGGCCATACCAGAACAACAGAGCCCAAGTCACTGAGTCCTTTGCTAGATGGGAATCTAGCCACAAAATATTCAACTGGACTGTGACATGAGTGAGAGATAGTCCTGTAGTTATATAAGTCACTAAAGTTTGAGATTGTTGTAACAATTAATTTAGCTTGATAGCACAGGTACCTATAGCAACATTATGTATTGATTTAATTTTTTTTCTTCTCTCCCTCTTTACCAATATACCATTTATTGATTTATTTATTTATTGACATGGGCTATTTTATTTATTTATTTTTTTTGATGTAGTGTTCCATGATTCATTGTTTATGTGTAACACCCAGCCTGGTGATGGGTATGTTTTGGGCACGTACTGAATGGAGCACTGGGTGTTATACCAATATACCATTTAGATAAGATGGTTAACAAAAATAAGAGCATTTTCTCAGGATTTTTGGCCATGAAGAAATATGTTGCAGTTCTTAAAGAAATGCAGTGGCTTTTGAATGAAATCTCTAATTAGGAGTGTTGAAAAATTTAAATCAAATTAAAATTAGAAAGCTGGAAATTATGGTCTTGAGGAAGTGTATTTAATTTCTTGCCAACTGTCATATATTTATTTTATTGCTTAGAGTCTTTCAGTTGCCCCAAACATTCATAGTATTCATGTTCTGTTGTTATGTAGATGAGTTTGAAAACCCATTTGTCTATAAAACTTTGAGAGAGTACAGCCTTTGTCCTGCCATGATTTTCTTGTTCCATCGTCATGTTTCTACTGAACTCCACCTATTGTATGTATAAAATGTATACAAGTACCATTTGTGTAAGTGATTCAATAGGTGACATATTTTCATCCATCATAACTAGTGATTACATTCTCTCTCACGAAAAACATAATATGTACTGAAAGACTAGAAGAAAAGAAAAATAAAATACACAGGGGGCTTCAAAGCAATAGATATCATTTAAAAACAGAGGGTCATCTAGGAGGAAGAAAAGGTAAATGGTAAGTGACTTACAGATCGTACCACAGCTCATATCTTCTGAAGAAAAGAATAGCTAGGGTAATTGCACAAATGCCAAATGAAAAGGATAACTAGATTCCACTGTTTTAGGTTTAAAGGTATCTTAGTGTATTTCTTGAATAATTCTAGATGTAAGAAAAACAATGCAAAATATGTTATAAACAAGACACTGAAGTTCAAGCATCTTAGAAAATATATAAGTTTATTATAACTTCATATGTTTATATAGATTTAATCACAGCCTATGGGATTAAATGTCTTGTTACCAACAAGAAAAATATTGAGGGGAATTGTGGATCTGTTTCTGCAACTTAACAATAGAATGGAAAAACTGTGAAAGTATTTCAAATGGAATTACTGCCTGTGTCTAGACTTCTAACCAAAACAACTCCTACATTGAGAAAAATATTTTTAAAAAGTTTTATTTAGTCCTTGATAAGAAATTCTTCCTATGTATTTTTTCTTAAAAAGTTTAAAGAAATGCTTAGAAAGTACAGACCATAAAACCATAACAACATGTTAGCAGCAGGTATTACTTAATTTTGGTCTTGACACATGTCTGACCTTCAGGAATAATTTTATAAATACCTTCATTAGAGCCAGAGAATGTCTATAGTAGTCATTCTAGCTATTCATCTGTGGTCAATTCAGAAGGGAAAATGAAAAAATGCCATGACACCATTGAGTAGCTTGAAAGATGAAAATGGGTATGAAAAGGAAACTAAAAATATAAAAAATTAACTTTTCAATACAGTGTAACTATATTATTCACTAACTTTCTAGGACCAGAAGTGACTATATGAAATCCTTACTTCAAGTTAAAATTGATTATCTAACAAAGTAATGAACAAATAAACCCTGCTGCATCGCATTATGGGAAACGTACATAGAATATCATAACCGGAAGAGACTTTAAGGATCACCTTCTCTAGCTAAGTCATTCAACAGATGAAATAGGACCTGAAAGAGTAAGCAATTTACACCACATTCCATATCCACTAATTTAGCAAAAGTTGGATCAAAATTCAATTCTCTTTACTCTCAACCTCTCCCTGTTATCTCTGGCTAATGGTCTTTTGATTACATAATAATCATCCAGATTGTTAATATTAATTTTAACAATAACTTAATTTTAATTCCTCAAAGAACAAAATAATTGAATCATTTTGCATGAGCATGCAAGATATTGAGTTGGCTTCCATCAGACTGATGATATCCTTCCTTGCCACATAGTAAAAGTATATAAATTCCAGAGTATTTTGCTCCCTCAAAAGCATTTACTACATTGTAAATTCTGTGACTCCAAAGGTATTCATAACACACACACACATACATACGCACTAACACATATTTTAGTTTTTACTTACACAGCTATCATGTGATGAATTTGTAGGTCAAGAGGGAAAAATCATGTGGGAATTAGTAAGCTACTATTTCTCAATTTCAAACCCATTGATCTGCATTCCAATTTGATCCTAGTGTTAAGACAGCAAAACCAGTGTCTCCTTTACCAGGTGGTTTCATTTTAAATTCTGTCAGTAGGAAGCCCTATAAAGAGACTGGGTAGCTGGAGGATTAAAGTTAAAGAACTTGTTCTTTTTTGTTAGTTTCCAATTCTTACTTGCATCACTGCTTCAGTGGTTCTTCCTTCTGGCAGAGACCTGTGGTTCCAGTTGCAGCAATTAATTTCCAGCTTTTCTCTGGTTCCTCGTACCAGCTGCACCACATCCATAGGGACAGGAACATCTTAAGACTTATACCCTCTCCCCAGAGGTCTGAGTCCTAGCTCTGGTTGGTTCATTTTCTTAGTTCCTGAAGCATCAGCACCAGCACGGAAACACCTCCTCTCAGAGTTGGGTCTTCAGAACCCCTCCTCCAAGCTTCTAACAACCCACTGCTTTTCTTTGCTTACCCCATCCTAGGGATGGGGTTATTGCTTTCTGTACTTATAATTTCTGTGGAAAGTCACAGTTTTCATTTTTAGCTTTCAATACCTGGCTAAATAAATATTTATATTAATAATTTTTCTGCTGCAATAGCTGCTGTGCTTTCTATTTTCTTGACTGAAACTTAACAGACAGAAATAAAAATTTGACAATGATTGAGTACCTATCATGTATGCATCAGGCCTCACTGATACATTTCTTATTTTTCAAAATTTTCTTCAATATACGTAGTAACTTCACTATTCCTTTTTTAAACATTTTATTTTTTTATCATGATAAATGTATTCTTTAACCCCCATCCACTATTTCATGCACCCCCCCACCCTTCTGTTAACTATCAGTTCGTTTTCTATAGTTAAGAGTCTGTTTCTTGGTTTGTTTTTCTCTCTCTCTCTTTTTTCTTTGCTTGTTTGCTTTCTTAAATTCCACATATGAGTGATATCATTCGGTGCTTGTCTTTCTGTGACTGATCTATTTCGTTTAGCATTATCCATGTTGTTGCAAATGGCAAGATTTCATTCTTTTTTATGGCTAAATAATATTCTCTCTCTCTCTCTCTCTCTCTCTCTCTCTATATATATATATATATATATATATATATATATATCACATCTTCTTTATTCATTTATCTATTGATGGACATGGGTTTCTTCCAATAATTTGGCTATTGTAAATAATGCTGCAATAAACATAAGGATGCATGTATTCTTTGAATTAGTGTTTTTGAGGAGCCTCACACTGTTTTCCACAGTGGCTGTACTAGTTTGTATTCTCATTAACAGTGCAAAAAGTGTCCTTTTTTTTCTACATCCTCACCTACATTTATTGTTTCTTGTGTTGTTGATTTTAGCCATTCTGACAGGTATGAGGTGATATCTCATTGTGGTTTTGATTTGCATTCCCCAATGATGAGTGATGTTGAGCCTCCTTTCATGTGTCTGTTGGCCAACTGTATGTCTTCTTTGGAGAAATATCTGTTCATGTCTTCTGTCTGTTTTTTAAATTTGATTATGTGGGTTTTTTGGTGTTGAGTTGTGTAAGTTCTTTATATCTTTTGGATACTTACCTTTTGTCAGATATATCACTTGCAAATATCTTCTCCCATTCCATAGGTTGCCTTTTACTTTTGTTGATTGTTTCCTTCATTGTGCAGAAGCTTTTTATTTTGGTGTAGTCCCAATAGTTTTTGTTTTTATTTCCCTTGCCTAAGGAGACATAGCTAGAAAAATGTTGCCATAGCATTTTCTTTTTTTTAAACAGCTTTATGAGGTATAATGGATATAAGAAAAACTGCACATATTTAAAGTATACAGTTTGATGAGTTTACATATGTGTGTACACCCATGAAAGCAGCACCAGTATCAAGGTAACAGACATACCTAACACCTCCAAAAGTTTTCTTGTGCCCATTTGGTGTTTTGTTTAGTTGTGTGTGTGCGTGTGTGTGTGTGTGTATCTGTTAAGAATACATAACATGAGATCTACCCTCAACAAACTTTTAAGTGCACAAAACCATACTGTAACTATGGGTACTACATTGAACAGCAGGTACTGTCCATATATAATGGAATACTATTCAGCCTTTAAAAAGAAGGAAATTCTGCCATTTGTGACAACATGAATGAATCTGGAGGACTTTATGCTAAGTTAAATAAGTCAGTCACAGAAGGATAAGCACTGTATAATTCCACTTACATGATGTATCTAAAATAACCGAAATCATAAACACAGAAAACAGAATGATGATTGCTAGGGGCTAGGGTAGTGGGAAATGCAAGTTGTTTAGGGTAAAAAGGCTGCTATGTAAGATGAATAACTACTAATTCCCTTCTAATGGAGAATGAGTTTTAGGATTACAGATCTTGCTCTAATCATAAACAAATGGTTGGGAGATACTGGAATGGGAAGATAACAGGAAAGGCTTAAATCTTTCACTCTCTGCTAAAAATCTTGAAACCTTTGAAATATTAGTTGAGAAATGATAATAATGATAGGTAACCATGAATGAATATTTACTCTGATGTACTCCCTCTTCTAGATGCCTAACACATAATTATTATTAGTTAATGACACATATTGACTCATTTAAACCTCAAAACATCCCTATGAGATATTACTATTATTATCCCTACATTGAAGATGAGAAAACTAATGCACAGAGATTCAAACCAGGTAGTCTGGTTTTGTGTGTGTTCTTAATCACCAGTATGTTTTGCCTTGGGAGGTAAAAGCGTAACAAATACATGTAAGGATAAGCTTATCAATGACACAAACAGGAAGGGCAAATTCCCACAACCTTTTTCTTTACCATAAATAGCTTCCCATTATTTTTCTTATTCAGTTTTTTTCTTCCATCCCTACTAGTCTAATATTCTTAAATCTATCCTTCTCTATATACTAATGATCCTGGAGTTATTCCAAATTTTAAATTGTTGTTTAAGAGCCTTAAAAATTAGGTCCAATTTTCCAAATTCATCTTCACTGCTTTACAACAGGGATTATGCAAGACTTTCTTCAAATATAACCTGGGTAAGCCTGCCCTTCTGGCATTCCTTGTTCTCTTTGTTTGAAATGCCTTTCCCATGACCGTTATATCCTGATATAATAATCAATTATAATTATCCTGATTAAGAAGTTATTCCTGATTGAACAGTCCATACTGATTCAATTCAACTTTTGAGTTCTTAAAGTATTTATTGTCTTTATTGTAGAAATTTATTGTAAGCTATCTTGTATTTTTACCTTTTTCTTTACATAGGTTTCATGTTATTTTTAACTAGATTTCTTAACTCTGTGAGGCCAGAGATCGTGTCATAGATTTATTTGCATCCTGGTAATTTATGGAGTGATTTGCACACCATAATTGCCAAGTAAACATTTATTGTTGAAGAGATGATAAGAATCATACTAAACATCTTAACCCTTCTACTCTCTTGGAGTAGGAGTACAAACTTGAAGAAAGAAACAATGCTAGAAATGAAAAATATAGAGATAATTCATCATATACATCTCTAAGTATATTATAAAATCAAATAAATAAATAAAATCTATTAGCTTGCTCCTGAGAGAAAAAAATATACTATCTTTTTAAGTTTAAAAATCCAGAAGATTGGAAGATCATTTTATTCTCACAAGAGAGTTAATGGATGATCAGATTAAGAACTCCTAAAGCATATCATATGAGACCCTGTCTTAAGAAATATAGGATAGCCAGAGCACTTGGTGGCTCAGTCAGTTGAGCATCTGACTCTTGAATTTGGCTCAGGTTATAATCTTGGGTCATGGGATCAAGCACCATGTTGGGTCTGTACTCCGTGGGGAGTCTGCTTCAGATTCTCTCTCTCCCTCTGCCCCTCCCCCCTGCTCATGGTAAATAAATAAATAAATAAAATATTTTTTAAAAAGACATATTATATAGCCAAAAGCCATCTGCAACATACTATGATTTTTAAGATGACACAACCAATACTCAAACATTCTTGGGTCCACATCTCAGCTCAACCTCTGGTTAACTGTAATAGTAAATAATTTGTTTGCTCTAAGTTGACTCTATTAAAAGAGGATAAATATAACTATTGTATCTACCTTGCAATATTATTTTCAAGATTACATGAGATGATCTGTGAAAATGGTTATGATGGTACCAACACCTAGAAAGTATTCAATTGCTGGTAATTATTTGTTCTTTAGTAATATGAAGTGAGCTGCTTTTCTATATATTAACAAAATAAAATACAGTCTAAGGTGCTATATCACACAGCCAAACCATGATCATTTGTGAGGAAAATTGCAAATAATGTGCAATAATTTCAACATTAAGTGGAAGGGGTTATTCCTCTTGTCTCTTGACCCCAAAGTTAATAACAATTATGGATATGAAACTTTATATTCAAAAGAGAAGTGCTTGGCACTATTAAATGACTAAGCTGATCTTTCCCCCTCACAATCTTCAACACTACCTAGGAGAGAAGTGACACTTTTTTAGAGAGGGTGGAAGTTTTGGGGAGAAATGTGCAGGCATAGAGAGGAGTGTTACCTTTCCCCTTTCCTTCCCTTTGAGTAAGAGAAGAAGGGACTCTCACCTGTGCCACAGGAGAAGGTGCCCAAGATATCTACTGGAAGAGGCTAAGGAAACTCCCTCCTATTCTCCAGCTGCATTTGATGACCTGCAGAAAATTCTAATCTATGTTGTGCTGATATCCAGATAGTAGTATGTGGTACAGTCCACTAAAAACACTTGACAGCATCTTTCCAGAGTTTGGAATGATTAAGATTGAGGACTCCTTCTCAGATGGAAAAGTCTGGAGGTAAGAGAATCTAGGCAAAATAGGAGAGCAATAGAGAGAGGGAGTAGCTCTAGAATCAAGCGTTGTTTCACCTCGGTTTTTTACCTATGTCAAATAATTTTACAGTGTGGAGGTGCCTCCTGAGATTTCTGAAAAACAAAACCACAAGTTTTCCCCCGAATGAATAAGCCCTGGAACACTTGCCATGAAGTAGGGAATTGAACAAAAAATGAAAAGTACAAATATTAGCTAAGTCTTATCCTTTCTTCCTGCCCTGAACTCAGTGTTCTGGATAGTGGGGCAGGGTTGAAAAAGACATAAAAAAGAAGAGATTGAGCACAAGGAAGGAAAGAAAAGACCAAAAACCATGTGTCCCTTCCCTTGTGATTCTAAAATAAGTAGGAGAGCGATGATCACTAGCCTGGCCTTTTTGATACTTAAAAATGACAGAGTTGTTTATAGTTTTAAGCATTTGGAAAGCTATGAAATCTGTCCAAGCTGTTTCCAACGGGTCAGAAAGGGAGACACATAAGAACAGGTTTGAAGGCAGAGAGTAGAATAAGAAAATCTCTTTCTGGGGCGCCTGGGTGGCTCAGTTGGTTAAGCGACTGCCTTCGGCTCAGGTCATGATCCTGGAGTCCCTGGATGGAGTCCCGCATCGGGCCCCCTGCTTGGCAGGGAGTCTGCTTCATCCTCTGACCCTCCCCCCTCTCATGTGCACTCTCTCTCTCTCATTCTCTGTCTCTCAAATAAATAAATAAAATTTAAAAAAAAAGAAAATCTCTTTCTGATCTTACTGCTTTATTCATTTTAATACAGTGTGTCAAGCCCACAATAAATACCTTATGCAATATTATACATAAAAGAATGATATGCTGGGGGTGCCTATGTGGCTCAGTCAGTTAAGCATCTGCCTTCAGCTCAGGTCATGATCCCAGGGACTTGGGATGGAGCCCTGCATCGGGTTCCCTACTCAGCAGGGAATCTGCTTCTCCCTTTTCTCTTTCCCTCTGACTCCCCCTGCTTGTGCTGGTGCTCTTGCTTTATCTCTCTCTCAAATAAGTAAAACCTTTAAAAAAAAAAAGAAGAATATGCTTTTTGATGTATATTGGATCTGATTAAAGATTATGCTTATAACACTGTTCTCATTTACTTGCATTTCAATGTTCCTTGAATGGTAGAAATGAGAGCAGATGTGGGGCTAATCATCTTAGAATTGTACATAATTATATGATCAACTATTCATTTAAAAATATTGGGGCGCCTGGGTGGTGGGGTCTGACTCTTGGTTTCACTTCAGGTCATGATCTCAGGATTGTGAGATCAAGCCCCACATCAGGCTCCGTGTTCAGGAGGGAGTGTGCTTGAGATTCTCTCTCACCCTCTGCTCCTCCCCCCAAACTCTCTCTCTCTCAAATAAATCTTTAAAAAATATATTAATGCAACAGATCTATATTAGGGTCCATAAGTGGATCACATATATAGATGGGTGTATATGTCATTGTAGAACATAGGCTAAAAATTCCTGACCCATACCTATGGTAACCAATGAGGTATCTGGGATTATTTCAAATAATTCAGGGTGAGAAAGTGGGTTGTATATAGATAAAAACAAGATTGTGAATGTATGATAATTGCAGAAGCTGGATGATAGTTGCATGGGGTTTATTATATTACTCTGTTTTCTTAGGTGTATATTTGAAATTTCCCATATAAAATGTCAAAAAAAAAAAAAAAGGCCAAGTACGAGGAGGGAACCTCTTACTACAAAATGCATTAGTGGGCTTCTAAGAAAAATAAAGGAAATATTCAAGAATTTGTCCCATCCCTCAAAAAAAATTCTATATGAAACTGTATACTCTGTCAATAAGAGCACTTACTAAGTTTGGGTCCAGGAGCAGAGTCAGGGAAGATCAACCTGAGACCTCAATTTTAACTGAGTTCTCAAAGGGAGTGGTCCCAACCTTGGGATGGGGGTGGGGTAGACATCTGATGTCTAACAGAAGCAAACATAAACCCTCTCTAGAGATAACATCCCCAAATTGAATTATTTAGCTTTCCAAACTACTTTAAGCAAAACTTAAATTAGATTTATCACAGAAATATACCCTACCTGGCGTTCTTCCTCGGAATGGCCCCAAATGGTCTATTAGTCTACCTGGCTGCCAATTGTACTGTGGCTTTCCTTCAGTAAACTTTACTTTATTCCCCCACATCAGCAGTGACATTAAGGTCACTGAATAAAACTAATTTAATCATGATACACTATAATAGAAAATAAATTACTTAGAACACAAAACAATTTTGAGCATAAATTTTGCAATGATTTTAAGAAGTACTTTTATTGGGGCACCTGGGTGGTTCAATTGGTTGAGCACCCGCCTTCAGCTCAGGTCCTGGTCCCAAGTGTCTTGGGAGGGAGCCCTGCATCTTGGGCTCCCTGCTCAGTGGGGAGCCTGCTTTTCCTGTCCCTTTGCCCCTCTCTCTGTCTCTCCCTCCCTCTGCTCATGCTCTTGCTCTCTCTCTCTCAAATAAATAAATAAATGGAGTCTTTAAAAAAAACTTCCTTAAAAAAGTACTTTTATTTTCATATATTAAATTTAAGCTACTTAGCAAGTACCTCCTAAATTTTCATTTAAATGTCCAAAAAATGATGAAAAATATCATTGCCTAAAAAAATCAGCATGTCAGGTATAACAATGGATGAATTAAACATATTAAAACTCATACTGGGTGAAAATAAACAATATAAAAGAGATATATGATATTGGGGCTGGCCCACTTGGTAGAGCGTGTGACTCTTGATATTGGGGTTGTAAGTTAAAGCCCCACATAAGGTGTAAAGATTACTTAAATGTGAACACTTAAAAAAAAAAAAAAAGAAATACATGGGGATGCCTGGGTGGCTCAGTTGGTTTAGCATCTGCCTTTGACTCAGGTCATGATCTGCAGTCCTGCATCAGACTCCTTGCTCAGCAGGGAGCCTGTTTCTCCCTCTGCCTGCTGCTTCCCCTTCTCTCTCTCTCTCCCCCTCCTTTTTCTGTCTCACAAATAAATAAATAAAATCTTAAAAAAAAAGAAATACATGATGTCTAAAATATTTATGCATACTAATTAAAATAAAAACACAGAATTTGGAAAATACACCAAGGCAGAATGGACATAGTGGGAAAGAAAAGAGAGGCAAACCAAGAAACAGACTCTTAACTATGTAGAAAAACTGAGGGTTACTAGATGGGAAGTGGGTATGGGATGGTTAAACAGGTGATGGGGACTAAGGAGGGCACTTGTTATGAGGACTGGGTGTTATATGTAGGTGATGAATCACTAAATTCTATACCTGAAACTATTATCATACTGTATGTTAACCAACTGGAATTTAAATACAAATTTGGAGAAAGAAAAAAAGTGCAGTTAGATTAATAGTTAATTAAAAAAATCCACCTAACATATTTAAAGACTATTGCCACGTAATTGTAGTGGTAATCTTTAATAAAATCATTCGTCGTTCTCTCCATTCTCATCACCAATGCGTGCATACACACATAAACACATACTCTTGCCAAGCTTGTTTCCTAAATACAGATCACCCCACTGCTTCCAAGGCCACAGTTATAGTGAGGTTGCTTAACAGGCTGGTATTGTTATCTAATAAGGAGGCTACATGCTGTATCCATGCTCTGGGAACATGGCCACGCAGAGATCCTGTCTCACTTCAGTGGCTACCTGAGACAGATCTGGTAACATAAAAAATGCATGATTTAAGGCCCTTTAGAGTAGACCTTACCAATGAAATATGGGTGATAGGAAGGAGTGGGTAGGGGACACGTTCTTTCCCATCTTTTCTCCTGGATGTCGTATTCCATCAGGCCTCTGAAGATGCCTTGCAAAACCAAAAATTAACCTCACTCATTACTAGGCTGAAGCCATTCAAGAACATACCTCCTTATATTTACTTTCCTCCATCTCTGCCTCATTTTATCTCTTTGAGTCTGCCACACTGGGATTGCATTATCCAAGTGTGCATCTCTTTCTAGGAAAACACAGAGCTAAGCCTATGACAAAGTAAGCATTTTTCTGGATGATTACATATTAAGATATATATTAATGTCTGCTATATTCATGTATCATGGAGAAAGAAAAAATCCATAAAAATCCCAGTAAATGCCAGATATAAATTCAATAAAAGCCAATATACATTTTTAAATAATGAATCATATAAATAATTTAAAATCCTATCAAGAGTTTTATTTCCACAAATGAATTTTTTTTCAAACCAACTGCCAACACAATTTTAAAATGAGGTCACACTAAATTATTCTTATTAAAATTAGAACCAACACTGGAATACCTACATGTATAACCATGTTACATTATTATATAGGCACTAGCTAATGAAATCCTCAGGGAAAAACAAATGAGTTATACTGGCAAGATCATGTAATTAAACTCTAAAATGAATATATGTAGATATAAGAATATATAGTACTATGTGAAAAATATCAGGAGTGATATGTAGATTAATGGCCCCTCAAAAATGGTCATGTCCTAACTCTCAGAACTTATGTGTATGTTACATTACATGGTGATGTAGGAATTAGGGTTGCAGATAGAATTAAGGTTGCTAGTCAGCTGACCTTGAGATGGGTAGATGATCCTGGATTTATCCAGGTAGACTCAGTGTATTCACAGGGGTTCTTACAAGGCAGAAGGTTCAGTGTCAGAGTCAGAAGGAGATCTGAAGATGCTATAAGACTGGCTTTGAAGATGGAAGGAGGCCCCAAGTCAAGCAGTACTGGCAGCCTATAAAAGCTGGGAAAGACAAGGAAACTAATTTTTACCAAGAGTCCCCAGAAAACAGTGGAGCCCCACCAACACTTTGGGCTCAGTGAAATCCATTTTGGGCTTTGGAACTGTAGAATTGCAAGATAAATTTGAGTTTTTTCAAGAGACAAGTTTATTACAACAGCAAGAGGAAATAGACATAGCAAGTATGAGAGGTATGATTCCATTTTTATATATAAAAGCATAATACATCAGGGTAATAATATTACACACGATTTTAAAATCCAATCTTTTTAGATTCATTTGTATTTTCCCACTTTAAAGAACATTTATAATGGCTACATAAACATCTAGATCTCTATGTAGTATGATGTTAGGGAATAAAAATAACATGTAAAGTATTTATGATATTTAGGTAGAAAAGCAGACACAAAAGCATTTAGAACTTATTGGAATATCTAAATGTGGAGAGATACACACATGCAGAAGAATTTAAAGATACATAACAACCAACCATGTTATTAGTCATATTTTCAGATAAGTCATATTTTCCAGTTCCAAATAATCTTTTATTTGCTAAAGTTTTCAAAATTTCTACAATATGCCTGCAATACATGTAAAATGCTCAGAAAAAGTAATAAACATTATTCTTATTTCAAATATAACTTGGGTTTTATAAACTACTCATAGAAGATGATGCAAGAGACATTAATAAACTATCTTTTAAAATCAAAGATTGATATGTGAAAATTAATGTTTCCAAATTCTCCATAGCAGAAAGGTGCACAACATATTTCAGCACAGTATTGGTAATGTCCAACATATTTTTGATCTAATTGTAAAGAAGAAAACGTATGTACAGATCATAAGAAAAGAGGTGGTAAAAATAATTTCACAGCTTGAGTCAAAAAAAGTTGGAATTAATAAAAATGTTCACATGTATTCTAAATACAATTTGAAAGGCAGACACATTAAATTAGGTAACACCTTCATTATTTTTATGTTAACAAATTTGAAGGGAAAGAAATTAATTACAAACAACTAATCTCTGAAGGCTCTAAGCAGGAGTGAACCTGATTTTCTAGACTTGTCTTCCATTTTTCTACTCTGCGTTTGTATTAGTATTATATTGCTGTGTAACAAATGATCACAAACTAAATGGCTTAATACAACATAGATGTATTGTCTCGTTTTTTTTTTTTTTGTGGGTTAGAAATCTGGGTATAGGTCCTGTGGTTTCTCTGCTTATCATCTCATCAGGCTGAAATCACAATAACAGCCAATCCCTGTTGTTATCTGAGCTCCTCTTCCAAGCTCACTTGTTATTAGAATGCAGTTCTTTGCAAATATAAGACTGATGCCCCATTTACTTGCTGGCTACCAGTTTGGGACTCCTTTGAGCTCAGAGATGTCACCTCAGGTCTTTGCAACATGGGCTGCTGCCATAGGCAGTTCAGAACATGGTTGTTTGCTTCTGCAGCAGGCCAGCAGGAGGAAAATCACTGCTACTGAGAATCTGACTTATTTTAAGGATTGACCTGATTAGGTCAGGTGCACCCAGGTTAATCTTCCTTTTGATTAATTTAAAGTCAACTAATTAGGGACTTCATTTACATCTGCACTTGTCTTTATAGCAACACCTAGATTCATGTTTGGGGAAATAACTGGTTGAATATATGTATACCAGGGCCAGAGACTCTTGGGGACCATCTTAGAATTCTACCTACTACATACTCTTGTCATTAATCTATTTACTATTTCTTCAAAAGGTCCCAACCTTTCTCACCTCTATTATGCCTGGCCAGTGCCATCCTCTGAGTTGAAATGTTCTTAACCTGTTTTAGTAAAATTTGTAAAATTATATTTAAATTTTAGTAGCTTTATTGAGATATAATTTATATACTACATAATTTACCTACTTAACATGTGTAATTCAGTGGTTTTTACTATATTCAAAGAGTTGTGCAATCATCACCACAATTAATTTTAGCAAATTTTCATCACCTCAAAAAGAAACATGGTATACATTAACATCAATCTTCATTATCCCCTTCCAGCCCTATGCAACCACACTATACTTCCTTTCTCCATGTATTTGCCTATGTGGGCATTTTCTTTAAATAAAATCATATCATATGCAATTTTTGTGATCAGCTTTTTTTACTTAGCATAATGTTTTCAAGGTTCATCCATGTTGTAGCATATATCAGTACTTCATTCCTTTTTATTGCTGAATAATATTCCATTGTATGGATATACCAGTTTTTGTATCCATTCATCGGTTGATGGAGATTTGTTATGAACATGCTGTTATGAACATGTACAAGTCTTTATGTGAACATAGGTTTTCATTTCTCTTGGGTATGTACCTAGGAGTGGAATTGCTGGATCACACTGGGACTGTTGAATCTTTTAAGGAACTACAAGATTATTTTTTCAGAACAGCTGTACTGTTTGTATATCTACCAGCATTATATAAAGGTTCTAATTGCTCTGCATCTTTCTCAATACTTATTATTATATGTCTTTTTGATTATAGCCATCCTAGTGGGTATAAAGTGGTGTCTCATTGTGATTTTTATTTTCATTACCTTAATGGCTAATGATGTTGAACATCTTTTCATGTTTAGAACCATCAATTTTTAAAGTCCATCTCACATGCTACCTTCTGCAAAATGTCTTTTCTAATTCTGTTGGCCAGGTATGACTTCACTCTGACTTGTAATAGTACTCTGCTGTGGAACTTAGTTAATTACTTTGATATGTAAGATACTATGCCAAAAGTAATTAAAAACATGTTTGTGAAGCAGATATTCATAACTGGTCCCCAAGAAATATATGACATGTCAAGTAGATAAAACATGTGCATTCAGATCATATTGCATAGTTTTGTTTTTCCTTTCTGATTTGTAAAATCGGTAGCATGGAATTGCTATTTTATGGTCCAGTGACATGAAACAAGTCAACAAATATTCATAGAATAGAACTCTAGTCCAGCCTAAATTTTGTGTAATTTTGTGGTTACTTTAAGGAGAAACTCAGGTAGCAAATCTCATCACTTAAAAATGCTGCTGTAAAAAAAATATATTGCTGATTTTTCCTCTTGAAATCTTCAAACTTGTGGGTGAAATTTTAAAATTTTATTAAAACAAATTAGCTCAAACTACCTGATCATCTATCTCTTCCTCTCATATGCACAAATTCATATATAATATTCTGGAAGAGAATTATCTCAAAATGGCCTCATTCATTTCTTATGAAAAATGCAAACTGCTAGAAATTTGATCTCATTTGAATATTACATTCAACCTTCAAACTCAAGCTTAAACATCACCTTTATGAAGGCTTTCTGTTTTTTTTTTTTTAAAGATTTGTTTATTTATTTATTTGAGAGAAAATGAGAGAGAAAGAGCACATGAGAGGGGGGAGGGTCAGAGGGGAGAAGGATGCGGGACTCGACCCCGGGACTCCAGGGTCATGACCTGAGCCAAAGGCAGTTGCTTAACCAACTGAGCCACCCAGGCGCCCCAAGGCTTTTTGTTTTTGTAAAGCAGTTGATTAATCCTTCTTTCTACTCTAGCTATACTATATTTTAGCTCCATAATGTCAATCATCATGTTGAATTGTGCTTAGCTATTGTCAGCAAAAATTCCTGTCCTTTTCAAGGGTTATTCTAGCTGGACTAAGAATCAAATTGACTTGAGACAGATAAGCAGGAGAAAATCAAATTTAATAGCATACATATGGGGAATCCATATAGACATGGAGATTCCAAAGACATTTGGGCAAAATGAGGCATATATGTCGTTCTGAACTAAGGAGAAAGGAGGAGTCTAAGACTTCAGAGGAAAGAAATGCCATTCACAGGAGGATGAAAAAAGAGTAAATGTTTGGTAAACAAATGTTTGACTTGCCATACAGATGGGTTATTCCGACAAAATTTATTTTTGGTACTAACCTTTATTTTGGAAAGACCCTTCAATTTAGGTTCTCCTATATAGTTAAGGGAGGAGCAAAAGTTTCTCTTGAGCCCACAGGGTTTTGATTGCATTCAGTTCAGAATAATCTTTATGCCAAAGTAGCCCATCTTGGGGTGGTGGCCTACCATCAAGCCCCTACACTATTTAAGCCTGACTTCCTACATAAAACTATAAATTTCTCTAAGCTTTCGACCATGCTGAATCTCTTTGTATATTCAGTTTCCAGCTCATAAAACTTGTATTATAAAATCAATTTGACCAGATATTATGAATTTTAGATAATTCAGTGAACCATCTATTAGCATTAGAAAGCAAGTGGTATATGTAAACTGTTTCTGGTATATGTAAAATGTTTCTATAGAATCTGGAAAAGTAACCATTGCAAGCATTTTAAGGTTTATTTTGTTTTATATTATGCTTTCTCCTAAAAAGGAATGTTATTTTGATTATTTAATATACAGCATCTTCATTCCTTTAATTTGGTTGATTAAAATTACCTTTTCACCATTAACAATTATGTTTGAGGATTTTTAAAATAAATTATTTTTGTTGCTCATTTTAAATGAATTATTTAAAATTAACTGTTATTTCATTTAAAAACTGTCATTGGCAGAAAGAAACATTAAGGAGTCAAACTTAAAATAAATATATATTTTTATAGTGTTTAAATCAATATAACCTCAAAGAGATAAATACAATTTCTGTGAAAATGTATTTTAATAGAGTTGTGTAGAATTGTCTCTATAACATAGGAAAATCTGTGAAATGATATTTTTGTAATTTCCAGTCATTTATTTTTTGCCAGAGTTTGATATCTTTCTATAATAATCTTTTTGTGAAACAAAGGACATCCCATTTAAAATGATACTTGTAGTTCATAAGAATTAGAAAAATCCAAGTGATAATATTTAAATCTCTTTATTACTTCTATGGCTTGAACCTAAATCAATGCCCAGTGTTCTCTAGGACATTTGTTTTAAGCCCATGGTAGGTAAGTCACCTAACCACTGATAGAAGTTCTTCCCTTGACCAAACTAGTCAGGCTCCTCTGAACTCTTTTCTTGACTAGGCCCTGACTTTGGGATTTTGTAATCATCTTTTTATTCTACAATTTTAGGAAGCATCCTACTAAGTTGGTTTAGATAGTCCCCCAGCCTTGATGTCTGATCATTCTTCAAATCTGTCTGGGTTTCTCATACTCCATCATCCATCTGTAATATATGATCACCCTGGCCTGCATTCAGCAAGAACCTTGTTAGATCCTCCTTACCTCTGATGTTTCCTCTCAGTAATTTTTTTCCACTGATGGCCACTCTGTTCCTTGGCTATAAATTCCCACTTTTCTTTAATGTTTTCAAAGTTGAGATAGCTTTCTCTACCCTGCTACAAAATCCATTGTAATAGTCCCCCTGAATAACTTCTGCCTTACTAACTTTAACAAGTGTCATAAATATTTTTTCTTTAACACCACTCTAAACCTCAAGTTGGTTTCTTGTTTGGTTTGTTTGCTTTTCTATCTTTAAAAGCAAGTGACTTTTTTTAATTGCCCTTCCATATCTAACATGTATGATCTTTGTGTTAATTTTTAAATCACTTTATATGGAAGACCTTGGTAGGTATTCTTCATATTAGATTTAAAAAAGAGAAAAAAGAAGCAGCTCATTCTAAAATAATGTCTAATCTGTGCTATGTTGTACTTTATACTTCAACAATGCTATAAAGCTGTTAGAATACTGTATTGCAACTGAAAATGAACAGATCATCAAATTAAAAATTAAAAAAAATAAACCTTTATTCCAAGCCACAAGGCTAGTAAATAACTCAAGGTTTAACCTCAAGGCTCTTTCTCTGTTTCTATAACCCATTATATATATATATCTCTGGCAAGTTATCTTCATTTTCTATTCAAAAATCAGAGCCCAAGTTTAATATAAATGTGAAATATATGATATATTGAGTTCTAGATTATCTAGGACATCTTCCCCATCCCTCTTTCCCCACCCCCAGTTTTAAACCCAGCTTTACTTTTAGCAAAATGTATCTAAATTTTACCCCAGCGTCATATTCTAAATTGCTCCCCTAGCATTGTCATACTACAAATACTCTTTTGGACCCTACATTTAAGTGAAAATGCATATTTAGATAATTAAAATATTTTGACACAGTCAGAAGTGCCAAGATTGAAGAAGTAATTGCTAGGGGCACCGTAAAGTGTTACTTCCATTGGCTTTTTACATGTAACTCCATAGAAGCTGTATTTCACTCAACCAGTGATTAAAAACGTGATATTATGAAAGCACTAATGACTGCCTTCTACCATCCTGTGTTAAAGTCTGTTAATTGCTTTATTTTGAATCCCTGTGGTTTGGTTAATTGAGGTGATCAAAATTCTTTGAAAATCTTACTCTTGCCAAACTTGGCTTTTGATGAGTCATTTTGAAATAAGTTGGGTGCCACTATGTAACCCCAACAAATAGAGTCTTAGCCCACCAGGTGTCCCTGCATTGGAAGGCTTGGGAACTCCCAAGGTCTAGAGGCTGAATCTTTGGATGCTTCCCAGGAGAATCCTGGAATCAGAGTATAAAAATGTAATTTAATATTATGTAAAACTATACTTTTCAAAACTACCTCCTAAGACATTCTAAGAGTCATGATGCAATACTGATAGCCAATTCTAGTGTGCTTATGTTCCCAGATATCTGGGAATTCAGGCAAGGAAAAGAAACATACTTCACAAAAATATTCACTTGAAAAAAACAAAAAAATTACCAGTTGATATATAAGGTCATCTGAAATTTGACTGAATGTAATTTTTAGTCATATTTACCACTTTGAAAAACTATGTAAATAAAATATAACATAAATTTGGGCATGGCAATGCTTAAAAAGTAGAGAACAAGTAGGAACGAATAAAGACAATTTCCAGATGATTTTAAGTTATGATTGAGCCCAAAACCCAAGTTCCTGGCAACATTTTTGCCCACAAAATAAAATGATAAACTATAACTTTAAGTCATGACTTGGAAAGGATAATTCATTCATGGAGTAGAACAGTGTTTCTCAATATTTTCAAATATGAGACCCCCTTTAACTATCAAAAATTTTGAAATAACCAAATGATAATTGTCACTCTTTGGGAAATATATTGATTCTTAATGGACTTTAAAAAATATGAGGAAACTACTATTAACAGTAGTAGTAAAAAAGTAGTAAATGCTGAGCAATAGTAAATGCTTTGGTGTTCATTACACTGTATCTATCTATCTATCTATCCATCTATGAAATAGAGTATATATTTCAGTAACTCTTTTTATTCAAGACTATGGATAAAATTTGCTGCACAAACCACTTGAAATAAATCTATGACTCTCCAGAATTATTCTTCCCACTGTTTGGTATCTAATGTTGTGGAGAACACAGTTGAACTGGTTTCTAGCTTAACTTTTGAAAATAATTATTTTCAGAACAAGCAAGTCAATTAACATCTTTGTGATATACTTTACTCTCTAGGTTTAATTTTCTTCCTTACCAAATTAAAAGTCTGGATTACAGGATTTTGAGAATCTTTCTATCATTTCCTTTTGATACATTAATCCATTTTTATAATTTTTAAAAAATGTTGAGATATTTCTTGTTATTATGGTAGTGTTATGACATGAAAATTGAAGATTTGGATATTGACTCACATTCTTGGATTGATTCCTTCCTAGAACAAAGTACATTTTGTTTCAATTATTTGTATATTTTAAGTAGAAATGTTATTCGACCTGAGGTATCAAGAGCTTTGCTTAAATGTGGCATCGTTGGTCACCTAATTTTTAAAAGAATATCCATTATTTTCTAAAAACTATTTCTAAAAACATAAAAATACCAGTACCCTGATACAGGGCACTTCCTTTTCACTGCCACAGTCTTCATTCCTATGCCTGAAATCTACCTTATCCTTCAGTTCTATCAAAAATATCACCTGTTGGAACTCAGTCATGGCCTCTTAGCAGTAAACTTAAAAGGTTATGATAGTTCTCATCTTCTCTTTTGCACTTCAGAAATATCAGACATGGAATGGATTTTACTTCAAATGATTAAAAATGTGCTGTTTGATCTTGGTTCCAGATGGACTAATTCTGAGTTCCTAACAACAGAAAGTATAACTTTGTAATTTCTCATTGCGTTTCAATACTGATTTTTTTAAAAAATTATTTAAAACGTATTTTATCAATGTCAATTGTGCCTTTTACACAATACTAAATTTTAGGAAAATGTCATTTCAGTTAATGTTCAAGGATGCTTGAATGCCATAAAGAAATACCAACTACTATTAGTGATAATAATAATACTGGATTGTACAGTGAAATTAGCAATGGAATGGAAACCTTGGAGCCTAATTTATATTTCCAACTCTTATAGAAATTGAGAGTGCTATTTTTGGTTGGTCATTTAAGTTTTCCAGAGATGTCTGATCCTTTATATGCAGGTGGGGAGGCTGGGCCATATAGTTTCTAGATGCAGTCCTGTAATTGAAAGAAAGAAAGGAAGGGAGGGAGGAAGGAAATGAGTAGGTTGATAAAAATGATTCTTCATGGAGATATGTATTAAAATTGATGTATCAGCAGAACCCCCTTCTTGTTTCTTCTACCTCTCCTTCCATGCCTACAATGCCAAATCAGCTCTCTTCTTTGTTTCTTTTGGACAAAGAATGTAAGGAACAAATTTCATCAGTGTTTGAGAAATGTACTTCCTTAAGTTCTGCCCTTTTCTCCTTTGCTCTCCCTTAGCTCTTCTTTGGTTTGTTGGTTTATTTCAATCCCCCAGCCAGTTTCCCTTCTTTATTTCTTCCAACATAAATAGAAAGAGAACTTCTAAACACATATTCTTATGTTCTCTCTTCTCTCAAAGTAAAAGAAGATCTAAAGGAGCAGGCTGGGTTGGTGAATGATGAATGGTTATGCTCATCAACATGTACACTCTTGTGCCTCTTCAGCTCTTTGCACACTGAATGCTGCTCATCACAAGGGCATTTATTGAGCTCATGAAAGCCGATGGATGGAAGCTGGCAACATCAATCCCCTGGCTTCCAGCTTCCTCCTCTGTTGCAATGAGTCCCATTTCCCTGATGCACTTGAGAAAATCAGTTTTTATTGGCTAAAATTTTGCCAATAAATTTGCTTTTGCTTCAGAGCTCTTTGCTTCAGAGATCACAAAACTGCCTTGGGGGGGAGAAAATGTGGTTTGATTATTTTCCCCTTAGATGCAGCTTTTGAAATAGTCTGACATGATAGGTTTTTCTTTATCTACATTATTTTTTTTGGGGGGAAGAGCCAGTTAAAAATATAAAATCTAGGGGCACCTGGGTGGCTCAGTCAGTTAAGCATCTGCCTTCGGCTCAGGTCTTGATCTCAGGGTCCTGGGATCGAGTCCCACATCAGGTTCCCTGTTCGGCAGGGAGTCTGCTTCTCCCCCTGCCCTCTGCGGCTCCCCCTTTACGTTCTCTCTCTCTGTCAAATAAATAAAAATCTTTAAAAATATATATATGCATTTATATAATCTATATATGTACTAGAAAGCTACATGTTACTTAAAACATAAAGGAAATAAACAAATAGAAAACAGAGCCTTCATAAATGCATTTATTAACACCAGCAACCACCAGCCCTTAGAATCTGCCCATTAGTGATGGGCACCGCATCCATGTTAAATACACAAAACAAAAGAAGACAAAAGGCCCTTGTGACCTGATTAAGTATTGTGGGTGAGAGAGTAGAGTAACATAAACAACAGTTCCATTTGATTGGAGGGGACCCTTTCCATCTGAAATAGTCAAATATTTCAAAACATCTAAAACTTCCTTCTGGCACAAGGTTGCTTCATGAAAGATGCTGACTCATTTCCGTGAATGATGATAATCAAACTGCATTAGTCAGCCTGTTGGGTGATATTAATTCATATTCAAAAAAAAAAGGAAGAAAGGAGAGAAGAGATGAAGAGACAAGAGGAAGCAAACCTGGAAATGAAGGAAGGCTGTAAGCCTGAGCCAGAGTAACTCAGAAGCGTGCAACACAGCCAGTATGTATGCTATTTCCAGATTTCTCATGCAAAACACAAGTTATGAAAATAGGATTTTATTCACCAGGATGAATATGCAGATTGTCAGAAAAGCAATAACTGCATTGAAAGCCATTGCTATGGATGAAAGCTTCTAATCCAGCTCTCATATTTTTTACTGGGATTCGTTGACACCTAAATGAAAACCTATTCAATAGAAATTGTTAACATTTATGTATCCTGAAAAGCAAAAACATGGGCATTATAATCTTGGTTCCTAAAGTATTTTCTTTCCCTAAGGTGACATAAGTCCAAATAAATACACAAGAGGGCGCCTGGGTGGCTCAGTTGGTTAAGCGACTGCCTTCGGCTCAGGTCATGATCCTGGAGTCCCTGGATCGAGTCCCGCATCGGGCTCCCTGCTCGGCAGGGAGTCTGCTTCTCCCTCTGACCCTCTTCCCTCTCGTGCTCTCTATCTCTCATTTGCTCTCTCTCTCAAATAAATAAATAAAATCTTAAAAAAAAAATACACAAGAGAAAATCAGTACCAAAAACATTATGGGTCTAGACATCTTTGACCTAGTTCTTAAATGAATTGAACTTGGTTCATTTGTATTATTTATTCACCCATGCATGCCATCAATATTCATTAGCCCTTACTTTGTGCAATGAATTGTTTTAGTGTTGCACAGTTGTATAATACTGAATAAGATACATCCCTGTCCTCTCTGAGCTTACATTCTATTGGAGACAGACAAAAAAATAAATAGTAAACAAATAAATAAAATTAGTACATGAACTGCTGAGTTCTCAGTGCAGGAAAACACTCTAGGTACTTTACACAGAAGAGGTTTAAAACAGAAATTAATAGAAGTACAAAGAAAAATAGCTTGATAGACTGAAAAAAATGAAAATCAGAGGCTTACTACTGGTGTTCTTACATTCCATAGCACTCCAGGATTGTTCAGCTGCACTCCAGAAGCTAGTTTTGCACCACTATTGCCTCTGACATTCATAAAACTATAGAGTATACACTGAAACACAAAGTTCAGTCTTTTCAGTAATGTCTTGGTATTCTCATCTCTACAAACTTGCTTATCAACAAAAGCAGCAAGAACATCGCATGTACCTCATTTCTATTTCCCAAATATCTAAAAACAATTAGTTTCCCCCAGAATCCTAGTGCAAAGGAGTCTAAGAAATACAGATTTCAGCTTACCAATATAGAAAGGCAACCTAGGGGTGTGGCAGGGTTTGCAGGGTTTGCAGGGTTCTTGTCTCGCCGAGTTGAAGAATGAGTCTTGTAGACACAAAAGTGTGGAGTGATAGTTTATTAAGTGAAGGTGGGAATGGAAAGAAAGCGCTCTAAAATGAGAGGGGTCCCTTTGTGGTTGCCAAATGTTGTAGTTTTGGAATGTTGGTGAGGTCCAGAGCCGATGGCCAAGAAAGAATTCCTTAGACATCTTTGGTGCAAAAAGGTGATTTTATTAAAGCAGGGGGACAGGGCCCATAGGCAGAAAGAACTGCACTGGAGTCATGAGGAGTGACCCATTATATACTTCAAAGTTGGGAAGGGTTTAGGGATAGTGCAAGTCACTACAGAGTTTTGGAAGCAAAGTTTCTGGGACCTTGATGGGGCTAGCTATTGTTAGGAAAAGGTCATTTAACACTGTCTAATAAAACCTTCATCATGAGACCCTTCCGATGTATATCACTGGGTCATACGCTTGGGGGATGAATACCAACATGTATCTTGGAGGGTAGAGATAAAGGAAGTTTCTAAAGGAATTTTTGTGTTAAAGTAGACTCACAGAATCCTGGGGTCAGGCTAAGATTGAGTTTTGCCCTTAGCAAAGTGTCAACATCCAAGCAGTTGAGTCCCTAGGGGAAGGTCACTCTGCCTGTTTCAAGGACTTGTCAATGGGCTGTAAGTAGTTAGGAAATTTAATAATTTTTCTTCTGCCTTTGTTTTCCACATCAGAAGGAGTGCAGATTGGAGGCTAAATGGACCATTACACAGAATTCCTTGCATTGCAGGTAGAAATAAATGGTATAAGGAAGTAACTTGAGTAATGTGATAGAGAACAAAATGTCAGAGTTAGGAGATTACTGTGAAAGACTGGTCAGAGCAGGTTCTTTGAGAAACTGATATTTAGTCAGAGAGCTGAAAAATGGTGCTAATGTTAGTCATTTGAATGGCTGGTGAAATAACTGCAAAATAATGAGCAAGTGCAGAGATACTGTGTTGGGAAGGGCATACCTGAGGAAGAGAAAGAAGCTAAGTGTGGCTCACATGCAATGAAGTAGGAAAGTGAGGCATGAAAGTATCAAATGAGGAGGGAAGGGCAGGTAGAAGTAAAATCATTCTGGACCTGAAAAGCCATAATAGAGCAATGGAGAACTATTGAAAACTTTCAAGCAGGATAAGAAAATGATCTGATTTGCATTCTAAATATACAACTGACTATAAGTGCTACTCAGACCATGCAACTGAGGTGGTTCAATAACTGAGACTGGAAAACAAATTAGGGGCTCATGTGATAGTCTGCTCTGACTGAGACAGACATATTGTAGGTGAACTAGAGGAAAACAATGGTATTCAAGGCATAGCACAGAGTGGGACTGACAGAAAATGATGAGGTACTCCATGGGGTGAGGCAGAAGTATTGGAAAGAGAGGATCAAAGAATGGCTTGTAAAAATGCACTCTACTTTCCAGTCTGTTCCACATTGTTGCTTCTCACCTTTTGGCCCCCCCTTTTTTTTCCTGCACTTACCTCTTGAACCTGTAGCTGATGTCTCTCCTTTCATTCTGACTTTGGCTCTCCTTCAGGACTGCAGTTATACTTACTCTTTGGACTGAGACTGCTTCTAATGCATTACAGTAACAACCTAGTTTAGTCCAGTCTTATCCACCCATCGTGTTAACCCCTGGGAGCAGCCACTTTACCCAAATGATTTGCATTTGAAAGCTGATGACTTTGGGGGGCAATGGCATATTTTATTTATTTTATTTTTTAACATTTTATTTATTTATTTGACAGAGACAGAGATAGTAAGAGCAGGAACACAAGCAGAGGGAGTGGGAGAGGGAAAAGCAGGCTTCCCGCCAAATAGGGAGCCCGATGTGGGGCTTGATCCCAGGACCCCGGGATCATGACCTGAGCCGAAGGCAGATGCTTAACGACTGAGCCACCCAGGTGCCCCAATGTGATGGCATATTTTAAAAGACTTTTCTCCATTTCCTAATTCTTAAAGAGCATAGATTTCAAAAATAAGTAAAATGATTCCTAAACCATTTGTTCAGTAAATCTTTTGTTCTATAAGATACTTGACCAATGAATGCATTGCCTTAGGGTTTCTTGATATGGAAGTGGGTGACCAAGGACTTTTGTCCTCCTTTCCCCAGACTGACAACAAATATGTTTACATCCACTCTGTCAAATATCACTGCTCAATTCACTGGAGGGAAATGACATGTGTATAGTTTGAAAATAGCAGAATTTGAGAAATTTTCATTGGTTAGTCAGTTATAGTTTGTTGGCCAGGCTCTGGCAAAAAAAAAAAAAAACATCTTGAGAAAACACTGACAGGAAAGACATGAGGCTCCAGGTCACTGAAAATGCTCTTAGATGACAGAATAAATCACAGGCACAAGCAAACACTGCAGAAATAAAGGTAATAGCAAAGTTGAGAAAAACAGATGTTATGTTGACCTCAGTTCATCAGAATCAAATAACTAATTTGCTTACCATCGTCTAGTACTTTCAAATGGTCCCTGAGGAAGCCGGGAGTGGCAGTGAATATGTAAACCAGATACCTCCAGATTTTAGTGAGGTACAGTTTGGGAGAACAAAAGCAGTCCCCGTTGGAATGCAAAGAAGACAATGCTGCAATAACATTAGCATAATGTATGGTCCCAGCTGACGGTATTCCTAGGCAGCTAACTAAAATATGGGGAAATAACCATGTTCATTTTCTCTCCATTTCACTGCTTGATTGAAACACAGAGCCATTGATAACTCAGCTGACAGGCAGGAGGGACCTTCCAGCACAGTGGGGAAGAGCTGAAGCATTGTCAGTAATGCATGCACTTCAGCAGTCAGAAGCTCAGGTCCTGAGCTAATACACATTCAGGTCTAGATCCTCACACACCTAGAGAAAGTTCAAGTAGCTAATCATAGTGTTCAGTCCTAAAAATCACATTAAGTTACTTGCTTGAAGGCTGGAAGTCGAATGCTTAGGCTTATGTAATCTTGGTCCTATTCCTTTTAACTTCTGAGTCTCAATTTCCTTCAATTTTTGTAAAACTTATAAATATGAATATACATATAATCTAATTCAATGAAGAAAAGATTAAATTATGTAGCATGCATAAAAGTTCTTGCTTTATCATAGGCATTCAGCAAATTTTAGATTTTCTTCTGTCTTTGGAGCAAACACTAGTTGGTTATGGAGCATGAGTTTTAGAGTTAAAACCACCAGCTCAGTAGGGGTCAGAACATAGGCAAACTATTGAAAGTATTTAGCCTCAGTCTCTTGAGAAATAATTACAATGTCTGGTTATTATATGATATGATATTATATGATAGGATACAGATATTTTAAGAATTAGATAAGCTGATCTATTTCAGACACTTAGCATTATACCTGAGTAAACATTCAATAAATTGCTATTAGAGGAATGGATGAATGAATGATATTAATATTTCAACTGAAATTTAAATACTAGCTATTTGGATCATTTTGATCAATTCACCCCAATAAATGTATATTGTCATCTCTGAGCCTCAATTTTTTCATCTGTAAAATGCAGGATTTAGATTAGATGAGCAATTCTCAAACACTCACATGTGAAAGAACCATCCAGAGACTTTGTTAAAAAATAAGATTCCTGAGCCCCATGTGAAAAAAATCTTTATTAAGTCTATGGTGAGGCCCAGTAATCATACTTTAAAAAGCATCACAGTTGCTTATGGTACAGGTGGACCAAAACCAAATATTTTAAAAATAAAAATCTGAACTAAGATATCTCCTGGTTCTAAAATTCTCTCCTTTATTTTCATCCCCACAAATTATTTCAAAAAAGGCTTTCTGCTGGGCACCTGGGTGGCTCAGTTGGTTAAGCAACTGCCTTAGGCTCAGGTCATGATCCTGGAGTCCTGGGATCAAGTCCCGCATGGGGCTCCCTGCTCGGCAGGAAGTCTGCTTCTCCCTCTGGCCCTCCCCCATCTCGTGCTCTCTTTCTCTCATTCTCTCTCTCAAATAAATAAATAAAGTCTTTAAAAAAAGGCTTTCTGCTATTATTTGAGATTATTTCTTCATTCCTAAAATCACCCCCCTATCATATACCTATGTATGTATGTATGTGTATATGTACACACACACACACACACACACACACACACACACACACACACACACAAACACACTCAGCTGAATACTGCCATAGAAATTCCACTCTGAGACCTCCTGTGTTACCAACTGAAATAATAGATTTTGAAAGATGGGAGAAAAACTATGATGTAGGCTGCCATATTATAAAATTCCTCTGCTAGTTTAACCAGTTTAGATAAGAAACCTGTTTCAAAATATCTAAATTATTTTCTCAGTCACAAAACAGAACTGAGACTAAAACAAAAATCTCTAGACAACTAACATCATTATAGTTATCTACCTTCCAGAATACCAATTCTCTAAATCTCTAAAGAGTTTGTGAGCAACCATCTGCTTGAGAGCATGTATACTCATCTTCGTGTCTCCAGAACCAGTTCAGGTTTGTGGTTGGAGCGAGGGAATGTAACTTTAGGAATATTTCTCATTCCTTTTAAATATCTTCAGATTTCTTCCAAGGAAAGGTAGACATCTGGTAATCTTAAATTAAAGCCAAAGCACAGAGATAGCTGGAAGTAAACACCAATCACTTCACAAACAAAGCATAAAGAATTCCATCACTCTAACAGCAGAACTGCTTCCCTCCTGTACATTTTTCTGTGGAGGCATTTCATGAATAAATCTTGCCTCTTGGAGTAGCGTGTTCCATTAGCTGGTGAGGCTGAGCAATGAGAGGAGTCAGTGCTGTGTGAAGAGAGGCTCAGTTCACACAGCCTCGGCACTGGAACCTTCTCAGTCTTTCTTAATGGAGACTTTTGGGAAAAGTGCCTTACCTTTATAGAGAAACAAGAGTACATTCCATTTCCCCTGTGGTTTTTGACTCTAGAAATAATGGGAGGAAACAGAAAAACTAGACATTAAAATACGTTTCTGTGGTAGTATTAAAAAGGAATGTCAGGCTCTCTGATCCAGTTCTTGTGGTAAATTCAGGGTAATCTCTAGCCTCCACAGCTACTGGAGGCAAAGTTTTAACCTGAAGTCAGTAACAACAGATGAATAAATAACACAAACTCAGACATGCAAGTACGCATCCTTAGAATATAAATGTGTGATGGTCATGAGAATGTGCCTGTCAGATCTCCGACTGCAGAAAGTATAACTGACCACTCCAGGGGCAGCCTCGAAAATCTGTTGCAGTTTTGATGCAGAGGCCACATTTCCCAGACTGCTCTCTACCAATGACTGATTGTGGCCGAGATGCTGATGCAGCCTGTTCCTGGAGGAGGTGGTCTCCTGTCATGGGTGACATTGGCTCAAGAATTCACTGGGGGCCTTGCCAAATTTCCTTAGAACTGCTGTGCTTCCAACCAAACTTCCTTCCTCCTTTCTCTCTTTCTCTTCATTCTGGGTTAGACTTGTAAGATGGTCTGATGGCTCTCAGCTTCTCCTGACTCCTACCCCCATTTTAGCTCTCAGATTTTTTTCCATAATAAGTTTCTCAATATTTATTTTTTCTACCCTGTTTCCTAATTATCAGGGAACCTCTACTAACATAAAACATTTCTGTATATTTTTAAATTAAATTTCTCATTAATTTATTAATTAGATATGTAAGATTTAAATAGCCAGAATAAGAGTGAGGTTTTAATGGGGAAAATGTCGAAGAAGTTTAATTTTTGTTCTAAGCATTAGATCTGCCTATTCTGTACAAATAATACTTAAAGTTGCCCATATCTAGCCCAGCTCATCATAAGGGTATTATAGAATTAGGAGGTAATATTCAGGTTAATAATAAGGATTACTTTTGGTTACTTTTATCTCAGTACATGTAAGTCTCTCCAGTTACCCTAAGGAAAAAATATCAAAAAGATTTATTTCAATGGAGTCGATATAAAAATGATACTATTTGTCTAGTGTGTTGTTTCAGTGAATATGAGACTAATTGGTAAGCATCTTTTGATTGATTAGTGATGTTTGACAAGACTGTTCTGAAGGGAGGCTGCAGTGGTATTAGAAAGTTGATTGAGCATTTGAGCGTTTGGAGTCTTGAGTCCTGGATGAATACCATCTCTGCTTCATTCTTTTTAAATATTTGAGTAAAATATAAATATTCTTTGAAATGAAATATTAAACAGGACCCTTGAAAGCAAGATAATTGTGGTTAATATTAGGACCAGTCTTCTTTAGAGTCCCTGGCTCAGCTCCTGATCTACTTCCTCATCAATGTAAGTCCTGCTGGAGAGAACTAAAAACCAACACATGAATTAGGATTTACCACTCTCTAACACCAGATTATTCCCCCAATCATTATAAAAAGCAAATTCATGTATCCAACATTACAAATTATGAAAGAGCATAGCATCTGCTGAAAGTCTTTTTATCATAAAAACTACATTCTGAACTTCTCCTAATTTCATCTTTCCTCATCATGAAAAGTGTATTTGGCTTGCAGAGGTTATCTATATGTAGAAAACCATTTGACACAGTGTGCATGTCTGACACCACAGTGGTACTCAACCGTGGACCCACTCTGAAAACACCTGTGATACTTTAGTTTAAAACACAGATGACCCATTCCCTCCCCAAATCCACTGAATGAGGATATCCAAAGTTTGAGACCAGAGATGCTGTGTCAAAACAAAGAAAAATGTAATCCCAAAAGTGATTTTGCTGGACAGTCAAATTTGAGAACAGTATTACCAATAGAAGTATCCCGTGGATCTAAATTATCTTGGTTGATGGCCACTCTCAATCAATTTCTAATTAAAATCCCTAAGAAGTATTAGAACATTTGATAAAAAATATATTTTTATTGAAATATTTTGTTACTGTAATGGGTTCCTGAATCCAGTTAACCTATAATTTTTCTCATGTATAGAATAGGGAAAATAAAAATACTCTTTCCTGTATGATTTTTATGAGACCTAGTTCTTTGGAATAGAAAGCTTAAATGTTTATGAAGCTGGTTTTTTAAAAGCATTAGTCGCCAGTATAATATAATACATGCTATGTATGAACTGGCTGTCCCCTAGCCAAGGTGAGTGCTCCACCTGAACACCATATCCTTCACCTCCTTGACTACTCAAGGACCACACATTTTTGATTATTATAGTTTGTAGTATATCTTGAAATCAGTTTTGTTCTTTTTCAAGACTGCTTTGGCTTTTCAGTATCTTTTGTGGTTCTATACAGATTTTAGGATTGTTCTAGTTCTGTGGAAAATGCTGTTGGCATTTTGATAGGGATTGTGTTAAATCTGTAGATTGCTGTGGTTAGTATGGACATTTTAATCATATTTGTTCTCCTAATTGATGACCATGGAATGTCTTTCCATTTCTTTGTATTATCTTCAATTTTTTTCATCAATGTTTTATAATCAGAATACAGGTCTTTCATCTCCTTAGTTAAGTCTATACCTAGGCATTTTATTTCTTTTTAGTGCAATTGTAAATGGGCTTATTTTCTTAATTTCTTTTCTGCTACATTATTGTTATTGTATAGAAATGAAATAGATCCCTATATATTGATTTTGTATTCTGCAATCTTACTGAGTTCATTTATCACTTCTAGTGGTTTTTGCTGGAGTCTTTAGGGATTTCTATATATAGTATCATGTCATCTGCAAATACTGAAAATTTTACTTCTTTACCAATTCTGATGCTGTTTATTTCTTTTTGTTGTCTGAGTGATGTGGCTAGAACTTCCAGTACTATGTTAAATAAAAGTGGTGAGAGTGAATATCCTTGTGTTTTTCCTCATCTTAAGAGAAAAGCTCTCAGTTTTTCAGCATTAAATGTGGTATTAGCTGTGTTTTTTTTCATATATGGCCTTTATTATGTTGAGATATGTTCTCCTGCTCTTCAAAGTAGTGGCTTTATGAAGAAGAGGTCCTACAGTGTCCCACAGTGCACTGTCTTCTATTCACCAGAACCTGCTTCAAGAGTGTCTCCTATGTGTGTTGCATGCAACCTACTCTTGTGGTTGAGCCAAGTTTGCCTTCAGTCCAGTCATCTGCGATGTTTCTCTTTGCCCATTGTGGGCAGGGTTTGGTTCCTGTGTTGTTAATGGGCCAGTCTGGGGCCACTTTGGGCTTGAGTCGGGTAAGAAAAGGTGTTTTCCAGAGCTGCGTTCATACCAAACTGAAGGACACTTTCCCTGTGTTGTCCTCTGAGAAGCCTTTATTGGAGGGTGGGTTCTTCAGTCAGACCAGATGTCTGCTGGTGTGTGTGGTTTTCTTCCGTTTTCCCTAGGTCAAGAGTCATTTTGGAATGGTGCTGGCTCCTGTCTGGGCTACTTGCACACTGCTATGCTTGTGGAGCCACTTTGGATGTACTCTTGATGAGGGAGTGTTGGATGGGTTGGGTCCTTTGGAGGATATGGGGACAGGTGTGCTGTTAGCAAGTTGTGCACAGTTCTGCTGTGGGAGGGGACCTGTATCCTTTTTGGAAAACTCCTATGGAGTCTGGTTGGACAGGGTGAGTCCACAAAAGAATATCAGGGCAGGGCACACTGTTAGCAAGCTAGACTGAGAGTATTCCTACTATGCTGTTTCCCACTGGTGTCCATCTATCTAGGCTGGGGACCCAGGAAGGACATAGCTCCTGCCAGCTCTTTTGTTCTTGGAGAAGTTTCCCAAAGATCACTGCCCTTCCAGCATGTCTGCGAATAGTAAACAAATCCTCCTTCCATATACTCTAGGCATTCATCAAATTTCTTCTGCTGTATCTCAGCAGGGCTATTCGTTTGCTGTTTTTTTAAGGATGGGGACTCAGTTTCTTCTTGCCCTCCAGCTCTCCCAGAGGGAAGCTGATTTTTAAAGTAGGGTGCCTGGGTGGCTCAGTCAGTTAAGTCTGCATTCAGCTCAGGTCATGATCCCAGGGTTCTGGGATCGAGCCCCTCATCTGGCTCCCTGCTCGGCAGGAGAGTCTGCTTCTCCCTTTCCCTCTGCCCCTACTCCTGCTCATGCTCTCTCTCTCTTGCTCACTCTCTCCCTCAAATAAATAAAATCTTTAAAAAAATTAAGTTCCAGGTGTTAAGCCCCAATGATTGTAAGAATTCTTGAAGTTAATCCCTTCTGGTTTTCAAAGCCAAATATTATGGGGATTCATCTTCCTAGTACAGGTTCCCCATGCCTTGGGTACATGGTGTGGGGTCTGCTCCTCTCCTTTCTCTATGCCCATGGTGTCCCTCCCTTCCCTGGGCAGTCCTCTGGGTCAGTTTGGCTCCTGAATACATCTGCACCCTTCCTACTTGATATGGCCTCTTCTATACATTTAGCTGTTCTCACACCCTTTGCATCATTTTCTGGGTTATTTACACTGATGTGGTTGTTATGTAGGTGTATCTGTGAGACAATCCATTCCTCCTACTCTGCCATCTTCCTTGGAAGTTCTATTAATTTCTTTATTGGATTATTCCCATGAGCATACAAATTTGCTGTGATACCTCTTTAATGAATTCTCTTGACTACATATCTCCTTTCAGCTACCACCCTATTTCCTGCTTCCCTTAACAGCAAAATTCTTATATATAGTTATCTACATTTTTATCTCTTCCTAATGCCTCATCCCTAACACTCCATCAAACTGCTCATCTCCACACTGGAAAAACTGCTCATCTCCACAAGTCCTGTGACCTGTCCTAATAGAAACACAGTTGTTCACTTTCCTTGAAACATCTTCTCTTGATTCTAGTCACAACAGTCCTGGTTCCTTCCTTGCCCTACTGACCACTCCTTCTTAACCCCCTTTACTTGTTCTTACTTCTTCAAACTTTAAATGCTAAAATTCTTCACAGTTTATTACATGGCCCTTCCTCTCTTCTCTGTCTACATTTCTTTGCATGGAGGTCTCTCTAGGCTCATGGCGTTTTTGCAGATGACTTGCAAATTAATAACCTAACCACCACTACCTTAGCAAAAGCCACTTGTATATTTCCTATGGATTATAAGAACAGCACCTTAACTGGTTCTGCTTCTGCCTATTCCCCTCCCCTCACCTCTACTCTATATGGCACTACATTCTTAATAAAGGAGACACAGTAATTTTTTTCTTTTTTTCTCTTTAAATTTTTTTATTGTTATGTTAATCACCATACATCATTAGTTTTTGATGATTCATTGTTTGTGCACAACACCCAGTGCTCCACGCAGAACATGCCCTCTTTAATACCCATCACCAGGCTAACCCATCCCCCCACCCCCCTCCCCTCTAGAACCCTGTTTGTTTTTCAGAGTCCATCGTCTCTCATGGTTTGTCTCCCCCTCCGATTTATTCCCCTTCATTCTTGCCCTCCTGCTATCTTCTCCTTCTTTTTTTTTTTCTTAACATATATTGCGTTATTTGTTTCAGGGGTACAGACCTGTGATTCAACAGTCTTGCACAATTTACAGTGCTCACCATAGCACATACCTCAGCAATGTCTATCACCCAGCCACCCAATCCCTCCCATGCCCCCACCACTCCAGCAACCCTCAGTTTGTTTCCTGAGATTAAGAATTCCTCATATCAGTGAGGTCATATGATACATGTCTTTCTCTGATTGACTTATTTCACTCAGCATAACACCCTCCAGTTCCATCCATGTCATTGCAAATGGCAAGATCTCATTCCTTTTGATGGCTGCATAATATTCCATTGTGTATATATACCACCTCTTCTTTATCCATTCATCTGTCGATGGACATCTTGGCTCTTTCCACAGTTTGGCTATTGTGGGCATTGCTGCTATAAACATTGGGGTGCATGTACCCCTTCAGATCCCTACACTTGTATCTTTGGGGTAAATACCCAGTAGTGCAATTGCTGGATCACATGGTAACTCTATTTTCAACTTTTTGAGGAACCTTCATACTGTTTTCCAGAGTGGCTGCACCAGCTTGCATTCCCACCAACAGTGTAGGAGGGTTCCCCTATCTCCACATCCCCACCAACATCTGTCATTTCCTGAGTGTTAAATTTAGGCATTCTGACGGGTGTGAAGTGGTATCTCATTGAGGTTTTGATTTGGATTTCCCTGATGCTGAGCGATGTTGAACACTTTTTCATGTGTCTGTTGGCCTTTGGATGTCTTCTCTGGAAAAATGTCTGTTCATGTCTTCTGCCATTTCTTTATTGGATTATTTGTTCTTTGGGTGTTGAGTTTGATAAGTTCTTTATAGATTTTGGATACTAGCCCTTTATCTGATATGTCATTTGCAAATATTTTCTCCCATTCTGTCAGTTGTCTTTTGGTTTTGTGGACTGTTTCTTTTGCTGTGCAAAAGCTTTTTATCTTGGTGAAATCCCAATAGTTCATTTTTGCCCTGGCTTCCCTTGTCTTTGGCGATGTTTCTAGGAAGAAGTTGCTGTGGCTGAGGTCGAAGAGGTTACTGCCTGTGTTCTCCTTTAGTATTTTGATGGACCCTGTCTCACGTTTAGGTTATTCAACCATTTGGAGTCTATTTTTGTGTGTGGTGTAAGGAAATGGTCCAGTTTCATTCTTCTGCATGTGGCTGTCCAATTTTCCCAACACCATTTGTTGAAGAGACTGTCTTTTTTCCATTGGACATTCTTTCCTGCTTTGTCAAAGATGAGTTGACCATAGAGTTGAGGGTCCATTTCTGGGCTCTCTATTCTGTTCCATTGATCTATGTGTCTGTTTTTTGCCAGTACCATACTGTCTTGATGATGACAGGTTTGTAATAGAGCTTGGAATCTGTAATTGTGATGCTGCCAGCTTTGCTTTTCTTTTTCAACATTCCTCTGGCTATTTGGGGTCTTTTCTTGTTCCATACAAATTTCAGGATTATGTGTTCCATTTCTTTGAAAAAATTGGATGGTATTTTGATGGAGATTGCATTGAATGTGTAGATTGCACTAGGTAGCATTGACATCTTCACAATATTTTTTCTTCCGATCCATGAGCATGGAATGTTTTTCCATTTCTTTGTGTCTTCCTCAATTTCTTTCATGAGTATTTTATAGTTTTCTGAGTACAGATTCTTTGCCTCTTTGGTTAGATTTATTCCTAGGTATCTTATGGTTTTGGGTGCAATTGTAAATGGGATCAACTCCTTGATTTGTCTCTCTTCTGTCTTGTGGTTGGTGTATAGAAATGCCACTGATTTCTGTGCATTGATTTTATATCCTGCCACTATACTGAATTCCTGTATGAGTTCTAGCAGTTTTGGGGTGGAATCTTTGGGTTTTCCACATAAAGTTTCATATCATCTGCAAAGAGTGAGAGTTTGACTTCTTCCTTCCCAATTTGGATGCCATTTATTTTTTTTGTTGTCTGATTGCTGTGGCTAGGACTTCTAATACTATGTTGAATAGCAGTGGTGATAGTGGACATCCCTGCCGCGTCCCTGACCTTAGGGGGAAAGCTCTCAGTTTTTCCCCATTGAGAATGATATTGGCTGTGGGTTCATCATGGATGGCTTTTCTGATATTGAGGTATGTACCCTCTATCCTATACTCTGAAGAGTTTTGATCAAGAAAGGATGCTGTTCTTTGCCAAATGCTTTTTCTGCATCTATCGAGAGGATCATATGATTCTTTTTCTTTGTTTTGTTAATATATTGTATCATGTTAATTGATTTGCGGATGTTGAACCAACCTTGCAGCCCAGGGACAAATCCCACTTGGTCATGGTGAATAATCCTTTTAATATACTATTGGATCCTACTGGCTACTATTTTGGTGAGAATTTTTGCATCCATGTTCATCAAGGATATTGGTCTGTAGTTCTCCTTCTTGATGGGGTCTTGTCTGGTTTGGGGATCAAGGTAATTGTGGCCTCATAAAATGAGTTTGGAAGTTTTCCTGCCATTTCTATTTTTTGGAACAGTTTCAGAAGAATAGGTATTAATTCTTCTTGAAATGTTTGGTAGAATACCCTTGGAAGCCATCTGGCCCTGGGCTTTTTTTATTTGGGAGATTTTTGATGATTGCTTCAATTTCCTTAGTGGTTATAGGGTCTGTTCAGGGTTTCTATTTCTTCCTGGTTCAGTTTTGGTAGTTGATACATCTCTAGGAATGCATCCATTTCTTCCAGGTTATCTAATTTGCTGGCATAGAGTTGCTCATAATATGTTCTTATAATTGTATTTCTTTGGTGTTGGTTGTGATCTCTCCTCTTTCATTCATGATTTTGGTCATTTTGGTCATTTTTCTTTTTGATAAGTCTGGCCAGGGGTTTATCAATCTTGTTAATTCTTTCAAAGAACCAGCTCCTAATTTTGTTGATCTGTTCTACTGTTCTTTTGGTTTCTATTTCATCGATTTCTGCTCTGAGCTTTATTATTTCTCTTCTCCTGCTGGGTTTAGGCTTTATTTGCTCTTTTTTCTCTAGCTCCTTTAGGTATAGGGTTAGGTTGTATATTTGAGACCTTTCTTGTTTCTTGAGAAAGGCTTCTATTGCTATATACTTTCCTCTTAGGACTGGCTTTGCTGCATCCCAAAGATTTTGAACAGTTGTGTTTTCATTTTCATTTGTTTCCATGAATTTTTTAAATTCTTCTTTAATTTCCTGGTTGACCCATTCATTCTTTAGTAGGATGCTCTTTAGCCTCCACGTATTTGAGTTCTTTCTGACTTTCCTCTTGTGACTGAGTTCTAGTTTCAAAGCATTGTGGTCTGAAAATATGCAGAGAATAATCCCAATCTTTTGGTACCAGTTGAGACCTGATTTGTGACCTAGGATGTGATCTATTCTGGAGAATGTTCCATGGGCACTAGAGAAGAATGTGTATTCCGTTGCTTTGGGGTGGAGTGTTCTGAATATGTCTGTGAAGTCCATTTGGTCCAGTGTGTCATTTAAAGTCTTTATTTCCTTGTTGATCTTTTGCTTAGATGATCTCTCCATTTCAGTCAGGGGGGTGTTAAAGTCCCCCACTATTACTGTATTGTTGTCAATGTGTTTCTTCACTTTTGTTATAAATTGCCTTATATAATTGGCTGCTCCCATGTTAGGGGCATAGATATTTACAATTGTTAGATCTTCTTGTTGGTTATACACTTTAAGCAGGATATAGTGTCCTTCCTCATCTCTTATTACAGTCTTTGTTTTAAAATCTAATTTGTCTGATATAAGGATTGCCACCCCAGCTTTCTTTTGGTGTCCATTAGCATGGTAAATGGTTTTCCACCCCCTCACTTTCAATCTGGGGGTGTCTTTGGGTCTAAAATGAGTCTCTTGCAGCCAGTATATTGACGGGTCTTGTTTTTTAATCCAACCGGATAACCTGTGTCTTTTGATTCGGGCATTTAGCCCATTTACATTCAGGGTCACTATTGAAAGTTATGAATTTAGTGACATTGTATTGCCTGTAAGGTGACTGTTACTTTATATTGTCTGTGTTCCTTTCTGGTCTATGCTGCTTTTAGGCTCTCTATTTGCTTAGAGGACCCCTTTCAATATTTCTTGGAGTGCTGGTTTCATGTTTGCAAATTCCTTTAATTTTTGTTTGTCCTGGAAGCTTTTTATCTCTCCTTCTATTTTCAATGACAGCCTAGCTGGATATAGTATTCTTGGCTGCATATTTTTCTCGTTTAGTGCTCTGAAGATATCATGCCAGTCCTTTCTGGCCTGCCAGGTCTCTGTGGAGAGGTGTTGCCAATGTAATATTTCTACCATTATAGGTTACATATCTCTTCTCCCGAGCTGCTTTCAAGATTTTCTCTTTGTCTCTGAGACTCGTAAGTTTTACTATTAGATGTCGGGGTGTTGACCTATTTTTATTGATTTTGAGAGGGGTTCTCTGTGCGTCCTGGATTTTGATGCCTGTTTCCTTCCCCACATTAGGGAAGTTCTATGCTATAATTTGCTCCAATATGCCTTCTGCCCCCTCTCTCTTTCTTCTTGTTCTGGGATCTCAATTATTCTCATGTCGTTTCGTCTTATCGTATCGCTTATCTCTTGAATTCTGCCCTCGTGATCCAGTAGTGGTTTATCTCTCTTTTTCTCAGCTTCTTTATTTTCCATCATTTGGTCTTCTATATCGCTGATTCTCTCTTCTGCCTCATTTATCCTAGCAGTTAGTGCCCCCATTTTTGATTGCAAATCATTATTGGCCTTTTTGATTTCGACTTGGTTAGATTTTAGTTCTTTTGTTTCTCCAGGAAGCGTGTCTCTAATAACTTCCATGCTTTTTCAAGTCCAGCTAGTATCATTAAAATCATGATTCTGAACTCTAAGTCCAACATCGTACTAATGTCCGTATTGAGTAGGTCCCTGGCGGATGGTACTACCTCTTTTTCTTTTTGTTGAGGTTTTTTTTTTTTTTTTATCTTGTCATTTTGTCCAGAGGAGAATAGATGAATGAGAGAACAGAATGCTATCAGGTTAACAACGTCCCCAGAAAATATACTCTAAACAAATCAGAAAAGACCTGAAACCAGGGGAAAAGAAAGGGAAAGAAAGAAAAAAGAAAGAGAAAAAAGAAGATAAAGAAAAAGATAAAAACAAACAAAAACAGAACAAAACAAAAACAAAACAGAATATGATCAAATATGATCAAGCTGGTGCATAGATCAGTGCCACACTCTAGATTTTGGGTGTATTTTGGTCTGTTAGAAGAAAGTGCCTCCTAAAATCTTAAAGAAAGAAAGAATTATATATGTACAAAATAAGGGTTGATATGATGAAGGGATGGAATATGACTGTAAAGGTGAAAATTATAAAAAAATTTAAAATAGGAATTGATAAGAAGGTGTTTGAAAAAAGAAAGAAGAGTATTAAAAAAAAAAAGAAAGAAAGAAAAGGGGAGAGAATGTGATGAGGCAGGAGACTAGAACAAAGCCATACACTAGAGATTTAGGGTATATTTTGATATGTTAGATGAAACTGTATCTCAAAATTTTAAAGAGAGAACAACTTATATATATATATATGCCAAAAATAAGGGGAAGGGATAGAATATGACTTTAAAAATGAAAAATAAAAATTTTTTTAAAGGGATTGATAAGATGTTGGTTGAAAAAGGGAAAAAGAAAAATTAAAAAAAAACAATTTAAAAAATTAACTTTGAAAGACTAATGAATCATGGTAAAAAAGCCATGAATTCTATTTGCAGTATTCCCCTAACGCTGGAGTTCTGCCATTCTCATTGATCGGTAAACTTGGTCTTGGCTGGCTGTTCCTGCTGATCTTCTGGGGGAGGGGCCTGTTGCCATGGTTCCCAAATGTCTTTGCTGGAGGCGGAATTGCCCTGCTCTTGCTGGTCCAGGCTAAGTAATCTGCTCGGGTTTGCTCTTGGGAGCTTTTGTTCCCTGCAAGCTTTCCGTACAGCTTTGGAGGATGAGAGTGAAAATGGTGGCCTCCCAATCTCTGCCTCGGAGGAGCCGAGAACCCGGGGCCCCACTCCTCAGTGCGCCCCCAGAGAAAAGTATTCAATCACTCCTGTCTCCCCGGTCTCTATCCACAGTCCATGCTCTCCCGGCCTGCGACCGTGTGTTTCTATCTCTGGCACACAGCCCCGTGTGGAGGCTCCAAACCCAGCAGATCCCTGAGGTGTGCTCCCACGCTGCCCCTCCCGGGGAGAGGATGGGGAGTCTCCCCGGATCTGCCATTTGTTGTGTCCCCACTGGAAGAGCAGGGGCCCGACTGTGTCATGATCACAGTTTATGGCAACCCCGACCTGAGAGCCCGCTCCTCGGCTCCGTCTCTGCAGCCAGCTTCCCCACTCCGATACCTGGGAGCTCTGCCGCACTCAGACACCCCTGGTCTTTCTGTGACCCCGAGGGTCCTGAGACCACACTGTCCTGCGAGGGTTCCACCCCCGCTTAGCCACTGGAGCGATGTTCCTCAGTGGAGCCGACTTCTAAACGTTCCGATTTTGTGTTCCACTGCTCTATCACTTGCCAGAAGTGGCCGAGGGAGGCCCCCTTCCCCCGCCGTCTATCCTCCCGAATATCGCGTCGGATTCACTTCTCCGCACGTCCTACCTTCCAGAAAGTGGTCGCTTTTCTGTTCAGAGTTGTTGCTATTTTCTTTGATCTCCTGTTGAGTTTGTAGGTGTTCAGAATGGTTTGATCCCTATTCAGCTGAATTCCTGACACCAGATGAAATCCAGGTCTCCTACTTCTCCGCCATCTTGCTCCACCCCCTGAGACACAGTAATTTTTTTAATGTATTATCACTTCTTCCACAGAAGGTTCTGATGGCTTCCCATCTCACTCAGAAAAAAATTAATTTTTATGATACCCCACAAGGTCACTTTTTCACCTTACCTATTTGGACTCATTTTCTACTCTTTCCACTTTGAACACTTTGGTCAAGCTGTCCTCACTGAATATATTCTTGATTTAGGGCCATTTCCATTACTTTTTCTTCTGCCTGGAGGGCAGTTCCTCAAATATTTACTCACCTTGCTAAGTTTCTGCTCAAAATTTACTTTCAGAATAAACTCAAATCTGACCATTTTGTCTTTTGGACAAAATGTACCTGCTGATTAACCACCACTTTACCTATTATTCTCTTAATTTTTGTTCAGAGCACTTTTCATTTTTTGACATTACCCATTCAAATATATTACCTCTGAATAATCCAGGTATAATTGTCTGTTTTGTTTATTGTTGTATCCCCAGAACCTAGAAAGTTGTATAGTTGATACCCCATAAATACTTGTTGACTAAATAAATACTGCAATACAATATAATGTTTAAATTCAATGATAAAGTAGGTTTGTTTGATGTATCTACCTATGATGGTGATTTTTAGTCTGATAGTAAGATGTACTACTTGACTCTAATTCAGTGTTACAATAGGTACACATATATTTTTAAAACAAATATTCTAAAAGTATCAATGCCTTGATTTCTTTTGACCAAAAAGTATCACATTTTGGAATTTCAAATAACATTAAAGAAGGTAAGAACTTTTGTTCCAAAGGAAAATTGGCATAAAAGTTGAAAATAATGTTCATGTAACAAATCAGATTTTTTCAACTTTTTAAAAAGTAGTTTAGTGGGGTGCCTAAGTGGCTCGGTTGGATAAGCATCTGACTCCTGATTTTGGCTCAGGTCATGATCTCAGAGTCCCAAGATCAAGCCCCACATCAGGTTTGTGCAGGCATAGAGCCTGCCTAAGATTCTCTCTCTCCCTCTCCCCCCTCCCTACCACCTGCTTTCTCTCTCAATAAAAAATAAATAAATAAATAAATAATAAAAATAAAAAGTAGATTAGTAATTCCCCTCAACTTATAGGTCTGATATGAAAGATCTTTTTCTTTTAAAACAACAATGAAGTTTTGAAAAGAAAAAGGAAAGTGGAAAATAAAACGACTGGTTCTGGTATGTATGAGTTGGTGATACTATGTAGTGTAACTTTAAACTGACTACTGGTTTCATGCCTAAAGTAGAAAAAGAGGTTATGTGGGTAAACCACCATCATTGTTCTTTCAGTGATATGCACTTTTCCTACAACATATGTGGTATCATATATAATGATGTCACTCTGCCATCTTCAGTAATTAACAAAAATAAATCCAGAAGTAAATTATGATGAGACTATTGTCAAAATATGGAGTTTCTTATGAGTAATACATTTAAAAATTGGGGGAAATTTTATAAATTGCATTCATAAATTAAATAAATTATGTATTTTACCTCATGATAATAGATATAAATATTTATTACCCTAAATATTAATGGATTTATAAAAAGATCAGGGGCACCTGTGTGTCTCAGCCAGTTAAGTGTCTGCCTTTGGCTCAGGTCATGATCCCAGCATCCTGGGTTTGAGCCCTGTGTCAGGCTCCCTGCTCAGTGAGGCATCTCCTTCTCCCTCTCTCTCCCCCCGCTCATGCTCTCTCTCTCAAATAAATAAAATCTTAAATAAAATAAAATAAAAGGTCAAATAACAATTGAAACTCTAAACAATTTAGTTTTAAATAAGCAACATTTTATATTATCGTAGAAGAATCAGGGAGTAATGAAAAAAGAATGATTATCCCATGGAATATTTCTTCTTAAAAAAGAGAGGGATGCCTAGGTAGCTCAGTTGGTTAAGCTTCTGACTCTTGATTTCAGCTCAGATCATGATCTCAGGGTCATGAGATCAAGTCCCATGTCCAGCTCTGCACTCAGTGGAGAGTCTGTTTCACTCTTATATGATAGGTATTCTGTCTCTCACTGTCTCTCTCTCTCTTCCCCTTCCTCTGCCCCTCCCTCCATTCACATGGGCTTTCTCTCTCTCTCTCTCTCTCTAAAATGAATAAATAAATCTTTAAAAAGAGAAAGAGAGACAGTGAGAGACAGAATACCTATCATACAAGATTATCATAAGAATATAATTATGTAAGATTTGAAAATCATTGTGTAGAATTACTACTACTTCCACTACTACTACTACATTGTGAACATTTAGTAAGATAAATAACGAAAGAAAGAAAGAAAGAAAGAAAGAAAGAAAGAAAGAAAGAAAGCAAGAGAGCAAGCACAAACAATGAATCATGGAACACTACATCCAAAACTAATGATGTAATGTATGGTGATTAACATAACAATAAAAAATAAAAAAAAAGAAAAGAAAAGGAGAGGAGAGAAAAGAGAAGAAAAGAGAAGAGAAAAGACACCCAGTAGTGGAATTGTAGTAGTTCCTTATCACCACCAACCAAAAAGATTCAGTGAAAACTTTCAAGTCCCATACTAATTATTAAATCATTAGAACAATTCAAAATCACATCAAACGCCCTCATTTGAATATCTCATGGCCCTTTACTTTCCAAAAGTTGGTTATTACACTTGAAATTGGCCAATTTTAAATTCAAATAAAAATAATAAAGGGATGCCTGAGTGGCTCAGTTGGTTAAGCCTCAGGCTCAGGTCCTGATCTTGGGGTTGTGAGATCAAGCCCCATGTCTGACTCACATGCTGGGTGTGGAGACTGCTTAAGAGTCTCTCTCTCCCTCCCCCTCTTGCCCCTCTTCCCCTCCCCTGCTTGGGCTCTCTCTCTCTCTATGTGATGGTATGATTCCTACCATCACATAGAGTAAAACCCATTGACTTGGGTGTTAAGTAAATTAATTAAAAGTGAGATAATGGAATCTCCATCTTAAAAGACAATCAGGAAGACAGAAAAATAGGCAAAAGCTATCTGACCATTTATAAACTATTACTGACATATGTCAAATGGAAATTAATTTTTTAAAAAATTCCTTACTTAAAAAGTATTAGAAGTTGTTAATAAGTAAAGTTGGTAGGAGGACTGGAGCATGTTTCCTATGTGAATGGTGCTTTATTTAAAACCCAATATCCAGTGCTGTATTTGTTACTTATTTTTGAATCTCAACACGATCTGAAACAGCAATAACAGGATCCTAGAGAGCCAACTCAGTTGGCTAACAGCATGAGAGTAAGATATAAAACCATTCAACACAATGATATAGATAATTGTACTTGTGAAGAAGCTAATTCCCCTAAGACATTAATGAAAATAAAATTTTGTGAAATTAGATAACATCCAAACACAGAAGAAATGAGAAAACTATGGTTGGTGGGAAATTTAAATTAAATTTATTTCTTAAATATCCCAAGATGCATTGTACTTTTATTTCTGGAATACCATGTTTTGAAACATAGTACCTGATTCTCTGCCAAGGGTGAGACTCGCAAAAGCTCTTTGTCTAGATTATCTGTTTGGAGAATAATTTAAAAATATTGACCTTTCCAAACCAATACATTCATTCAAGATTTTTAAAATATTTTATCTAGGGAGGCCTGGGTGGCTCAGTCGGTTAAGCATCTGCCTTTGGCTCAGGTCAAGACCCCAGGGTCCTGGGATCGAGTCCCACATCGGGCTCCTTGTTTGAAGAAGGGAACCTGCTTCTCCCTCTGCCTACCTCTCCCTACTTGTGCTCTCTCCCCCTCTCTCTCTCCCTGACAAATAAATAAATAAAATCTTTAAAAAATTCTTTAAAATTATATTATATCTTAATTATGCATTAAATGTATAAAATAGGCAAAGCTCCTCATTAATAGCAAATTTTCATATTAATTTTTCTATAGTATTTTGAGAAACATTTAAAATTATAGGTTTTAATTTATCTTAATCATTAAATCATCTTCTCATTAATACTTTACGTCCTCTGTAGAATCCTTCATTAAGTGTTTATACCATGTGTTAAGCACTCTGCAGGGGTATAGAAGTCTGCAAGGATTGTCAGTCACCAGGGGCTTTCTGTCCAGAGAGAAAACAATATGTCCCAGGGAACAAAAGCAAACTATGAAGGACGGTGGTTAATAAATAAACAACAAATTAGTAAATTAAATTCAGCTCTATCAAGCACACCAAGCCCAATACAAGGATCCGGGATAATGAGATAAGTATCTCACAGTGACTTTTCTATGAGGGTTTACTGGCTACTGGCTACTGGGGTAGATAGATTAAAATCCAGATCAGTCCAGTGTAGGCAGTAATTTACCAGACAGAGGTGAACACAATGTAATAAATCCTCCATTTACAGGATGCTTTCTGAGGATTTGTGAAGATATTCCTCCAATTTACACACTAACATTTGTGGCCATCTGAAAATGAAAGCTCCTGAATTAGCAGACGATGGTGTTAAGAATTCTGACCTTGGTGGGAGAGCATGTGATTTCTGTTAATTCCAATGCTTTCAACTAGGATTTATGATGTTGGGCAAGCTCTATCATTTCTTCACACATAAAAGGTTTTACTAGATTGGGGTTCCAAACCTGGGACCCCCTGACTTTCAGGTAGGTTAGTAGAATTCACAGGGCCTGTGAATTGGAATGGGGAAAAAAAAATCTTCTCATTAACTAGGTTCTAATGGGACTCTAGTATGTTCCTCCATTATAAATGCGAAAAGATAATCGTGGAAGTATTAATGGCATCTTTGAATTTGGTACCATGAGAAATCACAGATATACATGTTTCCATATCACATTATAGATATTGCAGATATCTGAAAATATTATTGTTATGATTTTCACCCTATATGTTAACATATAAGGACATATATTACTATATCACAAATTAGATGTTTTAAAAAAATTGTAAATGTACAGTAACATTGTTGGTTTCTTTATAATATCATGTTGTACATTTTATATATGTAAAAACATTATTTGAAAAATGGCCCTTAGCATTCTCAGGTTTACCAGACTTCCAAAGGGATACAAGACAAAAGAATAAAAAAGTTGGAAAGTCCTGCACTATATGATCTCTAGGGTCTTGCATGGGTATAATATTTTAAGCAACTAAGTATTATCTAGATCATGCACAGTTTTTTTATTCTAACCATACAATTATTTCTAAGAATGTTAAAGCAAAAAGAACACTAGTAAAGGCAAATATATCATGTGTTTTTCAGAACTTTTAACACACTCTAGGGGCCTTAAACATCTGAATATGGAAATTGAAAACAACAGCAAGAAGGGCCAGCAACAAGCAATGCACTCACACTTCGCAGGGGTCCTTTGTTGTTTTGTCACATAGTTCTGTTGCTGGCTTAGACACTAGCTTGTCTTTAATCTGTTTTGGTTTTCTGACTCTCAGTCTTGGCTTCACCAATGTTCCTGTGACCACCCACTCAGTTTCATCTTGGAATCACCTCTGTTTGATGCTAGATCTCAAGCAGCTGGACAATAAACTTTAGAAAATACAAATAAAATATTCTTAAAGAATTAGCAAGTTAGAAAGTTTTTAGTATATGAGAAATTTGGTAGAGTCTAAGGAGCAATAGTATTTGGAGAATTAGAAGATATGAAGCAGGGCATCCCAGCTGAAAGGAACAGAGCTAAAGGAATATGCATGTGCTGGAGAAGGTGATGACAATGTCCTATCTAAAGATGATTCTATGTGTGTGTGTTTGCATGCATGTGTGCATATTGAGGAACAGTGGAAAATAAGTCAAGGTAGGCATGTAAGCCCATGTTATATAGTAAGTCAAGAAACCAGAAATTTAGAAAAGATAAATTTAAAAATGAGATAAAAAATAATACTTTGAACAAGTTATGTGAGAAATGGGAGAGAATGAATGTATTTACCTGATTAGAATCATTATCAGCACTTTTATTCTGTGTTTTATATTAGACTGTGCTTTCATGCTACTCTTTTTAGAATCTAAAATTTAGATTACTTTTTTTTTTTGCATGCTTTGGGTCTACTTTTTTGATAATTTTATGGTTTTCATTCTGATCATCAGAAAGAATAAGGCTGTCCATGGTTGTGATCCATATACTTGCTGCCTTTTGTTTATTTTTGCAGAGTCAAAGAAAACAAAGGTGGGATGTAGGATCAGATCAGGTTACATCTACAATATACCTTGGAAAATATTCTTTGTTCTCCACAGATCCTTTGGGACTTTATTTCCATCTTCCCTAGTCTGCCTGAACCCGCTCTGCTCTTTTCTTCTTCCATATTGTTCATTATTCATCAATAGAGTAGATAAATAATTTGGCTGGAGGTTCATTGGAAGCTTATGAGCTTTGAGAGAGTAAATTCTTTAGAGGTTTTCTGATAAAAGCAAATAAACATGTGCAGTTCTGAATGACCCCAGCAGCTTACATGACAGTAAGTTTTACTTATTTAGTAAAATTTTAGTTTTATAAAATGTTACTAAAGTAGAATAAAAAATGTTATTTCTAAAGTGCAAAATTTGTAATATAAAGATAAGTCTAAAAATATATCTATTCTACAATTACTAAGCAATTTCATTAAAAGACAAAAAATTCATTGATAGTTTTGATCATATCTCATAACTGAAATGTGTCATAACACATTTAGCTCACAACATGATTTCAGAGCAGTACAAATATAAGCCTACCTTCTGCAATTTACAAGTTTATAAAAGAGTTACATTTGGAGGTTTCCTTGACTCAAAATCATTATGCTGATTTGCAAAGCATCAACAAAAGGACTTCAAGAGTTGCTCATGTTTACAGAGAAAAACTTTGTAGAGAGATCTCTAGGTTGGCTTTTAAAAAGAGAAGTATAAACATGCTACAGAATCATTGGCACGCCCAAAGGAAACTGGCTATTCTATGATTTATATATGCTTTTCAAGAATAGCCTGCTACCTAAAGCCTCAAAAAATGGACATGATATAGTGAAGTTTCTAAACTCAGGGAATGTGGAAGAAATAACAGGGAAAGAATGGAAAGAAAATGGTTTGTGTCTAAGGTATTGATGATGTGCACAATTGCTATTCACTGGTGAAAATAAACAAAATGTAGCCAGAAAGAATTGTGTCTTCTGTACCTAGGCTATTTCTGTGTACCAAGGTAAACTATCTGAATTGATTAATCAAAGGGTATGACACAATAATCCCAGAGAGATATGTGTTCAGGAATAAATATTTATACTGATGGAAGTATTAGAGTTATTTAGTCTAGATTTTTGAAATCTAGAAGTCTTTGAAGTTATTTCAGTCTTAACTAATAGGTCTATATTTATGGATTGGTGTTTGTTTGTTTTTTCTAGAATGTTGTTGTCCTGGGCAAAATTTATAGTAATTTATTTTTGCTCTTTTGGAAGGTTATGATAGGTTTTCTTTTTTACCATGTTGTTAGAATAATAGAAACTTTTTCTTTCTGGGAAAATGGATACTATAAACAAGGTTTACTGCCTATCCTGCTTAAGAATTTAAATTGTTTCAAATTATCTTGAAAGCATCTTGGTTTGTCATTTGAATATATAAAATTTGCTATTTATGAAATATATCTATCTTTAATTCTTTAAAATGCTTTTAGGATAACTATTTGATTACAAGTTTATTAGCTGATAATCTCTTAAAATACAGAATTGAAACTGGCAAAATGTTTTGTTGCATATTGTTTAGACTGGGTTGAATTAGCACATTATTATTGAAATGATTACATAATGACACTAGGGATCATTTTGGGGAAAAAAAGTCAACCATATCTTAAAAATATCACTGATGATCGAATTACCTATTAAATTATTGTAATATTTTCACTTCTTGTTCTCTAGATCTTTGCACAGTTTATTTTCATCATGCAGGCATGATGGTAAAAGTTTCAGTGTTTATGGAGTTTACCTCTATCCTATCTAAAGAATTTCTGATCTTGCCACATATTCCCTCTCAATATAATACGTCCTCCTATTTCTTCTGTTTTGTTTTTCTTTATAACACCTTTAATAAATGTAAAATTATTATTATAGTTTTCTAGTTAGTTTTCTCCATGTGAGTAGGAATCTTATTTATATGTTTCCAGATATAGCTATAGAAGTAATACCTATCCTAGAGTACGGAATAAATAAATAAATTGTCAAAGGAATGAATCATCAGAAAAGCTAGTGTAAATTAAGGCCTGATGCTGAAGGTATATATTTGGCGATCATTTATATAGAAATAAAGACTGAAGTTCTTCGATTTTTAATTATTAGAAAATACATACACTCCAGGGATTTTTAGATGTTTTAGAACACACTCACCTTTCTGGGGCACCTGGGTGGCTCAGTCAGTTGAGTGACTGACTCTTGATTTCAGCTCAGGCCATGAGCTCAGGGTCCTGGAACGGAGCCCCATGTCAGGCTCTGCACTCAGCTTGGAGTCTGCTGGAGATTAGCTCCCTCCCCCTCTCCTTCTCCCCCTGCTTCTCCCCGGCTCTCTCTCTGTCTGTCTCTCTCTCTCTAATATAAACAAATAAAATATTAAAGGAAACCACCCACCTTTCTCTTGGGAGCAGGGATAATTAATTTCTTTTTATTGTTTAATAATATCCCACTGTATGAATAAGCTACAATTTGCTAAACCATACTCTCATTGATGGCCATTTGGCATGTTTCAAGTTTGAGATTATTGTTAGTAAGATTGCTCTGAATATACATTTACAAGTTTTCTTATGGACATTTCATTTTGAAGATTAAATACCAAGAAGTAGAATTCTATATTATAAGGTTGGTATGTCCTTAGCTTTATAAGAACTGCCATATATTTATCCAGAGTATTTGTACCATTTTACACTCTTTACCGAATATATAAGTTCCAGTTGCTCCACACCTTCATCGATACTTGGCTGTATGACTTTCTTACTTTAATCTTTTGTGTGAGTATAAACTATTATCTCCTAATGAAATGACATCTGTCTGATGATTAATGATGTAGAGTATCTTTCCACAACTTTATTGGTCATTTTTATGTATTTATTTGAAAAGTATCTGGTCAAATATTTTTCCTGTTATAATTGAGTTATTTGCTTTTCTATTATTAATACATATTTTATATTAAAATATTAATGTTAATAATATTAATATGATTTTATACAGTTTTTGTATATTCTGGATAAAAAGCCTTTGTCAGACATACGTACTAGGAATAGAATATTTTCTCTCAGTCTGTGGGTTGCCTGCTTGTTTTTGTTGTTGTGTCTTTTTCCGGAGTCATATATTCATTTTGATTATTTTTAATTTAATATTTGTTTCTTATATTAGTGATAGTGCTTTTTGTTTTGGTCCTGTATAAGAAGTATTTATTCAAATACAGTTTTGAAGATACTCTGCTATGTTTTCTTATAGACACATTATGAGTTTAGCTGTGATTCATCTAATTCTATTACCCATTTCAAATTCAATTTTGACTATCAAGTAAAATAGAAGTCAGAGTTCATTTTATTACCTATGGATATCCAATTGTTCAGTAGTACTTGTTAAAAAGACTTTCCTTTTCTCATTGAATTGCTTCACCCCTTTGCCAAAAATCAGTTGACTGTATGTATATGTGTGATTTTATTTCTAGACTTTATTCTTGCCCTGTTTCTGATCTTAGGGGGAAAGCATGCAGTGTTTCAGATTTAAGTATTATGTTATCTACAGACATTTTTATAGATGTTTTTTATAAAATAGAAGATATTGTCTATTCCTAGTTTGCTAAAAGATCAATGCAGTGAATGAGTGCTGAATTTTGTCAAGCCATTTTTCTGCATTTATTGATTAATCATATGATTTTCCCTTTATTCTATAATGTAATGACTTACCTTGATTATTTTTGAAGGTTAAAACAATCTTTCTATCCTATGAAAAATATACTTGTATAATTCTTTTTATATTTTGATGGACTAAACTTAAAAAGAGTTTGTGAAGAATTTTTGTGTTCATGCTCATGAGGATTATTGGAATGTTTTGTTACTGTTTTTATTTTGTCTTACAATGTCATTATTTAGTTTTGGTATTAGCAGAAAAGTTAACTCAAAATGAATTAGTGTATGTTCCTCTTTATTTCCTGAAAGAATTTGAATAATATTGGTGTTTTCCCCTCCTTAATCTTTGATGGAATTGACTGGTCAAGCCACTTAGGATGAAAGGTTTTTGTGTTTTTTTGTCATTTTTTTTAATTAAAATTCCAATTTTTTTTAACAGGGAACTTTTCCATTTTTTCTTGGTATTGAATATATTGCTATATAGTTGTCCTCATATCCTTTTTCCTTCTGTTGTCTGTGGAATCTGTAGTAATGTCCTCTCATTCTTGATATTGCTATTTGTGCTTTCTCTTTGTGTTATCTGATTCATTATAAAAATTGTATTAATATTTTAAATTTTATTTTCCTTTTTTAAACTTTTAATCTATTTTAATTTTTTTATTGATTTCTACATTTATGTTTATTTTTTGCTTTCGTCTATGTACTTTGGACTTAGTGTATTTTTATTTTTCTCTAGCTTCTTAGAGTAGATGCTTAAAACTTTTTATTTAAAAGATTTCATCTCTTCTTATATATCCTTTTAATGTTATAATTTTCTCTATAGGCACTACTGTTTCCCACTGAATGTTCATGCTCCTCTCCCAAATCCCATTATGTTGAAATACTAAATACTCCCAGTGTGATGGTATTAGGAGGAAGGACCTTTGGGAGGTAATTAAGTAATGAGGGTGGAACCTCATGAATGGGATTAGTGCCCTTGTGAAACAGACTCCACAGATTTTCCTTCTCCTTCTGCCATGTGAAGACACAGCAAGAAGACTTTCTCCTACTTCCTTGTATATCTCAAAAGATATATTTTTGTCAAAATCTATCTTTCTATTTTAAAGAATGAGTAGAAACTAAAATAAATGTAATTTTTCCTTACAGAAGAGCATGGCTCTTGCTCTATCTGGCTGCTAATGAAAGGTATTGTGTCCTTTTTAATCTGTGTTTGAGTTCAATCTTGTATTTATTGTGCCATTAGATAGATTTGGCTCATTTCTGGTCCAAAGATCGTAAAGTAGCAAAACTTTTGCTTTATCAGGTATTGGTTTGTGAGCACTGGTGAGATTTTTCAGAAATCTTCACTTCTTTACTGCCCAATTAGCAGTTTTCTAAAACTCCAAAGTTATTTCTTTCTCTCTCTTAATCTCTCAATCTCTTAATCTGTGTGTGTGTGTGTGTGTCCTTCATATTGTGGACAACAGAAAGTCAAAAAACTTTCTGGGGGAATTCTCTTTGCTTTCCATCCGTTCCCTTGTCTTTGTTTCTCAGGAAGTTCAGCCTATGGTTGTTTTCTGCAGCACACTCTGAAGACCTGGCATATATTATGTTTATTCCTCTGCCCATCCTTCCTGCTCCCAGTAATGAGCAGCATTGTATCTTGTACTGGTCAAAGCCCTGTGAGTTTTGGGCATCTCTCAGCTTTCCTCTCCTCAAAATTTGCATCATGCCCCTTGCTATCACTGTGCATCTGGTGAAGGCCCACAGTAAAAGTTTTGTGTATGAAAGTGCCTTGTTCTGTTACTGGAGATCCCTGGGATTCTAAATCATCATGACAGGCACAATTTTATCATTTCCAGTTTTAAAGAGACCACCCTAATCCTCTAGAGTAAGAAAGTTCTGTCCATACTGTTGCAAAGTTGTAGAAAGGGCAATAAACCAAGTTCCTGATATTGGAGCTTAGGAACACAATCCTACAGATTCTGGCTAAGTCTTTGTATATATATTTGCAGTTAGGCACAAAAAGTGAGATGGTGATATCCTGCATAAAAAACAAACAAACAAACAAAAAACCTAGAATAGCATTTATAAAATCTTGGTTATTTTCAGGTATAGGAACAACTAAAGACCCTTCAAAGAATGATGATGTCTCTTTTTTAAATACCAAAAGTGTATGTATTGAGGCTTTAATCTATGTGCATTGTCCTGGCAGTCTGAGCAGAATATGATTTTTCTGTGGGCTACAATGCATCAGAGAGACCTATAACAAATGAGAGGTGAATTAAGAGACAGTAGTTTTGATAGAAGCTGAATATAAACCGAAACTAATATTTTCATAAGTCTCTCTGAAGAGGTAAGAAAGAGAAAAGATCCACTTATGAGTAGTAAGATGGATGCCAAGGCTTGCAAAGAAGGCAGTGTATTTAAACCAGAGGATGGAGATACAAACATGAGCAATTCCTGCTCCTGTAGCTGCAGCAGTATTTTACAGGTTGCCTATAATGTTAGGCACTGGGGAGAATGCTAACAAAATTGGCCAAGCCTCCATAGGCAATGAATGTGCCAGGATTTTTTATTGTCATGCCTCTACTTCTTCTGCCTGGAATAGGTTCTCATCTTCCTTACCCCTTAACCTGGCCAACCTCTTTTTAACCACTGGGAGTCGGCTTAGACAGTATCTCCTGAGATGGAATCCCACTTGATTTGTTTGAATCGCACTTGTGCTTCCTCAGTTCTCAGTTTCTTTTTAAGTTCCACTAGAGAATAGTGCACAGCGCAAAGTCCACAGTTTCTTTGATTTCTGTCTCCCTTGCTCATGGTGAGGTCCCTGATACATATTGAATTTTTAGAAACACTTAGTGGAGGAATGGGTGGATGACTAAATTAATAGAGATAGTAATTATGTGGTTATATTTTTTTCCCATCTTGGGAGAATCTTTTTAGAAGGGAAGAACTCTGCAGAGTAACCTCTTTTTCAGAAAAATATGAGGCCTGAAGCAAAGTAGACCACTCAGGAGAAGTGCTGGCTGAGCAATCCTAGCCCCACAAACTTTTCTTTGTAAGACCCATCCTCAGATCACTTTGTTGTGATAGGCAGTGCTGACACCCCCACTAAGAGGGTGACAGTACACACTGAATCCAGATGAGGGGAGGTTCCTAGGTTCTCTTGTTTTCTTCCTGTTCTTTGTGGAGAGAAAGTGCAATGCAGCCAAGCCATAATCTTACCACCACTGTTCTAAAGACTCTCCAATAGTCAAAGTCAAATGAGAGAATATGAGTCTCTTTGTGTATCAGCCAAAGTTCTAGTCTTATACCCCAAAATTGCCCATTATTTTCAAGGATTATGGATTATTTTCCTCATCACTTTATTGTAATAATTTTTAAATATACAGAAAAGTTGAAGTGAAGATAATGTATGTCTTTGGGGGGGAATAGAAAGTCAGTTTTGAGAAAAATTTACGTTTGTGAAGGTCATCTATACTGACATTAAAAATAACTGCTGAAAATAATAGATTTCACTGCTTATGCCCAGGCGAGCTGGAAAAAAAAAAAATTTTGTATTTTAAAAAAAAGGTTTTATAAAAAAAGACCCCGAATCATGTAGGTATATTTTTAAAAGAAATAATTGCAAAACCCGAGCTACAGACACCAAACCAGGTAAAAATTGGATATAGAATAATGAATCAATGTTAATAAGCATGGTAAAACAACAAAAGCAAAAACAGCCTCTCAATGACTTAGCATCTGCTAATATCAGTACTCATGACAAATCAGAAAACTGCTTATTATTATCCTCATTTTATATTTAAGAAATCTAAGGGTTGAGGAATCTAAATAAGTTGTTTAAGGTAACTCAGGAAAGTGTATATTTATATTCAGGTCCATTTGCTTTTAACATCCATTCTAAATATTCCTCACCCACTCCACTCTGGGTTACTTACCGAAACAGAGTATGTATGTGTTTACACTTGTGTAGTGAATAGTAAATGAGTAGTGTGGTAGGTTGTAAGATTTCTATATAGGGATATAGTTCTACATAAAGATATGTAAGATATATAAGAAGACTTGTTTTCAATGGTAAAGTCAAAAAGAAAGTACATCAACTCAAAACAAAAGACAGTCCTTCCCATGGAGAGTTTAACATCTTATAACTGCATCAAGAAATTTTATTCTATACACAACATCCAAATGATAAATGTTATACACTTAGAATAATATTATTTTTCTGCTTCACAAGGTCCTGATTTTTTTCTCTTGTATCTCACATTACATTTTTCAGTAAAGCCTGTTGATTCTGACTTTAAAATATGTTCAGAGTCCATTCTTCCTTGCCATCTCTACTGCTACTCACTGAAGCCACCAAGATATCTTGCATAGATCATTGCAATAGACTCCTAGCTGTTCTAACTTTTACTCTTGTTCCTCTCTAATCTATTCTAAACATAGAAGACCAAATGGTGTTTATAATATCAGGCCATGTCATGTCACTGCTCTGCTCAGAACACTCTTGTTGTCAAAGCCCATAAAACAACAAACTCTTGGGCACCTGGGTGGCTAGGTCGGTCAAGCATCTGCCCTCAGCTTAGGTCATGATCTCAGGGTCCTGGGATCAGAGACCCACATCGGGCTCCCTGCTCAGCAGGGAGTCTGCTTCTCCCTCTCCTTCTGCCCCTCCCCCTGCTCATGCTCTCTCTCTCTGTCTCAAATACATGAAAAACAAAAAACAAAACAAAACAAAAAACAACCAAGGCCCTTATAGGACCTGGCTCCTATCTCCCTGACTTTATCTGTCCCTGCTTCCATCTCCCTTACTGTGCTCCAGCCACACTGGACCCCTTCATACCAGGTGTGCTCTAGTTGTAGGCCCCCTGTTCTAGCTGTTCTTTCCAGTTGGAAAGTTTGTTAAGACTATACAAAATGGCTAACTTTCTCACTCTATCAAATTTTTCTTCACATTTCTCTTCTTAACAAAGCTTAATCCAACCACTTTATTTAATACTGAAACTTATTGCTTACTCTCTTCTATTTTTTTCTTTTTTTTCCATAGCACTTACTACCTTCTAATACATTACATAATTTACTTTTCTATGATATTTAATTTTATTATCCACCCCCACTTCAAAATATAAGCTCCATAGTGAAGGTCTCTATTTCATTTATTGTTGCAATCCAATTACATAGAATAGTGCCTGGTACATAGGAGGAACATATTAAGTATTTGGTGAATTAATACTGCATTGCCTGAGGACTCTAATTAGATCTGACATTCCAGGGACTATTCAAGATATAACTACATATTTCGGTGTTTATAAATCAAAATTATGCCTCGTTAAAAAAATTCTAAATTAGTGTGCAGCTGCTAATGAAAGTATATATTAAGAATGAACCAGTTCTGGGCGCTTGGGTGGCTCAGTTGGTTAAGCGACTGCCTTCAGCTCAGGTCATGATCCTGGAGTCCTGGGATCGAGTCCCACATCGGGCTCCCTGCTCGGCAGGGAGTCTGCTTCTCCCTCTGACCCTCCCCCCTCTCATGTGCTCTCTCTCTCTCTCATTCTCGCTCTCTCAAATAAATAAATAAAATCTTTAAAAACAAAAAAAAGAATGAACCAGTTCCACTGTAAAACAAAAGTAAAAAAAAAAAAAGCATGCTGTTTATTTTGCCCTTACTCCTATTTGAGTGCAACTACCAGTATGTAAACTCATTTCAGCGTCTGGCCAATTTCCTTGACTTAAATTTATCAAACACATTGCTTCAAGTATTTCTTAAAATAGGTAACTATAGAAATAAATAACTGTAATAATACCTTTCTTTTACCAGGATTTATAGCAATGTCACTTTCTAATAGACTTTAAACTGCATCTATAGCAGATACACTGTTTTATTTTAGGTGTGACTGATGGTCACATGCACTCACCTGTCTTCAGAGATATAGTATCAATTGTCTCATACATGTCCATCATTTCCAGTTACCCTGGTGAAATCTGTCTCAAAAAAAATAGCATTCCATCCTGAATGTCTACAAATCCCAAAGGCAAGAGAACTTATTTCTAATTATGATGGTTTTGTATCACTTTAAGCAAATCAAACAACTTTTCAACAAAAACAAAATACATATTGCATTCATGTTCCCACATCCCTTCATGAACCCATGCAGATCTCTGAGTCTAGATACAATGTCAACGGTGTTTCATATGCAAGATCCTAGGCAGCTCTACCAGTCACTGTCAGTGGGACAAAACTCATTCAACTCTTCTTGAAAAAAATGCCTATTAAAACTACTACATATGAAACAAAATCAATTTTTAATCACCTGCCTTGTGTCAATCACAATTCTAGCTTCCATTCTACATTATCTTAATCACAATATCAGTACAAAGTAGGAATTGTTAGTTAGATTTTTTAAAAAATTGGTTGTGAAGAGGTTATTAATTTTCCCAAAGTCATGAAGCTAGGAAAAGACCTCACGTGTCTGCCTTTGACCCTTGACTTCATTTTATACCTTCTTCCTAGCAATTTGATGAATAACAGAAAAATACTGTGTTATATCTTTTAGAAGGTCCTTCTCCCCCTTTTTTAAAGTCAATAACCAGTATTTCTCTTTTTAACCAAACAACTTACATAGTAGAAGAGACAGTAACAGAAGAATCTGTGGCTATTCTCCATGAAGTTATAAATTTGAGAATTTGGAAATTCTAAGAATAATGTTTACTTCAAAGTATGGCTTATCAACTTTTGTTCATCCCCAAGGACATACTGAGTCCTAACTATGTTGTAGGTATTATTTGCTAATCTTTACAAAATAAAGTAGTAAACATGATTTCAGATCAGCAAACATAGAGGATTTAGAACACTACTGCCAGAGAAAATGTGAAAATAGAATATTGGAAAATCCATTTGGGTCAATATCAGGCTCTAAATAACTGACCATTATGCAGAGGGATAGTACATGCTTTATATCCTTAACCATTTCAAGTCAGAGTAATCAAAAACTATATGATTCATATATTTTTATTCATTTGACAAGTCTATGTAACTTCATGATAAAAATTTTTTACATTTTCCTTAGGTAATAGTCTTTCAGAGAAATTGTTCATCTTTATTGTCAGTTAATGTACTTTGCATTTGCTGTAAGCTATTCATTTTAAATTCCTTCCTGCTTGCCTACTAATTAAGATGTAACTGTTGATTTCTGAATCAACATTTTGATTTTATGAATCAGATTGTTCATACTTGATTTTATGACATTTAATCTGTGCTCACATGATGTCAATAGGCCATCAACCAAAACTGATCAGTTTCATAGCATCCTGAAAACAATGTGCCTCGATAATTAGTTGAACATTTTCACATTTAAACAGGTAATTTTGGTTTCACGTATACCCGACCAGTAAGTCATAACTTTTTAATCGGGAATTTTATTTGTCTGTTTAACCTTTAATATTTCTAGGTGCTATTTGTGTTCATGTTCTCAAGATTATTTGATTATCATTACAATCCTATTATCTGTTCCTCCAAAAAGCGTATATCGTCTAGTAGGAGGATTTCTGAGCAGTCTCAAAAATCTTTACCAAGATGCAAATAAACTACCTTTTTTTAAAAACTTCATGGCAATTTTTAACTTTTTCTGTGTGTGTGTGTGTGTGTGTGTAACAAATAACCATTTGAACTTACTTTGAATTTTTCTGCTCAACTCTGTCAATGCATTAATATTTTCCTTTACATTTCTATTGAGTAACTAGGGAATTGATTTCTTTTTGGAAGCACAAACTCCTTAGGCCTGAACAGACGTTGGTGCTCTGAAAGAGTTCAATGGTTTCCGAAATGGGATTCTTATTTTTCTCACAGTTTTTATAAACTGTACCAATATCTTCCATATTCAAGAGAGGATTATTTGCCAAGGAATAGGATCCTTCCTTATCCAATTAAGTTGTATTTAACTATAGAATGAAGTACTATTATTGCAAGGCACTGTTCTAGGTTAATACAGAGGAGTGGAGAAATTAGTAAGATAAATTTCTCCTGCCCTTCAGGAGAACTTAGCACACAAAAGGGAATAGAGAGGTGCAAAGTACTTTGTTGATTGAGCAGATTATAAGTAATCATAAAAAAATCATGACTGCTACTCATATCAAGTGTAATTTATAGAATTTAATTTCCTCCATTCCAACAATTCGGTGGAGCACTGAAGTATATACAGAGATGAATAAGGGTCCGGTGCTGTCCTTGACGTGAACAAACAAAGGTACTGATAGACAAAAGTGGGGAATTGGGTATGAGAGGTGGGAGAGGGTGTGTGTGGGGGGAAACACCCGAGTCATCTCAGACCAGATTTGGATGAGTGCATGTTGCAAAGGTGAAAAGTGAAAAGCATGCTTAGTCACCAAAAATTAAAATTAGTTCAAATGAGTAGGAACCAAAAGAATATATAGGATATTTCTGTGGAAGCCTAGGAAGGTAGATTGGGGCCATGTTGTGCTGGGCAGGGAGTACACAATGCAAGTAAATTGGCTGCCTTAACTTCTGAATGTGTTCTGGCCCTAGGAATTGCCATCTATCTAGTTGTCAATTAAGGTACACATCAAGTCACTTATTCTGTCAATGTGGGAAAATTTCCCAAGATATCACCATCATACTGAAATGTATTTGGAAATACTTTGCTGATTTCTATTAACAAGTTGATTGGTACAGAAGCAGAGATGACTAGTAAACAACCACTTAACTGATGAATTACTGTATAATAGGCATCCAAGTGTATGAGCTTCCAAATGTCAGATGTATATTTTTATGAGGGGTGGTAAAATTATTGTGGGAGCAGTGGGACCTAATTTAACCCAGTGACAGGGAATGCCTCCTCCAGGAAGTAACACTTCAGTGGAGAGCCTCAGGAGCTAGCCAAATAAAGGGAAGGGTGTGGATATGAGAACTGAGGGAGAGGGCAACGTCTTGTGCAATGTCTCAAAGGGGAGGGGCAGAGGGAGAGAGAAAAGAGTTAGTGGTGGAAACTGAGAACTGGTGCGTGTGATCAGAGATGATGGTCGAGTTAAAGCAGAGGACGTAGGATGGGAATGTTTGTGTTCACCTGTGTCGATGTTTGTGTAGATGCCACATCATTGAAAGCATCACTGATTTAGAAAGCAACACTGATGTGCTGAGTCACAACCCTCAGAACCTAGGTACCTGAACATGCAAATAAAAGCTAAATACCAAGAACGAATTGTCAAAATGACTAAATGGGTTGAGAGTCAGGAAACAGTCCTTGTCTCGTTTTCAGCACCTCTGGGACCTAATTTCCCATCACTTGGGAGTATTTGAAGAAATGAGCTGTTCTTAACAAAAAAAAAAAGCGTATCTGACTCACCGAGAGTTTTGAAAAACATACATTACCAGGATTCTACACATCTCAGTTTTATCTATTTCAGGAGAAAGAGATAAAGGCCTGAACAATTGGTTCTATTTAGAGCTCCGCAGTTATGTTGTGGTATGTAACTACATTGACAATCACACAACTTTTGAGCTTTCAACTGTCTGGACTCCACTAAAACTTCAAGACCCCAAATACCCTTTTTTATGGCATAGGGCTCAGTTGTATTTAATCTACGTTCTTTCACACTTATGTCTAGCTGTAGCTTCTGTTAGAAAAATTATGTTTATAAACATAAGCAGCAGCACTGTAAGACCTTAAGAAACCCCAGTCAAATATTAAAGGTTTTCTATGACATTTTTAAGACAAGAGAAATGCTCACATTTCTCAAACACTTTTAACTCTCAGTTACAGCCTATAAGGAATTTTACACTACATTTAATTAACCAGAAAATTTGGATTCTCCGAACCACTATGTTCTGAGTGTGTGAGTTATCTGATGTTTCTCCTCTGTTTGAATGGCCTGACATTGAGGCAGTTGACATTTCTTATCCTAGATTGCTTTCCTACCTCTTTGGCTTTGTATTTCTCTTCCATAGCCCCATATCTACCTCCATATGTTTGGTCAGCTAATTGGAAGTTATACTGCCTGCATAACTAAGATAAGTAACAAATTAGATGCAGAAAACATTCGAGGATGTGAAAAATATGTCTATATGTATGTATATGCATACACACACATGTTATATACATTTGTACATTTTTAAATACAGTCTAACACCACTTTCCATTAATAGTTTTCTCTGGGCATTTCTTAGGTAAAGATGTATATTTATTTTAATTATTGTAGGGGCACTTGGGTGGCTCAGTCATTAAGCATCTGCCTTTGGCTCAGGTTATGATCCCAGGGTCCTGGGATCGAGCCCCACATCGGGTTCCCTGTTCTGCGGGAAGCTTGCTTCTCCCTCTCCCACCCCCCCACCTGCTTGTGTTCCCTCTCTCCCTGTGTCTCTCTCTGTCAAATAAATAAAAAATCTTTAAAAAAATTATTGCATAAGATTCTATATCATTAATTTTGGAACTATTTTCATATTGAAGTGTCTCTTCCAGATTTTTTGCCAATCTAAGTAATTATGTGTAGGTGCTTATGTCTAAGTGTTTCAAAATACAAGATAGATTTAAAAATATAAGAATGCATGGCAAAGAGTGTATATTTAAAATTATCAGCTCTTGCTACTTTTCTGTCCTTAAGGTCCTTGCTCCTGTCAGCAATGTATGAAAGTGCTTATATGCCCCCGGTAATGGTCTTAATTTTTCTTTCAAAATTTGTTTAAACTAATGAGAAAAAATGGTATCTAGTTGGATTTACTTTCATTTTCCTGAGTAGTAATAAGGCTGAGCAAATTTCAAAGTGTTTATTGCTGAATTATATTCACCATTTTTTTACTTGCTTGTTCACAACTTTTATTAATGTTTCTACCGAAAAGTTTCTTTTAAATATGTAGAAGAATTTATATATAAGGAAGATATTTACCATTTTATTGTTTTTTTTACTTGAAAATAGTTTTTCAAGTCTGTAACTTTTACTTTTGCTAATGTCCAGTACATCCTTTGACACTCAAAATATCAAACTATTGTTTTGTCAAATATGATTTTCTTTTACCTCATGAGGTCTGGGCATTCTGTCTTATTTGAAAAGGTATACCTGGGCCCCAATTTTTAAGTAATCATTCTTTTCATTTGTGTATATTTTCAGAATTCTTTCTTTCAAATTAATGATTTTATTCTGTCTGGAAAAACAAAATAATTGACACCAAGCAGAGGTTTAACATTGTTTCCTATCAGTGATAACCAGCCAATATAACACCTTGACTAAAAAGTTTAGGAAGCAGGTCATGTAGTTATGACCTTTTATAACCCTTTAAAACTGGAATTATATCACCTACCTCTTGGGTGGTTTCAAGGAATAAATAAGATTATTCTCTATATATAACTTACCCACGATAAATAATAAAGTATTATTAAGTACGCCATATTTTTCTCAATTAGTTACACAAATAGCCTCTATACAAAGATTCTTTTGCCATATTTCAAGTATTAACCTAATTTTTTTAAATTTTCAGAAGGCTTTTTTTCTGCATAATAATTTGTGTTCTTGTCTGTGAATGTCACTCCATTTTGTTAACAATATTTTTATAATTACGGTTTCTGTAAGATATGTCCCTTTGAAATCATCACTTTCAAAACATTCATGAATATTTTAATTAATTTATTTTTCAATAACAGGAATAATCAACTTGAGGCTAAATTTAATACTTAGTCTTAGTATTCTTTTGGCTATTTGGGGTCTTTTCTGGTTCCATACAAATTTTAAGATTATTTGTTCCATTTCTTTGAAAAAAGTGGATGGTAATTCGATAGGGATTGCTTTAAATGTGTAGATTGCTCTAGATAGCTTTGACATCTTCACAGTATTTGTTCTTCCAATCCATGAGCATGGAACATTTTTCCATTTCTTTGTGTCTTCCTCAATTTCTTTCATGAGTATTTTATACTTTCTGAGGACAGTATACTTTATACTTTCTGAGGACAGATTCTTTGCCTATTTGGTTAGATCTATTCCTAGATATCTTATGGTTTTGGGTGCAATTGTAAATGGGATCAACTCCTTAATTTCTCTTTCTTCTGTCTTGGTGGTGGTGTATAGGAATGCCACTGATTTCTGTGTATTAACTTTATATCCTGCCACTTTACTGAATTCCTGTATGAGTTCTAGCAGTTTTGGGGTGAAGTCTTTTGGGTTTACCACATAAAGTATCGTATCATCTGCAAAGAGTGAGAGTTTGACTTCTTCCTTCCCAATTTGGATGCCTTTGATTTCTTTTTGTTGTCTGATTGCTGTGGCTAAGACTTCTAATACTATGTTGAATAGCAGTGGTGATAGTGGACATCCCTGCTGCGTTCCTGACCTTAGGGGGAAAGCTCTCAGTTTTTCCCCATTGAGAATGATATTGGCTGTGGGTTTTTCACAGATGGCTTTTATGATATTGTGCGATGTACCCTCTATCCCTATACTTTGAAGAGTTTTGACCAAGAAGTATGCTATACTTTGTCAAATGCTTTTTCTGCATCTGTTGAGAGAATCATATGGTTCTTGTTCTTTCTTTTATTAATGTATTGTATCACATTGATATGCGGATTTTGAACCAAACTTGCAGCCCAGGGATAAATCCCACTTGGTCATGGTGAATAATCCTTTTAATGTACTGTTGGAGCCTATTGGCTAGTATTTTGGTGAGAATTTTTGCATCCGTGTTCATCAAGGATATTGGTCTGTAGTTCTCCTTTATGATGGGGTCTTGTCTGGTTTGGGGATCAAGGTAATGGTGGCCTCATAAAACGAGTTTGGAAGTTTTCCTTCCATTTCTATTTTTTGGAACATTTTCAGAAGAATAGGTATTAATTCTTCTTGAAATGTTTGGTAGAATTCCCCTGGGAAGCCATCTGGCCCTGGACTTTTGATGACTGCTTCAATTTCCTTAGTGGTTATAGGTCTGTTCAGGTTTTCTATTTCTTCCTGGTTCCCTTTTGGTAGTTGATACATCTCTAGGAATGCCTCCATTTCTTCCAGATTATCTAATTTGCTGGCATAGAGTTGCTCATAATATGTTCTTATAATTGTTTGTATTTCTTTGGTGTTGATTGTGATCTCTCCTCTTTCATTCATGATTTTTATTTATTTAGGTAATTTTTCTTTTCTTTTTGATAAGTCTGGCCAGGGGTTTATCAATCTTATAAATTCTTTCAAAGAACCGGCTCATACTTTCGTCGATCTGTTCTACTGTTCTTTTGGTTTCTCTTTCATTGATTTCTGCTCTGATCTTTATTATTTCTCTTCTCCTGCTGGGCTTAGGCTTTATTTGCTGTTCTTTCTCTAGCTCCTTTAGGTGTAGGGTTAGGTTGTGTATTTCAGACCTTTCTTATTTCTTGAGAAAGGCTTGTATTGCTATATACTTTCCTCTTAGGACTGGCTTTGTTGCATTCCCAAAGATTTTGAACAGTTGTGTTTTCATTTTGTTTCCATGAATTTTTTTATTCTTCTTTAATTTCCTCATTGACCCATTCATTCTTTAGTAGGATGCTCTTTAGCCTCCATGTATTTGAGTTCTTTCCGACTTTCCTCTTGTGATTGAGTTCTAGTTTCAAAGCACTGTGGTCTGAAAATATGCAGGGAATGATCCCAATCTTTAGGTACTGGTTGAGACCTGATTTGTGACCCAGGATGTGATCTATTCTGGAGAATGTTCCATGGGCACTAGAGAAGAATGTGTATTCCATTGCTTTGGGATGGAATGTTCTGAATATGTCTGTGAAGTCCATTTGGTCCAGTGTGTCATTTAAAGTCTTTATTTCCTTGTTGATCTTTTGCTTAGATGATCTGTCCATTTCAGTCAGGGGGGTGTTAAAGTCCCCCACTATTATTGTATTGTTGTCAATGTGTTTCTTTGCTTGTTATTAATTGGCTTATATAATTGGCTGCTCCCATGTTAGGGGCATAGATATTTACAATTGTTAGATCTTCTTGTTGGATAGACCCTTTAAGTAGGATATAGTGTCCTTCTTCATCACTTATCAGTCTTTGGTTTAAAATCTAATTTGTCTGTTATAAGGTTTGCCACCCCAGCTTTCTTTTGGTGTCCATTAGCATGGTAAATGGTTTTCCACACCTTCACTTTCAACCTGGGGGTGTCTTTCGGTCTAAAATGAGTCTCCTGCAGACAGCATATCAATGGGTCTTGTTTTTTTATCCAATCTGATAGCCCGTGTCTTTTGATTGGGGCATTTAGCCTACTTACATTCATGGTAACTATTGAAAGACATGAATTTAGTGCCATTTTATTGCCTATAAGGTGACTGTTACTGTATATTGTCTGTGTTTCTTTCTGGTCTATGTTGCTTTTAGGCTCTTCCTCTGCTTAGAGGACCCCTTTCAAAATTTCTTGTAGGGCTGGTTCGCGTTTGCAAATTCCTTAAGTTTTTGTTTGTCCTGGAAGCTTTTTATCTCTCCTTCTATTTTCATTGACAGACTAGGTGGATATAGTATTCTTGGATGCATATTTTTCTCATTTAGTGCTCTGAATATACCATGCCAGTTCCTTCTGGCCTGCCAGGTCTCTATGGATAGGTTTGTTGCCAATCTAATGTTTCTACCATTGTAGGTTACAGATCTCTTCTCCTGAGCTGCTTTCAAGGTTTTCTCTTTGTCTCTGAGACTCATAAGTTTTAGGATTAGATGTCAGGGTGTTGACCTATTTTTATTGATTTTGAGGGGGGTTCTCTGTGCCTCCTGCATTTTGATACCTGTTTCATTCCCCAAATTAGGGAAGTTCTCGCTATAATTGGCTCCAATATACCTTCTGCCCCACTCTCTCTTTCTTCTTCTTCTGGGATCCCAATTATTCTAATATTGTTTCATCTTATGTTATCAGTTATCTCTCGAATTCTGCCCTGTGATCCAGTAGCTGTTTATCTCTCTTTTTCTCAGCTTCTTTATTTTCCATCATTTGATCTTCTATATCACTAATTCTCTCTTCTGCCTCATTTATCCTATCAGTTAGAGCCTCCATTTTTGTTTGCACCTCATTAATAGCCTTTTTGATTTCGACTTGGTTAGATTTTAGTTCTTATTCCTCCAGAAAGGGTTTCTCTAATATCTTCCATGCTTTTTTCAAGCCCAGCTAGTATCTTTAGAATCATCATCTGAACTCTAGTTCAGACATCTTACTAATGTCCATATTGATTAGGTCCCTGGCAGTCAGTACTGCCTCTTGTTCTTTTTGTTGAGGTGATTTTTTTTCCATCTTGTCATTTTGTCCAGAGGAGAATAGATGAATGAGAGAACAAAATGTTAACAGGGTAACAATGACCCCAGAAAAATATACACTAAACAAATCAGAAGAGACCTGAAACCAGGGGAAAAGAAGGGAAAGAAAGAAAAAAGGAAAAAAAGAAAAAGATAAAAAACAAACAAACAAACAGAAAACCAGAATATGATCAAATATGGTCAGGCTGGTGCATAGATCTGTGCCACACAGTAGATTTTGGGTGTATTTTGGTCTGTTAGAAGAAAGTGCCTTCCAAAATTTTAAAGAAAAAAAGCTTATATATGTACAAAAATAAGGTTAAATACGATGAAGGGATGGAATATGACTGTAAAGATGAAAATTATAAAAGATTTTATAAAAGGAATTGATAAGATAAGAAGTTGGTTGAAAAAAGAATGAAGAGGATTTAAAAAAAAAAAAGGAAGAGAATGTGATCAGGCAGGAGACTAGAAGAAAGCCATACACTAGAGATTTAGGGTATATTTTGGTCTGTTAGAAGAAACTATATCCCAAAATTTGAAAGAGAGAAATATATATATATATATATATACCAAAAATAAAGTTAACTACTATGAAGGGATAGAATATAACTCTAAAAGTGAAAAATAAAAAGATTTTTTAAAAAAGGGATTGATAAGATGTTGGTTAAAAAAAGAAAAAAGAAAAATTCAAAAAAAAGAAAGAAAATTAAAAAAACTTTGAAAGTCTGAAGAATCGGGGGGGAAAGCCATGAATTCTCTGTGCTATATTCCCCTAGCGCTGGAGTTCTGCCGTTCTCATTGCTCAGTAAACTTGGTCTTGGCTGGCTGTTCTTGCTGATCTTCTGGGGGAGGGGCCTGTTGCCCTGGTTCCTAAATGTCTTTGCCGGAGGCGAAATTGCCCCACCCTTGTGAGTCCGGGCCAAGCAAGCTGCTCAGGTTTGCTCTCAGGAGCTTTTGTTCCCTGCAAACTTTCTGTACAGCTTTGGAAGACTAGAGTGAAAATGGTGGCCTCCCAATCTCCGGCCCGGTGGAGCTGAAAACTCCGGGCCCCGCTCCTCAGTGCGCCCCCAGAGAAAGGCAGTCAATTACTCCCGTCTCCCTGGTCTCCGGCCACACTCCGTGCTCACCCGGCCTGTGACCGAGCGTTTCTATCTCTGGCACCCGACCCCGTGTGGAGTCTCCAAACCCAGCAGATCCCTGTGGTGCGCTCCTGCGCCGCTCCTACTGGGGGGAGGAAGGGGAGTCTTCCCGGATCTGCCGCTTGTTAGGTCCCTGCTGGAGGAGCAGTGGCCCGACTGTTTCGCCGATCACAGTTTATGGCCACCCTGAGCTGAGAGCCCGCACCTCGGCTCCGTCTCTGCAGCCGGCTTCCCCGCTCCGATACCTGGGAGCTCTGCCACACTCAGGCACCTACGGTCTTTCTGTGACCCCGAGGGTCCTGAGACCACACTGTACCGTGAGGGTTCCACCCTCGCTTAGCCACTGGAGCAATGTCCCTCAGCGGAGCAGACTTCTAAACGTTCCAATTTTGTGCTCCGGGGCTCTATCACTTGCCAGAAGCGGCCGACGGAGTCCCCCTCCCCCGCCGTCTATCCTCCCGAATATCGCCTCGGATTCACTTCTGCGCACGTCCTACCTTCCAGAAAGTGGTCGCTTTCCTGCTCATAGAGTTGCTGCTGTTCTTTTCTTCTATCTCCTGTTGAGTTCGTAGGTGTTCAGAATGGTTTGATCTCTATCTAGCTGAATTCCTGGGACCAGACGAAATTTAGGTCTCCTACTCCTCCACCATTTGCTCCTCCTGTCCTCCTTTTATTTAACTTCTAAGTAAGTTACAATTCACTTTTAATCTCTGGGTTCTTTGGTAGAAGCACATTTCTTTTAATATTTATCTTGTTTTTCATTTAGTATTCTGTTATTTTTAAGTCTGATCAAAGAATGTGGCTTGTAATATAGTTAATTTTATCATCTGTTAAACATATGTAGAGATGCACATACACATACGTACCCAAACACATATAAATGAAATATTTTATGGATGAAACAGGTATTATATATTATTTTTTGCTAAGATAAATAGCTTTACATTGAAGATTAGATATCTCCAATTCCAGGTATCTGGTAGATTAAGATTAATGTGAAAACCATCCTACTAGAAACATCTAGAAATAATGGATAAAATGTAACAAATCCCATTTAAATACATTGCTGAGCTTTCACTTAAGAAATCTTTAAAGGCTCAGATTAGAAACAAAGAAAGAACCAAACCCTGGGGTATTTGATACACCTAACTTCACTCTGGAGCTGCTCTGAGTGGTAGATGGGGAATCAGTCCTAGTAAGTAGGGAATTAAGAGAGGATCAATGGTCTTGGGGCCCTCTGAAATCTGAATTCACTGTAAAAGGGCAGACTAAAAACAAAGCTACACTGTTGAAAAGGAAGTCAGAGACTATTTCATTTCTTCCAGGTCTCAAAGTGATAGAATAAAAATCTCCTGTGAGAATTCAAAGAACAGGGCAAGAGTTCTACATGGACTGAGATTGAATCACTCTGGCCAAATGGTAAATTTTTTTTCTATTCTAAGATTATATCTTTTAAAATGTCTTCTGGGATGGTAAAATTTCAAGGGCTCTGACAGGGGCAAATGCCATGCTATTCTAGAAGACCACATCTTCTTACTCAAGTCACAAAGGAATGAAGTAGAAAAAAGAAGTCACTCAGAATATGTGGTCATAATTTAAATATTCCAAATCCCTTTACCAAGAAGCAGTCCAGCTCGGGCAGGAGAAAGCCTATACAATTAGAAGAATTAGAACCCTCCAAACTTGAACTGATACTTGCATATATAAAAAAGAATATTAAATGGATGTGTATAAATTATTTAAATTCAGTAAGACATCTAAACCACAAAGTGAGAAACAGGTTTTGTGAATACCATGAAATACTAATAAGGCTTTCTGAAAAGTAATTGCACACACATACACACACACACACACGTATGTATATTGATAATACACATGTATATGTTATCAATAAGGTAGTAATTCGAAGAGAAAGTCAAGAAAATTGTGAATAGGATGATAAATCCCTGGAAATTAGAGAAATATTAAGGCAGATGTTAGATAAAATGAAAAGTCCTAAAAATTTAACTAAAAAATTAAACTAAAAAACCACTATGTGGTTATAATAGAGGGAACCAAAAAATGAAAAAGGCAACATTTGAAAGATAAATGGCTTTGATTTTTTTCAAGATTTAATAAAAGACACCACTCTCCAGAATCATAAAACACAGTGAGAGTGAAGGAAGACAAAAATAAACAAATTTACATCTAGACATATTATAATGAAATTGCATAACACAAAAATATTGACACAGGCTTATATCAAAAATGTATAGCAATTAGAAGAAAAGGATGTTTATTTACAATATAAGGAATAGAAAGGCAACTAAATGTCTCAAAAGAACAATAGAATCCTGTAGGGAGAGAAAGAAAAATATATAAAGAAGGGAAAGAAGGAAAGAGACAAAGTGCAAAGAAAGAATAGAGAATAAAAGCAAATTAACATCCTGAAGGAAATTATGTTAACCTATAATTCTATACTCATGTAATATCAAGGACTCCAATGACATAGTTTTAGACAAAAGCAAATTTCCTGCTCTCAGAACTTTCTTGCAATACTAAATGTGTGCAGTAGGTTTGTTTGTTATTATCATCTCTTCTATCCTTCCCTGTTAGAAACTTACATTGCACTTCCTTCCACTATGGGTGATATATACTCTCTGCCCAGGGATTTTCAGTGTGGCCATGGGACTTGCTTTGGCCAAAGATAAGTGACATAATGGAAGCAGAAAGTTTAAACATTCTTAAATGTTTTTGTGGAGTCTGGCTTGCTTCTTGTGGTCCTGTGATCACCGTGAGGAATATAAGCCCCAAGTACCGGCTTCCCCTTTAACCTGGACTCAGCAATGATACCTATGGAACCTTACCACAAGCACAGAGCCAAACCCATCCCGATTCATACCCTGAAGCAGAAATGTTCCAAATGTCTCACAGATTGATGAGTTAGAAAAGTAAATGTTGTTGTAAGCCATTGAAGAATTTTGTTATACAGCATAATTGCAGCAATGGCTACCTAATACAGAATGCTTCAGGGCGATGGAGAGGGAAGTTGAACACAAAAATGAAGTAGGATGAAGGAATTATTATGAGCAAATATTATTTGGTGAACATTTGAGTAAATTCAAAGAAGCTCGGACTTCATAAGACAACCATGATAATGACTAACTTGTGCCATTTGAGAACAGTGTAGAACTAAAATGTTATCTAGGCCAACTCACTAAGGCTGGTTTGAAAATTAATAGAACAAAGTCTTAGATATTATCAAGTTTATTTTCAAATCGGCTGACTCCCTAACCAGCAAGTAAGCACTGTAATGATGTGTACACAGCAGGAGAAACCAGGATAGAGCTATGTATGCAGGATTCATCTTCCTGGTGCTTCCTTTATTGCCCTCAAAGTCATAGTCAAGGCTTGGTATCTATGCTGCCCGTATTGAACTAAGATTCACCAAATCAGAAACACCTGGAACCACATGCTTACGGCCTTGTATTTGAAGTAGTAGGATGGGCACATCCAAATTCAAAGACAAATTTAACTAGAAGACATTCTTTCTTGCTGTGTCACACACCATACGTTTTTGCATTGTATTTTCTGCTGAATATTCTGGCATAGATGAGGTTTGAGTGCAGCAGGTCTAATCAGAGCCTATTCCAAATCAGCCCAGGCATTCTTGTGACATGAGAATTAAGGCCAATGATAATTTGTGAAAAATATACTTAGAATTGTTGTTCGGTTTCAATTTATGGTTAAAATCACTTAGAGTTATTGTTTCTTATTTTCAGTTTGGTCCTTTTTCTAGTTTTGTCCTGATTACATTTTCTTACCAGGCCATGTTAATTTAGATATCTTCTTAGTCTATGGATGATTCTCTTATCTCCAAAGTTATATTTAATCTATGCATTAATGCACCACCATTAAATTATGACGTGTGCCATGCTCACTCTAAGAGCAAGGCATTGTACTTCCAGACCCATTTCCCTACGGAGTGAGAACTTAAGAAGACTGTACTTCCTCCCACCCCAAACCCCGAGTTTGATTGACATAGTTTAGAATTATTTGGCCCTAGCTGTAAGTAATCCAACTCTATTTCAAGAAAATTAATGAACACATATCCCAAGTTCCAAGTCGTATTTTCATCATACATTTCTATATGACTAGATTTGTTATATATTATTGATTACATATTAGAACACATTTTACTTGGAGTAGGGATTTGTGTATCTTTTCTTAGAGTACAGGACAATATATTCTTTTCTTCTAGGTTTCCTCCTCAAAGAGTAACACTTTACTGTGTACAGAACTTTTTTTAGATTATATTTATTTTCTTCAATCATCCTTAGTCATCATTTTATCATTTTCTAGCTTGCATTACTGTAAATGAGAAATTTAATGTTGTTTCGGATTCCCGTTTCTTTGCAAATAACATGTTTTTCCTATAGGTAACTTTGCAAAATTTTCTCTTTACTCTTGAAATTCAAAAGTCTCTCTGAGATACAGACGAGTAAATTTCACCATGCTACAGACTCAGCAAGGGTTTTCAATGCAAGAGATTTGAATCTCATTGTTCTTCAGGTTAGGAAAACATTTATAATAATAAATACTAAAATTGAAATTATTACTTTTCCTCTATCGTCTCTGCATTTCTCAGTTTGCAATTTTTATTATTTAAATGACTAGTTTCCTTGATATGTCCTACAACTCTTCATTTATGTTTTATTATTCCCATTCTCATATTGATTGATTAATTGATTGATCTTTAGAGGTGTTTATTAAAAAGAACACCTGCCCCGAGGCCCCTGGTTCTCATGGGAGCAAGTATCAGGGATGCCTCTGTAATGTCGGAGGCACAGCCTTACTTTTACCTGTAGGCTTTCTGACAAGTGCTAAAAAGAAAAGGCCAAAGGGCATTCCTGCTTCTAGGGAATGTAGAAGCAGAGGGCTATATAGGCAAGTAATGGGGGCAAAGGCCCTCCATCACGGAGTTACTGCTCTCAGGACAAGTGTCCAGCATCCACAGGGCCCCAAGGCAGCAAGTGTTTCCCCTCTGAGGTCTGTTAGTTGAGAATTTGGGGACCGGCAGGGGCTGAAGTATCACTAGTCGGCACTGAGTTGAAGGTTGTGCATCTACAAGACCTCCTTTCCTGTCCTGCACCGTAACTATCAAACCTTTCCCTCCCACTGTGTGTAGGTGTAATCTGCTTGAGCTCTCCTCTCAGTAGTCGTGCGTGTGGGGAGGCACAGACCACGCAGGGATGGGGCAGGTTCCCTCACTGCCGCTCTTTGACTTCGCAGGGTGTGGGTGAGAGCGTGGCCGCTGGGAAAGGAGCGCTGTGTTTGTTTTCTTATCGTAGTCCTCACTTCCTCTGCCCCAAAGTAAGCCCCGGCCCCCCTGCCCACCGGACACCAGGCCACAGTCACTCCACTGCACTAGCGGACGTTCCAGTCTACTCGGGGCTCGCAGCCGGCAATCCCTGTGCCTCCACCCCCACCTGTGGCCCTTGAGTTCTTATTTTCTTTTTAAAATCCTCTACTGTGAATTTTTGTTCCCATTTGATATTATAGAACTTCAATTCATTCTTAGCAATGGTTCTCTTCTACAAATTAATTTTTGTGCTCTAATTGCATCACTTTGATGTTTCAGTCTTTTTCCGTTGAAATTTTTGTTATGTGCTTTTCCTGTGTTAGCTCCATAGGTGCCACCTGTTGTAGTTATTCATCTTGATCTTGGTCTTTTTCATGGCTCAAGGTGCCTACAAGGACTTTACCAATGTTTCTTTAAATCCACTCTTGGATATGTATTTCTAACGCATGCATACAGATCATGGTCTTCAGTCTCGTATCTTGTGGTCTAAAATGAAAGGTATTGCTGTGGTTTTGTTTGTTTTTGCTTGCATTTATTTAATTTTGTTTATTCATTCATTCAGTGCACTTGTGTACTTTTTGCTAAACCATCAGGGACAGACTTCTCTGTTTTTGTTTTGTTTTTTGTTGGTTTGTTGGTTTGTTTCCTAGTGTACAGGGAGGAGATATTCTTATCCCAGCCCCTCATTCTGGAACTAGTGCAGTTCATAAGAGCAGTTCACCTCCAGATCTACCAGCATTAGCAAGTCCAGAATGTTCTCCTAATTATTCCCACACCAAACCAGGTGGTGGAGACTCCTGGATAGATCCACAGGCCTCTGACAGTTGGCCTCTTTTAGGGAGCCATGAATTGCCTGGTTTTTGAGCCAGAGGGCGGGCAAGGATTTTCCTCTGCTGCCATTCCTCTGCCTCTCACCCAGCACTCCTATGATAAAACCCCACAGTAGAAAAGTAGAAAAGTAGAAGAAAATGGTGCTCTGTTGGCCTGCCATGTTAGAAAAGATATTACACAGCTTCGGTTACATACCATTTGGAACACACCATCTGCTGGACTGTGATAATTAGCCCAGCTTGGATACTGAAATCTGAAGCCCTGCAAATTTTGGATAATGTCAAGAAAAGGGAGAGAAAAGAAGAAATAAAACCAAGAAGCATATGCTACCAAGGCCATAGAAAGTTAAATGATGGAGGGCCAGGACTGTATTCAAAATCATTCTGAAGAACATATGCCTTTTCTTGATCAATTTTATCTATTTATAGATTGTACGAAGTTCCAATTTTTCATGTCACACCTACTGAGGAAAATTTTAATTTCACTTGTCTTAATATCCCGTTTTAGGACATGGAGAGTACAAAGAAATTTCACTTAAATTAATAGAGAAACTAATGGTCAACATCTTGCACCCCGTCTATTCATTCAGCTAACACAAATAAAATGAAATATAAAATGTATTTAATAAATATGAATCACATGTTTACATGGTCATAATTTGGCCTCTCTTGATGCATGTTTAAGAATAATTGTAGGAAAGTTTATATGAGCAAGTTTTGCAAAATGGCTCTTTGCTCTAGTATAAGAAAGCTTCCAGCCCTATGTCCAAAACATATTAAGCCCTAAATGCGGCTTTGGATTACTATTTGAAAACACAGATGTAAATAATGTTAAACCATCAACTTCTGTTTTTGAAATTTGGTACCAACACAAATATAGACATTTTAAGAGCCAATGTTGTATAATAAAACTTACACAGGCTTTGAATTTGGAGAGTCTTGGGGTGGAATCCCAAATTCATTGTTTACATAAAGATTGGCTACACAATTTACTTAGAATTCAGGTCCCTAGTGCCACACCTATTTTGATTCAGTTGATCTAGGATGGGATACAAATGGTTCACAGAGGAGTGACCATATAATTTATTATTTGAGCTGGATCATTTTTGAAAGTAAATGAAGAGGCACTAACTTTTAAGCCTTGGCAAATCTGACTGTATGGTCAAACACAGAATACAACTGAAAAGGCTTGCCTTACTAATTTTGAGATCTTAGGCTAGGTGTTCTAAAATGGAAATGTTAATACCTGACTCACAGGGCCTTAGGGAAATCAAATTAAAAGACCGAGTTAAAGAACATTACTGATAAAAACAAAGTGGTATTTTAAAATGCTTCTTCCTTCTCCTCTTCTTGTACTGCAATAAGCAGAAGAAATTAGTGTGTGCTACCCATGTACCTACACAGAACAAATCTGCTCTAGTGGGGCACTGCTGCTCTTCTCCCTGATGTGTGCTGAACATTCACCTAATCCATGGCAGCTCCTTCTCTGGAAAGTTGTAAAAACGTTGAATTTTCGGGCGCCTGAGTGGCTCAGTTGGTTAAGCGACTGCCTTCGGCTCAGGTCATGATCTCAGGGTCCTGGGATCGAGCCCCGCATCAGGCTCCCTGCTCCGCAGGAAGCCTGCTTCTCCCTCTGACCCTCCCCCTGCTTGTGTTCCCTCCCTCGCTGTCTCTCTCTCTCTCTGTCAATTAAATAAATAAATAAAATCTTTAAAAAAAAAAAAAAAAACGTTGAATTTTCACACATTGCTGTAACATCCTCACTGTGACTCAGAAGATATGTTTTGGTCCATACAGAAGTGGTGAGAATGCCCCTGACCCTGCCTCTTGGTCCAAAGGAGGCCTGTCTATGCCTTCATGATCGATCATCAAGTCTTCCATGATAACAAAGTCCTTTATAGGCTTGAATATGGTCCAAGATGAAAGAGCAGGTCCAGTGCCTTCCTTTCTATCTCTTCTCTTTCACAGGACACATATACAGATTATCTCACCGCTCTTTTGTTCTAGCAAAGAAAAAAAATGTATACATAAAAGCTTAGGTAGATCAAGATCTACACGTTAATCATGCTAGTTGCCCAATATCCCCATGTGATAATTCAGATCAGCCCAGTTAAAATTAGAGTTACTTGCCTTTGCTTCTGTTTGCCTTATTTTGAGGTCAGGAGACTTTCTTTGATTAGCTAATGAAAGATCCTGGTGTATTAAAACAATTAAGAGTCAATCAGTTTTACTATAGTATGAAGGGCCTGACTTGTTTACCAACCCCTTTTCAGTTTCTGCCTTAGCTGGCCCATTCAGTTATAATCACTGATGTGCTGGCTGCACCCCAAGATAAGCCCTGTCCTGACTAGGCATCAGGTGAGGACTAAGATTTGTGATGCTATGGGAAGTGTGGTGTTGGACGTGGCAGCGGTGATCTCAACCAGCTGGGTCCCCCAGTGTTATCTTAATTCTCAACCTTCATTCTTCAGTTAACTGTTCAAGTTAAAATTCCTTGCTAGAACTAAATATATCCTCTCCCCAGCAGTCAAGTCATGGCCCCAAAACCTGCACAAGTCTTAACCACTCCAATTCTCTAAGTTCTCTAACTTATTACACCTCTGATCACTCAAACTGTAGCTAAATTTATATTCTTAAAAGACTAATCCCCCAAATCCATATTATCTCTGCATGCCCCAAATGCTAATCGTTTCTCAACCTAGAACCTCCTGCTTATCTGCTTAAAACATGGGATAAATTTCTTTGAATGTCATGGTTTTCGGAACTCATGGCTAAGTTCATGTCGAATCATTGGGTACTATATTTTGGAGCAAAGTCTTCTTTGCAGGGAGAACCTCTGTCATGCTGTGGCTATGGTACTGCCTCCAAGCCTTTTATCTAATCTTAAGCGGTTTTTTCTCTTCTTTGGCAACTCAGCTAAGGGTGAAACATTAGCCTTTTTAAGTTATTAACATTATACAGCATATTTCTCTTTCATTTTTGTTTGCTCTTTCCATTAATTTTATAGGATAAATTAAAGAATTAATGGGTGAATGATTTCCTTGCCTCTTTTTATTTTAGGAGGAAGGTTATAATTAATTCTTTGTGGAACCCAGTGCTAGCTTGACTCTCCCCCCTCTCATGTGCGCTCTCTCTCTCTCTCTCATTCTTGCTCTCTCAAATAAAATCTTTAAAAAAAATAGTATGAATTGTATTTCCCACAGCCCAAATGACTGTGGTTTCAGTAAAAAATACTAACTGGGGACAGGAAAGACTAAAAAAAGTGAGGCCAAACCCTTGGCCAAAGACTAATATTTAAACCTATGTCCTTCGAATTTGCTTGAGGAGCTCTGTCCATAGTGTTGTCAGATGAAAACCAAAACAGTTAGGTTTTATGCAAGTAAATAAGTTGATGGCCTAATGTGTGCCATGCCAGCCATACTGGTATTCGCCACCATGACCAAAGCTTGAGAATGGATCTGACATTGTGGATGAAATGCCTTATCTAATTTGCAGTTATGTCTAATGGTAAGGCATTCTGATACATGCCCAAACGACTATAGAAAACAGATACATGGCTCCTTCTAAAGAAGGAAAAAAGTGAAAAGTTGTGAATAGTAAAATGCCACTTGTGGACCGTGGTAGAATAAGAAAGATGTTAACATTAATCTTAGGTCACTATGGCAATCCTCCTGTCGTTGAACTATTTTCCTAATTCTCATTTCCCAGAATTAGAATGCTCAAACTTCTGTGTGAAGAGAGCTCCCCTTAAATGAAATATGTAATTACATAAATAAATAATTTAAATATCAGTGAAAAACAAGAGAAGTTAACTGAAAAGATAAATTCGTGTATGTATTGTCTGTCTGTTTTTAGGTCAGCTGATTTCTCAAGTCACAACGTTAATGAATGGTCAGGTTGGGTATGTACTAAATTATATAACTAACTGATTTTCTTTATCTTAAGAGAAGCTTTTGACTTTTATATTATTTTTTTTGAGAGGTGTTAATTTTAAGTATTGTTTCTTATGGCATTTTAAAGTATTTCAACAGGAAAAAAAGATCGGTATATATTTGTCATTGCTAATATAACTATCATAATCATGATTTTAAGTTTGTATAACTCCAGGAACTTGTCCATTTGGGTATTTTTATATCTACAGTATGATTTATTATCAGAAGATATTCCTGGGAGATTTAGATGACTATAGGAAAAGCAGGATGAGACTAGAAACAAATTAGCTAGACTTTACAAAATGCAGAATGGCAGACATTTGCATTTGAAACTTCCCTAATATAGCTAAAAATATTGGTCATAAACATATGTTTTGACAAAATATTTCTTCAGATGGGTCTGGCACTGTTTGAAGCAATGTTTTCATTTTTTTCTCATTTAATGGCACTCTTTGTTTCACTATCCCTTTACCCTCCCAAAAACATCATTATTTTACCATGTGACAAATGTAGATCATATACATTCGATTAAATCCAATACATGTTCCGAGTCCAGTTATTTCTGATGATTAACCTTGGAGATTATAAAGTTCACTAAGGTTTGGTTATTTCCTTCAAGATACTCTAATAGTAGAAAAACAAAACTAATAGTAAGGGAAACTCTGTAAACAAAAATACAAAATAAATTAGGAGAGAAATAACAAAAGCTCAATAAGGTTTTTGTGGAAGAATGCATCTCCAGCTGAGGGGAGGGAATTAGGGAAATTTTTGTGAATACTAGGATATTTAATGTAGGATATAAAAGATGGGCTAGATTCTGGAAGGAAAGTCATGCTTGACAGAGAAATCAACAAGAAGTGGCATAGAGAAGTAAAACAAGGTCTCTCTTCAGGTAATGACAACTAGTATTTATTTGTAGCGCCTAAGCATCAAGCTTAGTAAACAGATTATGAAAAGGTGCTTGAATCATTAATTAAAGAAAGCCGTGAATTTGTATCCTGGTTCATTGTTCTCAAAGTGACTTGGCTTTCTGCTTTTGTTTTCAGACAAAAATAGATTTTTAGTCAAACTATTTTGCAATTTTCTTTTTCTTTCTATTTTCCTTCCCACGTTTGGAAGCAATAGAGGGACAACGTAGTAGGCAGTTGGAGAAGCAAATATCAACTCTATTACCAAATAAATTTGGCATTGGAATGGATTCCTAAAGCTGAGAGCCAGAATTAGACTGAATTGCCTACCTCACGGAAATCAGGAGAATCAGAGTGGGACATTCTCCCCTAATATGTAAAATGGATTTCTTTTTTTCTTTTAAATGCACCAGATCAGTTCCTGTTTTGCACTACAGGCCTTTCTGGACTGACTCATGGTCTCAAGAGAAGTCAGAACTCCTCTGGCCTCATTTGGCTGAACCATTTCATGTCTCCCCATCATTCTCATCTATTATTACCCTACACTCTCCCTTTTCTTATTTGTGTTCAGGCACCGCTCAAAAATTCTAGATGTATTTTAAATGTTAAGATCGGTACCAAGAAAGGCACAAAAGCATCTTTTGTATTTATAGCTAATTAAAAACTTCCCAGTTATTCTAAGGTTTATTTGGTACTATTTATCTTGTGATACTGTAACTATATTTTATTATGAAGCTATCTTTTAAATTTTAATAAAATTTAATGCAGAGAGGAAATAATTTTTTCTAGATATCACTAAAGATTCAAAATCTATCTGATATGAATGTCTTTCTTTTGTGACAATATTTATACAGCCCAAGAGAATAAGTTGGTTAAGAGTGGGGATGAACAGGTATTCCTGTCGCATTCAGTTCCTGGTGCAAGAATTCCCCAGACTGTTCTCACACATGGCTATTATAAGGATTATCTCAGAAGAACAAGGGACCAGACCAGAAACTGAAGAGAAATCTTGCTTTTTTCCCTGGTACAAGCTTTTATCCTACCCAGAACCTGATTGAGCATCAGAGTTACCAAAGGAGTTAGTCATAAAATATTTATGTTGAAGCCTTATCCCCGACCTAGTGAATGATTTTTTTCCCCCGACAGTAGGAGTATTCAGGTAGAGAAATTATGGAGGCTTGGCTGTGTAGCTGAGTGTAAGGACCTCAACCTGTGTGCTCAGGCTCAATACACATAGCAAACATTAAACCGCTTTTCATATTCCCCATGCCACCATTAACTCTCTGCCCTGTTTCCTATAACCACTTTGAAACCTCCTTAGACCCTTAATAAGCTCATCTTATTGATATATATATGACCTTTTCCTGTCTTTTTTTAGGAGTCATTAATTAATTCCATGATTTTCCTGATTAAAAAAAGAAAAAAAGTGACATTCCCATTACGCTTTTCATAACAGATTATAGTTTATTCCCCAAATCTTCTGTTCTTCTTCCCCATAATCTGGAGATGGAGAAAACTGTGTCACACTAAAGCTCTGATAGTTGATATTTAATTTCCATCTCTTATCTGATGGGCAGCCTGAGGACTATCTAGTCACGACAAGTCCATTAAAACCTTCATGGGCATTTTGACACGCTTTTTTTTTTTTAGATTTTTTATTTATTTATTCATGAGAAACAGAGAGAGAGAGAGAGAGAGAGAGAGAGGCAGAGGGAGAAGCAGGCTCCCAAGGAGCAGGGACCCTGATGCGGGACCTGATCCCAGGACTCTGGGATCATGACCTGAGCTGAAGGCAGACGCTTAACCATCTGAGCCACCCAGGCGCCCTTGACACGCTTTTTTAAGAAAATCATTGGCTTGGGTATTTTGGAGGAACACAACAGATTGACACGTTATTCAACAGGATTCATTTGAAGTTGTCCTCTGGGTATCAATGACTTGGAGTTGTCAGTTATACCAGCCAAACTCTTTAAACCAATGTTGTGAGATGAGGCAGGTGTTTTAGTGAATCAAATTATATCTTTCAACATCTAAAACCTATAATTCTTTGCTTCTCCCCTCCTATTCTCAGAGAAGAATTATGAAATTATCTCATGTAGAATTTTCCAGGATATTGCTTTCAAACTACAAAATCTTCTGTCCCCTTAGAGGGTCCTACACAGATCATGGGCACAGATACATTCTTTGCTGTTTATCTATTCTAAAATTTTGGTTTTCATTGTGCGATGTTTTCCTTAGCCTGATCAATATAAATCAGAAACAATATAATTATCTTTCAACCCTCAGAAAATGTGTGTATGCATGTCTCTAGATAATTTGGATAGAGTACTGGCTGATGGCGGAAGGTACTGAAAACATAATTACAAAGAGTACATCAATTTGACTATTCCCTTGCTTCTTTAATATGCTCCTGCAATCACAATATCTATGGTTCTTGTTTTTCTTTCACCAAGACACTTATCAGCTTTTAATAAAGCAGCTCTCATGGTGAGAGGTGTGTGTGTGTGTGTGTTTGTGTGTGTGTATGAGAGAGAGAGAGAGAGAGAGAGAGAGACCAGGTGATGATCTGTAGAATCCCCATATCACTTGGCGCTGAGGATGCTACCCATCTGTTCCTATTTTGTTTGCTGTAGTCTCTTAGTGCAAACCTCAGGACATCTTTCCTAAATATACTCCCTGGTGTTTTCCTGTTACCACCAAACTCTGAAACCACATAGAGTTCAACACAGCCCTTTCATGAAGCTAAATATATCTTACAATTTTGAGATCCTCTGTGACTCTATTCAACAGTGAAGTGGATCTTCAGTTGTAAAAGGCTTAGTAGCCTCTGTGGAAGTCAGAACAGGAGCAATAGTGCACAAGTCTCTACTGTTATGATTTTTTTCTTTCATATTTTTTATAGGCATCACCCTGTTTAACATGCTTAAAAAGCCAAATCAAAAATTTTGCCTTCTTTTGTCTTTCTTTGATCTTAGAAAAATACATTCAAGGAGAAAGACTGCATTTTGAGCCCTTTTGTGATGCATTTAACATAAATATGTGAAATCTCTAAAATGTATTGAAAGGGAGAAAGAAATTTTATTCTCTTTTCTTATTACATAGAATGTATTCCCATGTAAACATATCAATTAATGTTCATTATCTTACTAAGAATTTGTAAACAAGTTAAAAAAAGAAAAATGAACAAAAAAACCCATGCTACCTCAAGGTAGGAGTTAATGTGTCCAAAAGGACACTCATTTATAATAACGGAATCTATTATCCCAATTATCTACACATGCAATATACATTTAGTGCATTGTTCACTGATATTCTTCAGTTTTTAGCCAACTACTTCACCATACAAAAGCATTTTCTTATCAAATTACAGTGAAATCTTACTAGTAGAGAACTCTTGGAGAATTATGTAGGTGAGGGAGACAAGGGATAGCAGAAATTTCTGAATAAGTAAATTTTATCTAAATTGCATTTAAATGAAATTGGATTGCAGAAACTCTCAATGATTTCAAAAATTAAATGTGTTACTGTATTTCTAAACAGAGCATATGGGCACCATTTAATCATTTCTTAATGAGTCAAGTCCACATTTTATACTCACTTTCTGTACATGCTCTAAGAAAATGGTGTTCACAGGGATTAACAAAGTGTTAGGATTGTTTCTTTTTTTTTTTCTACACTAATTCAGGCTTTTCCGTAAATGGTGTTGGGAAAACCGGACCGCTACATGCAGAAGAATGAAACTGGATCATTTTTTAATGCCATACACAAAAATAAACTCGAAATGAACTAAAGATGTAAATGTGAGACCTAAAACCATAAAACTCCTAAAAGAAAACATAGGCAGTAATCTCTCAGACATCAGCCACAGCAGTGTATTTATGGATATGTCTCCTCAGGCAAGAGACACATAGCAAAAATAAACTATTGGGACTATACCAAAATAAAAAGCTTTTGCACAGCAAAGGAATACATCATCAAAATGAAAAGGCAACCTACTGAACAGAAGATATTTGCAAATGATATACATATGATAAGGGCTTAATATCAAACTATATAAAGAACTTACGCAACTCAACACCAAAAAAAAAAAGCAAACAATCTGATTTAAAAATGGCTAGATCTAATTTTTCTAAAGAAGACATAGAAATGGCCAAAAGACACAAGAAAAGATGCTCAACATCACTAATCAGGGAAATGCAAATCAAAACCACAGTGATATCACCTCACACCAGTCAAAATGGCAAGATTCAAAAAGATAAGAAATAACAAGTATTAACGAGGATGTGGAGAAAAGGGAATCCTTGTGTTCTATTCATAGAAACGCAAACTGGTGCAGCCACTATGGAAAACACTATGGAAGTTCCTCCAAAAATTAAAAATAGAAATACTAAATAATCTAGTAATCCCACTAATGGGTATTTTCCCAAAGAAAACAAGAACACTAATTTGAAAAGATACATGCACCCCTATGTTTATGGCAGTATCATTTACAATAACCAAGATATGGAAGCAACCCAATTGTCCATTGATAGCTGAATATATAAAGATGATATGGTGTATATGTATATAATGGAATGATATTCAGCCATATAAAGGAATAAAATCTTGCCATTTGTGACAGTATGGGTCGTCCTAAAGGGTAGTATGCTAAGTGAAATAAATCAGACAGAGAAAGACAAATACCATATGATTTCATTTTTATGTGGAATCTGAACAAAACAAATGAATGAACAAATAACCAGCCTCCTAAATACAGAGAACAAACTGGTTGCCAGAGGGGAGTTCAGTGGAGTAATGGATAAAATAGATGAAGAGAATTAAGAGGTACAAATTTCCAATTATAAAATAAATAAGGAATGGAGATGAAAAGCACAGGAATATAATCAATAATATTGTAATAATGTAGTATGATGGCAGATGTTGACTACACTTATCATGATGAGCATTGAGTAATATATTGAATTGTCAAATCACGATGTTGTATGCCCGAAACTAATATAACATTGTATGATGACTATGCTCCAATAATATATTTTAAAAATTATATCTCAATAAAGCTGAAAAAAATGGTGTAATCTCGACTTTTCTGACCACCACTGAGAAGTTGAAAATAAATTAAACATTACTATGAGAATCCATTTACTCACAACTCTTGGCTTCTTACTGAGAAGGAATAAACAGATAAGTCAGAATGTTCCAACTTCTGTCATTAGATTCCCCAAAATTTCATGATAACAGTGTAAGTGATTGAGGAATTTACTGAAAAAATAAGGAGTACAAGGGAAATCATGAGTGAATTTATAAAAGCCTCTCTAAGCATCTTTCACAATGCTTCCTGAAATAAAATAACTCACTACCAATGATTTTTCAAAGTTTTTTACATGAAACAATGATAATTGCAAATAATGAATAATTTCCATTCACTGATTCAGCTCCATAATGAATGTCTGATGATGATAATGCACTGCTGGTGATAGCAGCAGGAAAGGTGGTGACATGGAAGAAGAGCAAGAGGTGAGCTGGTGTTAGGGAGAGAAGCCCCCTGACATCACAGTTGCCATATCAACATCAAGACCACTGCCTTATTACTTTCAGCAACACTAACAAGGTTTTCTGTATCTGCCAAACTGTTGAAATCCATGCCACCTATATCTGAGTCTTCATTGTCCTATGGAAAATAGACTATAATCTTTTGATTAGCATTTAGTAAATCTTTTGTTGTTATTGTTCTGGTCTTTTATTTTAGGACTCAGCAGCCAGACAAGGGAGGGATTTTTCATTGGTTGAACTTTTGGATAAGATGAATAAAATCTGGGGGTGTCTGGGTGGCTCAGTCGTTAAGCGTCTGCCTTCCGCTCGGGCAGTGATCCCAGGGTTCTGGGATCGAGCCCCTCATTGGGCTCCCTGCTCAGCAGGAAGGCTGCTTCTCCCTCTGCTTGTGTTCCTGCTCTCGCTCTCTCTCTCTCTCTGTCAAATAAATAAATAAGATCTTTAAAAAAAATGTATAAAATCTGTAGGGCCTGACCTCACTTTAATTCTCTTGTGTTGTTAAACAACAATGACAAACTTCTGTGCCAATACTCTCTCTTCTTTCCCACTAAGTCATTTCCTAAGAGGCTCCTTATGCCTTAAAATAGATTCCTGGCAGAAATGCCCCAGTGGTACTTTTATTATGCCCAAGCAAGTTGGAGATGGTATAAACTACATAGTATCTTTTTATTATTTTTGTTCATACAATCAACTGTTTCTAATAAATTATTTTTAAAGGAATTTAAGTAAATATATTTATTATATAATTATAATTTCTGGCACTAGGCTTTCATTTGCATATATTTAAATTGTTACCTGATATCATTTTTCTTTTGTCTGAAGAACTTCCTTCACATTTCTTATACTTCCAATCTGCTAGTGATGAGATCTCTCAGATTTTATTTGTCTGAATAAATTTTTCCTTCACTTTTATTTTTGGAAGTGTTTGGGGTTTTTTGCTTTTTATCTTTAACCAGCCAGGTTCACAATTTTTTTCCCCCTTACTGGTACTTTAATGGTAACATTACAGTTTCTTCTAACTTGCATAAATTTTTAAAACAAGGATTGTTCACATTTAACTTTGTTTCTTTGTACATAAAATGTCTTTTTTTTTTAGTATTTTTTTAAAGATTTATTTATTTGAGAGAGAGAAGACAGCATGAGTGGGGGGAAGGGCAGAGGGAGAGAGAAAGTCTCCAGCAGACTCCCTGCTAAGCACGGCCCTGACATGGGGCTTGATCTCATGACCCTGAGATCATGACCTGAGCCAAAACAAGAGTCCGATGTTCAACTGATTGAACCACCCAGGTGCCCCTCTTTTTTTTTTTTTTTTTTAACCTCAGGCTGATTTTAGATTTTTCTTTTCATCACTGACATTTTTTTTCTTCCAAGTTTGTATTTAAATTCCAATTAGTTAACACACAGTGTAACATCACTTTCATGTGTAGGATTTAGTGCTTCATCACTTATATACAACACCTAGTGCTCATCACAAGTGCCCTCTTTAATGCCCATCACCCATTTAACCCATTCCCACACCTACCTCCTCTCCAGCAACCCTCAGTTTGTTCGCTACAGTTAAGCGTCTGCCTTATGGTTTGCCTTTGTGTTTTTTTCTTTCCCCCATGTTCATCTGTTTTGTTTCTTAAATCCTATGTTTGAGTGAAATCATATGGTATTTGTCTTTCCCTGACTTATTTTGCTTAGCATAATACTCTGTAGCTCCATCCATGTCATTGCAAATGGCAAGATTTCAGTGTTCTTTATGGCTGAGTAATATTCCTCTCTCTCTCTCTCTCTCTCTCCTATCTCTCTCTCTCTCTCTCTCTCTCTCTCTATATATATATATATATCCCACTACTTCTTTATCCATTTGTCAGTCGATGGGCACTTGGGCTCTTTCCATAATTTGGCTATTGTTGACAATGCTGCTGTATCCCTTCAAATCAATATTTTTGTATCCTTTGGACAAATACCTAGCAGTGCAAGTGCTGGATCATAGGGTTGTTCTATTTTTAACTTTTTGAGGAACCTCCATACTGTTTTCCAGAGTGGCTGCACCAGTTTGTATTACACCAGTAGTACAAGAGGGCTCCCCTTTCTTCTCATCCTCACCAACATCATTTGTTTCCTGTGTTTTAATTTTAGCTATTCTGACAGGTATGAGGTGATACCTCCTTGTAGTTTCGATTTGTATTTCCCTGATGATGAGTGATGTTGAGCATCTTTTCATGTGTCTGTTGACAATCTGTATGTCTTCTTTGGAAAAATGTCTGTTCGTGTCTTCTGCCCATTTTTAACTGGATTCTTGGTTTTTGGGTAATGACTTTGTTATGTTCTTTATAGATTTTGGCTATTAGCCCTTTATCAGACATGTCATTTGCAAATATATTCTCCCATTCCAAAGTTTGCCTTGTAGTTTTGTTGATTGTTTCCTTTGCTGTGCAGAAGCTTTTTCTCTTAATGAATTCCCAGTAATTTATTTTTGCTTTTAATTTCTTTGCCTCACAAGACATATCTAGTAAGAAGCTGCTATGGCTGATGTCAAAAAGGTTACTGCCTGTGTTGTCCTCTAGGATTTTGATGGCTTCCTGTCTTGTTACTGACTTTAACATTTTGACTTTTGTATGTTGTAGTGTTGTTTTCTTTATGTTTATTCTGATTGGTGTTTATTTAGCTTCTTGGATGTGTGAGTGTAAAGTTTTAACCAAATTTAGAAAATTCTGTACTTTTTTTTTTTTTTTTCAAAACTATGCCTCCAGTGTCCCCCTTTCCGGATCTGATTACACGTTAGAATGCAATTATTGTCTCACAACTCACTGTAGCTGTTTGTATGTACAGTCTTGTTCTTGAATCTCTGTGCTTCATTTCTACTTCTGTGCCATCACATTCACTAATGCCTTCTTCTGCAGTGTCTAATTTGCTACTAATTCCATTCAGTGTACTTTTTATTTTATATGTATTTTTATACTGTTTATTTTGTAATGTTTTATATGTCCTATTTCTCACTTCATCATGCTCATGTTCTTTTTTAACTTTCTTGAATCTATGGCACATAATATTCTGCTGATTCTGTCTCCTCTGCCATTTATGAGGCTGTTACTATTGATTATATTTTCTTATGATTTTAAGGAATATTTTATAGCTTCACTGATTAGATGCCTGATATTGTGAATTTTATCTCATTGAATACTAGATTTTGTTGCATTTCTTTGAGTAATGTTGAACTCTGTTCTCGTGCACAATAAAGTTAATCAGAATCAGTTGAATCCTTGCCTTTAAGTTTCTTAGGGTGTATTTGAGCAGCCATTAGTTGAGAGTAAATTTAATCTCTCTATTTAAAGTGGCACCTTCTGAGGTTTCCCCATCTATTAAAGATCTTTTGGTTCTGTCCAGTGGGCAGAAAAAAACATCCCAGGCTTGTGTGGGTTCTGAAAATTGTTCTACCTACTCATTTCCAGTGATCCTTTCCCTGCTCAAGTAGTTTCCTCTCACATATGTGTATATCAGAGCTAGGAGACCCCTGGATAGATTCTAGAGCTTTTTTTTTTTTTTCTCTCTCTTTCTCTCACTTTCTTGCTCCCTGCTCTCACTCTCTCTGAGCTCCCTCCTCTCAGGTAGACTGTTTTTCAAAATCTAGCCACTCTGGCCTCTTCAACCTTTAATCTCTCTCTTCAGAGACAAGTTTTCTTGGTTCTTCTACTTGGGTTTACCTTCCCTGTGTTGCATTGTAGGGACTACCTTAGGCCAGCATTTCCAATCTGAGGTGATTTTGCCCCCCAGTGGACATTATCTAGTAACCTTTTAGTTTGTTACAATAGAGAGATGCTACTGCATGTCGTAGGCCAAGGCCAAAGATACAGCTAAATATCCTATAATGGACAGGACAGCCGCACGACAAAGAATGATCTGGTCTAAAATGTCATTCATATCCAAGGTTGACAAATCTTGCTCTATGCAGTTTATTAGGAAATGTTATTATTCTCTCATGGATCATAATCATGCATTGCTTAATGTCCCAAAGCTGTATTTTCTTCTATTTTCTCCAGTTTTCTAGTTGTTCAAGGTAGAGCTATAAATCCAGTCTCTGTTAATGCATCCTAGCCCAAAGTGGAAATCTTTTTGCCCCTTGATAATATTAATTACATGTTCTTTATCCTCCTGCTTTCTTGTATATTTACATTTATAAATAAACTTTACAGATCCTTTGAAACTGTAGAATACAAGTTTAATTTTTCCTCTGATCTTACTTGTACTCACAATACATCAAGGTGTGGGTCACAATTAACTTATATTTGAGGATGCTTACTTTGTATAATGGAAGGAAATTACAGCATAGGGAATAGGTTTTACCTCATTTTAATCTCTCAAGCTTCTCTCAAAGCCCATAGGCTATAAAATATCCTTCTGAAGTTTTCTGGAATGTGCCTGCCTGCTACCGCCAGACTCCACTTCCAGGAGCTCTTATCTTGCTTCCATTAGGCAGAAACACATTTCTACCGCATTTATGGTGTTGCTGGATAATCTCCAGAAAAGAGGAAAACATGGAGAAAAAAGCTCAGAGAGAAGGTCCTCTCTCCTGGGCTTATTCTATATTACACCTTTCAAGTTCCTGCTTTTAGCCCTTGAATTTGATTTCTTCCCAGGATAGTTGATGTTGGGAATGATCATTTTTCTCAGTGGAAATCTCTAACCGTGGGTAGAACCTCATCCTATGAGACACTAGTACATGTCTCAGTATTGATTATTATGTAACCTTTACCAAACCAAAACCATTTTGTTATCATGTTTTCCCCATAGTAAACTGAAGAGTATGAAAAATGTTTTTTAGTTTTTCTGATCTTCAGGAGGGAGCTACTCAAACAAAAGTAAGAACATGGTTAATCTAGTGCAGTGGTTAATTGCCCAGAATGAAAAAAAAAAAAAAAAACAATTTCTTTTGGACCTTATACTTATTAGTTCCATGACTTTAAAGAAACTAATGTAACCATATGGGTCTCAGGGCTTCCCTCTGTAAAATTGAGATAATATGTTTTATTACTATTATTATAGTATAATAATACTGTAATACTACTATCATTACTATATATTATAGTGTTATGGATAAGAACTATAAATATAATACTATAGATAATATTATAGTATTATAGATAATATTATAGTATTATAGGTTACATATAGAACTATACTACGGAATGACAATAATAACACTGTTGTTGCTATTTGGAAACATTTTGCACTTACTTCAACTTGATTAAAACAGTTAAGCAACATTAAAAAAAAAGTACAGGTCCTAACAAAGTTATAACTTAATTCAAAAACTGGGGCTCCAAAATTTTCTCTTTAAATGCACAGCAAAAGAAAATGGGTACTTGGAATCTGATTGCTACTGGCCTCCATAGTAAAGGCCAAACACTAAAAGTAAGACAAAAGAGACAATCTGCAATAAACAAAGTAGGAAAAGAAAAAAGAAAGTAAGGAATCAGGGAAATATTACTTTTCTTGAGAATTGGGTGGCTCTTCCATAAATGTTAACCCACTCAATTATTACAATAAAACTACAAAGCAGTTATGTTTATCATGCTATTTTATAGGAATGTGAAGTTCAGAGAAGTTCAGAAATGTATTTCTGAACATTCATTTTGTAAGCTGTTGTACCAACCATCTGAAAACAAGGTTTTTAACTCTACCATGTTTTGCCAAAGGAAAACGCCTTAGTCAAATGCTTCTCTCAGAGAAAGTAAGTGAGAGAAGGCCCAATGACCCTTTATTTTCCTTGGTTCGCCATTTTGACATCTTAAAACTTCATCATAATGTGGCAGAAAATTAAACATTATTTTCTTTTTAATTCAAACTCTGTGCTCAGATATTCCAAGACTTCTTGAAATTATTCTTGAGCAGGCTAAATACCCAGCTTTCAAAGAGCCCTGCTAACCTCTCATGTATCTAACAAAGGCTGTCAAACTGGCTTGGTTGATATAACAAACAATAGTATGTTTTTTAACATGCCTAATATAAAAGGAGTATGATTGTTGCTCAATTGTTAAACTGCATTTTGTTATGTCATTTTAAATCTTGCCAGTGTTTAAAGTTCAAAAACATTTAAGGTCCTGTTTAAAGATTTGACTTTCAGGAACATCCATTTATTCTCCTTTAAAGAAGAGATGTTAATTGTAGAGTTCAAGACTCCCCTATAGCTTACCGTTATTTACCAATTATTGTACAAAGACAAAAATTGTCTTTGGTTTTGTTTTGAAATTTTCCATAGAATCTGTTATTTATTTTAATATGTTTATTTTTTTGTAAGACCCTGTGCAATCTTAGTCCATTCACTGTCTTATGTCCCAAGGCAAAAAGAAAAAAATGTTTACTACACATCTAGTCTCAAAGCCGTAATAAAAACTGAGCTAATACTAAGATTGTTTTGAAATTATGGAATGAAAGATGATATTCATGTTGCAAATGTGATCAGTCCTGCAACTGCTAGAAACAGATGCCTACACAATGTAGTTGGAATTGATCCTATAAGAGAGCATGTGATTCAAACCCATTTTGATTTTTATTTGTGACCATTATATGAACCAGAACAAAGGTCAAAGCAAGCATAAGTTACCAATTTACTAGAAATCAGTCATCAAAACCAAATTGTGTACTTTTGTACTTTTTTTCCAAATTGCATTAGTGCTCATTTTCACTATTTCTTTAAAGGTACCCATCTTCACCCCTCTGTCCCTTCACCAGATGATATCAAAAGGTTGTGCTGGGAAAGTAGCAAATACAAAAGAATTAACACATAGTTTTAGATATGTTTCCATTGATATCAAAAAATAAAGCAAACTTCAACTCTAAATACATACATGGGTAAGCATCTGATAATTACAGGTTCATATTATTTACTCTTTTTCAAAAAGGGGGGGAGTGGTGGTTATTTGAGTGTTTTATTGATGCATCTGTTTCAGTCTTCCATTTTACAATCTTAAAATCAGAGATAATAGCAGGTGATATTTATTAGGTAGTGACTTTTATGGACTGGAAGTATGTCAAGGGTTTTCCATTTATTTCCTACCTGATTTTCTCTTAGTACTGTGGGGCTGATATTACCCTTAGATCCATTTTATAAATGATACAAGTGAGATCTAGAGTGACTTAATCAGGGTCATGGAGCAAGGGAGCAGTCGAACTCAAGCAAGCTGACTGTAACATACCATAAATTATATTTACCATACTGCCTGATTCTAATTGGCTAAGGAAAAGGAAATCATCTAAATCTTATAGATTGAATAAATATTCTTATTGACAGCAGTTCTCAAACTATGATACAAATTAGGAAGAAGAAAAAGGAGAAGAACAAGATGGAAGAAGGGGGTGGGGAAGCAGAAGAGGAGGAGGAGAAAGTCATTTGCCTTTTTCACTGTCATTCTCTCAGTAATGCACGGTGCAGTTTTCTGGGGGCTCTGTGATGTGTCATAACAGAGTAAATGCCTAGAAAGGTATAAAAATCCAGCTGTCTCCTATTAAGGTAGACATTAAGGAAATTTGTAAAAGATAAAACATTGCCGCTTATCTCAATAAACTGTCTTTGGTTTGGTTTTGAAATTTTCCATAGAATATGTTATTTATTTTAACATGTTTATTTCAAACTGAATAAGACAAGATTTAAAATCTATAAGTTTTAATTTCTAATGTAGCAACTATTCATAGATATAACTCAGATAAACAACAGCACTTTGGGAAGCCCAATAATTTTTAAGAATGTAAAGGCATTCTAAGATGAAAATGTTTGAGAACCCCTGTAGAACATTTCAACTAAACACCATTTCACCTGCCTGGGTTATTTAGAGAGGCTCAATGTTTTAAAGCAATGTATCTCGGATACATGTATGGCCTAAGTCTATCACCTTTCAATGAAGTTCTTCCCAAAATTCATTCTGAAAAACCTTCTTTCAGAGAACCTGTATGAAGCGTGATTTTGTCTGCCCAAAGTTTGAAAATGTCTCTAGTTCAAAATCAGTGGAGTGGTTTTTCATTCTTATTAACGCAGGATCAGGTTGGTTTTGACTTGATACTCAGTTCTTTATAATAACCCACTGAGTGCATGAAATTAAATGGGAGAAACTGTATTGAGCAAAGTAGTGCTCTTGAAGTTTTCATAACTTTGTGTTGCTAGGAAACAACTTTACCATCAGTGCAGAGTTTAAACTTGGAGCATCTGCTTCATTTAAAGTCTGGCTTCCAGGCAGTATAGATTGCAATGAGCTTTTGGGGGGGGAGGAAAAGAAAAACCAATTACTTTCTAAAAACAACAATGTTAAAAGTCTGGAAAGCTGAGAATCTTATGTTACATTTGTAATTATATCCTTTGGAAAGTGTGGCTGGAAGGGTTGCCTTTCTGCTAACTCATAAAGCTAATGTCCAGAGTAAAGTGGGATCACTCAGGTTCAAAATCTTAGGAAATACAGTGAGAATAAGTGATGCTATCTCAGCTTTAGAAGACAGAGGGGTGGGGTGGGGAGGGGGAGATAGACTATGTGGTTGACTTGCATTTTATTTCATTTTTCTCATGCAAAATTACTACTTTAGAGAAGTATTTTAGGGTGTGTGCAGGCCATACGTTAGAACATTCCTTCTGCCTCTTTCCTCATTGTTTAATATTTCAGCACATTGTGGTCAGTCTATGACACGATAGAAATGTCGTATGTCACCCATTATTTGTACAGTTTATACCTACTGACACCGTTACCTGGCACCATTTTTTTCAAAGTGAATCTGCTTAAATAAAATAATATTAACATTTTCTACCATTTCATGAGGGATAAAAGTATGGTCCCATGCCAGGAAATGGTGTCAGTGTTACCCTGGTCCAACAAAAGCAAGGCAGTTTACTATTTTTAAGCTAATGAGTCCAAGCCCTAAAAAGCCGAATGACTTCTTCACTTTCACAGCATTTCACATTTGCACTCCTGAGATTACAAAAAAAAGAAAGAAGAAGAAGAAAAAGAAAGGAAGGAAGGAAGGAAGGAAGGAAGGAAGGAAGGAAGGAAGGAAGGAAGGAAGGAAGGAAGAAAGGAAGGAAGGAAGAAAGGAAGGAAGAAAAAGTCAAGGGTAAGGGAAGAACCAAAAAAAGAATGGGCAGGTAGAAGATCTCACAGTTTTTTAGGAACTGTGACTCATTCATCTGAACACCCTTTTTCAAGTGTCTCATTTTAAGGCTGCTTTCTAAAGAGGAAGCAGTTTTTTAGTATATCCTCAGTCTGGGCACGCACTGTGGGTTGTCAGTATTCCCAGACTTCCTGCTGAGTCCACTCTGGTCTCACTGTGGGCAATCCATGGTGAGCAGACCTCAGCAACACCCCCTGTTTATAGATGGCTTGAGCTGCACGGCTTCCTCTTGTCCCATATGACTAAAGTACCCAAGAGCGGTCCCCCATCACTGGAGCTTTTACCAGCATCTCCTATTCATGATCCCGGAGCCACCTTAAGTCCAGTGGTTTTATTTGCTTGCCTTTGGATTTCCATGTGAATTAGCAGTTTAGAACTTGGCCTCCCCACTGATGAATATCTTATTTATATGACTCTGGCTCTAGTACCTCCTTTCCCACCCTCTCCCTGTCCCTGCCCAGTCGCAATCCTAAATTCAGGCTGCTATTAGTTCCCTTGTTAAAGCCCTTAGCTCTTTCAATTGGAAATAACATACCCTGTATTTAAGAGCCAACCCTTATGTTTGGTATCCCCTCTACTTCAACAAATCAAATATTTGTGTCCATATCTTTTTAAATGTATTTTTCATTTAAGAAATTTATTCTCAATATGTATTACCTACCCGTTGAAAGATCATAGACTAATTGCTTTTGGATTTTTCTCTTATGTTTTATAATTTATAAATTTCCTTTTTTAAGATAAATTTTATTTCAACTGACATTTGAATTTAATTTACTAAAATTCCCTCAGGGCAATGTGATAACATATATTGACTAACTTTCATAGTTCTGTTGTTAAAATGAAGCAAAGTTGAATTTAGGCTTAATCCATTCACATAAAAATTATAAAGTTTTCCTTTTCTTTTCTCATTTCATACTGACAGCCAAGATAGTCAAAGCTAGTTAGTTATATGAACAAAAATTTCACTCAAAAAAACAAGCAAAAATTTACTCAAATCTATCATTAGTTGAATTAATAGGTCAAGATGTTAAAATCTGACTTCAGATATTAGAGATAGGCTTGTAGAGCAGTTCTTCGGCTAGTAGCTGGAAATGTGCATTGTTAGACCCATATAAACAGTTTTATCGTTACATTTGAGTCTTGGAAGATGACTGAAATTAATGTGACCGAGGTACTCTTGTTCCTAAAATAAAATAACTCTTTAGAAATGTTTGAAAATGGTTTTGATAATTTAAAAAATCTGGATCAAAACTTAACCTCCTGCAGGAGGCCTTCCCATGTAAATCTATTATTACAGACGTCTACTTTTATAATTTGCTTTTTACTTCCACAGCTTCACCCTTTGTCTTCTTCTTAATTGCTTTGGTAATCTTTTGAAAATGATATGTTTACAAGCCCTCAGAGAGTTTTCCCTTCCTAGATCATAAAGAGGTGTACCTTTCTAATTGGCAGCATTCTTTAGCCTGGACAAAGCATTCTGTACACACTAGGTGTTCAATTAGGGTCACTGATAGGATTATGTTTCTGTTAATTTAGAAGTGAGCTATTGCCCTGGGAAAGAGCTTCTGTGAAAAATTGTACAAAAATATTTTAAAATTTCATTTATTACTCATGAATTACACTGGGGAGAAGGACAGGGAAAGGGTGACTAAGTAAATCTCAAATTATAATTTTGTATTTCTTGTCTGCTGACTTAAATATTTTAGTTTCATTTAAAGGATTAGTGTAGTTGGGAGGAGAAAGGGACACAAGTCATCAGTTATCTTTCTTTCTGTAGCCATACATTTTAAATTACCTGTTGAAGTTATGAAATAAGCTTTTCATATTATCCATTAAGTCTCATGAATTAAGGCTATCTGCTTTTTACTTTACCATAAATAACTCAAGACCCTTTGCTTTTCTTTATTACTTTGTTGAATCTCATAGTTTTTCTTCACCTAACTCTTCCTTCCTTTTCCTTCCATTTCTCCATTTATGTCACTGTGTTATTTATTTCATTATATTATGTCAGAATGTTATATTACCTTACATTATATAGCTTACCATTATTTACCTTTTCTAAATTCTTTTGGCTCATGTTTGAAAACAATTAGGAATCTCAGGCCATGTTTTCTCTTATTTACAGCAATATTATTCTTACCCCAATTATTAACTTTTTATGTGGCACAATTGTTATATATATATGTGTGTGTGTGTGTGTGTGTGTATCTTGTTTATTTTACCTAAGCAATATGTTACTATCAAGAAGGTTTACTGACACTTCTTTTAAATTAAGTTATTGAACAACATTCTGTTGCATAGATAATCAAGTATGGGCATTATGTTAAGCTCTTTTTATATTCTAGATCACTCAATCCTAACAAAAATGTTCTGATTCCAAAGTCTATTATTTTTGAATAGTGAATTGAACATATTTTGTAACATTTAATCAGACAAATTATTTTCACATAGTAGTTATTATGTCACTTGATTTATTCCTTCAATACTCTAAAAATATAAATGTAGATTCACATTATGATTAATATCATTTTCTTATTTTCTGAAAAAAATCTTTTAACATTTCTTATAGAGTAGATCAGCTGGTAATGAATTCCCTCAATTTTTGTTTGTCTTAGACAATCTTTCTCCTTTACTTTAAAAGGATAATTTCACTGGATATGGAATTCTAGATTGGTGGGGTTTTTTTCTTATAACCCTTTACATTTTTCACTCCATTCACTTCTTTTTTTACCAACTACATTTTATTTTAAGCTTTTATTTAAATTCCAGTTAGTTAACATTCAGTGTAATATTAGATTCAGGTGTAAAATTTAGTAATTCAGCACTTCACTGCAACACCCTGTGCTCATTACAAGTGCCCTCCTTAGCCCTCATCACCTCTTTAGCCAATCCCTGCAACACCATCCCCTCTGGAAACCATCAGTTTGTTCTATATTGTTAAGAATCTGTTGGGGTGCCTGGGTGGCAGTCAGTTAAGCATCTGAGGCTTGATCTCAGGATTGTGAGTTCAAGCCTGTATTGGGCTCCATGCTGGGTGTGGAGCCTACTTTAAGAAAAAAATCTGTTTCTTGGTTTGCCTCTCTTTTTTTTTATCTCCCAATGATCCTTTGTTTTGTTTCTTACATTCCACATATGAGTGAAATCATATGGTATTTGTCTTTCTCTAACTGACTTACTTCATTTAGCATAATGGTCTCTAGTTCCATCCACATCATTGCAAATGGCAAGATTTCATTCATTTTCATGGCTGAGTAATAGTCCATTATTTTCTGTTCTATTCTATTCCATATATATATATATATATATATATATATTTCTTTTTTTAATGTTTCAAGTTTTTATTTAAATTCTAAATGTTAGTTAACATACAGTGTGATATTAGTTTCAGGAGTAGAATTCAGTAATTCATAACTTACATATAATAACCAGTACTCCATTCACTTCTTGATTTCATGGTTTCTGATGAGAAGTCTACTTTAATTCTTATCCTTGATCATCAATAAGTAATAAGACTTTTTCCTCTGCTTCTTTCAAGATTATCCCCTTGCCTTTGGTTTCCTGTCATTTGAATATGATATGCTTCCGTGTAGATTTTTGCTATTTATTCTTGGTGTTCTCTGAGTTTCCTGGATTTGTGGTTTGTTGTCTGTCATTAATTTTGAAGAGATCTTGGGGCACCTGGGTGGCTCAGTCATTAAGCATCTGCCTTCAGCTCAGGTCATAATCCCAGGGTCCTGGGATCGAGCCCATCAGGCTCCCTGCTCGGCGGGAAGCCTGCTTCTCCCTCTCCCACTCACCTTGCTTGTGTTCCCTCTCTCACTGTGTCTCTCTCTGTCAAATAAATAAATAAAATCTTTAAAAAAAATTTTTTTTAAAGTCCTTGACCAGGGCGCCTGGATGGCTCAGTTGGTTAAGCAACTGCCTTCGGCTCAGGTCATGATCCTGGAGTCCTGGGATCGAGTCCTGCATCGGGCTCCCTGCTCAGCGGGGAGTCTGTTCTCCCTCTGACCCTCCCCCCTCTCATGCTCTCTCTTTCTCTCATTCTCTCTCTCAAATAAATAAATATAATCTTTAAAAAAAATAAAAATAAAGTCCTTGACCATTATTTTTTCTATTGGCCATGATACTTCATTAATTCTGGTATTATCCCTTCAAACATTTCTCTCTTTCCTATTTTTTTCTCTTTTAGCATTCCAGTTATGCATATGTTACACCATTTAAAAAATTGTCCCACAGTTCTTAAATGCCCTACTCTTTTTTATTAGTACTCATTTTTGCAATTTGGGAATCTTCTATTTGACCAATTTTTATGCTCACTGATTCTTTTCTCAGTTGTGTCCTGTCAGCTGATGAGCCCATGAAAGAAACACATTCTATTATAGTTCTTTATTTTCTAGCTTTTCCTTTTTTTTCTTTCTTAGCGTCTCCATCTCTCTGCTTATATTACCCAACTTTTTATTATATTAGAATACTTACATTAACCACAGCCATTTAAAATTCCTGTCTGAGGGGTGCCTGGGTAGCTTAGTCGTTAAGTGTCTGCCTTCGGCTCAGGTCATGATCCCAGGGTCTTGGAATCGAGCCCCGCATTGGGCTCCCTGCTCTGCGGGAAGCCTGCTTCTCCCTCTCCTACTCCCCCTGCTTGTGTTCCCTCTCTCACTGTGTCTCTATCAAATAAATAAAATCTTTAAAAAAAAAGTAGCCTTATTCCTTTAAAAAAATTAATAAATAAAATAAAATTCCTGTCTGAGATTCCACATCTATGTCATATCTGCATCTAGTTCTGATACTTGATTTCTCTCTTCAAAGTGTTTTTTTTTTTTTTCCTTATCCTTTAGTATACTTAGTAATTTTTTCACTGAAAGCCAGACATGGCATATCAGGTAATAGGAACTGAGGTGAATAAATCTCTTATTTGGGAGGCTGTATTTTAATCCAGCTAGGAGTGAGACTTTGCTTAATGATTACTGTAGCTTTAGGTGTCAGGGTCTTCAAATTACTTTAGTGTTCCTGTTTTTGTCTCTCCTCCTGACATTGGACTTCCCTTTATACTCCTCCTGAGAGAGAATCTGTGTCATGTAGCGTGATGCACTACTGTTACCCTGAGGTGCTATTGGTATGGTGGTAAGGTATGGGGAAGAGGGACTATTCCATAATATCCCAACTGAGTATCTTTTATTGGGCCTGTGCTTTGGGCCTGTGAGCAGCCTGTGACCTTCACAGGCGTTTCTTCTTGTATAACTTCTCAGCCCATAGCCCATTAGATAAGACAGGAAAGCTAGGAAACTGGACTGAGAAGAATGTTCTTCCCCCATGACTCTGGACAAGGCTCTGGTAAGAGCTCTTTCCCCTGGAGAGTAGCCCTTTGCTACAAAGCAAAGCTCTGGGAATATTTCACAAGGATTACTATTCCCCTCCCCTGTCAGAGCTACAAGGGGATCTTTCTTAAATATTCACAGTAGGAACCTGGTGGGATTCCTGCCAGAAGGGTAGGCGTTCCTCTAAACCTGCAATCTCCAGGAGTCCTTCATTCTGACTCTAATCCACGCTCAGCCTCTAGCAATTTGTCATAATTACCATTTAAGTGTTCCTCCCAGTTTATAGCTCTAGAGTTTTCTACTCCAGTAAGCAAATATCAGCTGTGACTCTGTAATCTTCTGTCTCATATGTCAAGAATGGCTATTTGCCCTGCAACCTCAGTGTTCTGATGAATGCAGTAAAATGCATTAGGTTTTAGTTTCTCTAGCTTTTTGTTGTTGTTGTAAGGATGGGGGTGATGACTTCCAAGATCTTTATATGCAGCTGTTATTGTTTTTTAACAATATACAGTTATCCAAAACAACGTTGATTAATTTGTTCAGCAAACAGTTACTGAGCCCCTAGTCTGTCAGGCACTATACTAAATGTAGTGGCCACAAACAGGAACCAATCAGAGAGCGTCTTTAAAATCCCTTTCCACTGATAAAGTAGATGTTGATTTTTTGCTGTCCCAATTATTACAGAGTGCCAGGATTCTCTAAAAGCTGTCTTTTCCTGTTTCTGTATGGGTGACACACTGTCAGATGTGTAAATTCTATGCAGAGGTATTTGTTTCCTCCTCCTGGTGTCAAGCTGTTGAGTGTGACTTGTACTTCCTGCTGCTTTGCTTCAGGCAAGGAAGGAGGTGACAGCTCTGATTTGAAGAATTAGACTAATTGCAGTAAACACCAGAGGTTCTCAAGGAATGTGCAAATATAGAAAATCAATTTTATAGTATTATTATCCAATTTTATAGTGTGTAATAATATATTTATGAAGCTCCAGCTTCAAAAATAGAAATAGAGATGATGAACATAAACAAAAATAAAACCAAAGTAGGCCCTGTGCCCAGAAACCCAAAGAAATAAACTAAGTGCAGTAGGAAAATATGGCCAAAAAGGAAGAGTTTTCAGACACACACAAAAAATGCCTTGAAAATACTTTCTACCAAATTAAAAGAAGGTTGAACATTTTAGCTATGATAGGAAAGCAAGAGTTTTCCACAGAAAAAGACCTTATAGAATGTCTGTATGAAACCTTGAATTTAGCAGTTAGGAAATTGATGATCAGAAATGATATCATATTTACCAGAGCTTGAGATTTGAACCAGAGTCCAAGTCTCCTCTAAGTGCCAGCTCATGGTTTTATCTATACAATCAAGAACTTTATCTATAGCTTAATGACATTCATAGATGAGTCTTACATACAATTCCATAGCAGGATTTAGACAGACAAATCAGAAAAAAATGGACACTTCGGTATAAGTAACTAAGATACATTTATAAGAGTGATAAATACTATGCAGAAATCTACTGATAAAATATTTTGTTTTATCATTGTATTATGTCATATCTAAAATAAAAATTTTGGTAAATTCTGTATAGACAAGTATCTCCATCAGCTCAAAAATGTTTTTTTATTATAGATATTGAAATAAAAGCAATTAACAATGTAGTAAAAACTCTTTTCTCCCCATCAAGCAAGTTAATTTTTTAAATGGAATTAGTTGTGATTTGGTTTATAGATTATTATTAGATATTAGTAAATAGCTTTGAATCAATATGTCCTTTGGCTTCACTCCAGACAGTACTGGTCAAGTTTTCAAAATGCTAGAGATAGAGGCACAAAGCATGCCTGACCAATCAACGCTGACTTTTGGAATTAAAGTATAACAATGTCACTATTAAATTCTGTAATTGTTCATCTTTGTTTTAAACCTTGTTTGACATTTGATTTTTAAAAGAGATTATATTTGTATTTGTACTTCCAAAATGGCAATTTAAAGTCTTTGGTATGGCAAAGAATTCTCAGTTTTTCTTCAAATTGTTAGGTGTACGTGAAAACAAATGGTGTTTCTTTTTAATTTCTCAGATGTGTTTTTCTCTTTTTCTAATTATAAAGTGAATACTTCAGTATATTTGAACATAATCCAAAAGTATCATCTTGTATAGGCCAAGAAGGCAAATCAAATTAAGTATGCATCTGTGTGCTAGAGATGGGGTAGCCAGGGAGAGACAAAGGATGGGGAAGGTAGAACAAAGGAAACCAACAAAGGAAACCAACCTCATAGACAACAGTCTATGAGACAAATAGAGACTGGTTATAGACTCAGAATGGATAGGATAAATGGTCAGTGAACCCAGCCAACTGAAAGAGAGGAAAACTACAACAAGTACATGGACCCAGGAAATTTTTGTAAACAGGAGACTGATGTGATAAACTAGGAGCTGTGGGAGTGGAAATGGAGACACATCAGAGATTTGCAGTAGAGGAAATTGACAGAGAAGAACAGAATCTGTATCTATCCATGTCTCCTAGGATGTTGCTTTTCGAACTTTGAAGTATATACAAATCACCTGGGGATCTTGTTAAAATGCATATTTGAAATCTCTAAGTCTGAAGTGAAGCCTGAGATCTCCCAACAAGCTCCCAGATGATGTCCATGATCTTGGTACATGGGCCACATTTTGTATAGCAAGATTCTAGGGCATTTATTTTATTTTAGCTCTAGTAATATTCACCAAAATATGAAGAAACTCCCAAAGTTACTGAGCTGTGTTAGTTATTATAATTGATTTAATAATGTAAATGGTATGAAGCCAAAATGTGAGCTAATTCCATTCATAGAGTGTTAAGATACTTCTGTTATTTTAACAAGTGGTATGAAGATTTTTCTCCTGCTGGCATTCAGTAGTTTTTGTTTGAGAAATGGTATTTAGTTTCTTTATGTGTAGTCACCAATTATGTAGAAAAGGCAATCTCTAAAAGGATGGGTGGTCAACTAATGTTCTATATCTTGCTATATCCAGGTGGCTAGATCATAATATCTAGGATTTCTTCTCTTAGGTATAAAGGGAAAATGGATTGGCTTAAATAGTTTCATTTCATTTAGACAGAAATTTTTGAACCTCATTTAAAAATGTGCGAACGTTCTGATATAAGGCATTTATTTAAATTAAATATTTTAGAATAGGGCTTTTAAAACAAAAGAAGCACACTCAGCATCTTCACTGAAGGTAAAAAAGTTAAGGTTTTAAAAACTGTGACTTAGGGTCTCCTGGGTGGCTCAATCGTTAAGCCTCTGCCTTCGGCTCAGGTCATGATCCCAGGGTCCTCGGATGGAGCCCCTCATCGGGCTCTCTGCTCGGCAGGAAGCCTGCTTCTCCCTCTCCCTCTCCCCCTGCGTGTGTTCCCTTTTGCTGTGTCTCTCTCTGTCAAATAAATAAATAAAAATCTTAAAAATAAATAAATAAATAATGTGACTTAAATTGATTGAAAGCCTAAGAATATTCCCCCTAATTAGGAAAATATGTTTATTATCTTTATGAATTTAGAATCTAAAGAATTTGGCATTCATGAAGGCTGATACATTATTAAATATCCATATCTCTGTTTATCTACCAGCTATCAGATTGTTCAATTCCATTTTTACACATCGATTCTAGCTCCCTGTTACAGAAAGCATAATATTGTTATTTACTAAGAAGTCCTAGATTACCTACACCTAGTTCACTGATTACTTAACTCCCTCTTGAATGGGAATTTAGACCTCAGATCGTGAAAACTGCTTGTGAAAGTGCATTGTAGCTACCCATTTGACCCCATGCAAGTCACTCATCCCCTGGGACTATTTCTTCAAGGAGAAAATAAAGCAGGGGTAGAGACTGGGGAATGGGAATTAGGACCGAATGATGTCATCTGTCTCTTGGTTTCCTCATGATATTATAATCTCAATATAGACATTATAAAGAAAAGGTATCATTTGAAAAGTTAGTATAAGCTAACATAGATTGAAAGAAATAGGTCTACAATGACTTAAACAATTGCCTGAGACACTAATTTTAGTTAGTAAATTATGGGTGGAAATACCATGTAACTACTTTTTAATTACATAGCAATGTTGATTGTCTGCTAAATTATTGAATGATTACCACAAATGCCAAGATAATTCCTTAGGGCCTGATCTAGTCTCAAAGTGTCTGCAGCTGTAGAGGCTGCTAAAGCCTGGGGATTTTTCCCTGGTTGTCAGCTGCACAGACTTTCCTTCTGTTTGAAGTCATAAGCCCAACTCTCTTCTGACTCTGTCACCTATAACCCCATACAGTGACTGGTACATAAGGGCACTTAAATGATTTCATGTCAAATCTTGGCTTCACTGAAGGAGCCTAAAAATATAATTCTTGATACTAACCAACAGGCCTAGAGAGGAGTTATGTAATACCCTCTCGTCTGCTCTGAAGTACTTTCTCTTCTCAGTGTTATCCTTCTGTTTTGTGAACTCTTCTCCAACCATCTGTGGAATGTTCTCTGTTCTCTGCTAATTGACAGAGCGATTGATTTTATTGAGGTAGAGTTAACAAATAAAATTGTATGTATGTAAAGAGTACAGTGTGATGATTTGATATATCTATACATTGTAAAATGATAACCACAATCAAGTTAATTAACACATCCCTCACCTCACATAGTTACTTTTTTGTGTGTGTGAGAAAACTTAGGTCTACTCTTTCAGCAAATTTCAAGTATTCAATATATATTATTAATTATAGTCACCATTATGCACGTTAGATCCTCAGAATTTATTCATATCATGCCTGATAGTTCGTATCCTTTGACCAACATCCCCCTCACTTCTACCCTACAGCTCCTGACAACCACCATTTTTATCCTCTGCTTTTATGAGTTTGAATTTTTCTTAAAATTCCACCAAAAGTGATACCAGTGCTTGCCTTTTTCTGTCTGGCTTATTTAACTTAGCATAATGACTTCCAGGTTTATCTAGGTTGTCACAAATAGTATACATGTATATATGTGTATGTGTGTGTGTATCACATTTTCTTTATCTGTGCATCTGTCAACAGGCACATAGGTTGTTTCCATATCTTGGCAATTATAAATAATGCCACAGTGAACATGGGGGGTGCATATATCTTTTTGAGTTAGTGTTTTTGTTTTTGTGGATGAATATCCAAAAGTGGAATTGCTGGATCATATGGTAATTCTATTTTTAATTTTTTGAGGAATCACCATATTGTTTTCCATACTGCTGTACCAGTTTACATTCCCACCAGCAGTGTACAATTGTTTCCTTTTCTCCACCCTTACCAACCCTTATCACTTGTCTTTTAGATAATAGCTAACAAGTGTGAGGTAATATCTCATTGTGGTTTTAATACATTCCCCTGATGATTAGTGATTTTTAGCATCTTTTCATACAACTGTTGGCCATTTGTATATCATCTTTGGAAAAATGTCTGTTCAGGTTCTTTGTCCATTTTTGTAATGAGATTTCTTTTTTTACTCTTGAGTTATAGGAGTTTCTTATATATTTTAGATATTAACCCCTTTTCAGATAGATTGTTTGTAAATATTTTCTCCCTTTCCATAGCTTACCTTTTCATTTTGTTGATTGGTTCCTTTGCTGTGCAGAAGCTTTTGCATTTGATGTTATCCCATTTGTTTATTTTTCCTTTTGTTGCCTGTGTTTTTAGTATCATATCTAAAAACTCACGGCTGAGACCAATGTCAAGGATCTTTTTCCCTAGGTATTTTTGTAGTAGCTTTATGGCTCCAGGTCTTTTGTTTGTTTGTTTTTTTAAGATTTTATTTATTTGACAGAGAGATACAGCAAGAGAGGGAACACAAGCAGGGGGAATGGGAGAGGGAGAAGCAGGCTTCCCGCTGAGCCGGGAGCCCAATGTGGGGCTCGATCCCAGGACCCTGGGATCATGACCTGAGGTGGAGGCTTAATGACTGAGCTACCCAGGTGCCCCAATGGTTCCAGGTCTTACGTTGATTCTTTAATCTACTTTGAATCAATGTTTCTGAATTGTGTAGATAGGGATCCAATTTCATTCTTTTGCTTATGTTTTCCCACCATTGTCTATTGAAGAGACTGTCTTACCCACATTGTGTATTCTTGGTGCCCTTGTTAAAATTTAGTTGACTGCAAATACATGGGTCTATTTCTGGGAACTCTATCCTATTCTGTTGTTCTGTGTGACTATTTTTTTTTTTAAAGATTTATTTATTTATTTGAGAGAGCGAGAATGAGAGAGAGAGAGAGAGTACATGAGAGGGGGGAGGGTCAGAGGGAGGATGTGGGACTCGATCCCAGGACTCCGGGATCATGACCTGAGCCGAAGGCAGTCGCTTAACCAACTGAGCCACCCAGGCGCCCCTGTGTGACTATTTTTATGTCATACCACACTGTTTTGACTACTCTACTCTTACTCATTTGAAATCAGGAAGTGTAATATCTTCAGCTTTGTTCTTCTTTCTCAAGATAGCTTCAACTATTTGGGGTCTTTTGTGATTCTATATGAATTTTACTATATGTGTTCTTAAAAATAATAGGATTTTGAAATAATGATCTGTAGTAGGGTGAGAGCTCTGTAATAAAGGAACAAAAACAAGTACCAAAACACAAAACCAAAGTTAGAAAATGAGGAGAAAAATGTTTTTGGGTATATGGAAACCTAAAATTTGTTTAAGACTTAATTTCAAGGTTTCATCAAAGGAAAACAAAGTAGTTATTACAAACCTTTTAAGATAAGAGGTTAATATCAATAATATATTTATTTTCTATAAGTTAATAATATCAACATCAATAACGTAAAAATAATAGAAGCCAATAACCATACAAAATGTGTCCAATCCCTATAATATTCATGAAAATACTAATTTTAAAATAATGCTTCTTTCCCCATTAGATTGGCAAAAGTTGGAAATATTGACAAATCCAATACTGATAGGGTGAAACTAAATGAATTCTTTTGTTTACTCTTGGTGAGTGCATAAATAATATTTTTTGCTAAATAATTAGACATTATTTAAAATTTAAAATGTGCATAATTTGAAGTTATTCTTCTTACTTTCTCTCACACTTATTACTTGATTCATAAGAAAATTCTATCTCTATCTTTAAAATATATTCTGAGAGTACTAATACTTATAATACTTAGTCCCAGTCTGACATCATAGCCTTTAGCTTGGACTAATGCAGTAGTTTTCCAAGAGTCCCCTGCATCCAATGTCTTTCCCTATGGTATTCTCAGAACATCCAAGTCAGGTCATGTCACCTTTTCCCCAACCCACCATGATCCTGCCCCTAACTTCCCTTTAAAACTCTCCTGTATCTTCCTTCACACAGGGTCTTAACATGATCCAGCCCTTTATAATTCTCTGACTTCATCTCTTAAGTGCTCTTGCCCTTGCTCTCTGTAGTCCACCCACACTTGCCTGTTTGCTGTACCTCAAAGCAGCATCCTCATTCTGGCCTTTACACTTACTATTACTTTTGCCTGGAATCCTGTGCCTCTGTCCATGGCATGGCTGTCTGCTTCAAGTCACTCAAGACTCTGCCTGAGTATTATTTCCTCAGACATTCCCTACCATACTATCTAAAAATAGCAATCTTATATCATCCCTGTCATCATCTATTTGCTTTATTTGGCTTTCTTTTTAAAATTTTCACAATACTTACTACTACATGCTCTTATATTCTCTATTTATTTGCATACATCTTTATTGTCTTTCTCTCCTAATAGTAGATAGGTTCCAAAAGTGCACTTTTCTATCACTGTATCTTCAGCACCTACAGTAGTGCCTGGCACATATTATGTACTTAATAACTATTTGTTAAATGAATGAAAAGTATGAATGGATAACTTTTACATGTGCAAACCCACTATTAGAACTCTGTCCTATTTAAAGAAGAAGATTACAGTAAGCTATTCATACATCCGTGTTCTTGGCTACTTTCCAATAGCAAACTTTGGAAATAAGCCATTAATATAAACATACAATATAAAATATAATATAATTTTATAATATAAAAATACAATAAATTGTATTATTGATAGTTTATACATGCTAAGAAATACTGGGCAACCAGTGTGAAAGAATGAGCTGGATCTTTATGTATAGATATGAAAATGTATCAATGATACATTGTTAGCTCAAAAAAGTGAACTATATCCCTGCCTAGCTTTTATTACATATATATTATCTATGCTATCCATCATGCATATAGTTTTTTAAAAATTGGGGAAGTAGCTACAATAATCTTTTAATTTTCTTTAACTCAGCATACCCCCTAAGATAATTTTGCAATTAAATCCATCTTGTCTGAATATTATATTAATTTTTAAAAAACATGATAGTAAACAATGGCTATATGATTTTATATTTTATGCAACGTGATTCTCTATCTTCAGAAATTCAAATATAGAAGTACCAGAAAAGAAAAACAATGAGATCCGTATATTGATATACTTTATAATTCCTCTCTCTTGCCTTTCATTGTGGAATGCATATAAACGTGCATTATTTATTATCCAAAGTTTGCACAATTCCAATGTTACTAAAATTATTTCAAGAAAAAACAAAACAACAACAAGAGAAAAGTAAAATTAATATTGACTGCCTGGGTCATCAACATTTGATAGCTTCTGTTTATTTGAACCCATTACTTTTCACATTACCTGTTTTGCTTAGCTTTAGGTCAGTATTTAGAATTTAGCTCATCTACTGAAGACAGTAATTAATAAAGTATGCATGGTGGTCTTGTTTTTCTGAACTAATTCAAAGGAGCTGGATTTCAAAGCTATAAAGACATTTCCTACCAGAAAGTTTTCCTTTTCTTTAAATAAGTTCACTTACCAAGAGCTTGCATGAGATTAAACTAAATGCATGTGATGTAAAGATGAAATTCTATCATGAAAGATGATTGATGACAGTTAAAACTATCCTAAAAGAGTGTGAGGTATCCTTTCTCCTGCCAAGTAAGTACTATTATCTTTTTAGAATTAGAGCTAACTTAAAGTGATATTAGATTTTAGACTCCACAAAATCAACCATACTAGAATCTATCTCTTCTCAATTGGTAAGATTATTTGCCTCAGTTCAAAATGATATGCTATTACTTCTAAAACTGTGTTTAATTTTTAACACATGTATTTTATAAAACTTTCTTGCTCTACTTTACCGGTACCCAGCGATTCTAGAATATTTTGTTGAAACTGATCTGTGGTATTTGTTTATAGATTGTGACATTTAGAAACCCCTGCTTGATATAAATCAGATGTTCAGAACATGGCAACAAATGGTATTTGCTAGTGGTAGAATCAGTAGTTTTAGGGCTACAGAAAAATATTTATACCTAAATAGTATTTTTATGGCTCAGATCTTGTGTTCATCAGGGGGCAGTTCTGCCTTGACAAGATGACTGCCTCACACCCATAGCAACTTTGGTCATTTCTTTATTTGCTGGAGCTAAAGATATGTTTCTAAGTTTTCCAGGCAGGGAGAATGCTAACTGATGCCCAGGAGGTAGGCATAGGAGAGCAGGTCTCATCTCATCTCATCTCATCACTGACTTACATAACTGGCTTCCTTAACTAGACCATGAATCCCTAAGGGCAAAGACCCTATTTCATTCATCTCTATACTTAATCAGCAATGTTCCTGACTTAGTATGCAAATTGGTGAATGAATTAATTGCTCCTTAGGATGATCTGAATTATTGCAGTGCCTTGGAAATAAAGACTATGGTTAAAGACAAAACCATAGTAATGTGTTGTGGCCTAAAATCAATGTTAATCATTCCTTATTAAATGGCCCCTTTAGTCCCATTTAAATTTTATTGAGGTAAATATTCCTATTATTCATAATAAGTGTACTCTATTTCTGGATGTCTATGAATAGGAGAGTTTATAGCTAAATAAAGTTAAGAAGAAGAAAAAAAGAAAAGAAGAAAAAAAAGTCTGTTCATTTGATTTGCCAAAGGAGTTTAAGGACCAATCTTCATTTATCTTTTGAGTGTAACCTTTCTATATTTATTTTGCTGATACCTTGATTCAGCTTTTTGAGCACTGAAGGCTTCTTCAGAGAGCTTATCTGTTGGAACTCTGTATTATTGTCCTAACCTTCAAGGCCTGCCACCCATTCACTTGTGAACTTGTCTACCTTAGCTTCTAATAATCAGTATAACTTAGTTTCTCCAGGAGAGTTTTGTACATCTTTGCCCATAGTCCTGGGGCACCTGGGTGAGGGAAAGGGGGGCAACAGCTGAGCATTTTGGTCCTCATGGATTCTGTAAAACGATATACACATTGTGTTTTTACCCTGGAAAGTAAGTCTGTAGCTCTTTATTACCTCTACAGTGGAATCTGTGACTGCAGCAAATAATTTAGAAACATCTTTTACCATATTTTCTGTGCTTCCACTGTACTTGCTCCTAAGTGCCCATTTTTTTTAAATCACCATCTAACCAAATTCCAGGTTCAAATATAATCTCACACCTATGAAAATTTACCCACTGTTGTCCTTATCAGTCTCTGAACATGTAAAGGACCATCATTTACTTATATGATCTTCCATTATTAGTAAATTGTTGCATGGCTATCCCCAATTAGATATCAAGTTTTAAGAAAGCTGAACGCTTTCCTGTTCCATAAAAGGAGCTACCATGAAACAAAACCAAACCAGAAGAAAGTTACTGTGGAAGCTATTTATAACTGTGAAGAGGTAGTCAAAAAGTAACTTCTTTACTGATAAAGCACATTATCAATTTATATTATTAGGTATATGGAAAATAGAATTTAAGCCTATTAAAATGTTGATTGGTTCACGGAAGCAAGAGAACTGTGATTTGTAAAAAAAAAAAAAATTTTGAAAACACATATCTATAAATATTTATGGGAAAACAAAATAGCTTAAAGAATTAATTTATGTTTGAACTTAGGATCAAACTCAAAAGATCAAGGATCAAGGATCAAGCTCAAAAGAGCTTAAGGATCTCACATTTTCAAGGTTTAGGAAAGAGTCAAAATTGAACATATTCTCACTTCTACAATTTGAGCAAGCTTTAGTTCAAAATTTTTTTTAAAAAGTGCCTTAAACTGTGTTTTTTTGAAACAACTCCATCACTAACCCACTGAAAAATATATTCAGCTTTATGCCAGCCAGAGATAACTACTCTGAGAGGACCAGAAAAACTATAAATTAGGTATCTAAGAATATGGGGGGGTAGGGGAATAGCAATATTTGACAGTATGTTATGAAAATATGAGATAAATATCTAAAAAAATCAAAATTCTTAGTTTTTTGTGTGGTTGTATCCTAATCATTTACTCTATGCTCTTAATATTGTAAGAAGGAAAGAAGGAACGTTATGAATATAATACAGACATATTCATACAGATATAAAATGATGCACTTATCATGTTTTCTTCTACTTAGTTTGTACAATAAATATTCATTGATTGATTAGTCAAGAACTCTTGCAGGCAAAATCCATAGGCCAAGACTGAGCAAGTGTTCATACATAAGAATTTTTCATCAGTTTGTCACAGCCAACAGAAATAGAAATGCACTAATTAGATGTCCTTCCTTGACAATATGCACCAAAATGGATTCTGCAAACTAAAAGTTCAGATTGATTATCTGCAGTGATGGACTTAACTGAACACCTCACCAAAATGGAAAATGAATTTTCACAACCAGTGAAGTCTAGGGCTGCATGAAACAGTAATCATTTGCCTAAAATTACCATCTGGTATATGTTTATTTAAGGAATGTGACTATCAAATCTTATAACACATAGCTCAGATAAAAAGGGGTCACCGAATGTCATGGAATGAATATAAATAACCCTTAAATTTCTCTTTGTTTCATGAAATATATGGCAATACGTTTTTTCATTTTTATTTCAAAACTGTCACAAACAGAACATTTGCATAAACACACAAAAAACCATTTTTTCTCAACCATTTGAGTTTAAGTTACTGACACGATGTTCCATCATCTTTAACTACCTTAGTGTATTTCCTATAAACATGTATCTTCTTCTATTTAATCGTATTACAATCATCAAAATCAGAAGGTTAATTTTGACACATTAATACTGTCTACTCTGCAGCCACCATTCAGTTTCTGCCAGTTGTCTCAGTGATATCTTTTAAAGAAAAAATAACCAGCCCAGGATCAAATATTGCATATAGTTGCCATGGCTTTTTAGTTTTTGTTCACTCTTTCCTTGGTTTTGATGACCTTGACAGGTTTGAAGATTATAGGAAAGTGATTTTGTAGAATGCCTCTCAATTTGGCTTTCTGTGATCTTTCCTCATGAAGACATTACAGTTACACATCTAAGGCAAGAGTATTACAGAAGTGATGTTGGGTTTTCATTTTCTCCTATCACTTAGCAGATTATCTCAATTTGTAAAATTACTGGTGAAGTTAACTTTGATCATTTGGTTAAGGTAGGGTCTGTAGGTTTTCCACTGTGAAGTTACTCTTTCCTTCCTCCTTTTTAATACATAATTTGAAGGGTATACTTTGTGAAAATATGTAAATATTCTATTCTTCATTCTTTTAAACATGTATTTATATAAATATGGACTTATGGCTTATATTACTTTCAATGAGTTATAATCTTTTATTATAAACTAATTACTTTGATACTCAAATTGCCCAAGATTGCTTCTGGGAACTTCTTCAACCTAGATTCTTTGTCATTTTGATATGTCTGCATCATTTATTGGGGAATCTTAGCTTTCTGGCAAAAAAAAGAAAAAACAATGTTCCAGGATCATCTTTTATTTTCCCTGTGTAGCCCTGCCTAGAAAACAAAACACAAAAAAACTATTTCTCCAGAAGCCCCAATTCCTTTAAGTTGAGAATGACATTTAGAAACTAAGATCTGGAAGCTAGTTGTCCTGATTTCTATTGGGGTGGTGCTACTCCTAGGCTCAGAGGAAAGAGCTAATGAACATACATATACTTGTATGTGCTCATGGGTACATGTGTGTGTGGACATATGTTCATATTATTATGTGCATATCTCTTAGCTTAACTATAGTCAGGGTTGCTTAAACAACGGACACTTATTTCTCACAGTTCTAAAGGCTAAGGAGCTCAAGACCAGTGTGGCCCCGGATTCGGTTCCTGGTGAGAATCCACCTCTAGGCTGGTAGATGGCTGCCTCCTCTCTGTGTGCTCACATGCCCTTTCTTCAGTGTATGCTGATGGAGAGAGAGAGATTTTGTCTCTTCCTTTCTTACAAGGGCACTAATCCTACCATGAAGGCCCCACTTTTATAACCTAATCTAAACCTAATTACTCCCCCTTCCAATACTATCACATTGGGATTAGGGTTTCAATGTATGAATTTGGAGGGGACACAGTCAACCCATACAACATCCATGAAGACATATTTTGTATATGTATATAACTCACATTTACATCTTTATTTCTATATCTATTCTCTATAGTGATCTCTCTGTGTTTACCATAGAAACAATCTAATATCCAACGTTACAGGTTTCATTCCAGGTTTCTTCCTTCCCAAATTTTTAACTGTATTCTTTGGTAACAAGAAATCTGGAGCCCATTATCCTCAATATTTACTTATTTGATTGACACCCTCCTACATATAACCAGTCTCCTATTGCTACTTCTATTCTATGCCCCATTAAGATTCCTTCTCATCCTATTCTGAATCCAACACCCAATGCCAGGCCACCACTACCACTGCCTTCTTACATGGATGCTCTCCTCACCCTGCTTGGATCCCCAGCACCCTACACCAGGCTGCTGTCATTGCTGCCGCATCTGTGACACTCTCTGCACCTTGCTCTGTCTGCCTTCCTAAGTGACACTCTCTTTACCCTACTCAGTCCTAATGCCACAGGCTGGAAGCCTACCATTGCTGTCTTCATCCTGCTTAGTCTCAAACCTTGTGTCAGGTAATAGAGGTCTTATTCCCCTGCCTCCCCATGGAGCCTTGCTTTGCTCAGCTCACCTATTGGCTTTTGGCCTGATTCATTTAGGAAGGGAGGTGAGTGAAAAAGAAAAGAAAAAAAAAAAACATAAAAGAAGGGAAGACATAGAGGAAGTAGAGGAAGAGAAGAAAGAATGGCAGTAGAGGGGCACCAGGGTGGCTCAGTCAGTTAAGCATCCGACTCTTGGTTTCGGCTCAGGTCATGATCTCAGAGTCATGAGATCGAGCCCTCCCTCAGGCTTTGCTGTCAGTGGGGAGCGTGCTTGGGACCCTGCCTCTCCCTCTGCCCCTTCCCCCACTCACATGCGTGTTCTCTCTCTCTCTCTCTTTAAAATAAATAAATAAATCTTTTTTAAAAAAAAGAATGGTAATACATGTTTTAATGTATATCAATGGAGGCTTAAGAACAAAACAAAAGAGATAATGCCTGACAATAGCTCTTAGCACCTTTTTTTTTACCTCTTACCACTTTAAAATTCCTAAAATCTTATACACTGTTGGAGTCAGCATGTTCTATTACACTGAGTAATAGGGCCAGTGAACATTTCTAAATAGATTTAGAGGTTCAAAAGCCACCCAGAGAAAGTGAACACAAAGGTTTTCAACACTGTTTACCTTTAGGTTCTGCCTAGGTTCAAGAAGCTCTAAATGATCATTTGTAACATGAGACCAATATTCAGCAAGACATCTATTGAAAATATGGGAAAAATTTGTGGGTGGGAATACAGTTATTACCAGGGTTATCAGAGTTATTTGCAATATTTGCTGCATTTATCAGAGTTATGTTACCAGAGTTATTGGGATTTATAACAGATTGGTACATAGTTAAGAATATGGACCCTGCAGCCAAATGTCTTGTTCAAATCCTGGTTTAGTCACTTGTTAACTGTATGGTGTTCGAGAAATTGATTAACATTTCTGTCTTTACATTTTCTCCTCCTATAAAATGGGAATCATAGCAGTAACTACATTCATTGACCCGTGAGGATAAATAACAGTTTTTCTAACTCACACAAGAGTTTCTGGCACAAATTATTGACTCTATGTAAGTGTTTACTGTTAATTTGGGGATAGGATGGAGATAGTGGTCTCTTGCTGGGTCTGCTAGTGTTATGTACAGAAAGAAGCATATCTATCTGAAGTGAAAAGGAATTTAAATAGAAAAAAAGAAATTTCTTAGAAGGCTAAATCTGTGAATGTGTATAAACAAAAACCTGGAAGTTAGGTCAGAAGGAAAACTGTGTTTTATGGAAAGTTTAAATGGCATTACAATTTTGAGTGGAATTATAGTGCTGTCTGCTTCTAGGGGTAAACAAGTGGAAAAGACATGAAGGAATTTTGTACACCATTTGCTAGAGTAAGCATGTTTTAGCAATTAGAGCAAATTTTCTAACATTGGATAAACTGTAATTATCTGCACTTACGATCCAATCAAGTAGCTTTGTGATACTTCTCTGCCACAGAATTACTACTTTTGCTTTCCAATCCTAAAGTTATATATAAATTAATGTTATAGATTTAAAGTAAAAAGAAAAGGAAGATAATTATCCTGAGGCCTCGGTCTCATACCTGGGATTCAAAGGAGAAAAACAAAGCATCATTATTTATGACATCTGCATCATTCCTGCCCAGCCCAACATATTTTGTAGAATCCAGAAAGATGTGGAAAGACATTACAGCATTTTCTCTGAATCTGGTTTACCCTGTTTTTCTGTGTGTGTGACTTTCCATAAATCAGGTCTGGGTTATATTTCTGCAATTATACACACTATGTGGGGTTTTCTAAGAGTAATCGAGATAAAATAGCACCAAAATTGCACAGTGCTTGGGCCCATATTAGATAATAAATCATAACAAAGAGGCAGTAATGGCCACCTCCCCCCACTTAATGATTTTCAAGAGCTATATCTCAACCCTATATAAAAATATATCAGACATTTGCAGAATTAGTACTTCTGTGCTATTTGCCTATGGAAAAGAGGGAAAGGGAACAGAATTTGCTCTTCTAAAATATGTCTCTGGGATAAGAATTCTTTGAGCTGTTTTAAGTAACTGCAGTCACAGGAAGGGGAGGATGGGCTAAATGAGTGATGGGTATTAAGGAGGTCACTTGCGATAAGCACTGGATATTATATGTAAGTGATGAATCACTACATTCTATTCCTGAAGCTAATATTACACTATATCGTAACTGGAAACTTAAATAAAAATTTGAAACTACAAGAAGAAGAAGAAAGAAGAAGAAAGAAGAAAGAAGAAGAAGAAGAAGAAGCAGAAGAAGAAGAAAGGGGGAGAGGAGGGGAGGGGGGAGGGAGGAAGGAAGAAAGAGAAAGAAACAACTGCAGCACTGGAGAAGCTCTGAAAATGGAATGAAGTTACCCTTTTGTAAGAGTTATTTATATTTATAAGGGAAATCTCCGTCTGTAAGGGTGTCTCCCTCCCTGTACTGGGCAGAGAAGGAAGATTCTAAATCTCCAGAAACTCTTAGCAATAGAAAAGGCAATGACTTAAATCTGCCTAACAAAACCTTCCCCTGTTGACTGTGCTTTTCCTGGCAACCTCCCATAACTGACATCCCCGACCCCCCCAACATCTTCTTTTGTCTTTAGCTGGAGATGTTATTAAGGTGGTGTCTTGGGCCATTTCAGAGAGTTACTCAGTTTTCCTGGGTATCTCCCATGTGTACAGGAGATATACATGTTATTAAACTTCTGATTAATTTTTCTCCTTTTAATCTGTCTCTTTATTACAGGGGTTGTCTCAACCAAGAACCTAGAAAGGTAGAGGTAAAATTATTTTTCTTTCCTCACAAGTGCAGTAGGCCATTTTACGTATCCATTTTAGATGAATTATATGTCTAATTTTCCCCATTATTAGAGCTCCATTATGACTCATATATTTTAATATTCTTTTGGACTATGATTCCATTCCTAAAAGCCAAATAATATGAATCTGCAAAGGATGCAAGGTGGGTGGCAGACCATCAACAGTAGGGCAAGCTACAATATAGAGACTGCATGCATTGTGAAGACTTTTTAAGGCCACCTCGGACCTTCATATACCTGTTTTTTCGATTTCAGGAGACAGCCAGTATATATTACTTTAATCTGAGGGTAGGTTAGCCACAGTAGAAGAAAAAACCATCACCTAAATCAGGAACACGACTTAGATTGTCAGGAGGGAAAAATGCACTACCAAGTGGGGTTACCCTTTCCATTCAGGCTATGATATGCCGAGGCTCCAATATGGATAATGGTGTATCTAGCAGCAGTCAGATCTCCTGAGAATAAACTCTGCTTTCCAAGGGTATAACTAGCATCCAGGCTGTAACAAGCAGTACTCAGAATTGTCATACATTTCCGTAAATAGGAATTTAGTAGGTGGGACTGAATGTGTCTGTGTCTCAGGGTAGAGAGCCTCCACTGAAGCAAACACGTTGTGGTTTCACATTCCTCAGTTGCTTTCTAACATCTACCCGAAAGTGAAGACAAACTCTCTTCCTGAAGGTATTTGCAGTTACCCTTCAGAGAGTAGCATATCAACAAACGGATTTATTATATTGAAAATGTAATTATTGTCTGAGCACATAGAAACTACTGAAATAGGCCAACAAGGACACTTATGTTGAAACTTGTATCTGTATATTCAAAGGATTTCCTCACAATTTGTTTTAAAATAAAATGCCACCCTATACATAAAACTATATAGTATTAATGTAACTGACCCAACAGGAGTTCACTCCTTGGTGAGTCCAGGTAGAAACTAGAGCAGGGTTGCAGGATTCTTGTCTCGAGGAGTCAAAGAATGAATCTCGCAGACGCAAAATGGGGAATGATAGTTTATTAAGTGAAGGTGAGAACAGAAAGAAAGCTCTCTAGAGTGAGAGGGGTCCCTTTGTGGTCGCCAAATGTTACAATTTTGGAATGTTGGTGAGGTCCAGAGCCAACAGGCAAAAAAGAATTCTTTAGATGTTTTTGGCGCAAAAAAAAGGGTGATTTTTATTAAAGCACAGGGACAGGACCCCTGGGCAGAAAAAGCGGCACCGGGGTCATGAGGAGCGGCCCATTATATACTTCCAGGTTGGGCGGGGGTTAGGGACAGCACAAGTCTCTAAGGAATTTTGGAAGCAAGGTTTCCAGGACCTTGAGGGGGCTAGCTATTTTGTTTTTTGGTTTCTCTTTTTTAGCTTTTAATGTAGTGTTCCATGATTCATTGTTTGCATATAACACCCAGTGCTCTATGCAGAACGTGCCCTCTTTAATACCCATCACAGGGCTAACCCACCCCCCCACCCCTCTCCCCTCTAGAACCCTCAGTTTGTTTCTCAGAGTCCATAGTCTCTCATGGTTCGTCTCCCCCTCCGAATCCCCCCGCTTCATTCTTCTCCTCCTGCTATCTTCTTCTTCTTCTTCTTTTACTTTTTTTTTAACATACACTGTATTATTTGCTTCAGAGGTACAGATCTGTGATTCAACAGTCTTGCACACTTCACAGTGTCACCATAGCACATACCCTCCCCAATGTCTATCACCCAGCCACCCCATCCCTCCCATCCCCCACCACTCCAGCAACCCTCAGTTTGTTTCCTGAGATTAAGAATTCCTCATATCAGTGAGGTCATATGATACATGTCTTTCTCTGATTGACTTATTTTGCTCAGCATCATACCCTCCAGTTCCATCCACGTTGTTGCAAATGGCAAGATTTCATTCTTTTTGATGGCTGCATAATATTCCATTGTGTGTGTGTGTATATATATATATATATATATATATACCACCTCTTCTTTATCCATTCATCTGTCGATGGACATCTTGGCTCTTTCCACAGTTTGGCTATTGTGGACATGGCTGCTATAAACATCGGGGTGCACGTACCCCTTCGATCCCTACATTTGTATCTTTGGGGTAAATACCCAGTAGTGCAATTGCTGGATCATATGGTAGCTCTATTTTCAACTTTCTGAAGATCATCCATACTGTTTTCCAGAGTGGTTGCACCAGCTTGCATTCCCACCAACAGTGTAGGAGGGTTCCCCTTTCTCCGCATCCCCGCCAACGTCTGTCATTTCCTGACTTGTTAATTTCAGCCATTCTGACTGGTGTGAGGTGATATCTCATTGAGGTTTTGATTTGGATTTCCCTGATGCTGAGCACTTTTTCATATGTCTTTTGGCTGTTTGGATGTCTTCTTTGGAAAAATGTCTGTTCATGTCTTCTGCCCATTTCTTGATTGGATCATTTGTTCTTTGGGTGTTGAGTTTGATAAGTTCTTTATAGATTTTGGATACTAGCTCTTTATCTGATATGTCATTGGCAAATATCTTCTCTCATTCTGTCGGTTGTCTTTTGGTTTTGTGGACTGTTTGTTTTGCTGTGCAATAGCTTTTTATCTTGATGAGGTCCCAATAGTTCATTTTTGCTCTTGCCTCCCTTGCCTTTGGTGATGTTTCTAGGAAGAAGTTGCTGCAGCTGAGGTTGAAGAGGTTGCTGCCTGTGTTCTCCTTTAGGATGTTGATGGACTCCCGTCTCACATTTAGGTCTTTCGACCATTTGGAGTCTATTTTTGTGTGTGGTGTAAGGAAATGGTCCAGTTTCATTCTTCTGCATGTGGCTGTCCAATTTTCCCAATACCATTTGTTGAAGAGACTGTCTTTTTTCCATTGTACATTCTTTCCTGCTTTGTCGAAGATCAGTTGACCATAGATTTGAGGGTCCATTTCTGGGCTCTCTATTCTGTTCCATTGATCTATGTGTCTGTTTTTGTGCCAGTACCATACTGTCTTGATGATGACAGCTTTGTAATAGAGCTTGGAGTCTGGAATTGTGATGCTGCCAGCTTTGCTTTTCTTTTTTCAACATTCCTCTGGCTATTCGGGGTCTTTTCTGGTTCCATACAAATTTTAGGATTATTTGTTCCATTTCTTTGAAAAAAGTGGTTGGTATTTTGATGGGGATTGCTTTGAATGTGTAGATTGCTCTAGGTAGCATTGACATCTTCACAATATTTTTTCTTCCGATCCATGAGCATGGAATGTTTTTCCATTTCTTTGTGTGTTCCTCAATTTCTTTCATGAGTATTTTATAGTTTTCTGAGTACAGATTCTTTGCCTCTTTGGTTAGATTTATTCCTAGGTATCTTATGGTTTTGGGTGCAGTTGTAAATGGGATCGACTCCTTAATTTCTCTTTCTACTGTCTTGTGGTTGGTGTATAGGAATGCCACTGATTTCTGTGCATTGATTTTATATCCTGCCACTTTACTGAATTCCTGTATGAGTTCTAGCAGTTTTGGGGTGGAATTTTTTGGGTTTTCCACATAAAGTATCATGTCATCTGCAAACAATGAGAGTTTGACTTCTTCTTTGCCAATTTGGATGCCTTTTATTTCTTTTTGTTGTCTGATTGCTGTGACTAGGACTTCTAATACTATGTTGAATAGCAGTGGTGATAGTGGACATCCCTGCTGTGTTCCTGACCTTAGGGGGAAAGCTCTCAGTTTTTCCCCAGTGAGAATGATATGTACTGTGTGTTTTTCATAGATGGTTTTCATGATACTGAGGTATGTACCCTCTATGCCTACACTCTGAAGAGTTTTGATCAAAAAAGGATGCTGTACTTTGTCAAATGCTTTTTCTGCATCTATTGAGAGGATCATATGGTTCTTGTTCTTTCTTTGATTAATGTATTGTATCACATTGATTGATTTGTGGATATTGAACCAACCTTGCAGCCCAGGGATAAATCCCACTTGGTCGTGGTGAATAATCCTTTTAATGTACTGTTGGATACTATTCGCTAGTATTTTGGTGAGAATTTTTGCATCTGTGTTCATCAAAGATGTTGGTCTGTAATTCTCCTTTTTGATGGGGTCTTTGTCTGGTTTGGGGATCAAGGTAATGGTGGCCTCATAAAATGAGTTTGGAAGTTTTCCTTCCATTTCTATTTTTTGGAACAGTTTCAGGAGAATAGGTATTAATTCTTTAAATGACGGGGTTAGGTATTATTGGGAAAATGTCATTTATTACTGTCTAATAAAACCTGAGTCATGAGATGCTTCTAATGTATATCGGTAGGTCATATGCTTGGGGGATTATTGCCAATATGTATCTTGGGAGGTAGAGATAACGGAAGTTTCCAAAGCAATTTTTATATGTTAAGGTAGACTTACAGGATCCTGTGGATCGGGCTAAGGTTGCCTTTTGCCCTTAAGAAAGTGTCAATATCCAGGCAGTTGTGTCCCTAGAAGAATGTTACTCTGCCTATTTCAGGGACTGGTCAATGGACTGTAAGAAGTAAGGAAATTTAATAATTTTTCTTCTGCCTTTGTTTCCCACATCAGTGAGTTGTCACACAAAGGAAACTTTATTTGCAGCAAATAAGGAGATTGTGGGGAATAACTTCCAAAGCCATGACTCCCAGAGCAAGGATATATGAGTTCCTTTTATTTAGGGTTAGAATGAATATTTAGATGGGAAATCCTTGTCATTGTATGTGGAGGTGGGCATAAAGTTGCACATGGGCCTTAAAGAAAGATGCCTATACATACATTGTATATCATGTAAATGCAGTTTGTGCTCCTCCTTGGGTGGAAATTGTAGTATTATAATGAGGTAAAGGTAATTGTTGGTCATTTCAGAGGTCCCTCAATGATCCATCTGTGCAGGTGCAACTTGGGGGTTTAGCTCAAACTGCTCTGGGTGATCTGGACCACCAGAACTCTATCTCCAGGGAATTGTTACTGCTTGAGAGGTAGTTTCAGTTTCCATCATGGGATGTTATGCCCATAGGGCCTTTTGCCTGAGTTAAGAGATAAGCTGGAAAGAAGAATTTAAGGAAGGTACACCTGGGTGGTTCAGTCCCTTAAGCATTTGACTTTTGATCTCAGCTCAGGTCTTGATCTCAGGATCGTGAGTTCAAGCCCCACATTGGGCTCCACTGGCATGGAGCCCACTTAAAAAAAAAAAAAAAATGAAGAAGAAGAAGAAGAGCTTATGGCCTAGGTCTAGCTGGTGACACTGAGAATTTCCATTATCCCATAGAACTTATTACAATATTTGACTTTTTGCTATCTAAGGACAGACAGATCAATAGTATACTACATTTATTTAATCAAAGGTATATATACTGTATTTGTCGGTTTTGCTGCTATGACAAGGAACCCCCAAATCGCAGACACTTATTTGTATTCATGTCATATGGTAGGGGCTGTGAATCAGTTGCTATAGCACTGCCCATGTGTCTTTTAAGTCTGGAATTGGGGAGCATTCTCTATTTGGGACATAATATTCTTATAGCAAAGAGAAATGAGTAAGTGGCCTGGTAGAAAGCATAATGGTTTTAAAAGCCCCTGTTCTGGGTGCCTGGGTGGCTCAGTTGGCTAAGCAACTGCCTTCGGCTCAGGTCATGATCCTGGAGTCCCAGGATTGAGTCCAACATCGGGCTCCCTGCTCAGCAGTGAGTCTGCTTGTCCCTCGAACCCTCCCCCCTCTCATGCTCTCTCTCTCTATCTCATTCTCTCTCTCAAATAAATAAAAATAAAAAATCTTTAAAAAAAAATAAAAGTCCCTGTTCAGATATAGCACTTGTCAGACCCACTCACATTTCATTATCTAAAATCAGTTACTTGCATAAGCCTAACAATGTCATGGAGATACAGACTCTTCCACCAAATGTATGGCAAGTCACAAAGCAAAAGGTAGGATTCTACCTGCCTCTAGCATATACAAAAAAAGTTGGGAATAATAATGTAATCAGTAACATATACTCAACATGTGTTCTTTAGCCAAATGCCTTCATTTCTTAAAATTCTTAAGTGGTTAAGCAGTTTGAATCAGTTTTTATAGTGTAATCAGACTGTGGGAGCAGAAAAGAATCAGTTGGTTAAATTAACCAAATAGACTGTACAGTTAGATTTTTTTATACAGTTAAAAAATAGAAAAAGAAGATCTACCTTATAGGATTTTTAAAAGGGTTGAAATAAGATAAATGAAACTTCAAAATACTTGATGTAGAGCAGCATATATAGCAATAAATGTTATTTTCCATCTGGTTTCTTACACAGAGTCAGTAAATAATGATTTCTAGTCCCCCAAATATTCAATATAAATCATATATGTAGTATGTAGCAAATGAAATACTTGACTATATTTTATTGTTCTGTAACAGTGAGGATAAAGTCTATAATAGTATTTATGTTTTAAAAATTCATATATGCAATCTTTCATTTCTTACACAGAAAATAATGAAAAAAAGGAGATGGGAGAACACATTAGGGCTACATTGGGTACATTTCATGCCATATTATATAATCTAAATCCCTTTTTTAAGTGAAGGATGTAAATTGTTGGGGAACAATTATTTTTAATTGTATTTAACCTATTGTTACTATTGAAGAGTTGAGTAAATAAATACTGCACAATATTGAATTTAAACATGTACATTTTATTTACTTCTGTAGGTCTACAATAAAAATGTTCTCTCTAAACTCTATTCTCAAAAGGAATTCCTAGCAAGATTTATTTAGGACATAGCATTTTTAGGCACGAAGAATCTGATGAAAATGCTAAGATCTGTTCAATTGTACACATTATTAACTGTCTGGTGCATTTACTTTACCCCAAATGTCCACTCTATCTTTCCAAACTTTTATTGAAAAAAATCAATACAAAGAGGAGGGGGAAAAAAAATTCTGATCTTTAAGTGATGGTTAAAGTCACTATACAAAGGACTACATAGTATTTCATAAAGGACAGTGACCAAGACTGCCTTAAGGCTCCCTTAGCTTGGCTAAACTTTAGACAGTTTCCTTCCTGACTATAGGTCCCTGACCCCATTTGCCCTAGAGCATTTACTTTAGAAAACTTGCCATTGTAAATTCTTTCTGTGACCCTTTGAAGTGTAGATTTTCCCTCCAAGATCTTGCCAGTTTTAGTAAGAGAGGATTGTCTTTCTCAAGGGCATGGGGGCCATCCCTTTGAAAGGTAATCATCAGGAAATACAGTGCTCTGTCTCCCAGTCTCTGTGGGAGGGTAGAAGCCTCACTTAGATAAGTGCCAATTAGCAAACACAGATGACCCAATCACATTGATCAGCCTCTCCACCTAAAGTCCTCCAGTACTTTTTCACTAGCTAATCCCAGGGCTTAAAACCTCTCTACCTTTTGTCTCAGGGCTTTTGAATCCAGTCTCTCTCCCTTATTGCAATAGTCTTAACTCCTATTTCAATAGTCTTGAATAAAGTCTTCCTTGCCTCTTTAACTCCAATCAGTGCAGTTTTTTTTTTCCTTTGACAATGGAAATAACTGTTTCCTATGTTGGTTTAAATTCCTGATTAAAGGCAGGGAAACTAGAACATCTCTTAATGTTTTTAAACCCCTCAAATGGGAGTCACACAGTGAAAGGACTTTTAAGATCTTTGAAAATGTCAATGATACCTGCTCCATTGTTAAATACACACACACACACACACACACACACACAGTCATGGGGCACTTATATCACATTCCCCCCGCAAAAAATAAACTTTCAAAGTGACATCATTTGCTTGAGGGTGACTCACACTTCATAAAGCAGCTAAAGAAAATTAAATTTACCTGAAGCTACCCAAATGCGGTTTCACTGATAGGTGTGTGGCAGAAATAATACAAGAGATGTAAATCCATTTCCCATTTTAGAAAGACAAGGCTTCTGTAATGAGATGGACTGCAGAGAGAACCATTATCATATGTTGTCATTGAAATATATTTCCCTAGTGGTTTTGCCCAAAAAAGTATGAAATTGAGATAGAAAATAAAACAGGTGATACTGTAGACAGGTTGGTGAGCATGTATTATTTGTATCATTTGAAATGTGTGACTTGCTTAACAAACAGTTGCTTTTCTCATTGATGGGAATCCAGATTAGATCTTTGGAAGTCCTGAATTTGAGGAGATGGAGGCCTACATGTGTCAGAGATTCGTATCAGCTTTACTGTTCCCATCTACAGGCAAGATAGGAAGTAGTAACTACCTGGAGATAAAGAATCTTGCTGTTGCTGATGGAAAAAAAAAGAACTAACTAGATAAGGTCCTGTAGTGAAGGGTTGGGGAGTGGGAGGTGGGCAGAGCTTTCTCATTTCTGGAAGAAAATTACAAACTCTGTGATGCTATCTAAATTGCTTTGAGATTATTGAGAAACATATTAGAGCTAGAGACACATGATCAGTACCCATTTTATCTTTTGCTCTCTCTTCTAAGGAAGTCAAAACAATGTATATTTTACCCAAAGCAAAAATTAGTAAGAAAAAATAAATTATTATTATTTCCCAAGTGGTTTAAGAAGGTACATTACCTTTTATTGTTTTTAGTTTCTCCAGAGTAAGAGAGAGCAATTTTAGGGTCCTAGCAGAGTGTGATTTTTAGTGAGAAAATGAATGACAGAAATAGAATTACTTTGGTTCAGTATTTTAGTGATTAATTAAAAAGGGATTTTTTAAAAATCTTTTACCTATATATCCATCCATTTATCTATTCATTTGTCACATGTTTATTAAATATCTATCATCTTTATATAGATATTGATATTTAGTAGCTAGCATAGGGTCTGCTACATACTTATATATATACATACATATACAGTCATATAAATAGAAGTTCTAGTTCAACCAAAAATTTATTTTAACTTTATCATTTATTATGGCCATATACAAAGACTTGCTGTATCTCAAAGAAGATTGTGATCATCTTCTCAAAAACACAGGATAAAATTGAATAGAATATGTCAAGGGAACCATGAGCCATCCTGCAGAAGCAAAACGGGGGTATTTCTTGCCATCTGCAGATCAGAAAGCAATTTCCCCAGCTATGAACACATGGACTGGGTAGACACTCTCCTGGAAAATATTTACACCGAGTCTTAGATCATCCCACTTGCATAAGAAAAATTACATTTCTAACAAGGGAAACAGTACAAAAATATGAAAGATTAGCTTTTGTAAAAGCTTGCATTAGTTTGTAAGTATTAAATGATTGTATGATGATTACTTTGTAATATCTCTTTTTAGAGAACTGAAGATGAATGCCATTTTGGTACTCGAAATAAGAAGAGAAAATTGTATTTAATTTGTCATTTTTATTATTAAAAAAGAAAGTATATTATCTCAAGAGAATAGAGCAAAAATCAGATTACTTCTATAAAAACTGACCATTAACAAATACCACTTTTTTTATATTGATCTTTACATAGATCTCCTTGAACTTTATTCAAAAAAGGTTAAGAATGACCTCACTGATATGAGGCATTCTTAATCTCAGGAAACAAACTGAGTGTTGCTGGAGTGGTGGGGGGTGGGAGGGATGGGCTGGCTGGGTGATAGACATTGGGGAGGGTATGTGCTATGGTGAGCGCTGTGAATTGTGCAAGACGGTTGAATCACAGATCTGTACCTCTGAAACAAATAATGCAACATATGTTAAGAAAAAAGAAAAAGAAGAAGATAACAGGAGGGGAAGAATGAAGGGGAGTAAGTCAGAGGGGGAGAGGAACCATGAGAGACAATGGACTCTGAAAAACAAACTGAGGGTTCTAGAGGGAGGGCGGTGGGGGATGGGTTAGCCTGGTGATGGGTATTAAAGAGGGCACATTCTGCGTGGAGCACTGGGTGTTATGCACAAACAATGAATCATGGAACACTACATCAAAAACTAATGATGTAATGTATGGTGATTAACATAACAATAAAAAATTTAAAAAAAAATCACAGAGGGGAGGGGGTGGGGGGATGGGTTAGCCGGTGATGGGTATTAAAGAGAGCACGTACTAAATGGAGCACTGAGTGTTATACGCAAACAATGAATCATGGAACACTACATCGAAAACTAATGATATAATGTATGGTGATTAACATAACATAATAAAAAAATTATTTAAAAAAAAGTTAAGAAATTAGTGAGAACAATCACTAAGTGTTAAGTAAAAAACACTTAAGTAGAAAATAACAGAATATGTTTTTAAAACAAAAACAAAAAATACTAAAAATAAATTTAAAAAAATCTCTGGCTGTTGGTTACCCAAAAAAAGCTGGATATTTGTGCATTTCCTAATTTAAAAAACTCCCATCATTAATTTAAGTCAGGGTTAGTCAGAAACCTTCTCTCATCTCAAAATAAAACTTAAAAATTACCTATATATGCAGCTCACATCTAATCACATTGATAGGAATAAGCAAGATGAGCTCACAAAAAATTACACACCATATCACATGAGCTGTTGTTATAAACAATTTTTGCTGAGCACTGTTTCTGATAAAAGCCACCATGGGTAGGGGGAAATAACTTGTACCCATGTTACCTTGTATACTTTATTTATTCATTCAGGAAATAATTGCTAATGTGATGCTATGTATATAACATGGTTCCAGTCACTAATAATATAAAGATGAATCTAATCAATACAGTCTGTGACCTCCTAGATAACTTGTAACTGCACTCCACTATAACACCATACTGGAAACCATTCAGTGGGATGGATTCCTCCAACCCGGGCAACTCTGTGGACTAGTTTATTCAGTAGATGAGATGATATGGGGGCCCAGTGTGGGAATTCTGCTTGGTGGGGGAGCTCTATGTAGGTTTCTGGCTAACAGAATAAAAGATACTGTTTGGGAGGGTGAATGCCAGCTTGGCAGGGTCATCCTAGGATTGTGTGTATGATAGGAGGCCTTGTGCCACATCCATTGTTGTTTAGAGTCATTGGATCTGTTGATCTAAATATTAGCTCATTCACTCAGCACACATTTGTTGAAATGTTACAAGAGGCCTGGCACTATGCTAACAATGAGAACATTAAATACCCAGAAAACACTCAAATCCTATGCTTTAAAAATTTGTAGATTCCAAATATGTTATCATATATGTATAGAATGTAAACAGTGAGTACATTATTATATAGAGGGGGTGGAGGTATGTGGGAGTTCAGAAATGAGAAGCCTGGATGTGAAGATCAGGAAAGGCTGTGAGTCTTTGTAGGATTTCACTGGAAATAAAGGCAGGGGCGCATTCCACCATTAACAAAATAACAGTGAGAAAACATAAGTTTGTCAGGAGTGAATTTTATGACTAAGAGTCCTGGGAAATAGAACTAGAAAGTTCAGTTGGGAATAGATTCAAAAGAATTTCTTTTGATTATTGCAATCTTTGGTTTTGTTGTGTAACAGCTTCATGGAAATAAAATTCAGGATATACAATTCATCCATTTAAATTTTACAAATCAGTGTATTTTAGTGTATTCACAGAGTTCTACAGGTCTCACTGTAGTTAATTGTAGAACACTTTTTCCATTCTTAAAAGAAACCCTATACTCATTGGCAGTCACTTCCCTTTTGCTCCGACCCACCCCTACCACACCTGTTCAGGTCCAGTCAACCACAAATCTACTCTGACCCACCCCTACCGTACCTGTTCAGGTCCAGGCAACCACAAATCTACTCTCTGTCTCTATTATTTACATCTTCTGGACATTTTGTATAAATGGAATTATACAATAAGTAGCCTTTTGGGTCTGCCCTCTTTTCCTGTTGTAGCACGTATCAGCACTTCGTTCCTTTTATTTTGCTAAATAATATTTCATTTTATGTATATGCCATATTTAGTTTACCTATTCATGTGTTGATGGACATTTGGATCATTTCTGTTCTTTAGCTATTATGATAATGTTTGTCGGATATTCATATACAAGTGTTTGTATAGACATATGTTTTTTTTTTCTCTTGGATATATACCTAGAAGTGGAAATGGAGTCTATATTTAACCAATTGAGGACATGTCAGACTGTTTTCCAAAGTGGCTGCACCATTTTACAGTCCTACTGGCAAAGCATAAGATTGAAATTTCTCCATATCCTCACCAGCACTTGCTATTAAATGTGCTTTGGGTTATAGCCATATTAGTGTGCGTGAAGTGATATCTCATTGTGGTTTTGGTTTTCATTTTTTTAATGACTAATGATTCTGAGTATTTTTTCATGTGCTTACTGGCACATGAAAAAATATTTCATCTTTTTGTTCACTTTCCTGGAGAAATGTTCATTTTCCCAGAGAAATGCCTCTTTGTATCTGGTAACCACTCTGAAGATGGCTTATATGTCTTTTTTGTTGTTGTTGAGTTGTAAGAAATTTTAATATATTTTGGATACTGGTCCTTTATCAGATATATTATTTGCAAATATTTTCTCCCATTCTGTGGGTTACCCTTTCCTTTTCTTGATGATATTCTTTGAAGCACAAATTTATGTATTTTTTCTTTTGTTGCTTTTGCTTTTGGTTACTTTTCATATCTAGGAAATTTTCTAACCATAGGCCATGAAGATTTACCCCTATCTTTCTTTTGAAAGTTATAGATTTGGCTGTTGCATTATGTCTATGAATGATTTCCAATAATTTTTAATTATGGGGTAAAGAATTTGGGGCACAGATTTATTCTTTTGCATGTAGACGAACAGATGTCCCTGCACCATTTGTTGAAAATATTCTTTTCCTATTGAATTGCCTTGACACTCTTGTCAATTAACCAATAAATATGAGTTTATTTTTGGATTCCAAATTCTATTTCATTAATTTATATTCTTATCCTTATATTAGAATTACACTATCTTGATGATTATATATTTGTAGTAAATTTTGAAATCAACATCTGTGAGTCTTCTAGTTTTGTTCTTCTTTTTAAATATTATTTTGACTACCATTTGTCCTTTATTCTTCCATATGAGTTTTAGGATCAACTTGTCAATTTCTTTAAAAAATTAGATGGGATTTTGATAGGGCTTAAATTGAATCTATAGATTTTTTTGAGAAATATTATCATTTTAACAATATTAAATTTTCCCCATCAATATTTTGAGAATATTTTTGGGATATCTTTCCATTTATTTAGGTCTCAGAATGTTTTTCAATAATATTGTTTAGGTTTCAGAGTAGAAGTTTTGTACTTTTTTGGTTAAAGTTGTTCTTAGGCATTTTATTCCTTTTTATGCTACTTTCATTTGTTTTAAAATGAAATTATTTTTACTTAGTTTATAGTTCATTGATAGCCTATAGAAATACAGTTGATTTTTTACTTTGATCTCATACCCTCCAACATTGCTGAACTCTTACTGTACTTCTAGCAGTATTTAGCTGCAGAGTATACTTTGTATAATTTTAATCCTTTTACATTTATGGAGGCTTGTACTATGGTCTAACTTTTGGTCTATCTTGGACAATGTTACATGTACACATGAGAAGAAAATGTACCTTCTCTTGTTGTGTGAGGTTTTCTATAAATGTCTTCCAGGTCAAAATAGTTTATACTGATGTTTAAGTATTCTATTTCCTTGCTGATCTTCAACCTAGTGTCTCTACCCATGCTTAAAAAAAAACAAAAACAAAAAAGTGTAGTATTGAAATCTCAGCAATTACCGTTAAATTCTCTCTCCCTTCAGTTATGTCAGCTTCCATTCTATGTATTTTGGAGTTCACCTTTTTAGGTCCATTTGTTCATAATTATTTTCTCTTTCTAATTTATTGACCATTTTATCATTATAAAAGGTCCCTTTTTACTTGGAGTAATATTTTTTATCCTAAATTCCATTTCCCTTTTTATTGGTATTGCCATTTTAGCTGTCTTATGGTTGCTGTTTGCAGGTATATATATTTTTCCATCCTTTTACTTTCAACCTCTCTGTATGTTTGAATCTAAAATGTATCACCTGTAAAGGTCATACAGGTGTACAGCTAGATCTAGTTTTTTTGTTTGTTTGTTTGTTTTTAAATCCAGTCTTATAATCTCTTCCTTTGGATTATATTATTTAATCTACTCACATTTAATTTTATTACTGATATGGTTGATTTCATCTCCCATTTTGGTTTTGGTTTTCTATGTTATCCTGTCCTTCAATTTTCTATTCCTCTCTTTCTCCTTTCTTATTCATTGAGTGAATTCAATGTGATCTTTCGATACCCACTCTAAACTTAGTCGCGTTATAGTCTGCCTAAACCTATTGAATAGTCAGTTGTTATATTAAAATTTTTTGTTTAGACAAAGAGTTTGCTAGTGAAAATTACCAGCAGAATACATTTCTTAGGATGTTCCTAAGAAATCCATACAAATTAAGTAAAAACAATGTATAATTTAGAATGTCACTATTCCAATGTTACTGAAAATTTTACATATATTTTATTGTCATGCTCAACAATAAGATATTTATTGTGTTGACAAACTTTATTCAGTGTTTTCCTGCTGTCTTGGAGTGCATCTATTATGAGAAAGAAAACTGAAATAAATATATAGATTATAGAAAGGTAGGTAGATAAATACCATAATACAAATATTTAGAGTAACAATTGTTATCATTTCTAATTGTTACAGTACTTAGAATCTATTATTCACAATAAGATAATTTCATCTGGATTGAATTTTTTGACTATATCCTGCATTTGGATTAATTCAGAGTGATGTCTCAATAATGATTAGATTCCAAAATATTTACCTTGTCCCAATATACCACAGTTCAATTTACTTGGATTTCAAAAAGTCATAGCCTAATTTTTTTTGGTTTCATTTCTGGAAAAAAGTGCAAACTTACTTTATAAGCATAAAAAGAACTGAATTTTCAAGTATTTTATTTTTAGACTATAACAAAATATATAGAAACACTGCCCACAATAAGACATATAAACAGCCTATCATTTCTAAGAAGATCACACATTTTTCTCTCCTCAGTTGCATATACTGAAACTGTTGGAAGATAAAATCTTTTAAATCACATTACCCCTACTTAGCTCTGTCATGAGATTAAGAATTCACCTGAAATGTAAGTGGAATTGATGTGAATAAAAATGTTACTTAATCAGATGCTATTTTAAGTTAAATTCTACTCAAAGGCCACACAAGTAAACAGTCTTCTGAAATTTGACAGACAGTAGATATTTATATAGAGAGCTAAAGTGAATTTCATTATTTGCTGTGGATTTTCAAGCAAAGAAAACTATAAGGTTTTACGTTTTATAATGCTGTACTTGTTTCTGGTTTTGTTTTTGCCTTTGCACCTGTTTTTACTGCTTATATACTATTTGTAGGTTTCCTCCCCCAAAATCATAACTAGCATATAAAAATACAAAATATTAAGAGCAATTTACCAATATTTTCAATCATTTTTCAATCAATATTAATAAACTTTAGGACAAAATTTCTTTTTTTTATGTTCCATAGTATTGACTTTTTTTTTTTACATAGGTCTGATAATTTTCTTATTAAACCTACTTTTTGATGTTTTCTTTTTCTTTGAATATTATAAATAGAATATTTCCACCATTATATTTATGTATAAAAATGTTTTTGATTTTTTTGTTTTGTATTGGCAGTCACCTTATTGAATGCTCTTATTCACAATAGTTTCCCTGTTGTTTTGATTGGATTTTCTAGGCATGAAATGACGTCAGTATCAAATATAGATACAGTTATTCTCTCTTTAAGAATACCTGTCCCTTTTATTTTGATGTGTTGTCTTTTTGAAATGTCTAAAATTTTTCAAAGAAAATGTTTATGGTAATGATAGAGGCTCTTTTGCTTCTTCTTAATTCTTGTGGGAAAATTTGGCATTTACCACAAGTTGAGAATTTAGGTATTTTTTTTATAATGAGCATAGTAATATTCATTAAGTGTTCTCAATTTGGGGCTTAATATTTAGTCAAGAATAATTTTAGTTTTCATTAGCTGGCTCTTTCTTCTGAGTACCTCTCAAGATGGTAATATATGTTTTTTCTTCTTTAATTTATTAATATGTTGAATTAATTAACAAACTTCTTAATGTGCTCTTAATTCCAAGATAGATAATGCTCGGTCATAATACTCCTGAAATTCAATTTATTTAGGTTTTTAAATATTGTATTTAAGTACTATCTTTGCCATTTTTTCTGAAATTTTTGTGGAATCTTCTTTTTTTCTGCCTGCTAGGGAATGTGATAAGTAGTGCATGTGTATTTTTTTTTAATGTTTGAAACAATTTACACATAAAACCACCAGGAACTGATTTCCATTTCCCCTTCCTGTGGTAAAAGCTAAACATACTCACAGAATAACAGAACGATATAATAATCACATATTTACTAACCATCCATAAAGAACATGTTGTGTTCATTTATATCTTGCAATTTTGCTTCTTTTTTTGCCTTCAGTGTTTTCTTTTTAAGAAGAAATTTTAAATAAGAAATTTTACATATGTCAGTTGCATGTCTTCGATTCTTAACATATGGGGGGCAACCTTTTTTTCTCTGAAAATAATGATTTTTTTCTTTTAAATCCATATGCCTCATTCATTTTTCTTGGTTTCCTTCTTTCATTAAGACCTCCAGTACAATATTGATAAGTACTGGTGATAAAGTATTCTCTTGCTCATGATGAAAATGCTAATAATATTTCATCATTTTTTTTGTTTTGATGCAAGATTTTTATTCTATTTTTGTGGTAAAATATGCATACCATAGGACTTACCATTTTAATAATTTTTAAATGTACAAATCAGTGGCATTAAGTACATTCACAGTGTTGTACCACCATCAGCACTATCTATTTCCAGAACTTTTTCATCATCCCAATCAGAAACGCTGTTGATATTCTGAGGAGAGTCTCTGGGCCAGAGGTAACATTTTTTCAAGAACAACAACATGGATTGGTGTGCAGTAGCTCTCTGAACAAAGTATTGAGGTAACAGGACCAAGGAACAAGTGCATTTGCTTGACAAGTTTGAGAAATTACCAGCAGAGGTGTGAAATAAGTTTGTTTTTGAAACATGAGCCGATTACCAACAGGTGAAAAAAGCAGTACCAAACATCACAGGCTGTAGAGAGGTGAAAAACAAAGACCAAGAGGAATTGAACTTCACGCTGTGTTTATGAAACTGTAAGTAATCCAGTAAACAATGGGTGAGGTGAGTGGGCGAAATTGCAAGAAACAAGATTTTAGGGGATTTTTAAAACCACATTAGAGTTGGACTTTATTCTGTTAGTCTCAGAAAAATTGACTGTTTTTCACCTGTTGCCTAATATGAAAATGCCTATGTTTTTGGATTATTTTTATGGTGACACCGTGATGAGAGAGACATCAAGTAGAGATGGATGGTAACGATGTTCTAGTTGTGAAATGCTGATACAGGACAGAGGGAAATGGAAATGAAAGGGTGATGCGTCAGGTTTTTTTTTTTTCCTAAAGATTTTATTTATTTATTCATGAGAGACAGAGAGAGAGAGAGAGAGAGAGAGAGAAGCAGAGGGAGAAGCAGGCTCCCCACTGAGCAGGGAGCCCGATGCGGGACTCGACCCCAGGACTCTGGGATCATGACCTGAGCCAAAGGCAGACGTTTAACCATCTGAGCCACCCAGGCGCCCCCACGTATTTTATAATTAGATTCCATAGCACCTGGCTTTGTCCATGGCGCCACACCGTCCCTCATTCACCTTCTTCGTCATCTGCCTTGCCATCCCCTTTCAAACTGCTGCTCTCATCATTCCTCTCTAAGGCACACCTTAGATCCTGCAATCTCGTACTCAAAGCTACCAGTGTTCTTCCAACATAACTGAAAGAAAAATAAGCCCAACTTCTTAACTTGGCATTTAAGAGTCATCCTGATCTAGTCCTATTACCTTTCCGGACTTGTTACATTTCTAAGTTTACCTTGTGTTGCAGTAAAAGCCTCTCTTTTATAGAATAATCGGAAAATCAAGTCGTATACCTTAAATATATACAATTTTAGGTCAGTTTTACTTCAATAAAACTGGGGGAAAAATAACAGCTGTTGCATAAAAAAGTAGTCTATCTCACTCTCTGAAACTGTTCATTTTCTGCTTTCTTTTGTCTTTGTTCAGTTTAACAAAGTCTTGCAAATATTAAGAAGTCAACGCAAATATCACGTCTTCAATAAAGTGAATCTCAATGCTCAACTACATGTATCCTTTTCTGAATTCTCTGCGTGTTCTGCTCACATTTTTTTTTAATGTGGGGAATTATTTTATTTATGTCACATACTACATATAGAGATATGACATCTCCTATATCTTCATTTCATATCCATGTCTCTTATAGCACCAGTTATAGTATCTTTCATAGATTAGATGCTTTAAAATGTTTATTGAATTAATAAACTCTTACACCTGTTTGTGTTCCATTATACTTAGTGTAAAATCCAGTCTTTTTTAGTGTCCTAAACTGTTTTCCCTGATCTGGGCTCTTTATCTCTACAACCTCATCAACCACCAATTGCCTTTTTGTTGGCCATCCACAGCAATCTTATGTCTACCTTAGGACTTTTATATTTACTGCTTCCTCTGTACAGATGTTCCACTACCAGGCAAATCCTCAGCTGTTCCTTCTTATCTAAGGTCTTCTCTGACTGTCCCAATATAAATTATCATCGTTCCCCCAAGTACCCTCAATTACATCAGGTGTTTTCTTTTCTTTCTTTTTTGTTCTTTTTTTTTTTTTTTGTATGACTACCTACATTTTATTTTAGACTTTTAAATTATTTATTTTCCTTCTATATTCTCTGAAACATAAGCTCTGATAAAGCAGAGTTCATGTCTGTCTTGGCCATCCATGTATCCCTCAGGCCTATAATAATCTTTATACTTGGTACTCATTCTATACATGTTTGTTGAATGAGTTACTTATATTATACCTTTCAAATTCTTCTTCTGACTAAATCTAAAATGCATAGTAAGCTGAAGATGGGGATCCAAAAAGTGACTTAATAATTTTCTCCTGCCAAACTTAGTTTCTCCTAAACCCATGTGAGGGGATCAGCTGATCAAATTATTTTAGAGGGATAACCTGTTTTTAAGGGTTCATGAAATATCCAATGGACATAGTGATCAAATCAGATCTTCCCACTTGCAATCCACCTTTGGTCTGAAATTCCCAAATCAATTATCTTTCCATTTGAGAGGGTATGCTAACATGACTTAAAAAGCAATCCCAAGAACTGGTTTTCTTGGCAGGTTGAAATTATGTATATTAACCATAATATATTTTTGCAATTGTGCTATTTCTTTCCCATTTCTGAATGTTATATTATCCTTTTAAATATAACCATTTCTAATGCTCTATAAATATTTTAAAATATTGAATCCTGTAACCTCTTACCTTTTTCAAGAGTCTTAATCAGATTGTGGAATTACAAATCATGTGCAAAAATTTGGTCAGACTTAGATGATGATATCTGTGATTAATGAATCCTAGAAGAGAAGGTGAAGAAAATCACATCTTTTTAACCCCTCTGAAAGTTTCTTCTGTGAGAGCAATAACAAATGTACTCTTTATCCTTCTCGTTTTAAACCAACCAAAATAAAATAAAGAGTGTCCAAACATTACATTAACCATCCAAAGATTAATAATAACAGTAGGTGCTTTTAATGGACACAAACAATTTTAATGGGCAGTAAGCATTTTGCACATTTTCTCATTTAATTTTTATAATTTTCCAATAAATTTGTATTATTAATAGACTTTTTAAAAATTTTCATTGTTTTTTAATTGGAATATAGTTGACATACAATGTTACATTTGTTTCAGGCATACAAGTTAGATTTGACAACTTTATTATTATGATATGTTCATCACAAGTATCATTGACTGTATTCCCTATGCTGAGACTTTGATTCCCATGACTTATTCATTCCATAACTGGAAGGCTTTATCTCCCACTCCACTTCATCTATTTTTCTCAAGCCCTTACCCCTCTCCCCTATGGCAACCATCAGTCTGTTCTCTGTATTTCTGTCTGATTCTGCTTTTTGTTTATTTATTTATTTTATTATTATTATTTTTTTAGATTCTGCATATGAGTGGAGTCATATATTTGTCTTTCTCAGTTTGACTTATTTCACTTATAATACCCTCTAGGTCCATCCATGTTGTCTCAAATGGCACGATCTCATCTTTTTATGGCTGCATAATATTCCATTATATATATGCATAGATATATATAGAGACATACATATAGACATAGATACACACACACACACCACATTTTCTTTATCCATTCATCTACTGACGAACACTTAGGTAGCTTCCATATCTTGGCTATTGTAAATAATGCTTCAGTAAACATAGAGATGGCTTATATCTCTTTGGACTAGTGTTTTCATTTTCTTTGGGTAAGTAGCCAATAATGGAATTACTGAATGATATGGTAATTCTATTTTTAATTTTTGAAGAATGTCCATACTGTTTTCCACAGCAACTGTACCAGTTACAACTGTACCAGTTGTAATTCCCACCAACAGTGCACCAGGGTTCCTATTTCTCCACATCTTCACCAACACTTGTTATTTCTTGTCATTTTTATTTTAGCCATTCTAACTGGCATAAGGTGATATTTCATTGTGGTTTTGATTTGCATTTCCCTGATGACAAGTGATGTTGAGTCTTCACGTGAAGAAACGAAGGCCTAGAGAGGTTTAAAAAAGTGCCAAGGTAATGCAATAATATTTGACAATTTTGTCAGTCAAAAGGAAGCCTTTCTTCTTTAAGATCCATGCTCTTAACCATCACACCATACTGCAATTTTACTACAACCATGCCAGCAAAAAAGAGGAATATTGTAACCTTCCCAAGGTCAAATAGTGCTTACCCACAGTTCTGGTTACTGTGGAACAACAGCCTATAAGACCAAGCCACATGATAGAACTCAGTGTCTTTCATTATTCTAATACATATTTTTGTGAACACATAGCATGTGCCTATGTTATGTTTCATATACAATCCCTTATAATCTTTAGTATAAGTCTGTGAAATGTGCACTAATTTTCAAATTTTACCTGGTCAAACTCAATGCTAAATAACTACTAAGAAGTTTGTGATTAGAGGAGGGAAATTAGTGTATGCTAATTCACACCAAAGCAACATATATACTCTTTTGTGTGTGTGTGTATGTGTGTATAAATGCTTCTTAAAGTTGATGACAACAATAAAATTTAAGTATTACCATTTCCCTTTTACAAAGGTAAGCAACAAACAGTGACATAGGCCTTCAATGAAGGGCCAAATTAAAGAGGAGCAGATAATAAATGATCCAGTGGGAGAGAGAGTTCACACTCCACTGGGCTGAACAGAGGTCTCTGTCTGTGCACGACATTTTAGCTGGGTCTGAAAAGGCCATTTCAGAGGTAGGTACAGTTGTAAAAGGAGGTGAAGAAATGGGGGAAGTCATAATATATCATACAGTTAGTTGCTCAAGAGAAGGAAATGCTACAAACATGGATGAAAAAGAACCTGCTTTGTTCTTTAATTCATTTAGGTCTTTTTTAACTATTTTTTTAAACAAAGAAATTCAGCATTTCCCAGATTTGATATGTGTAAACTGAAGTATCGATCACTTTTTAATTTATTCAATACCATCTTTCCTCCAAAATGTGTCTTTTATGGATTTTAAAAAAAAGAAAATGAAATTGCATATTAGTATTGGCTCATCAAGCTCTCCCACCTTGACTCCTGGATTGATCAAGCAATTTGAAAAATAGCATTATGGAACAAGCAAAAATGATTATAAAATTTCTCCTACTTTTAGGAAAATAACTGAGTTGATTTATGCTTTAATTATCTGTGTTATTTTGTATAGTGGATTAGAATAGCATTTCCCCTGAATTACTAATAAAAAAAAAATACTGCAGGCTTGGTGAGTTAACTAAATGGTTAAATACAGAATAGTGTGGGATACATTTACTACTAAACTGGATAAAAGTACTAATTGACACTTAGTACTGGAGTGAAAAGTCAAATAAATGAAATTAACTTTCATAACTTTAATTGGTGTTTGGTGAAATTAGGGACACAAACACTTAAAATAAATTTTGACTAGCCATGTTTAGAAAAGGTAGAAGAAAGCAAAATAATGCAAAATTAACATTGATTAATAGTCATATCTATCTGGCCACATAGTTAGACATATATATGCTTATGAAGCCAATTTCTCCTTGTGTATACAACAGTCCCAGTGTAAAATGTCTTGGGCTTCTGTTCCATATGGTAGTTCACAATGACAAAAGAGAAAAGACAATAGCGTATATATTTCTGCTGGGAAGTTAGAGCAAATTTTGGACCATAACCAGAAATTTACTTTGCACACCAAATGACCCCTCCATCACTAAATAATAGGTAGACAGAGGCAGATATTGGGGCATGAGATAAGGTTTATCATGATACATTTAGGAAAATGTAGTAAGTAGCAGTAGACATTTGCAGAGCATATTTAAGAAAAGTGAAGCTTCCTTCTTAATATGGTAGATAAAGATCATATTTAAAATTAACTTTATGGTGTTGATATTAAGAAATTCTACAAGGGGTAAAAAAGGTTATATTCAAAGCCATGGTTCTCCTAGTACAGACTGTGAAGGACAACAATATCAGGAGACATGCAGAAGAGAATCAGAAGATTCTGAAAAACACAGAAAGAAAGTATTGGATCAAAACGGAAAAGAGAATATTTCCAAATTGCATTTGGCCAAGGTTCACTTCACAATGTTAATATAGAGGATTTTTGAAAAACAGTGTAAGAATTCTACATATTCACTTAATTTTACTCTATACAATGTATGTTTAAAAGATTATTGTGTATCTGATCTGCCTGGATGAATACATCATCAAAGTCTAGTTGGGCCAAGGTATCCCCATTATTCATCCACTAGAAGTAGAGACTGATCTATCCACCGTGATAGCAACAGCAGAGCCAAGCAGGCAAACCCATTCCCCACACCGCATCTTCTGATAGCCTGTGCAAAATGACAAAGTGAATCCTAAGCAGAGACCACTCTCCTGCCCTAGACCTGTGACAATGGCAGCTCAGTCTGCCTCAGGAGCAGCAGCATCCCTGCCCCCCAGGATGCATGCCTAGGATGACAGGCCTGGCCTGCTGCAGTGTCCATCCACATCAGCAGTTTTGATTGTCACACAACAAAGACAGCAGGTGGACCAAACCACACACAGTGGTAGCAGCAGAGTTTGGGTGGGATTTTATCCCCAGCTTGTTTCTACCGGGAAGCCCAATTGGCGCCTATAGGCATCTCAGAAGAACAAAACACACCAGAATAACCATTGCCACATCTCTGAAATTGAAACCGTCATTGGAATTACAGCTTATGAAAGTAGTCAAATGTCTACATGCTGTGCCTAATAGTGTGACTATCTGCTAAAGCAGAAATTTTATATGGTAATGTGAACAATGTCAAAGAGTCAACAAAAAGTCTCTTATAATACTATGAACTAACAAAAACACAACTTGAAAGGTAAAAACAATTGATTGACAACAGCAATGAGATTAATGAGAATTTTATAATAAACATCATAAAAATGCTTGGAGACGCAGTTACAAATCCTCTTGAAACAAATGAAAAAATAAAAGAGAAAATCTAGAAAAGAAATATAAGTTTTAAAGAAGAAACAAATGGAAATTTCAGAACTGAAATACATAATAAACAAAGAAAAACCTCACTGGATTGTCTCAAAGTAGAGACTACATAGGATAAAATCAGTAAAGTTCAGAAAAGAGCAATAGTTTACTTAACTTGAACGGTGCTGTTATCATTAAACAACTTTAATGTGTATATAATTTGTACATAACAAATTTAATTTGTTACAAACTCCTCCCTCACCAAAACAAAAACAAAAAAACAATAACAACTACAAAAACAAGAATCCTCTAGGCTTACATGTTTTCATGGGAGAATTTAAATAATTAACATAAATTTATACTATCTCAGTAAACAGAAAAGGAGGAAATAATTTCCACTCATTTTGACGCCAATATTACCTACTACCAAAACCACACAAATACAGTACAAAAAAAGGAAACTATAGACCAATAGCTCTCATAAATTTAGATGCCAAAATTCTAAACAAAATATCAGTAAATTGAATCCATCATTGTATAAAGAGTTAAACACCATGTCCAATGGGGGTTGATCTCAAGTATGCAAGGACAGTTTATTTTTTTTGAAAATCAATCAACATGGTTCGCCATAACAACAGACTAAAGAAGAAAACTTAAATGATCCTATCATATAATGCAGAAAAAGCATTTGACAAGTGTGCCTGGTGGCTCAGTGAGTTGGGCAACTGACTTGATTTCGGCTCAGGTCATGATCTCAGAATGGTGAGATAGACCCCCACTTCGGTCTTCACACTCAACAGGGAGTTGGGTTCAGATTCTCCATCTTCCTCTGCCCCTCCCCCACCCCCACAGGCTTTCTCTCTCTTTTTCAAAAAAAGAAAAAGAAAGAAAGAAAGAAAAGATAAAAGACATCTGGCAAAATCCAATACATATTTCTGATAAAAGTTTTCAGTAACCTATCAGTAAAGGAGAACTTCCTCAACTGGTAAGGATTATCTACCAAAAACCTACAATTTGCTTCATCTTACCTAATGGTGATAGACTTCTTTACCTTTCAAGTTGAGAATAAGGCATAGACTTCTGCTCTCGCCATTCATATTTATCATAGCACTGGAATCTCTAGGCAGCATAGTAAGGCAAGAAAAGGAAAGAAAAGGCATGTAATTGGAAAGGAAGAAATAAAACTGTCTATTTGCAGATTACATAATTGTATATGTAGTGGTTGGTAAGGTTTAGAGTAGGGAAGGAGCATGTGGTGTTATTTATAGGAAGTTAGTCATGTGATAAAATCACATAAAAGTATATATACATACATTACTACATTTATAACTGGTAAAATCTGAATAAGCTCTGTGGATATTACTAATGCCAATTACCTGGTTTTGATATTATAATATTATATTATATTATATGTTAATATTGGGAGAGGCTTGGAAAAGGATGCAAAGGACTAATCTATGCATTTCTTTGCAATTTCCTGTGAATCTATAAGTATTTCAAAATAAAAACTTTTCTTAAAAGGCTGATGGCATCATAAACAGCATAGAGTTACCTTTCTACAATGAAGGTTCAATCAAGTATAAATTAATTGCTTTGCTGTCTTTATTAAATAGTAATAGAATATATTATATTCTTATTATTTATCAGATACCTACAGTCTCTCAATCCTTCCAACAAATATTGTCCCATGTTATGTGAGAAATTATTTAAAAATCAAAATATTTTGATATAATGGAGTAACATTTTGTTCTCATTTTTAAACTCATGCATAGTTGGGTTCTAGTGAAGGCCCTCTTCTGGCTTACAAACTGCCCACTTCTCATTATGTCCTCAAATGGTGGAAGGGGTGATGATCTCTCCGGGGTCTCCTTTATAAGGACACTAATTCCAATCATGAGGACTCTGCACTCATGTCCTAATCACCTTGCAAGGGCCACACCTCCTAATACCATCACTTTGGGCATTAGGTTTTCAGCATATGAATTTTGGGGCAACACCAACATTCAAGCTATAGCAGGACCATTCTAACCTTCACTGTTAGAAATATCATAAGGATATACAGGTGGTGAGAATTGTAGAACAAAAAAGTTTGAGGGAGAGAAATGAGTGGTTTGGAATACTTGACTCCTGGGGAAGCAACTTAAATTATCTTAGGCAAAATTTCCATACTCCATCTTTTCAAATATGAACATATTTCTCTTTCCCTGAAATATGAGTAGCAGGTCAATCTGAAAACAAACAAGAAGTTTGCTGCTGAGCTGTCACATTTTTCTTTGAGCACAATTGAAGAACTAAGAGAGTGCTAGGGGCTTGGCAGCTGGGTTCTTGTCAGCAAACCATCTCTTGCTTGGTTGGCAAGATTAAAAATGGTTATTGCCTTAGGAAGTAAAGGGTAGCCTGGAGGAAACGGCCTGGAGGAAACTAAAATGCAGCACTGTAAAATCAATAACATTGCAGAAAGAAGGTTATTTAGTCAGCAGAGGACCTTCAGAAGATCTTTATGTTCAGGAGGTATAGTAGCTGTAGTGACAAGTTACAAAGTAAACAAGTTCACAAAAATTTCAGAAAATATTTTGAATGTCAGTGTTTATTTTCTACAGTGATACTACAGCATCCTGAGAGATAAAGACCCTGGGCTTTTTTGTCTTACTCTTGATATTATTTCCTTAGATGTAATAATATATACATCTAATGTTACAGTTAGTATACTAATTTCCCATTTGTGGGATTTCATTTTGTAAGAGGATGCATGTGTTTCTTAGTTAGAATCTTATACCAATCATTCTAATTTAAACCTGAATTTGAGATATAATTTTTAAGAAAAGCAAAACCAGAAAACAAGGTTAAGGGTCAAAGATTTCTTGTCACTGAAGAAAGTATACAAGTGAAGAAAGTTGTTTCTATAAGCATAGCCATCCATGAGTATAGATGGATGAAACACTGGAGCTACCCAATAAGGTAAAGGGTGGTAATGTAGGGACCAGCAAGTGAGAATCCCACGTGGATCCAAGAGTGTTATTTGCTGATTATTATGAGGCCTTGTTTGACCACATCTAAGACATAATAAGCCATTGAAACACATACGTGAAACCATCGTACAAGCTATGTAATGATGGCAAAATAAAGGCTCATGAAGAATGCCAAAAATATACTGGAACTTTCTCAACCTATAATGGTTGAGCGATGCCTTCAAAATAACCATTAGTAAAGGATCCATGATTAGGATGAAGCAACTGACCAGTATGAAAAGAGCAGACATGGCATCTGTTAATGCCAGAGAGGCAATGGGAGAAAAACCAGTGTCACCCAGTCTGTACTGATGTATCCTAGAGCCAAGGGCTCCATTTCTATCCACTAAATCCTATAGAAAGATAGGAAACAACATAAAGGTATACGAATAGACTGATGTAAACTCATCATCCTGCTTCAGAAACTATCTCCAGGTCCAACTGCTGAACTCTTTTTACAAAGAAGAGATTTAAATAGAACATGTACTTGTGAATGAATATATAGAAAGTAATATACATACATATAAATTCAGTTAGATGTGAGAAATAACTGTGAAGCCTATTTGATTGCTGTGAGATGTGGATTCTTTTTTTTTGCAATTTTTCAAGTCCCTGCTTTGACGATGAGCTTCAGCAGTAGGTCTCTGAAGAAATAGGAAAGAGGAAAATCCATTTTGGGAGACTGCAATCCTCCAACTAGTCAATGGATTTTGTGGTTATATGAAATGCCAGGGACTTAATAATAGAGTTAGGATCTTTTTGAGGGCCCTATATTGATGTGTAATTACAAGGCTAAGAAGGACTAGCCATTGTTTACAATTTTATTCTAAAATTTATTGCAAACACAAGAAATAAATACCAAATGAAGACTGAGTTCACCTAGTAGCTGTGTTCAGAATATTTACTAATGTGTCATTAGAGTATTGTGACCATTAATCTAATCTTGGCACCATATGCTAATTGTTGATGAGGAAGAATAATCTACAGCCTTTCAGTTATTTGGAAACCATATATCTGAAAAGGGGCTTATATTTAAATTATATAAAATCCTTACACCTAAGTAATTAAATGTGAATAACCCAATTTAAAAATGGGCAAATGATCTGAATAGACATTTTTATAAGGAAGATATACAAGTGGCCGGTAAGCCCATAAAAACATACTCAACACCACTAGTCATCAAGGAAATGCAAATCAGAAACATAATGAAATACCATTTCACACCCATTAAGATGACTATAATCAACAAGTTATATAATAACAAATGTTGAAGATGTGGAAAAATTGGAACCCTTCTACCATGCTGATGGGAAACTAAAATGATGCAGTCACTTTGGAAAACAGTCTGGCATTTCCTCAAAATGTTAAATATAGACTTATCATATGATCCGGCAGTTATACTTCTATTCATAGGTCCAGGAGAAACAAAACACAAAAACTTGCATATGAATGTATATAAACAGCATTATTCATAATAGTCAAAAGATAGAAACAAACCAAATGTCCATCAGCTAACAAATGGTTGAAGAAAATATGGTCTAATCATATAATAGTAATGGTATACTATTTGGCAATAAAAAGGAATAACGTAGTAATATATGTTACAATATGGATGAATCTTGAAAACATTAGGTTAAGTGAAAGAAACCACTCAAAAAAGACCAGATATGATATGATATGATAGCCCATTCATACGAGATCAGGCGCATTCAGGGTGGTATGGCCGTAGACATGATAGCCCATTCATATAGAAGGTCCAGGATAGAGAAATCCATAGAGACAGAAAGTAGATTAGTGGTTTTGGGCTGGAGGAGGGGGAGATGTGGGAAGTGATAGCTAAAAAGTATGAGATCATTTTGATGAAAATGAACTATGACTATGATGATTGTTGCACATATCTGTGAATATACTAGAAAACATTGAATTGAATACCTTAAATGGTATAGGGAATGGTAGGGTATGTGAATTATATCTCAATAAACCTGCTGAGGGAGCAGAAGAAGGGGGGGTGGAGCAGAAGATGAAGATGACAAAAGAAAAATCTGTAGCCACTCAGTTAATTCCCAACATTATTCACATTTGGGCGCTGATATGGTGGGGTGGAGGGGAAAGAAAGACATGCTCTGCCCAGCAGGGCAAATGCATTAAAACACAGCAACAAGAAATAAGGAAAAGATCTTGTCCTTTAGAAACTGAAAATGACTCACTGACAAGAGCTAATGTGATAATGCCTTCATATCAGGTAACAAAAGACAGGAAAGAAACAGAATTACAGTATTTGATCAAGCATTGAACTCTAAAATATGTGAAGACATTTAGTATCGGAGACAGTCAATGCAGAAAAATATTGGATGCTACCGATCCATCATGATTCCATAAACAGTTGCAGTCAATTAATTACAATTCACTTGCAATGCTAAACTACTTTTTTTTTTATTTTGACTCGTTACAAGGTATGTTTCCTGCACTCTCAATTAGGTTTTCAATGGATGTATAACAAAGTAAGAATTCTGAGACCAGAAATTGTTTTTTTTTAAATTAAATGAGCTAATTCTTAGTTAATTACAATAGAGGTATGACAATTTATTGCACGAGTGGATAATATAAATGTATTGAAACATAATGAATATTTATCTGAACTTCATTAGGCTTTCATATACTCGTTTCTATTTAATTATAACTAAATCACCAACATTTATTGCTGAGTTAGAAACACTTTCAAATAATAGCCTGGTTAACTGAATTAAAGCACAATCCAATGGAAGTCTCTACATAAAAACAAATGAATTAACTAGAAATAAATTTGTCACTGTAAGTACTAGAAGAGTTATAATTATGTCATTATTTCAATATGATATGCAGAAACATTTTAGAATTTGTCGGCTCAAAAAAAAAGGCATATTTTAAAAGTTAATTTTGCTGTCCTATGTGGTTTCTCATGTCAGTAAAGTATTTCTCTTTAAACCATTTGTCATTTGAGCCATTTTGTACTGAATTCTCCTGGCCCCTTATCTGAATTGGCCCCAAGTTTCAAGAGTTACAGATGAAAATGAAGCATAATTAATTTAAAGTCATTGGATTAAAAACATTCATTATCATAATGAAAATCAAAACATGTCATACAGGGCTGAAGAAAGTTTGAATTTATTTTTTCCCATTCCAAAAATATTCCATTTATAAGAACCTTATTTCTTCACATACTAAGTTTATAAGAAATACATGAATAAGAATGTGATTGCAAATTGATGTGTCCCATTCTGATTTTTTTTCCAAAATATGGTATCTTTTGCAGCAAACTTACTGTAGTGTGGTAAACACACTACTGATCTCCAAGACTTACATTTTCTATGATAATTTTCCTTCATTTGTATTTTGAGAAGCATTTTGGCAAGTTGACCAAAATTTGCAGCTAATTCATATATTTGAACACAGAGAATTTAAAATGAATCTTTGCCTTTTCTTTTTAATACTTTCTAACATATCACTACTATGTTGGGCACATTGTCTGTCTAAAAAAATATTGATCCCTTAATTGATTAAGTATCAATTATTAATAGGTGGGACTTGGAAATACAGTGGTGCAGCTTTAAACTCTGGGCTGCAATCTCTGGGAGGTGGCAAAGCCCTCATCACTTGAAGACTGCAAGGATCTGGGTGGCATATTTAATATTAGGTTTTCTCTGTCCTCCTTGGTCTCTAGCATCTAGATGCTTCCACCTGGACATCTCTGTCATCTGAGGTGAATATTCTCTTTTGGCTTCCTCAGTAATATCCAGCTTGCTGCCCTGGTTAACTGTCTGATTTGTATCCAAATGCAACTACTGTTGAGACCCAGACCTCCTTGAATTGGAATCCTAAAGATTAACTGCATCCCTTAGGTTAGGAGTCCCTTCTGGCATTCTCTTTCTCCATCCATCTCTTGAATGTCTACCCAGCATTAAGTCCAGACTCAAACACAATAACCACGGCAAGGTTATTCCCTCTTCTCTACACTCTTTATCATTGCACTTCTAAATCAAAGCAAGCCCATTTAATACGATGTCATAATATATGTTTAGGTATGAATAGTCACAACTAGATCGGGAGGTCCTCAGGATTCATTCTTTGCTTATGATCATGAAATGCTGTCAGGCAATGTCAAGTGAACTTGAGTAGCAAATAGAGGAGAAAAACGTGAGGCAGAAGCATTTGGGAGGCTTAGAAAAATACAAAGAACCAGAAGGGACAATTCTAAAAGTTTGCTTTCCTATGTTTGATAGAACTGAATAAAGTGAAACTTAAAGGAGAAAAGGAGGCATGGTAAGCACTCAAGACACAGTGAGTGAATGGGTTAATAATGAATGAGTGAGGGGACCCTTAATGTCATTACAAGATAATTCCTTCAAAATGTAATTCAAAAAAATTCTAAAATATAGTATGAAGCACATGTAATTGTTACTAACATATGTGGTCATTTATCTTCCCCTCTTACCTCTTGTCCTTGATTAAATGGATCTTTCTACTAATATATACAACTTTGTTTTTATATTGTAGTTATGTTTCCAGTTGTTAGAATACTTTTCTAGATCAAAATAATGACCCAGTGTCCAGGTGTGGGATCACTTATCCCCTAGCACTGTGCAGATAATAGGAGATGTAGCAGGAAAGATGGAAGAAACAAATTCTAATACATCTAAACTGTACCGTCTAAGGGTAGTTTTCTGTGTATCTTGAGATATTGGTGGGTAAATTTGCCTAGATACCTCCTTGAAACTTTGCTATTTGGATATCTTGGATGTAGATAATCTGCTTTTCTTCTTTGACAAAAAATAACAAGTAAGCATTCAGAACATAACCATTAGTCTGCTACCATATAGATATTTCCAGATCCTTTGGCTTTCCAAATTTGCTCACCAGAATTCCAAGATAAACTACTGAAAAAATATATCTCACCTAATCACACCCCTTTACTGTTTGATCTACAAATTATTTTTGTTGTGTTCAAAGAAACAGTTTCTACCCTAGTGGAACAAATAAATCAATTCTAAAAAGAAGTAAAAGAGGAAGCATTATAATTATGAACTAAACCTTAGAATTCAAATCTTCTTTCTGTCAATCTGATTCAGTGACCTGTAGAAAATTATTTAACCTCTTTTAAACCTCTTCTGTAAAATGAAGATACTACCTGTATCAAAAGATTGTTGAGAGAATCACATAATGCAAATAAAAAGAGAATTGTGACTGCTCTGTGGTAAGAATTCAATGAGTGCTCATTATTTTTATTATTCTTAATGGCTCTCAGGAACAGACAACTGCCATAGTATTACCTCATTTTGTTGCTGAATGTATGTATGTATGTATGTAGTATATATATATATATATATATGCTAGAAAACACAGGCCTAGGAAAATTAACCACATTCTATTTATGAAAATACAATTTTTATAACTTTTCATTTTAATATAATTTCAAATTTGTAGTTAATTGGCAAGAACAGTACCATGGACTGCCATATACACTTTACTCAGATTCACCAGTTGTGTGTATTTTGTCGTATTGGCCTTATGATTCTTTCTCTTTCTGTCTTTGCATGGGTAAATATATGTTTTTAGAAAATAATTATATATAATATGTTGTTTATTTCTATATATAATTATTAGTTATATATAATATTTACATAATAATAGTTTAGAATATACTTATGTAACATGTACATAATTATTTCCTAAAACTTTTGAGAATAATTTGCATACATTTTGATGCATTACCCCAAAAAGCTATAATGTGTATTTCCTAAGAACCTGAGTATTCTCTTATAGAACCAAACTACAATTAAAATCAAGTGGTTTACCATTTATACAAGTCTATTACCTAATCCATATTCATTGTTCAAACTGTATCTCTTATCCCAGTAATACCTTGTAGTTTTTATTTTAGTTCCTCCCTCACACACCGCCCCCTGCCCCCGGTCTAAGAACCTCTATGGCCTCCATTAATCTGGAACTATACTTTAGCTCATCTTTGTTTTTTTGATGTTTTGTTTATAGACATGGACATTTTGAAGAGTAAAGATCAGTTATTTTGTAGAATGCCATTCAGTTTAGGTTCTGAAGTTTCCTATGATTAGATTATTATACATTTTTGCCAGAATACTGCAGAATTGATGCTATTGCCTCTTTAGTGCATCATCTCACATTATTGATTATGTTAGTTTTGATCACTAGGGTAAGTTGGTGTCTGCCAGGTTTTTTCACTTTATAAGTACTCATTTTCTCTTGTATTTAATAAGAAATTTGTGAGAAAATAGTTTGAGAACTCTGCTGTTCCTCACAAACTTTCCCCTATTAGTTTCAGTTAGCATCCATTGATTATTCTTGCCAGGATAAATAACTATTCTGACAATTGCCAAGTTATGATTTCTTACCTCAGTCAGTCTTTCTACCTTTCTTGATTTCCATTCTCTATGTATTTATCTAATCTTTCATTTATATTTATATCAATATGGACACATAGATTATTATTTTATTCAATGAGTTATAATCCATTATACTAGGTATTAATTTTGCTTCTAATGTTATCTAAAATTTATCCAGTGTGGATCTCTTCAAGCTGGCTACTTGTTCTCACAGTCTTTGAGCATTTCCTTTCTTTCTGAATCAAAAAGATGTTTCTGCCTTATCCTGTACATTCTCATTTCATCTCTTTAATCAGCAATTTTTCCAAGGAGATCAGACTACTTTTAAGGCAAAATGGTATTTTATAGTCAAGATCAAGGCTACAGGTCATTATTACTGGAGCATTATTTCATCTAGACCCTCTCAATGGTGGAGCTAGGAAGGTGTATGTGTGTGAAGACAGATATAAGTGTGTTTCTATTTCTTCCTCTCTATCTACCTTTATATACTAAAACTGTGAGTTGATACAGATACCTCCAATTCCAATCCAACACCATAGGGTGCATTTTAGCTTTTCTCCTTTTCATGTTTGTAACTCCCTTCCCCAATAGCGAGAAACTCGGCATCCACTTTCTTTCATATATGTACTTATTCTCCCAGCAATAGAAAATACAGAAAATAGTTTCAGAATTGCTATTCCATACCACTGTGAAAAACAAACCTAACCATAGCTCAGTGTTTGTTTACGGTTCTTTTTGTCTTTAAAATGATACTATATAGTGTAAAGACAAAAATTTAAAATAAAAGGCTTAGTTCATCCTGATAAAAATAAGGACAGAAACATTCCCCCCGCTCACCTTTCTTAGAATGTTTTCTTTTGTGAATTTGTAGTTGTAAATGTATGTAAATCTTTTTAAAAAAATGTTTTTGCTAGTTCCACAATCTAAGAACATTTTTCTCAAGGAACTGGGTCAATAAACAAATAACAATGGAAATAATGCCCCTATCCCCCAGTTTCTATAGAAGGGTAGGATCTTTTTTTGTTTTAAGATTTTATTTATTTATTTATTTATTTATTTGACAGAGAGAGAGACAGCAAGAGAGGGAACACAAGCAGGGGGAGTGGGAGAGGGCGAAGCAGGCTTCCCGCTGAGCAGGGAGCCCGACGCGGAGCTCCATCCCAGGACCCTGGGATCAGGACCTGAGCCAAAGGCAGACGCTTAATGACTGAGCCACCCAGGCACCCCAGAAGGTTAGGATCTTAACTTCAGTTGGCACTTGGCTCTAAGTTGCAAATTTACCTGCTTTCATAAAGATATGACAAGTTTATTCTTCTTTTGTATAAGGCCAGTTAACTAACACTGAAGGTTGTCCTAATTACCAGGTAAATGTAGGATGGACTGTATGTGATAAAGTGTGCTGTCAAGTCTCCTTACTTAAGGACTAGTTATTACCTGGAGAACATGTATGGATGGGTTGTGTCTTCCTGGTAGCTTAAAAAGGTAAAATTTCTTTCTGTCTTTGCAATGTCTTAGAGAATTGTCTGTAATGCATATCACATTCTGGTTTAATGCTTATTCAGTAATAAAATGGTTCTTTTTCTCCCCACTACCTTCATGGAGGGCTGGAGGAGTTAGAAGATTTTGTTTTCAATTGTTTTTCCCCAACAATCATCAAAACTGTGTTCAAGTTAGGTGAGTTAATTTTAACTTCCCCTTAGTGCAGTTATATATTCATTTGAAATAGAATTAAGTTCATTTATTTCTGTTTGGGTTCTATTTTGTTCCCCCTTTTTGTTAAGTTTTTTGTTGAGTATATAAAACATCAGTGGTTTCTTAAACATATGTAAAAAGTTTTATTGAAAGAAATGTAACCCTAACCCTACCCCCCACCCCCCACCCCTGCTGGAATCCTTCGACTTCATTCCTACTCACCCCTGTAGTTAACCAATTTCATTAATATCTGCTTCATGCTTCTTGTGGTTCCTTTTACACATATGAGCAAATATGTACATATTTTCTTATTTCCTCTTCTTTCCTACACAAAAAAATAGTATATTCTATATGCTTTTTTGTACTTTGCTTTTTGTACTTATTACATACCAGAAATCGTTCCATATCACTTCATTGAGATCTTCCCCATTTTTTCTTATGAATGCATTATACTAACAGTATGTGAATATGCTATTGTTTGTTTAACCAATGTTTCATATTTGGACATGTAGGTCATCTACAATATTTTGCAATGACAAACAACAATAGGAAAAAAAAACCCTTCTCTATATGCATTTTTATATTGGTAGAGTTGTATCTTCATGGTAAATCCCTGGAAATAGGATTGCTGGATCATAAAGTAAATACACATGTAGATTTACTTAGATACTGCAAAATTCCTTTCCATAATGGTTGTGCTGATTTGCATTCTCACCAATATGTGAATCTACTTTCCCACAGCCTCACCAATATATCATCAAGCTTTTTAATTTGTGTCAATATTATAGCTTAGAGGGGCACCTGTGTGGCTCAGTCAGTTAAGCATCTGCCTTCAGCTCAGGGTCCTGGGTTGGGCTCCCGGCTCAGTGGGGAGCTGCTTCTCCCTCTCCCTCTGCCGCTCCCCCTGCTTGTGCTCTCTCTTTCTCTCTCTCTGTCAAATAAATAAATAAAATCTTAAAAAAAAAAAAGAGTCTGACACTTAATCGACTGAGCCATCCAGGTGCCCCTGTCCCCAACATTTAAAAAGATTTCTTTTACATGATATATTAGTCTTTTATCTGTGATAAATGTTATAAATATTATCTTCCAGATTGTTGTCTTTTGACATTGCTTAAGGTATTTTATAGATTGAGTTCCTCAGGAAGTGCATAAAGATTGAGATAGATACCCGTATCTAGGAGGCTTATTAGCTAATACTCTTGAGATCAATACCTACAGAAGGGAAAAGAGAAGTCAAACTGTTGTGTGTCCTACTCTCTTCTATGCCTATATATCTCTTTCTGTGGATCATTCAAGTATTTCAAAAAGCAATAACAATAGTAAGTAATAGAAGTGAAAGAAAAACAATAAAAAGAAGCATAATATTTTCTTCCAACATGCCTCCATTCTCTGTATCATGGCTCTCCTAAATAAGTGTTGAAAACAGGTGAAAGATCAAGGTAATTTTTAAAGTTGTCTTAGGTAAATTAATAATTTAATCAGAATATTTTAGATGGTCTTGCATCACAGGCAGAAAGGATCAAAGCATTTGGGAAACATAAGAAAATACAAATAGAAAATTCTGAAAAATTTTTGATATGTTCTTATTTTCCATATTTTAATTTTAAATTTGTCCAATTTTAAAGAGCTAAATTGATGAGCTTATGTCCCAAATTTCTACTCTCTCTCTCTCCTTTTAATCACTTTATGTTATTTTACCTCACAAAAGGATTTAGAAGCAGTTAAAAGAACAGCTTTGCAGGTAATAAATTGCCTAATAACAACCACAGCTGTTCTTGCCTTTTGACAATGTCGTCATTTTATTAGCATGTAGTGTAGAAGTCATGACTATCACAGACATAGTAAGTTATATTTATAGATGAAGCCTATTCAGTTTGGGAACAATAGGATTAACCAAAGGGAAAGGAAGAGACCATCACAAAAACACTCAAAGACAACCAAACAGAGAATTAAATGGCCATAATCAATGCCTTTATCAACACATTTGTCTAAATATCTGCGAGCAGGCATGAGTCATTGCTGAGACCTGGGATCTGAGAGAAAAAACGATGGTGATCTCTTAACCACACCATTAGTATTTCCCATGTGCATACCTCTGCAGAAGTGCATTCTGGGATTATCTGCCCACAGTATGGGTATAAAGATGATATATCAGAGCAAGACTGCCTTGGAAATATCTTTCATATAATTTTTTTTCTCAAAAGAATACCTAATTATTTTCTTCTATAAATAAAGAAAACTTGGGGCGCCTGGGTGGCTCAGTTGGTTAAGCGACTGCCTTCGGCTCAGGTCAGGATCCTGGAGTCCTGGGATGGAGCGCCACATTGGGCTCCCTGCTCAGCAGGGAGCCTGCTTCTCCCTCTGACCCTCTTCCCTCTCATGCTCTCTATCTCTCATTCTCTCTCTCTTTCAAATAAAGAAATAAAATCTTAAAAAAAGAAAGAAAGAAAGAAAGAAAACTTAAAACCCTTTACTTTCCTCCCCCCAGTTTTGGTTCTCCTATTTCCACTCTATAAAGTTATCAAATTGGGTATATCCTTCTGGATATCCTTCTATGCCCTAAACACACACACATATATATCCACTCTAATATTCTCTCCATTATCGAGGTCACCTAAAGGAAGATCAGCCTGGAGCAATTCACATTGTGTGCCCAACCACATTTCTTATTTTACCCAAGTTTATTTAAGTGAAACATAGCACACATTTCAATGAAGAAGAAAATAAGCTACAGAAGGATGCTCTATAGTTTGCAGCATGAGAATATGGAGTGGTGTGCTGTATTTTCCCAAAGGTAAGAGTGGGTGAAGTGGAAAGGAGGGAGGTCGACATATGTAATTCTTTCTTCCTTGTCCTTTCCCTGTCTTCCTATTTTTACAAAATTCTGGTAGGGTAGGCTTCAGAAAGTCAAGCTACTACCTCAGTTTGGAACATCTTAGGAATAAAAAAGCTCCCAAAATAGATTGTATAATGCCGTGTTTGCTGTCTCTGGATATTTGGGATGATGATGATGATAATGATGATGATGATTACAGGAGTACTATTCTCCAAGAAAGACAGCTCACAATCCTGTTAGCATCCAAATTCACTGTTCGAAGAACACCTTTTAGTAAAATGCTTGAACCCGAAGCTATATTATAAAACCACCAGTCCCTGCACATATATATCCAAACACATAGAACATTACCTAATGATTGAATTCCTGGGTATTGTGGGTGCACTTACTTTAGATAATAATACCAGAGAATACGAGAAATGCCATAGGATTTGAGTTGGGATTATGAAACCTTGACCCCATCTCAGGGACACAGCAGCCCCAGAGGGATATCTCCCATGTTTGAGCTTCAATTAGGGCCCTCCCCACTGATGTCTGAAATAACAGTTGAGATCCTGGTAAAATGGTTTCCTAGTCACTTTGGCTTCTTTTGTTCAGATCTTCAATGCAGTACAACACTTTGTATTTTATTCAGAAAAAGAAGAAAGAAAGAAAGAGAGAGAGAGAGAGAGAGAAAAGGGAAAGAAAGAAGAAGAAAGAAAGAAAGAAAGAAAGAAAGAAGAATGAAGAGAAAGAAAGAAAGAAAGAAAGAAAGAAAGAAAGAAAGAAGAAGGAAGGTAAGGAAGGAAGGAGGAAGGAAGGAAGGAAGGAAGGAAGGAAGGGAAAGAAAGAAAGAGAAAGAAAGAAAGAAAGAAAGAAAGGAAAGAAAGAAAGAAAGAAGAAAGAAAGAAAGAAAGAAAGAAAGAAAGAAAGAAAGAGAGAGAGAAAGAAAGAAAGAAAAAGAAAAGACAAAGTCATTTCCAAAAGGCCACGGTGCTCAAGGGCAGAGGAAGTTGCCTGAATCCACAGAGGGCTCAGCACAGCACTCTTCTGCTACACTTGGCCTGAAACAACACAGATAGGTTGTGTGCAAGGTGATAAAATGCTTGGGGAGGTGAATTGACTCCCGAGGAGAGGAGCCAGCAATGGCAAATAAGGCATTAAATTGGCAAAGGAAGTGAAAATTAAAGCACACAAACTAACTGGAGCCACTGAATATATACACCTCCCAAGCGCCCAACAATCTTATATGACTTAAAAGGTTTTAATGGTTTACAAAAAAAGGCAAATGTACTTACCTGGGTCAATACTTAAAATAAATCATTTTTACTTTATTCTTTTTAGTGCATTTTATTAAAGATAATTTTATATGCAGCCCCTTAATTTATATAAAACAAAAACAGGATGCTGTCACAGCCAAAGAAAAGAAACAACAAACAACTGTAGTCAACTTGCAACATATTTTTTAATTAATTATTTTATTTTTTATTTTAAAATAATTATTTTTATTTGGAAATAATTGTAGATTTAAATGGAGTTGTAAGAAATAATCCAGGAGATCCTGTATATCTTTTATCAGTTTCCCCCAATGGTGTTATCTTACAAAATTGTAGTACAGTATCACAACCAGGATATTGATATCGATACAGGCAAGATACAGAACAATTCCACCACCACAAAGACCCCTGGCCATTCAATGCATTTAAAATCTGCAGATCAACAGGTCTTACAAGTATTGGCTTAACACTTTAAATGAAAAGCATGGTACTAGAAACCAGAATGGGTACATACATATAAAGAATATGTTGGGTGTTTTTCAAGGAACTGAAAATACAGTTAGGTACAAAGTATATACATTTGCAGAGTTAACAACATCTGATGCCAAGAGTTGTGATGGGAATTGACATTTAATAAGTAGCTTTATGCATCAAGCATATTTATTTTCTAATTTAATCTTTACAACTTCTTAAGATAGATGTAATTATTATCCCCATTTTATAGATGAAGAAAATGTACTTCTTATAGTTAGTAATACACGGAGTTAGAATTGAAACCTGTCTAGACAATACATGTCAAATGAGATTGAGAAGACAGAGATCTCTGGGGGACGCTCTGGATGGTGCTCAGAAATTGTGAAACTTAGATTCCACTTAAAGTGTAAATAAAACCTAGTTAGGTGAAAAGAATAGAGATAGGCCCAATTAGAGGAAAAAGAGGTAAAAATGCAAATAGAATCATCAGGCGAAAATGACTAGAAGTTTGCCTAGAGAGGTTTGTGTAGGTTGGTAGGGGAGCGAGAGAAACAAAGAAAGTAAATATCTGTATTGCTTCTGAGATACTAGATTAGGGGAGCCATTATATTAAAATGATAGTGATATAATAAATGAATAAAATGAATACAATAATAACAGCTACTCATGTTGTGGCAGACCACATTCTTGGTGCTTTATATGTATTACCTCAATTATATTGCACGATAACCCTTTCTAATAATCCCCTCAAACTATGTTGATTACAAAAAATATTGTTACTACAGTTAGTAAACTATGTATTTTGGTTTAATTGAAATGAGCAGTAGTGAAGGAAGCACAGTGAAAAACAGTCAACTCTCAGTTATACAAGATCTCATTTTCCAGGTTCTTGGAATTCTTGGCCCCAAACTTCGATTATCTGCCTCCTATCCACTTTACTGCTCATCTGCACTTTCCCCAAAGGCCTGGAAACTGTGAGAGAGGGACTAAGATTGGATCACTGTGTGAACATTGCTTGGATTAATGTGTGGGCATTTTATTTATTTATTTAGTTAGTTAGTTAGTTAGTTAGTTAGTTAGTTAGTTAGTTATAGCTCCCTCAACACAACCATATTTCTTGCAAGTAATCTAGCAGTTTTCCATTTAATAATGCCATATATTTTATCTTACCAAAGTTGTCAAAGGAGGGTTTTTATACCCCTAAGTCACAACTACCACCTGGTAGCAGAAAATTTTAAGATTTTATGAATTTTAAGTACACCTAAATTTAAGAAAGGTTTAATTGTGGAAAAACGTTGTCTAGAAATCTGTGAAAGTGAATAATAATGTCTAATAATTATTAAGTCTTTATAAATCACGAACTGGTCTAAGCAGGTTGTATACCCTGTCTCAGTTAATGTTGTACACCAGATCCTGTGTCCCATTTGTCTTACTCGTTTTGTTCATTCTGTCTCTCACCCAATTATTGGATTTTAGGAATTAATCTTTCCCCAAACCACAGAAATGGTCCTGGTATGCACTTTCCTGAGTACTTGACTTGTCCTTTCACCTCTTCCCCCCCAGACATTTCTTCCTCGGCATCAATTATTTCTCTTAAAATCTGCATGCATGTACATCTCTTCAGATCAACTTTTTAAAGCTAGTTTCTAAAAGTTTGATTTCCTGGACTATTACTCTCTTCCAGTGTAACTTTAAAGTTGTTCATCCATTCTAAACTTTGCTCTGTTCATGGAATATAGCCTCCGGGGCAGGTTGTGCTATTTCTGTGAGTCAAACTTTGCCCTTCAACAAAAGTCAATAGGTACTATCTGCAGACAACTCAGGACATACTTTAGCAAGCTAAATTTACTCTACTACCATATAGGTAGCTCTAATGCTAGTTTGTAAACCATGTTTTTACAAAAAACAAAAACCCTATTATTAGAAAAGAAGAATAGAAGTTGAGGAATAAAAATAGTGAATACTTTCTTCAGTCATGCAAGACAGGACTAGCATAGCATGGTTTGCGGGCTGCCCGCAGAATCCCCCAAGTGAAGGAATATGTTACTCCAGACAAAAGCCAATGCCCACCAATGTCCCTTTCCTTATTAGGAGGGTTGCCAGGTAACATAGAGGTTGCTCAGTTGAATTTGAATCTCAGATAAATGAGGACAGTTTTTAGTATAAGTAAATTATTGTTGTTTATCTAAAATTCAATTTCAACTGGACGTCCTTATGTGCTACATCTGGCAACCCTACTCCGGGTGTAAGAGTAATACACTCCCTGGCCCCAGAAACTAACAGGGCAGGTGACCAGTTCTGGCCAGTGAAGTGTGAATAGGGATAGGGCGTCAACTCCAGACTGAGGTTCTGAACAGCCCGTCACAATTTCCCAGTCTCTCTCTTCCTCTTCCATGACCAACACGGAAGTTTTATAACATGTTTTATTCTGGTAAATGCAATAAGTAATCTTATTTATTAACTGTTGCCACTTCCTTGCAGGCCTTAAAATATTCATGAATTCTCCAAAGATTAAAAAAGCTCCAACTTATCTAATGTTTGCCTTATATTTTTCTGAATTATCTATAGTATCTTGGATTTTCTTCTCTGAATCTTCACTTACAAGCCTGGACCCACAGGCCCAATGTTGATTCCCTAGTATCACAGGTATCCTAGCTCCAACCCAGAGAAATAGAGAAAGAGTAACACATTGGTATCAGTAGATCCTATTTCTAACATCCATCAAGTCTTCCTCCTCAGAATGATGTAAACTAAACTTCTTGATATCGAGTATGTTCAAAGTTATGATGTAAAATATCAGTCATCCGAAGGAAATGAGTACTTTAGGTATAGAACCAAAATAGTGCAAAACACATACAACATACAGTGTGAGCCATAATTTCGTAGAATATATCTTGAATATTTGTTTTCACTAAATACCTGATTGAATGAATCAATGAAAGAAACAATGAAATAAAAAAGGCCCACCTCTAAGAATTAGCGTTTGCAGGCTTGATTTCTAATGTGCATTATAAGAAAACATATTAAGCAAATTCTGTATGTCATTCTTTACTCATGTGATGCAGAGCAAGGACTAGGATTTTGAAATAGTAGTAATTAAAACATTAGCAGTGAAAAATTACACCACATCCTTCTCTCTCCCCTGGTGAGGGATGAATAGAAATTTTGTGTTTTGGAGATCATAGCAGAGAAGTAGCTTGTTTTATAGTTAGAGTTACATCAATTTGGGGGGGATTATATTTTCTCTTATACTCAGGACTCGAAGCATGACCCACTCCTGCAAAAACAGTATGGCTTTGCTTTCCAGCCTGAAGACCACATCTCTGAATTAAAAGTACAAATTTGGATTTAAGCAAAGCCAGTAAATTAAAGTGAGGTTAAAAAAAAAAAACCATAAACACCTCAGCAGAAGAGCTAGACTACTAAACCCAGTTTAGGAACAGAAGGGAAGTAATAGAGCCCAGATGTCCAGACCAGAACAAGCTAGGATTAAGAAGGCAAAGCATCAGGTGGGATAAGAGTGTCTCTGGTTTCCTGTGCTGGTGGCTTTTGTCAATACGACCCTGCCTCCAAGTTGAATACTTAGGTATGTCTTCTTAATGGGCTATAAAAGAGGAGAGGTACATTTAAAAAAGATGACCCTTGGCTATGTTTATATTCCAAACATAAAATATATTTTGAGTTCAGAATATTATGACGTACGTGGGCCCTAGACATGTTTGCCTTCATGGGCTCCTTTCCCCATAAAAGAATATAAAAATTGTATTTTATAATCACATTGGTATAAAGAATATATTAATACTATATATTAAAACATTTCCTCTATCCTAAATACTGTTTTTCTGTCTGATTTTAAAAGAAGTTAAAAGATTTTTTGTCAGCTCCTGAAATTATTTCGTGGGCTCTTGGTATAGCCTACCTTGCCTTGCCTAATGGATGTCAGTCCTGATTATTATTGCCTGATTGCAACTCCTCTTCTTCTGGATTTTTACCTAAAATAATAGAGTTTTTCCTTCCAGAATCTATCAAGTTACACATTTTTTCAACCTATCTGGACTGTGATTGGTGTGTCAAAGTTTTAAGTGTTGGCGGGAGGGTGGGGTGAGGGGAGCAGCTTTGGCAGGAAAGTGCCTGCACTTAATGAATTTGCTTTCTAATTGTAGAGCAGGACTTATGTAAAGAAGCCAATTTAAGACAATTCTGAACCCCTAACATTTTCGATAATATTTAATTGTGATCTCTAAATGTAAAACTTTAAATACTTTTCATGTTGACCACAATCATGGATTATTACTATAATATGGAAATATTCTGAGTTATTGGAAGTCAAAATTCCTTATAAAGGCCTGTAATCCTTTAAATCTTGAAGTTGGTAGGTTCATACTCTATGTAGTAAAGTTAATCTCCAGCACAGTAAGCGAATGCTCACTAATTTCTTCCATGTGAGTTAAAAAGAGGCACAAGGAATACAACTGGCATCAACCCCTCAGTATAAAAGTGGAGGCCCCTGCCTGGGATTGTAATTAGGATCATCTTTGCCTTGGGTCCTTATCTCTCACCACAGACTCTCCTTAAATGGGAAACTCAGCTATCTGGAGGCCAACAGCAAGCTAAGTCATTACTTAAAATTCATTGTCCATCCCTGGGTAATTCCCTGATTAGACAATTGATCAAGTGCCAGCTCATTTTAACGTGAATTTTCTGGAGAATTTATTCTTGCCTCATAATCTTTCAGAGTATTATTTGACATCAGCTTGGTGGATTAAATTTGCTAATGGTTCTCAGGTTTAGATTTGGGGACTGATAGGCTTTTTTTTTTTTCTTTTGAGTTCTTCTTTGACCCATACAAATATTATATAACCAGCAAGTCAGGGAATAGACATGGAATGGAAGAAGGTCTAATATTTACTAATACATTTGTAAGGCATTTTATCATGCAGTATTTCCCCTAATTCCTATAACACTTCTATGAGTTAGTTACCCCTATATCACTTGTTGGGGGAGTGAGATTGAGAGTATTCATGAATCTTGCTCCAAATCATACAGCTAGTAAGTGATAGAGTTGGATATTAATTTAAGTTTAATAGTTAAGAGCACAGGTTCAGAGCTAGAGTATTTGGGTTTAAATTTAGAGTCCATCACTTACTAGCTACATGCCTTTATTTCCTATACTTTCCCCATCACTCACTTCTAGCCACACTGGCATCCTTGGTGCCTGCCATTCCTATCTTGACTCTTTGCACTTTCTGTTCCCCTCTTCTGGAACCAGGTCTTGGCAGATATCCACATGATTTACTCCCTTACCACATTTATGTCCTTGCTCAGACATCAGCTTCATGTAGTCAATCAATAAATATTTATTAAGCACTACTACAGCAAACTTCAAATAAATCAGGGAATAAACAGACACATGTTCTTGGCCTGTAAAGCTTGTAGGGGTACCTGGGTGGCTCAGTCAATTAAGCATCTGCCTTTGGCTCAGATCATGATCTCGGGGTCCTGGGATCAAGCCCCTCGTTGGGCTCCCTGTTCAATGGGGAGTCTGTTTCTCCCTCTCCCTCTTCCCCTCCCCGCCAACTTGTGTGCACACTTTCTCACAAATAAGCAAATAAAATCTTTACAAAAAAAAAAAAGCTTTCCTTGTAGCAGTGAGGGAGAAATAGTGGTTGATTAAGAAACAAGTTAATTATAGAGTAGAAGGTGATCCATGCTATGAAAAAAGAGAGACTAAGGTGATTCAGTATTAAGTCAGGCATTAATAGTAGGACACTAGAAAATGTCAGCATAGATTGGACATGAGATGTGAGAGAAAACATACCAAGCATAAAAGACTCCAAACTTTGGGGCCAAACTAATTATAGAATGCCCAATAATTTGTCTTGCTTCCTATAGTTCTTCCAGGTCCCTGAAACCTCCTTATCCAGGCCACCTAGCCTCTAGACTTTTCTGAAGAGGGAGTTCTGATATCATTTGATGAAAGTTCATTGTCTTAAAACATGAGGAATAGAAATTGGCTCATGTGTGGTTGATGTTCTCCCACTCAGAAAAATTAAGGAAGCAATGAGAAAGATCTTGCTTTAAGAATTTGCATATGCCCAAAAACTACCCATAATCCAGCCATTAAGATATTGTTGCCTGTAACAGGTGAGTAGTAAGTGCCCTTCTCCATGATGAAATATCCATTTAATGTGAGCTGTCCAATGCCTCTATGAGGGTCTCATTTCATATGTAGGTACACTTGTGTGTAGAGAAAGAGCAAGCAAGCAAAAATTAAACAGGCTGTGACACTACAGTTATTTCTGGAGTCATATATTGGGAAGAATTAAATTACAGTTATCCTTGCAAAAATGAGTTAATACCTTTATAGTAATTTGTCCCCAAATGAATGTGAAGACCTAACATCCAGCATCTGTAAACAATTTGGACTAAAAATAAATTTTTGAATGTTCAATCCAGTATACTTATGTTAAGTTCTGCTTGAAGAGTTTCATTCCTATGTGATATAGCCAGGGATGCCATGAAAAGAATCATAAAGCAGGGGGAAAGTGTGAAAATTACTCAGCATAGTTAGCTATTCTTTTGTGTTAGTTTCCTGGAAACCAATATCTGGTGTGAGTTACTCTTCAGTAGTTATACTGTTACCAAAACCCAAGTTCGACAGCCCTTCCCTGGAATTGCCAGTACTGAACAGACAGGTTTTGTTTGGAAAGGAACATGAGCTTTATTCAGGAGGCCAGCAACCTGGGGAGAAGGTGGATTCTTGTCCATAGGCCATCTCCGAGGTTTCTTCCTGGCCCAGAGACTCTTAAAGGGGTTTAATCAGTGAAGGGAGTAAAGTGATCTGTGACATTTCTTGATTATGTGCAGACTCTGCGTTGCCAGTTAAAGAGTTATCTCAGTGCCTGGAAGTTGTACAAGAAGTTCTAGTTCTTTGGTGCCTGAAGGGGTTGTGCAAGGAGGTCTGGTTCCTTGGTACCTAGGGGTGCTTTTGGAAGGTCTGGTACCCTGGGGTTGTGCAAGAGTACTATGTTCTTCCTGCACAGGAGTGCAAGGTCTACAGATGCACAAAGGGAGGTCAATAAAGTCATTTGTGTGACCTTTCTTTCTTAAAAAAGAAAAACACTTTGCTAAAAAGTTTGCTGGGCTAATGGAAAGCTGAGGCATCTTCAAACAGACTTGCTGGCCTCTGTGGCCTGGGAAAATTCTGGTCCTTCATTCCCCAAGGCCAGTGGTCTGCAAATCTCAAAGAAAGTAAATTAGTTCTATTGCAGATCGAGGCTTTAGATCAGCAAGGCTAAGGAGTGTTTCAACCTAAAGCAAGTTAACCCTTAAGACTTGCTGGAGTTCTATTACAATACCACAGTAGAAATAGCAAAAAACTCTCTACTTCCCCACTAAGACACTAATTAATATCTGAGCCACTCTTCTGGACTAGTGCAATGCAAATGTTTTTTTATAATGTTTCTCTCTCTTACCATCCTGCCTCCTGAACTCCCCACTCCTGTCCCTGATAATCCCTCCACTGGCCCACTCAAAAAATCTGTCCAGGGACATTTTACACACGATTTAAATATTGGAATATATTTTTTATTGATTTGTTAGGCATCAGATAATTTGTAGACACTGAGTTTATCAGATATTTAAGCTTTGTCTTTACCAAGCAAAGAACAGACAGGGATGATTTTTTTTCATTAAATTAATCAGATATTTATGCAGATTGTATAAGGAATTACCTGAAACCTCCTATTGATCTCTTCTTTCCAGAGATTTACTTTGGACTAATTTCAGTTATTCTTTCTGTGCCACACTGAAAGTAGTAAAATTTTCTTATTGCTCCAAATTTCCAAAGGAAGTTTCTGAAGAAAACTGTTTTGTGAGAAGAATGCCTTCCTCATTTGTGTTAACAGAACATTGTGTCCACTTATCTATTATCATCTACCTGATACAATTCAAGATCCTTGAAGTCAGGATTGAATATTTTATATTGATATCACTAGTGTCTCTAGCAGTGTATGTCACATAGTAGGAATACAAAAATGGCTGTTAAAATAATTCAGGATCCTTAAAATTATGTCTAAACGTTTCACAAGTTTCACATTGATCTCCATCTCTGGTGTATGTTTAGGAAAGAAAAAAAACCCAATGCAGTGCTTACTTATGAAATCGAGATTAAATGGTGATTGAAGACTGACCTCCTCTTAGCATTTGGTACCCTAATCCTCTCTGAAGATCACTATGTTTTCTCAGCTTTGGAAAGTTCAGTACCATTTATTTCAGTCATATATATCAACTGGCATTTTTATTCCCATTTCAGGGACAATGATAACAAATGATTTTGAATAAATGTATAGTATTTAGTAAAGATGGAAGAAAGACATAAAGGAAGGATGTTACATAATGGCATAAAGTAATGGAAGAAGAAATATGTGATCTTTACAAGGTCATTCCCTATAAAAATTGTGCAGTCACAAAGATTATTTCCAGTGGCCCTCCATGGTCTTTCAGGCCACCTTCTCCTCTCTGAGCTCGGTGCTTCTGGTGCACAGATCCCTAATAATTTATCATCTAGATTCTTGGCAACTACTGTTTTTCAATCCCTAACTGTCTATGATCTTTCAAAGCAGACAACCTCAGATTTGATTGAATATCGGGTCCTATGGCATTCTGAAAATAAAATACTGTTTTTTTAAAAATTTTTTAAAAAATGAGTGAAGCTTAGAAACGAAAGAAAAATAGTAAAGAGTAAACAAAGGCATCTGTTTTCTTCCTACTTTAGGTTTTTTTGGTGACTGTACCTGAAAATTATTTATTATGATTTGGAGGGAATGTTATACAAAGCCAAACTTATATTTAGAAGGCTGCTTTCAATAAATTTTATATATATATATATATATACACATATATATATATATCAAATGGAGAAACCAATTTTTGTGAATTCATCCCAATTTGTCAATGATTGTTCAGTATTATAAATAAACAAATAAATACATAAATAAATAAGCAAGCTTAAATAAGGCTACCTCCATGCTTTGGGGCATGAAATGTCAACCATTTTTCACTGAGCTGTAATCAACAATAGATAAGTCACCCCAACCACATACATCTGGCCCAGGGCATTTATTTTCAAAGTCTAATCAATCAGAGTCTGACAGATTCCTAAAGGCTATAGGTAAAAGAGACCTAGAAAGTTGGGTAAGAAAGACAGGCTATTTGCATGTCCTTGTTGTTTTTTAATTGCACAGTATGGTAAATCTTCAAATAAACTCACCCATAATTTCAGTTAAAAGCTTTTTAGCATATCTCTTCCTAACATAGATCTGTAGGTTTTTCTTACTTCTGCAAGTAAAATCACCCATAATTCTAGCTAAAAGCTTTTTAGTGTACGTCCTTCTTATATACTGCTACATAGCTTTCCTTGGTATGATTAAAATCTTATTCTTCTTGGGAATTTAGGAGTAGCTGTACAGACTAACCATTCCCTTGCCCATTCTATTTCCCAAGGTGAAATAGTATTGAAAAGAATTTTCCCAAATTCCCTCTCTTTTCCTCCAAAAAATGAAAATAAAAAGTTGTTTATCAGATTGTTGAAAATAGAAAAAAACTCTTCCTGAGTTCTTCTTGCAGAATAGTAGAATCCAGTTCACTCAGCTCCTTTTCTAAGGGAAACACACCCGGGTAAGAGTTCAGTCTATTCTACACACCCATATAGACAGGCAGCCCAAAGCTAGACCTAGAAAACAGGATTAGGAAGTGTAGTATAGAACAGATCTAAGCCACATTATACAATACATTTTTTTTTAATTGAAGCTGATATTTTGATCCATATCTGCATGAAACTTGTGCCTGGTTGTCAATCATTTTGAAACTCAGAGGGCTAGAAAGGGATGTTTGTAATTATTACCCATAGACCATAACAGTAGAAATTGGAAAAAGTCATCCCATTGCCTATAACTTAAAATGTCAAAATAAAATTATATGTGTACCATCATCACAGAGGACACGTTCCTTGTGAATTTGGGTAGAACTATGTTGTTTGGTATGGCAGCCACTAGCCACACATGGCCACTGAGATTTGAAATGTGCGTGGCCTGAATTGAGAAGTATTGTAAATGTACATACACACCAGATTATGAAGACTTGGTTAAAAAAAAAATCTTAATAATTTTTGTATTATATGTTAACATGGCAATATTTAAATATATTGAATTAAATAAAAGGTATTAAAATTAATTTTAGAGGCACCTTGATGGCTCAGTTAAGCGCCTGCCTTTGGCTCAGGTTGTGATCCTGTGGTCCTGGGATTGAGCCCCACATCACATCGGGCTCCCTGCTTAGCAGGGAGTCAGCTTCTCCCCCTCTCTCTGCCCCTCCTCCATTCATTCTCTCTCTCTCTCTCTCTCTCAAATAAAGTAAAGTCTATAAAAAATAAAAATAATTTAATTTTACATGCTACTTTTTACTTTTTAAATGTTAGCTACTAGAAAAGTCAAAATTCCACATGAAGCTTATATTTTATTTTAATTGGATACCACCGGGTTAGAACAATGGAAGAAATGCTATTCTTTTGCAAGCTGTGGATAATGACAAGACCTGGAAGGTCTTGTGCAAACGTAATTAAAAAAATAAATAAATAAGAGCATGAAATATAGCCAATGGTAATCAATGGCACTGTTATACAATGTCTACAGCTGATTCCTATGTGGAAGTTTCTATTGGGGTTAAGTTATTTTTCTCCTTGTACTTTACTCTTTGTAATTATACATAGTGTTTCCACTAAAATTCCAGTTTCGGAATAGGAATCTATGTTATCCGTTTTTTGTTGTTGTCATTGTTGTTGTTGTTTTGGGGGCTCAAGCAATTAAACTCATGTGAGATTCTTTATACTTTAAGAGTAATTAAAATAATTCTATTATAAAGGGCAAATAGTTCAGTTTTCCCATTTCCCCTTTTTTAGTGTTTCCTTGGAAACATAGTAAATTTGGGTCCTCATGATAATCTTTGAAATCGAGGTAAATCCTGATGGTGATAAAGTTTACTCTCCAGTTTTTACAATGTAAAGATCTCTCAAAGTTCTATGCCAGATAACCTCTAGATATGTTAAAATGTAATCCAGAACTAGCTCAGCAGTTCATCATGAGGTACATGGGAGATAGTTAGGGATGGTCAGGAGGTGCAGCCCCTGGTCTGTCAAGGAGATAGTGAATTCTTTTTATTTTTTTCTTTCTTCTTCATTGCTGTATAAAATGTGTGACATTTTGTCTGAACTTCATAGTCACTGCTGTGCTTTTTTACATGTATGTATGCCAGTTAATGCTTAGTAATAATATGTTGTGTTCTTGCTTCTATATTTGTAGGGAGGAATATTTTTGTTACTTCTCTAACATTGTTCAACCTGTGGTCTGAGTCTGAGTGGGTCCTCAGACCCTACTGAATATAAGTGTGAATCGAGCATTAAGAAATTATGGTATAATGAGCCAAAACTAAAACAGTGAAAGAGTTCCTGAAGCTGCATCAATCACCATGGTTGCTAGGGAGCTACTGGGACCAGACCCATTCAGTGCTACACAATTGAAGCTGGAAAGTAATCTGGATTTCATAGAAATCATTCACTTATTTTGCAGATAAGAGAATTAGTACAGAGAGAGCTCAAATGACTTGAGGACATATCCTCTGTAAAGTAAAATAACTAAAATTAGAACCGAGGGTCAAAGTCTGTGTAGAACGCTGTAGACGTTTTTTACTTTGATCCAATCCTATTTTGCTATATCTTTTCTCATCTCCTTGATAATAATTAATAAGTTAAAACTTGGGCTTTTCCCAGCATGGTGCTCAATAAAGATGGAACATGAGGTGAAAATAAGTGTTGTTCATGAGGTTTAGTGAGCAATCACCACCAGATATCAAAAGAACATTTTCACGTGCCAGTTCATATTGCGCTACCACTCTTTCAAAAATATCATTCTCAGGTTCTTTCTGTGCTCTTTCTCAATGGGTAAATTATTCTTTTTAATTTAGCTTCCTTCATGATAGCTTTTAAAGATGCTATCACTGGGTGAATACAAATCCACAGTTGTTTGGTTTTCTTCTGGGATTTCTGTCCTGGTATTCCAATGTCTCTGGCTTGACTTTTCCCTGCTTCTTCTAACTACCTCATCTCAACAACAGTTTTGGTTAAAGTCAAGGAAAAAAAGCTTCTTCATTAAAATTTCTTGAAAGGCTGAGACATAGAGTTGACCACCCGCATAGTCCAATCTTCTGACACTCTAATCTATTGCCAGGGAATGTTCAAAGCATTATTACCAAGTGGTTTAAACTGAAAATACCATTGTACATTTTTTTAACACAAAGGATGTTATTTATAGATATAGTTTCATAAATATTGTCAAGTGTCCCTTTATGAAAAGACACAAAGTAGGATATGCTGTATTTATTCAAAAATATGGATATGGGATCCCTTAGCTCAAAGAAACTGTCTGACATTCTTTGATAGTTAATATGTATCCTTCTTAGAACATTAACTTTATTGGGATTCACCAGAAAATGTTTGTATAGATGAAAATTATTTTTTAAAGAAAAAGAAATATATTTTCAATGTGTCTGGAAACCAAAAAAAAAAAAAAATTGAACAGTTATGTAAATATATTTCTCCCAGGACACAACGTTCATTTCTTTGAAAGTATTGAAAGAAAATGAGCACTCTGCAAACTAAAATTTCTTTACTGCATAATAAACCAGTTGGCCCTACATTAGAGCCATTTTAAGTATATCTATTTACATTGGTGTAAGCCTCTCCCTTCATGGGGTAAAAAATGACCTAAAGGAATGGCATCCATATGCAAATGTTACTGACTTCTTAACTGACTTTTGGAATAAGAATCCATTTCATATAACCTCGATCTTCATGGCTCATTCAGGAAAGTAGGCAAACATCTGTTCAAGGAAGTCATTAAGAAATGGAATTCTCTTGTTATTTACATATCTGAAATTTAGTACCAGACACTGATTTAGAAATACTTTTTACTTATCCTGTAGCATTAGATTACTTTAGGACTAGGCCATATTTCTACCATGACTTCATCCAAACAAGAATTCATGAGCATTTTTAAACCAATGCAACGTCAAAAACTTCCCTAACTTATAAATGAAGTTAATAAAGTCCTAGAATGTCTCTGAACTCATGCTTGACTTTTCCTACCTCCATAATCTCAGGTCACATGTTGTTATTCATCTATTTATCTCCTCTGCCAAGAGAACATTGTCAGTACCCTCTTGCCAAAAGCTGGCCCTCAGAACAGGAGTGAGCATTTTTATGATTATTTTAATGATTTTTAAAAAGCTTCAGATTTTATTCATATTTTTTGTGTACTAACCAAATGTTCATATTTAAAACAATGACATTTTTCAAAGCAAGATTTCAACTCTTTACTCATTCTGTTTTCGTTTGATTGTTTTTGTTGTAAAAAGAATTCACTGTCCTAAAGAGTTCTGCACATGCTCTTGGAAACCAAAAAAAGAATTTACCATGCTGTACATTTAAATTATTTTTTAATCTACTTGGGATTAAATTGGTGTCAGTTCTGTATACATGGACAGACTAGATAAGAAAGGAATGTTTTGAATACTCAGGCAATTGATCCATATGAAAAAGGATCATGTTCATCTTTTCCCTTCTGCAGCAGACACACACATTGGAAAAATTTCCTCCAACACACACATTGTACTGCTGTAATAACTCCCTTCATTTTCATTTTAGACACAGAGTGTGGGTTTGTTTGTAAGAATGAAACTGCTTATGACAGGGTTGGTCTGAATTATTCACTTTTTAATCAGATTGATCATGTCATTTAAAAATTTTAAAAAATTACCTTTGATGATGGATCATCATTTTTCCAAGAATACCAGAAGATCCATATATCTAATATTTCCTCATTAGACAACTTATTTTCTCACTGTTTAAAAACTAAGCTGTATATTGTTCTCAAATATTTTTCTATCATTTATTTAATAAATATTTACTGTATACCCAATGTGAGTCAAGCGCAATGCCAGAGCACTAGACATAAAATATTGAGTGGGGTAAATACAGTCCCTGATGTCCAGAAACTTATTGACTGGAGGAGGCAGACATTAATCACATGATCATGCAAATTAACATATTTTAAAAACTGTGATTAATTGTGCTGAATAAACTTATTGGGGTATTGAGAGTGAATAATGGGAAAACCCAAATTTATCAAATCAAGGAAAACTTTCCTGAGAAGGCAATATTTGAGCTGGAATTTAAAATGTAAGTAGTATTTAATGAAAGTAGTAATGAGAAAATGTAAGTAGTAAAATGGAAAACCTTTGCAGAAGAAAATGGCATATGTAAATGTATCCAAGTAAGAAAAACTCAAAAAAGTTCAATTTGATTAAGGCACTTTGAGGAGAAGAATGGAATAGTTTCTGGCTGGGGAGGTAGGAGGTGGCTGATTAGAAGAGCTTTGCAAGCATAAATAATAGATTTTGGTCTGTATCCTAAAAGAGAATTATTGAAACAATTTGTGCAAGTGAAGAACATAACCCTTCTTGCATCTTAGATCACTCTGGTTGGATAGGTTGGGGTTTGGAGGTATCTGTCATTTATGCAGGTAAGTCACTTAGGAGAAATAGATTGTGGTAGCTTGGACTAAGATTGAGGTAGCAGAAGAGAAAGAAACACATATTTTAGAGACATTTCTAAGGTCATCCGCTGGAGATGCAGTAGATATTGGTAACAGATTTCAAAGACAATTTAGCATCTTGGTTTATACAGTGGGAGAATTTCAGTGGCTCAGACTGAGATAGAAAATACAAGAAGCAGAACCTGTTTGAAATGGAGCATACAAAGTGTTCTTGACAGATTAACTTCACATGTATTTAAAACATCCCAGTAGAGATCTTGCTCAGACAGTTAGATATTGGCTTAGAGAAAAGATCTTGGCTAAAAGTTAATTCAAGATTGGTTATTATATAGATTGTAATATACTCTGTAACTATGATTTTACTAAGAAGAGAGAAAATAACAAGAAGTAAAGAGAACCTATAATAAAACTTTGAGAAACCCTTGAATAAGGGAGAACAGAGGAGACAGAGCAGGAAAAGAGGAGACAGTGCATCGGGAGAGGCAAGGTAGAGTATATGTCAAGGACAAAATTGCCAGAATTGTTAAGGACTCCTGAGAATCAGCTGAAATGAACATTTAAAAATATTGCCTGTACTGAGTAAAGTGGTTGTCATTGGTCTACTTACCAGGAGTCCCTTTGGTGGTATAGTGGAGATGGAAGCCAGGCTATTTGGAATGAAGGATTAAATGGGAAATGAGAAAATTGACACCCTGGATTAAGGCATATATTTAAAGAATCTGACCTTGCAAATAATAAGAAACTTAAGTGGTGGAGAAAATGAGATCCGGGATCAGGAGGAGGTGTTATTGTTGTTGCCACTATAGTTATTGCTATTTTGGGGAAAGATTTTGTTGTTTTTAAGAGAAGAGAGATTTTTATCATACTTAAATGCTGATTAAAAAGACAGATTTCAAAAGGGAGCTGTTGATCCTGGAAAGATAATTTTACTTTATAGAATTGAATCTCAGCTCTGGCTGCCTGAAATCACTAAATGTGGGGCACTTGCAAAAATTTCCAATACCTTGGCTCCACCCTAAGACATTCATATTAAATCAGTCAAAGGTGGTAAAAGAAGCTCTGCATTTTTTAAAGCTCCCCAGCCAATTCTAATTGTAACCTTGATAATAAAAAACATAGCTGTGGAGTAGCACTGTCAAAAATTATTTTTCATTACATATAATGATAGAAACGTTCTTTGTCTGTGTTGTCCAGTACAATGGCTACTAACTTTTTATGACTATTGAGCACTTGTTTCTGTGGCTTTTGCAAATGAGGAGCTGAATTTTAAATTTAATTTAAATTTAAACAATTAATATTTAAATTAAAATAGCCATTTATGTGACCTAGCTCTTTAGTGCCAATTTCCTACAGCGGAGAGGGGAGCAATTGTCCATAGCAAATGGAGTAATTGACCTCGGGTACAAAAGATGATTGTAGGACTGGAATGTAGACTATGTACAACAGTTGGTTGCATCTTGATATTCATCCTTTAGAAAAAAAGAAAAGAAAAGAAAAAAAGAGGCTGATGTTTTCCCCTTAGTCAGGAAGCACACACACACAGTTTGCATAAAAAGCAAACAATGAGAACCAAAGGAATGAGAACCCTGTCAGGAGATGCCTATGTTCTAAGTATAGTGGCCCCCATGAATGTATCAATTCTTAACAGAAATTTGTTATTTGGAAGAACAGAAGATGGTTGAATATCTAAGGGCCCATAGCATGGTATGTAGGGGAGGAAAGATTTTCTCTCTATCCTCCTAAGTTCAATTGCTGGGCCTATCAAAAAAAAGTACTAACAAATACATTAACAGGAGACAAGACATACAAATTTATTAATCTTTGATGTTACATGCATGGGAGTATCACAGGGAAAAAAAAAGTGAATACTCCAAAACACAGTGAGGTTTGAGAGCTTATGTACTATGTTTACAGGGGAAGGGGTGGGAGATGTAAGCAACTTAAGTGAAGAGTAATTTTTTTTTTTTGAAATATAAATTGTTCCTTAATAAAATAGATGGGAGATATGATAGTTCAAATGTTTGTCTGGGTGTGGTGTTGACTTCCATTCTCCTCTTCTGTGATAAGAATCAGTTTTCCCTGCTTAATGAAACTCCTAGGGAGGGATTTATGACAATTGAGTTTCTTTTGAAGGATCTGTCTTTAGGCAAAGAAGGGGAGTTCAGAGAAAGCCTCTCACTGCATGTGCTGTCCTTCATGTGCCTTCAGCTCAAAATAATCAACACACCAAGTGGCATATTTTGGGGTAGCATGTTTTGAACTCCTTCAATCTCCAAATGAACTTAACTGCCATCTAAGGTGTAATGTTTATGAAGCAAAAATGGAAACCTGAAAAATGTCTCAATAAAAATTCTCTCTAATATTATTTTTTTCTCCCTCAAATAAACATGAAATTCCTGTCTTACTTTCTCAATGTTCATCTTTTTATATGCTAGGGTGATTTTTAAAACTTCTTTTACTTCAGTGTTTAACTTACAGATAAATTTCCTGACCTGGAGTTATAGATGGAGTAACAGCTAATTGCCTGTGTGGTTTGGTTCCATTGATATGGGAAAGGACATAATGCGTTTACTGAATGGTACAGCACAGTAGTTGAGGCTTTGCAATCTAGATTTGGTGTTAACAAGTTCAAATCCATCTCACCAACTATATGATAATGGGAAAATTATCTAATATTTCTTGGGCAGCATCCTTTTATATAAAGTTGGAAAAAATAGTAACAATTTCACAGATTGTTTTGAGAAATATTTGTAACACGTAACTTGATATATATTAGATACCTTTAATTACAGCTAGTGTGTAGCTATACACACACACACACACAGAAAGAAACAGAGAGAGACAGAGAGAGAGAGGTAGAAATGGTCTGGATTTGACACAGGAAAGACTTGAAAAATTCAAGGGAAGTGGAAAGTGTTTTCTAAAGGAAAGTAAACAATGAAAAAACGAAGAGCGAATAAGTATATACGATGTTTGAATGGTGGGGATATTGGTGTGGCTATAATGGAAAAGCAATATTAAAAGTCACACAGAGAAGCTTAGACTTAACATGCAATGAATAAGGAATGAAATAAGAAACTTATGTTTTTAAGAAAAAATGGTTTAATAGAAGCATTCTTTAGGGAGATCTAAGGCAAACAAATGCAAAATTGGTTTGGAGAGGAAAGAGAGTCAGAAAGTAAGATGCAAAGATTCATAATGGGCACCTAAGATAAGGCAGAGCCAGAGGTATGGGGAAGTAGGGATAATAAAAAGGATGGTATTAAGGAGGAATTGGCAATCTCTGACAGTTACCCCGACTTAGGCCCCAGATACTCATTCTGAAGTCATAGACCTGTTGGGCACATGAAGGAATGGGGTCTAAGGAGAAGTAGGCAGAGGCTCACAATCCCCAGGACCAGTGAGTGCCAAAAAAATGTTTCATTCACAGAAATTTTGCCAAGGGACATTACACTCAATATCTACTTTTTCAGTGGTACTTCCCCCTGGCTGAGGAATATTATCTTGGTTTCTAATGACAAGACTAAGTCTGAGAACCAACAAAAATGTATTAAAGAAGTGGCTTAAGCTAAAAAAATAGCTTCTTCATTAATATTCAGGATTTAATCAGCCACAGAACAGTGAGAATGGAACTTAAGTTTTCTACTTTAAAAGAAGCAAATACTTCAAATTCTAGGGAAATTGAAATATAAATTTAACTTATTAAATCACCTAGTGAGAATGTTATTGTAATATCATGAAATAGGTTACAACTCAAATTTAAGATAAAACATATAGCATTGATTTATTTGCAGCAAAATATTATTTCTTTCATTTGAGAAGAAAAGATTCTAGGAATATTCTGAATACCAAGTAGAGTAGTTCTGCTACAGAAATGCATTAATGAATGAAAAGTTAATTATTGTATTTAAAAAAATACAGTTACAGCATCCATACTCTTTGAAGCTTTAGGCACTTCACCACATTTAGAATTAAGAATTAATTAGAAATCTAAAATTAAAATTGCTGCGTTCATGGAGGATTCATTATTTTTCAAAGGAGAATTCTTAGATCTTTTATCAATACCATTGCTTTTGAATAGCATGATCAGCATAAATTACTTTTAGTCTTTGAGATATTTTCAAACTAACGAATGGCCATAATTTGTTTGGAGGGTTTTGTTTGTGTGTGTGTGTGTATCTTAGAGTTTGAACCATTTGAGGACAAAACATGAAGAAAAATTACATTTAGAAATAAATATAAAGAAAGGGAAGGATGAGAGGGAGGCAGGAAGAAAGAATAAAAAATAATCAAGTTATTTGGATAATATTAAATCACTGAGAGAAGGACAAAGTCAGGCAAACAACTCACCAGAGAGGAAAACTCCAAGATGTGAGACAGAGTGAAAAGCAGGGTGAAAAAGGCAGGGCATTTTACTGGAAACAGTGTTTGCGTGAAAGTACAAGTGTTAAACAGTAAGCTTCTCAAGCATCTTCTACCACTTGTCTCTTAAAACACCAACTGCCAAATTTTCTCAGAAGAAACTGGGCTAAGAGAAAAAAAATCCATAGAGATTAAAACTTGGGGGTGAGCCAAAAAAGAGCTGAGTCCTGTCGAATCACTCTACAATAAAGTCTGAAATCCAAAAGCCAAACCCTTCATATAGAACGCCTCCTCATCATCTCATGCTTCACCCTTAAGTGGGAGTTGACATCCCCAGATCACCATGGTTCAAAGGAACAAGCACCAGCAACAATAACACCCAAAGACCCAAGAATGCAATTAAGTCAAGAAGAAGGATGGCATAAAAAGGTTACTAGGGTGGCAAATAAGGCAAATCAGTGTGCCTTACACCGGTGGAGAGGTAGGGCCCACATATGTTAGTTCACAAAATAATACAATTGATATGTTTGTCCATGTTGAGAGTACATACACAATTCTGTCATAGAGTTTCGAGAAGAAGAACTTGGATAGAAAATAATAAGCAAATAACTAATTAAGGAAAAATGAGGTAACTTTCTAACTCTGGAAGAGGAAAAAGTTTGTCAAAAAAAAAATGAATAGGAAATGCAATCATAGTTTATTTTACTATATGGCCCTGCTCGGAACCACATGTACAAAATTACAATAGACTAAAGATAATTAATTCAACCACATTAGGTTATGGAACTATATATTAGCTCCTAAGGGGTGAGGGAAGGGTTTGAAAATGTGGCAGTGTTGGGGTAGTGAGAGCTAAATCTATTTTTTTCCCACACCAATAAATAGTATCTTAAATCTTCCAAATTAATTTAGATCATCTAAATTTTTTTAGATATTTACCATGTTTTATTATTATGTTATGTTAATCACCATACATCACCTCATTAGTTTTTGATGTAGTGTTTCATGATTCATTGTTTGTGCATAACACCCAGTGCTCCATGCAGAACGTGCCCTCTTTAATACCCATCACCAGGCTAACCCATCCCCCCACACCCCTCCCCTCCAGAACCCTCAGTTTGTTTTTTTTCTTTTTTAAAGATTTTATTTATTTATTCATGAAAGACAGAGAGAGAGAGAGAGGCAGAGCAGGCTCCCAAGGAGCAGGGAGCCCAAACGCGGGACTCGATCCCAGGACCCTGGGACCATGACCTGAGCCAAATGCAGACGCTCAACCATCTGAGCCACCCAGGCACCCCCTCATTTTGTTTTTCAGAGTCCATCGTCTCTCATGGTTCGTCTCCCCCTCCGATTTCCTCCCCTTCATTCTTCCCCTCCTGCTATTTTCTTCTTTTTTTTAAACATGTAATGTATTATTTGTTTCAGAGGTACAGATCTGTGATTCAACAGTCTAGCACAATTCACAGCGCTCACCATAGCACATACCCTCCCCAATGTCTATCACCCAGCCACCCCAACCCTCCCACGCCCCCACCACTCCAGCAACCCTCAGTTTGTTTCCTGAGATTAAGAATTCCTCCTATCAGTAAGGTCATATGATACATGTCTTTCTCTGACTGACTTATTTCGCTCAGCATAACACCCTCCAGTTCCATCCACGTCGTTGCAAATGGCAAGATCTCATTCCGTTTGATGGCTGTGTACTATTCCATTATAAATCCGCCCTCCCTCCCCTGTCGTCCCTCTTCCCCGGAGATCATCTAAATTTAAAAAAATAAAAAGATAGGAATGCCTGGCTGGCCCAGTTAGCAGAACATGCGACTTTTGATCTCCGGGTTGTGAGTTCGAGCCCCACACTGGGCATAGAGATTACTTTAAAAATAAGATCTATCTGAGCAAATAACTTGGAAGAATGGAAGTAAATTCAAGAAGAAACACCTTGAAGAGTGGGAAGTTGTCTTCTCAGGGAATTGACAATCTGGAGGGTTCAGAGGCAGATGGAGGAGAGGTGGCTGCTAGTCTGCATTACAAGCCTTAGAGTTTCATTTGACTCTTTAAATATGTATATTTATTTCTTTGATTTTTAAAAACTAAGGAGTATGGACTTCCAGTTTCTGGTTTAGCATGTAAGGAGCTTGAAAGCCATCATTCTGTCCTAACAAGAACTAAAAATCCTAACAATCTGAAAAATCAGAGACTCTTTTTAGATCTGTCAGAGAAGTGAGATCACAAGGCAAAACACTGTCCCCAAACTGGCGAGACAGGTAGGCAATGCATATAGAGAATCACAACTAACTGGACAGAAACCCATGCCCTGAAACCGCTTCAGGAACTAGTATGAGTGTAGGAAAACCTAAACAGTTAACTGAAAAATTGCTGGAGGCTCAATGTGGACAAGTCAGAGAGTGAAAAACTCCAGAGTTGGAACCAGTCTTAAGGGGAGGGGAAGCCTACTTTTTTTTTTTTTTTTTTTTTTTTTTTTACCTCCAGGAGCTCTACCAGTTTGTCACAGTGAAGATCAAAGAAAATTCCCCTTGTGCTTTCAGCAGGGGGAAGGGAAAACTAACCATTTTGAAACATGCCAGGACATTCTGTTCTTAACCATGCCTACCTACCCATCGGAGAATCTAGTTCACCAGAGTCTGACCCATCAGAGTTTTATCAAAGCCTGACCAACATGAGAGAAGGGACATCCCGACTCCAGCCCACTCTGGCCATCTTGTCCCACCTAAGGATGGGGAGAGCAGGGGGGAAGCCTGAGAAGCATGTGTCAAGTTCATAATCCAGAGAACAGACTCTGTAAAAGACTGAGACCTGGTTACAGGACAAAGAGAACGCTTCCCTTCCTGCACACCCGCACACCCTGCACACATTTAAAAGTCTATTTACAGGAGTTCCTTTTATCTAGTACATCATCTCTGGTTTTCAACAAAAAGTGACAAGGCATATTAAAAGGCAAAAAGTAATGAGCAGATTATTTTAATCAAAATAGCTGAACACAATATTTTTAAGGCAGTTTTACAGTTCACAACACCTATGCAATCCAGTGTTGAGAGAATAAAATGAAACAACACATCTGATCAATTTGGTATCTGTTGGATCATAAAAAGGGATAGCAGCCGTTTAATCGGAAATATAAAAGGAAATTAATTAAAATAGCAAATTCCCTAATCATTTTGACTTGTTCATATTTGACCCAATATTGGTTAATGTCTTTAGTTAATATTTTGTAATAGTTATATAAAATGGGGAAATAAAACAGAGCAATATCATCTTCTTTAAAATCTTTAACCAGAGATATTTAAAAATACTTTCCTCCCACATTCCCACAAGGAATAAACACCCAGCATATCAGGAGCAACTTTGCCTTTCATTAAAAAAAAATAAGATTTAAAAAATTTTTATTAGAGAAGCTCTTTGCCAGAACCCTATTTCATTATTGGAACTGAAATCAAAACATAGCAATAGCAATACTTTAGCATGTGATCTACCAATAAGAATTAATCAATATTTTCTCCCCAGACTTTTCAGAGTCACAAGATTATAAGTCATTCAGGCCTTATTCCAACTTCAAATATGTGAGCATAAAAACAATATGAATTATTCACAGCTCCAGAACTCAGGTTCTTCTTAACTTTTCCCTTTTCCTTCTTTCGGACATTGTGTCTCGCAAATGTGGGATTCATTACATAAAATATTGTCTTATCAAGCTACCTCATGTTCTTTTAGGAATGTAATGAGTGTCTTGTTTTTCTCTTTTCTGAAACAAGTGGGAACCCTGAACACCATCTTCAAAGGACATGTTGCTCCTTATAAGTATAACGTCCAGTCAGATGTTTATTTTACAGTGACTAGTAAGAACCCATCATATATCACCAGTTAAATCTAAGTTTCAGCTACACTTTATAGTAGGAATGGAATATCTGCATTCATGTGAGCCCCTAGCAGAGTTCTTGGATCTTAATCAATATTGAATGGCCTAATTTCCCATAAATTTAAGACAGAGTGATTTGTTTTAGATTAAGAAATGTACATATATGTGCTTATTCATAGGAAAAAATACCACTTGAAAAATAGCTTTCTTATTAAAACTTACAACAGAAATAGCTAACATTTATTAAGCTTACTATCGGGGAGGGATTGTAAGTGCTTTGTATACATTATTTCAGTTTCTCACAGGTATGCTGTTTTTGTTATGTCAATGTCAGCAGTATTGTTGCCATTCTAAAAATGAAGAAAATGTAACTTGCTTAGTACTAACCCCTTAGTAAGAGTCTGAATTAGAATTCAAAAACAGTTACCGTAACTCCAGAACCCAAGCTTTTAATCTTTATACTGAAAGACCGGTTTGATGCAGGTTATTTGGAAGATATAGGTAACTAGGAAAGATAATTTCAGCCTTAAACCTGCCACCTAAATATTACAATTATTACATGCTGGTGGGTTTTTCTTACTTTTTTTATGCTTGTGTGTGTTTTTCAAAATTAAACCTCACTAATAGAGCTTTAACATAGCTTCTCTCCATTTCAAAATATATAGTGAATATTTCCCATGTCATCAAATGGTCTTTGAAAACATATTTTAATGGCTACAAGAGCAAAACCTTTTTTACTTATATGATCCAAAGAATTGTCAAATTCTTTATGTCATTCAGCATGTGTAGATTTGACCAAAAGGACCACATTTTTTGTCACTTTAGGCATTTTTGATTCCCTCCTTAGTAATCAAAATACATCCATGGAGCTACACATTTTATTTGAATTCCATATTAAGCAGGTCTGGAACAGGCTGAAAACACTTAGCTTTGTTCTGTAACAGGCAGCTGAAATCCACAAGGTCTTAGCCTAAAGGGATGACCCTTGCTCTTTCAAAACAAGCAGCCAGAGACTGGCTAGAGAACTTCACTAGGCGTTATCTAAGTGGACAGTGGGATTTTCTTTCAAATATAGTTAGATATTCAAAATTCTTCCAGCTTTAAAAGTATAAAGTAATCCATTTGATGAACTTTGTCCATATACTCACTGGGAAAGGTGAACACTGGAGACCACTGTGGTTATAGGACCAGAGAAGAGAGCGTTTGTTTCATTTAAGACCAAGGAGTCTTGGTTGGCCTGCTTCTATACAGAGTAATGGAGAATAGAGTCTTGCTCCAAATCTAACAGTTCTTTTTGCTGCTTGTTCATTTCCTTGCTCAGTATTTCCTCCCTGGGGCTATGTAGATCTCTATGGGAATGGTGCAAAGAATACAATCAAAATCCAGCATTTATTTTGCTTTTCTGTTTTTCTTCTGTGCAGAAAAAGACTGTGCCTTATATGGAGTTAAATAAAAATAATCCATTAACAGAGTACTGGAGGAAAGAAAGCTAAATTACACTCTCTGTATGTAGAATATTATGGCAGTTGGTTAGGAATATCCGTGGGGCATTCCAAAAATGCACATGATACAAGCTGGAGGTGGGAAGCTTTAAGAACCAAACTGTGAGACAGGGAAAAGGCAATCAGCTGGGTGTTCAAAAGCACACAACTGGGCAGCCTAATTTAATATATAGATTTAGTCAAAACCCGCATCAAATTTTTTGTACTGTGAAGTATAGGTAAACTTAAGTAAAAGCAATACATCTCCTCCACATGTGGCATAGTTTTAGATATAATAAGATAATTTTGTAGGAACGGAAAGACGCTTGCCTTATGTTCTTAAAAAGTATTATGGACTTCAGTGGATTGGTACTCTGTTCCTCTGATCCCTCTGAAGTGGCTGTGTTTCACTAAACTCTTTTTTGGGACAACAATTCACTTTCCTTTCCTTCACCAAATATATGTTCTAAATAGAAATGGCCTCTTAAAGGAACCCACCTCCCTGGCTGTCACCACTGGACTGGATGAAGAATAGAGACTTGACCATGGCCAAGCAAGTCAGAACCCTTGCCTTGGCTACAGTGATTAGAACAACTGGTGGGCACCTACAACACTACTGGCAAGTTGGTGTTCTTCCTCAGGATTTTCTAATTTGACCTGGAAGTAAAGGATCATTTCCTCTCTGGCGATAAAACTTTAAGAACTGAGGTGTGTTTATAGCCTTACTTCCAAGTACCGAGATGCCAACTGAAAATAATGAGGTTAACATGTAGAAAAAGTAGAGAATTTTTGAAAATCTAATTAGTATATTGTACTATATACAATGTGTACTATATTGTCCATAAGTTTTGTGAAATAAAACCCTGTCATGTAATAAGAACAAATATAAGAGGTGCTTAACCTAGTTGTGTTTGACAATATGGTATTGTCTTTTTTTGGTTGGGAAGATTTAAAGGGAAAAGTAAAATCCTATTTTTCCAATTTTGCTTTCCATTTAGCTACTTGTTTTAAAATTTACACTAGAGAATTACATTTTTTGCCCTACACAAGAGTTTGGGTTTTCATGTTTCTGCTTGGTAAAATTCTGGAAAACACGTATTTTATAGTAGAGTATACATACCATAAAATGCCTTAGGTATTTTTTTTTTTTTTTTTAGATATTTGAAGGGCTGAGAAACAAAGGAATAATTATTTAAAAGAAAGTCATTGAAAGAAAAGAAAACTCACAAAGGATTTAAAGCTAAGGTGATTCAAAATTACCTAATTCTCATCTATGAGAAAAGCTGGTGTTATTGATTTGTAGACAATTAGGATTCCTGTAATTTAAATTTCAACTGACATTTGTTTAGCAATGATTTGTTTAAACATTTGCTTAGCAATTTTCAGACAGTGTGCTAGGTGTTTAAGGTATTACATTTAATAAAGGTCATTTTAGTAATAAGCTATTGACACATGATAAAGTATATACTTTTAATAATTTCTGATTTGGTATTTTGATTAGCAGACACTGAAACAATTTGCTGTGAACTAAAACTGCTCTAAGAAACAATCTGTTAAAAAGTTTTTGTTTAAAATTAACTAAAAACCAAATAGTAGTATATAGTATAAATACTTTGCTTCACTAATTTTCAGGTCCTTCTAAAATAAACAAAGTTAAATAGTGATGCAAATATCCAATCTCATCTACCAGTTGCACATTAGGAAATTATCATACCCCCTTAATCTTGGTTCCAGCTTAATCTCTTTCTCTCTGCCATTCTTGCTTTGTCTAACAAAATTCTTGGTAGTGGACCAGAGGGAGGTGGATCTCCTCTTATATTTTGTAACCATTTAATTATATGTTACTTTCTCTTGCCAAGGCTCAGTTTGCTCCTTATTCTATGCTATATTTTGTTCCCTAATACATTTCTTTTCTTATGCTGATTTGGAATTAGATTCTTCTATTTAACTCATGTCTTTAAGGATTGGATTTAGGCAGTCTTCCCAAACTTCCACTGAATCTCAACCCGATTACAAAGGCCATAGAGCAAACTATCCAGTGATCTTTTTGGGTTTTTTCTGGCTTTCCTCATTATTGATGCTTACATACTGCCAAATTACCAGACACTGGTCAAACCAGCCTTGTAGATAATGTCAGTAATTCCACAAAAGCTCAGTTTTCGTTGTGCATCATTAAAGACTAGATATGTACTGTGGATATTACAAGTGGCTATTTTAATTTAAATTATTAATTTCATTTTAACCAACATTTTAAAATGCAGTTCCCCAGTCATACAAACCACATTCCAATTGTTCAGTAGTTACATATGCCTGGTGTCTGTTTTGTGTCAGCCAAGACTAGGCTTTCTCTATCATCACAGAAAGTTTTATTGAACAGTTCTAGATGAGAACATAATAAATGTAATAAGGTACCAGTCAACATGCAAGGCCTTTCTTTTTAGACAATTAGCCATTCCCTAATAACATATCACCCTCTAGCTCAATATGGCATTCAATTTAATGACCTACTATAAATAAATATTGTGTGGCAATATTTTAATGTATACCCCTTAAGCATGTAAGCAAGCACATGGGCCATAAAATATTGCAAAGAGGGTAAGAAGCATGATTTCCCCAAAAGCTTCTGTTAAACTATTCATGGTAAAAATAACCAACCATCAGTAATTTCCACATATTAAAAAATCTAAAATTCATACTGGAGACAAAAATGCAAAGATATTAGGCTATATTTTGGATGGCCTGATGAAAGGGCAGGAATGCAAACCAAACAAATGAAAAAGAAAAAAACACTGAAGATTTAGATGTGGATTAAAAACAGAAAAACATTTTCCCAATTAATTATAGAAAGACTTTATAATAAAAAAAGCATTTTTTAAAATGCTGAGCAGAGACTAAAAATGTTCTAGTAAAAAAAAATGTGGCAAATTAAAACTAATATTTAGCCCTAATATTAGTTTGAAATTTATAGAATGGCATTGATATGCTCTTTATCTAATAGGCTGTATATTTTAATGTAGTGAACATAAAAAGTTCAACAGATAAAAAACAAATATTTAGCATTCTTTATTATCATTTCAGGGTTTGTAAAATGGCACTATTTTTCTTAATCTAATGTACTGTTATAAAAATCTTAGCATAAAATATCTCAAAACTTATTTAAATATTATTTTTCTGAACATTGATTTATCCTCCAAATGGTCATTTTTCATTTATACATTTATTTGCTCAGCCAGTACTTCTGATCCCCTTATATGGGTCACACTGTTCTAGATCTGGGAAGATAACAGTGAACAAGAGAAATTTGGACTCTTTTACAGAATTTACTCCACTATGGACACCAACATTAAGCAAATAACCACTGGTAAATTTATAATTACGAATGTGAAAAAATGGGTTTTTGAGAATATTTTTAAAGAAAACTGAGAATAAAGGGAAAGTTTTTCTGAGGAAAGAATTCTTGAAATCTGTTCTGAAGCTTGTGAAAAAATGTTCTTGTCAACAAAAGCTTATTTCAGACAAAGGAATAAAGTGAATGAGGGTATCAGGCCATGAAAAGACATGGAAGAAATTTAAGTGCATATTACTAAGTGGAGGAAACCAGTCTGAAAAAGCCACACACTATATAATGTTGTGGAAAAGGCGAAACTAAATTGTGGAACTAGGGAATTGCAAATTAAAGCAACAATAAGAGGGCGCCTGGGTGGCTCAGTTGGTTAGGCGACTGCCTTCGGCTCAGGTCATGATCCTGGAGTCCCAGGATCGAGTCCTGCATCGGGCTCCCTGCTCAGCGGGGAGTCTGCTTCTCCCTCTGACCCTCCCCCCTCTCGTGCTCTATCTCATTCTCTCTCTCAAATAATTGAAATCTTAAAAAAAAAAAAGCAACAATGAGATATCACTACACACTTATTTGAATGGCCAAAATCCTGTATACGGACATCACCTAATGCTGGCAAGAATGTGGAACAATAGGAGTTTTCATTCATTCCTGGTGGGAATGCAAAATGCAAAATACAAAGTACAGCCACTTTGGAAGGCACTATGGCTATTTTCATATAAAGCTAAATATATTCTTCCCATTTGATACAGCAATTACAGACCTTAGTATATAGCCAAATGAGTTGAAAGCTTAGGTCTACACAAAAACCTGCAAATAGATATTTATACCAGCTTTATTTGTACTTGCCAAAATCTTGGAAGCTACCAAAAGATGTCCTTCCGTATAAACTATGCTATATTCAGACAATGGAATATTATTCAATACCAAAAAAAAATGAGTTGTCAAACCATGAAAAAACATGGAGAAACCTTAAATACATATTGCTAAATGAAATAAGCCAAACAGAAAGGCTACAATATTGTATGTTTCCAACTATATGACATTTTGAAAAAGGCAAACTATGAAGACAGTGAAAAGATCAGTGGTTGCCAGGGATTAGGAGAAAGTAAGGGTGAATAAACTGAGCACAGAAGATTTTTGGGGCAGTGAAACTATTCTATATGATACTGTAATTCTATTCTTTATGATACTGTAATTGTGGATATGTATCATTATACATTTGTCCAAACCCAAAGAATGTACAACGAGAGTCATCCCTAATATAAACAGTTGACTTTGGGTGATTATGATAGGTTGATGTAGGTTTATCAATTGGAACAAATGTATCACTCTTTTGGGGAATGTTGACAATGGGGCAGGCTATGCATGTGTGGCAGCGAGTAATATATGGGAAATCTCTATACCTTCTGCTTAATTTTGCTGTGAACCCAAAAGTTCTCTAAAAAAATAAAGTCTTAAAAAAACTGAATGGAAGCTGGTGTCATGGGCAGGAAATGAAGGTGAGAGTGGTGTCAGATGACACTGGAAAGATAGTAGTTGATCAGATGATATAGGCTTCGCAGGTCATTTTACGAATTTTCATCTTTTTCTTTAGCGTAATGTGAAAACATTAAGATATTTTAAACAAAAGAGGAAAATAAAATGAACAGAATCACATCTTGATAAAATCAGTCTTACTGCAATATGGAGAACCAGTAAGAGGATGGCAGAGTGGATGTGGGGGAATATTTTGGAAACTGTTTTAAAAGTCTAGATGAGAAAGGACAATATCATGGACTAGGGTATAGACACTGAAAATACAGAGAAGTGGATGAAATCCAGAGATTTAGGAAGGGGTAGCAGAGGTGACTATAATTTCTGATCCACAGAATTGGATGGGTAGAGTTCCATTTATTGAGATAGAAGACTATACAAGGATTTTAGGGAGAATAGTGTCAGTTTAAATTGGACATTGAAGATTTTGGGGATCATTTTGGTTAATTATGTGGGTATGAACCAGAGAAAGTATGTCTTTGCTGGGGATATGCATCTGAAAGCCAGAGCATATAATGAATTAATTTCATGCCTAGAGATTAGGTTGAGAAGATTGGCAAAATATATGATATATGCCATACATGGTAATATGTTACAGTAAAGAAAATACAAGTGTTCCAAATTTGTCACTATGTCAACAGCTCATAGTGAGGTAAAAGTGGATGAGCATCTAAATTAGAATGAAAATGATGATCTTTCCGACAGACCAGAGGAAATAAGAAAGTGAATCCAAAGGAAGAGAGAGTATCAAGAAGAAAAATGTGATCAATAGCATTAAAGTCTCCTAAGAATGGAGACAAGAACCAAAAAAAAAGAAAAAATCGTTAGATTTGATGACATAAAACTCCTGAGTAACCCTACTATCAGCAAAGTTACAGAAGCAGAAGCCAGACTGGAGTAAGAGGTGTGGATTCAGTATTTATGGCCAACTTCCTAAGACTTTTGACAATAAATAGGGATGAGGGAGCTAAGGTAATAGATGCAGAAGGATGTAACTTCTGAAGAAGTATTGTTGCCTGTAAAAGTGTGAGTGTTGAGGTCAGGGAGATTGAGCATATTCGAATGCCAATGAGAGAATTCTAGTGAGTATATAGGAGAGCAGTAGTCTGGAAGCAGCAGTAGGGAACATAACTGAATTAAGTTCATACCTATTCTAAGAGTAGCATGTTTGTACATTTTGACTCCTTTTATCCTTACACCTACATTGTATAATAGGCAGTGGGAAAAAGTAGTATATCTATTTATTCACATAAAAAAAAAGGAAGGTCAAGATGTTAGACAATTTATCAGTGGCAAAACCCTAGGTCGTTAAACTTTTGGTTCATTGCTTCTTAATGATCTGGGGTGAAGTTGGAACAGAGGACTGGATGAAAATATTATTATAGAAGGAAAGGAAACCTTCAACTGGGACACATTTTGTTCCTCTGCTTTAAAAAGCAGAAATGAGGAAAATGAGAAAATACAGAGAGTAAGTAAGAAGTCCATATTGACTTATCAGCTTCTTATGACATCTTTTCAGAAGCGTTCCCTACTAAGTCATTCTGAAGCTCTCTGAGTAGTACCTGTTGTCTCTTAGGGTTTGTGTTCCTGAAATCTTCTCTCAGTAGCAGGGCCAACCATTCCTGATCTATTACTTCCTACACCTGGTGTATGACATACAAATTATCAAGTAAAGTTTTCCACAGTTGGCCTTGGGTGACTAGCTCCACTACAATATTTGCATATTATATTCATTAATGATCTAATTAATCATATATTGAACCTAATCATTTGTAAGACTCACAGTACTATTTCAAATTTCTATGTCCTCACAATACAATTTTATTAATAATTCACAAGAGTGTGCTAAATAATGAAAGCTTCTGCCAAAGTGTCTGTCATGTTATAGGGCCCAAAGCTTTCCCGAGACTTGGCCTTGTTTGTTGTACACAAATGCTATTGGCAGAACTCCAGAGGAAAACATGTTCCTGCCAATCAAACCCCAGGAGGTGGGGGCAGCCTGCTGATGGATCCACACTGTAGATTCAATTCTGCAAAACATAAAACTCCAGGTTAAATGTTTCTAAAACAAAACATGGTGGCCCAATTGAAATGTAAATGAAAATGCATTAACTCACAGTCCTGAGTGTTAAAAAAGAGAGACTAAAAAATATGAGGAATATTTTTCCAGAAGGGTAGTTCCTTAAGCATTGGTCTTCAACCTTGGCTATAAATCATCATCACCTGGGGACCATTTTTTAAAATTTCATGTCCTTTTTTTATTTTTATTGTGTTATGTTAATCACTATACATTGTATCATTAGTTTTTGATGTAGTGTTCCATGATTCATTGTTTGTGCATAACACCCAGTGCTCCATGCAGAGCATGCCCTCTTTAATACCCGTCACCAGGCTAACTCATTCCTCCACCCCCCTCCCCTCTAGAAGCCTCAGTTTGTTTCTCAGAGTCCATGGTCTCTCATGGTTCGTCTCCCCCTCCGATTTCCCCCCCTTCATTCTTCCCCTCCTGCTGTCTTCTTTTTCTTCTTCTTTTTTTTTTTGTTTAACATATAATATATTATTTGTTTCAGAGGTACAGGTCTGTGATTCAACAGTCTTACACAATTCACAGCGCTCACCATAGCACATACCCTCCCCAGTGTTCATGTCCTGATGTCATCAGCAGAGATTCTGATTTAATATATCTGAGGGGTGGCCTGACTGAGCATCTGGATTTTTTCCTTTCTTTTCATCTAATGTGATTCAAATGTGATTGAAATCACTACTTTAGAGTCAACTTGCCAACAATATGGATTAGAAAGGGACAAAAAAAAAAGGGACAAACAAAGATGGGTGGGTTTGTCATTTCCTGAAGCTAACCTAAGTTAAGCAGTTGACCTGAATATTTATCTAGCTAAATGAAGGCAAGCTGAAATTGTTAATTATAGAGAAAGGGTTAGGATCCTGACTGGTTCAGGTTGGTTTATTTTATTGATTGAATTAAAAGTCCTCATTTTATGAAATTATAGCAGAGCATGTACAGCAGAGTGTTGGACTTTTGATGAGAACGTGATTGTGTTTCTTCTAGACAAACTTCACTTTCACACATTTCCAGGACTTAACAGATAAAATCCTTGCAGGCAGAGTTTATATGAATAAGAACACTATAATTTTTACTTTCTGTTCTAGAATGGATGAACTTCAGCTCCTTGACAATAATCTTACAACCTCTCTCCAAATTTCAAGTATTAATAACTAAAAAATATTTCCCCACTGATGAGGGAACAGAAATCTGGCTGAAGACAAAGCATAAGCTGACACCCTGCAACCTCCCCCACCCCCCAACTCCTGGGTGAGACATGTGTGACATTCTTCCAGGAGTCTCCCAATTATCTTAATATTAATACCTTACTAGAGGGGAAAACAACCTTACCTTGACAAAGGCAAGGCCTCCCACAACTTGCAGGTCTTCTTTAGCATTATCTTCTAGTTCCTCTTTAGCGGTATCCTGAGGGTCTTCTTTAACATATGAAAATCCTCTTGAAACCTCCCTTTTCCTTACTTCCCCCAACTCCTGAGTATATAATCAGCCACTCCTCAAGACTGCCCCCCTCCCCAGGCAGCAGCTCTTTTTGTCCTTGGGTCCTGTCCCCATGCTTTAATAAACCACCATTTTGTACCAAAGATGTCTCAAGAATTCTTTCTCGGTCGTTGGCTCTGGACCTCACCCCACCGAACCTCACCTATATTCCAACACCCCATCACCTACTACCTTGAGATATCAAGCACTTAGATTTTCCCTGCTGAGGAATGCCGTGGATGGAGATATATATTCTCTGGTCTGTCATCTCCTGATTTCCAATAGTGACAGGCACATTCTTTTAGATTTTCAAAATAGAAAACTCATATTTAATTATGGCATCCTCTTTTACTTCCCCGGTTATTCTACCATCAAATCCCATTGTATTTTCCAGAGATAAATCTCTTGGATTCCCAATTGCTTCCCATTACCAAGACCATGTCCAGAACCTTCTTACTTGGTTGACATACTACATTCATCCTGCATCGAATAAGAATCAACATTTTAAAATGCAACTTTCACCATGCTCTCTTGTTCAAGAATACATCAGTGTTCTGTAGCATTGATAAAACATTCCCCAGTAAACCCCAGTGAGTTCTGTTTTACCATGTAGAGGAAGTGAAAGTGCCTCAATTTCTTCCATTCACATTTACTCTCTTTCCTTTATTTTTTTAAAGATTTTATTTATTCATTATTCATTTGAGAGAGAGAGAGAGTACAAGTGGAGGGGAGAGGCAGAGGGAAAGGGAGAAGCAGACTGCGCACTGAGCAGGGAGCCCAATGCGGGACTCGACCCCAGGACCTGGAGATCATGACCCGAGCTTCAGGCAGACACTCAACCGACTGAGCCACCCAGGCACCCCTACTCTCTTTCCTTTCAAATTGCCCAGAGGAAAATGAATTCATTTAGTCATTTGAAGCCTACAGTTGCTGTGCTATATTCAATTCTATAACATTACAATGTGCATAGTAGGAAGGACACAGGTGCTGGAGTGAGATATATCTCAGTTCAAATGTTGGCTTCATCACTTACTTTGTGACCATGAGCAAATTTCTAAGTCTCTTTAATGTTCAGTTTGTTATTTTTAAAATGAGGTCTAACAAAAGTCAACCTGTTGAATTGTGGTAAGAGTTCTGTGGGAAACCTTTTCTCCCTATGTATCTGCTATACCATCTGCTATGCCTTGAACATAGTAGGTCCTCTTTAATGGAAGCTCTTGTTTCTTTTGTTTTGTTGTTTTTTTTTTTTCTTTTTGCTTGTTGTTGTTGTTTGTTAACATGCTTTTTAATAAAACATTCCCTTGGAAGAAGATGACAATCCATCTTCAGAGGGGTTAATTTCTTTCTGAAAGCTTCAGGAGCTGATGGCTGAGGTGTAATTTCTTCTTGTTTGCAGCATAAGTTTAAACCAAAGAAAACATCAAAGGCCAGCCCGTCTTTCTTTAGTATGTGTCATAACGTAGAGATTCAAAGGATCTTTGCCTTTTAGCTTCGCAGTGAAAGGGGTTGATTTATGGTGTCTACAAAGGTAAGAACAAAATTTGCTAATTAGAAATTGAAAAACTTAGAATCAACAGGCCTTTGTTTTCAGGTTTTGATCCCTGCCAAAGGAGGAGTTTTGCATTTGCCTAGACACATTCAAAAGGCAATTTGTTAAAATTGCAAAAGAGCAGCAAAAGTTGTCTGCTGTTCTACTTTCTCTGAATATACTGCCAGTAGACAGAGGAGACTTTTAGAAGCTCACCAGTAACAGCATTTTTGGTACAAAAAGGAAACCAGAAAAGGCAAATTTATTTAGGCTTAAAAGTCATTCTTGTTCATCCTCCCAATCAAATACCACTTGGGACACATTCTTTGGTTCTCAATAGGAGAAAACATGTACTGGGGACAGGACCTATCTGTAATTGGGCGGGAACTCTTATCACCACAGGGACCCTTCTCATTTTCTTTTTTTTTTTTTATTTTTTATTGTTATGTTAATCACCATATATTACATCATTTGTTTTGGTGTACTGTTCCATGATTCATTGCTTGTTCATAACACCCAGTGCTCCACGCAGAATGTGCCCTCCTCAATACCCATCACCAGGCTAACCCATCCCCCCACCCTCCTCCCCTCCAGAAACCTCAGTTTGTTTTTCAGAGTCCATCATCTCTCATGGTTCGTCTCCCCCTCTGACTTACTCCCCTTCATTTTCTGTAGGTGCATTTTCTCTGTGCAAGAAATCAGGGACGTGTGTACTGCTGACAGGCAAGGAGAGGAGAAACTGTAAGAGCAAGGAACAGAATGTGGACATAAAGTCCTACTGTGAGTGAGTGCCCAGGAAAACCACATTTAAGCTGATCATTTTATTTCATTTGCCTGAATATGGGAAGGTACTTGTTTTTGTCATTTAAATTGATTTGGTTAATAGATGACTTACCATTATAGAAATAGAAATGTGAGTGGAAAGAAGTATACCCTCCCCCCAGGAACAGTGTGCAGGAGTTTGAACCTGCGGGAGAGATGGGTGTCCATCCCATGATGTCCCAGGAGAAATGAAGGAGTGATTTTTTTTAAAGATTTTATTTATTTATTTATTGAGAGAGAGAGAGAGAGAGAGAGAGAAGGGGAAGGGGCAGAGGCAGAGGGAGAGAGAGAATCTCAAGCAGCCCCCAAGCTGAGCCCGGAATCTGATGCTCTGCTCAGTCTCAACACCCTGAAATCATGACCTGAGCTGAAATCAAGAGTCTAATGCTTAACTGACTGAGCCCCCCCAGGCGCCCCTGAAGGAGTGATTTTTGCAGTGAGAAGGATGAAGCTTCTTTCCAGTTTGCACATTGAAATTCTTTCAACTCGGATGTGATCTCAAAGAAGAATAACAACAATATCAAAATATTACCTATAGTTCATCTCCTCTCTTCTCATGAAATGCTTATTCTTTAATCCCAGATTTACTTCCCTATTCTCCACAAACCTTTCCATTCCCACTTGCAGACACAGGATTCCTTCCCTTCTTACCGCATAATCTTCCTTGTGGAGAGAGGCTTTTTCACACTCTGGTGTCAGCATTACCCAGGGCAGACTTTCAGCAAGGCAATTTTGAAATCTGTATGAAAAAAATTAAGGGCAAGTACCAGGAATTTATCTTAAGGAAATGAAATGTGTTCAAAGATGTAAGCACAAGGATATTATTTGAAATGTTAATTATACATTAAGAAAAAAGAAAAAATGCTAATGTTCCACCACATTGGATTGGTTAAATAAGTTTTGGAAAATCCAAAAATGGATACTATGCAATGCTTCATATGATAATACATATGATAATACATAATTTATCTATATAGAAATGAATTTTAAGTATAAATGTTAATTACATTTATGAAACAGATTAATTGCATATTAAACAGTATATGTTGTATGATCTCATTTTGTTATATATATGTATATATTTTAATATATACATATGTGCATGTGTACAAACTACAAAGATAAATGAACCAAATTTGCTAGGAGTGCTTATATCTTCATCAATGGAGTTTGAGTAAGTTCAATTATTTTTCCCTAAAATTTAAGTTACTCCACAATTAATATATTCTACTCAGACAGTGAGAAAAAAAGCATTTTTATAGTTAGGTACTTTCTTATATTGGTGATCTTTCTAACTATAAATTCCATAGTGGTGAGGATTTTATATCTTCATAAAAGTTCCTCTATCCCCACAATTGTTAGTGATAACGTCAAATTGACCCACACAGTCATTTGAAGGTGATTTGGGGCTGTTTCTAGAAAGAATATTGATTCCCAAGTCATCTCTCCAATTCTTATCTGAAATCCCAAGAGAAGTAACTCTGGGATCACTGAAGAGTTTCAAACTAAACTGCATAGGGGTAAAATCTGTAAGTTCCTCAACTCTGAGATTCTCATTCGGCACTGGGCGTTCTGGAGGCTGTCTCCTTGACTGTCCTGCATTTTATCTGTAATGTATTCTAAAGATCACTCTCCTTGTCATTAGTCTCTTAAATCAAGCATATAAATGCCACTCAGGAATCAGAGCCACTGGATAGCCTGTCTGCATTTTACAGTGGAGAGAGCAGAGGTGAGAGCCCCAGCAGGACGAGCCTGCTAATGAAGCATGGCTTTTAACCCTGATGAGAGTCCCTGCAAACCGCATCCAGCAGAGCATGACCTGCCTGGAGAAGAGAATGAACAGCTTCCTGGACATCTTAACAGCAAGCTTGCTCAAAATAGGTCTTAAATGGGCCTTCAGTAGCAATATTGCCCATAAACCAAATGTAACACAAAAATATGAATATCTCATCTTTTGAAGAAAAAAAAAATGACCCCTCTCCAATTAGTTACTTTTGTTGAGTCAAGGGCAGCATCTCTTCTCCCTGTCACATTGTGCTACTGCATAGGAAGATCTGAAGGTACATCATTCCTTCCAGTGAATTCACGTCCTGCATGTATATTTGTCTATTTGTTTCTAGAGGCTCATATCAGCCAGCACAACAGCTGTACACTTTCCAAACTGATTTGGAGACTGACATCATTTAGATTCTGAGAAGAAGTCCTCATAAAACAAATATTCACTGAATATCTACTTGAAGCTGTGTGTTCCGCCAGAGGGAGCTGAGAAAGACTGACAGGGTTTTAACCTTACTGAGTCTACAGCAAAGGTAAGGGAATAACTTATTATTAATAGAAGCAAAATTTACACAGTAGCTTCTAGAAATCTATGCCAAGCATAAGGATTACCAGATTTAGCAGATAAAATATAGGATACCCAGTTAAATTTTAATTCTAGATAGACAATTAATCTTTTATTTGGTATAAGTATGTTCCAAATATTGCATGGAATATGCTTTTACTAAAAATTATTTGTTATTCATCTGGAACGTAAATTTAACTGGCTATTCATTGTTTCTTCTGGCCTCTCTATCAAGGTATGATTTTCAAGCCATTGCTGAGTACAAATTAGAAGTGAAGGGAGTCTAGAATAGTGATTGATAAGATAGGGAAAAAAATGGAAGATCTCTTTAGGTAATAAAGAGATTCATGTAACCAATAAAAATGGTTAAGAAAATTGGCATGTGGGTGAATGTGAAACTAATCCCATGTTAAAATCTTGGCTTGGAATCTCTACATGACGTGGCAATCAAAATTTTTACCATGAAATGTACTGAGCATATTCATGTGTGCTGGGGAAGAATTCAGTATGTACTGCCCAGACCCAGGTTCTGAATGGGAGTCTTTGACATACAGGTGAGTTTGTACCTGGCCCAGTTTGTCACCCTGTAACTACAGCTAGCCAAAGTTAGTAAAATTTCTCCTGTTTAAGTGAATGCATGATTTTGCAAATCAAAAAAAAAAAAAAGATGGAAATAGTAGAGAGATGATGAAGTAATCAAAACTCATAACATTAACATTTTCGTATAATCTATTGGTATTATTTATCGATTTATTTTTTTAATATTATTATTATTAAAATTGGTTTCAGGCTTTGATTTTAATTAGGAAGGTATAAGAAAACTTGATCATTTTGGTTAACTGTATTTAACCATGTATGAGAAACTGTTATATTCCCTTGTTCAGTTTTAATTATTAGATTCAATATAGTTGCTTAAGACCTAAGGTGAACTTGATAGATTATTATGGCTACCCTGTCAGTTGTTAGAAATGATTTTTAGGGACACCTGGGTGGCTCAGTCTTTAAGTGTCTGCCTTCAGCTCAGGTCATGATCCCAGGGTCCTGGAATCGAGCCCGGCATCGGTCTCCCTGCTCCGCGGGAAGCCTGCTTCTCCCTCTGCGTGCTGCTCCCCCTGCTTGTGTTCCCTCTCTCGCTGTCTCTCTCTGTCAAATAAATAAATAAAATCTTTAAAAGTTAAAAAAAAAGAAATTTTTTTAAAAGCTAATGTATTATTAAATCTAGAATGTTGTTTTAGTATGTTCAGAAGAATAAAGCTACATTTATAAATGAGACTGGTTTTTAAGAAATTTTAGTCTGTTAAAATTGAAAAATCAAGCATTTATCAGAGAAAAAGTGAAAAGTATGTCTTCTTTTACTACTAAATTGACTACATCTGTGGATGGAACAAAAATATTAATAAGTTAAAGCTTAAAAATTTAGATCATTTAGGTGAAAATTTAAAAATATTGAATGTAATTTCAACTTAAGCAATTTTAATAATCCTTTCTGTGTACATACCATGGACATTAGAGACCCGAATGACAATAAGCAGGTGTCTAAGGAATTGATTACATTCCCAGGACTGTTAACATTCAAAGCAGTTCTACACTATTTTGAAAATGAATCTGCTCTGTAATAAAGGGTAACTCTCAACCCTATTATTAATATCTTTTGCTTTTTGAGGTTCAGAAGAACTAAGATGGGAAAAATTAGACTTAACAGTAATGCAAACTTTTAAATACAACTACTGCTGATGGACTATAACTCCATTTCTCCCAAATCATCTTTTGGATGTGCCTGTTTTAGTGATATGCCAGGAACAATGTTACAAGTTATGTAAGCAGTGAAAAAGCATCAGTTTAGCACAAAGAAAGAAAAATATGTGGCTTCTGCAAATATTCTACCAAGGCCCCAGTTTCTTCATTGATATAGTTGGATGACTAGATATGATCTATCATTTCTTCACCCAGGTTTACTGGGAAGTTGTTTAAAACTACAGATGCCAAAGCCTTGTCCCTACTATTTCAATAATATTCAGAGGGGAGGGGTAGGAATCTGAATTCTTGAATTCCCAGAAGACTTGCCAGTTAATTCTAACAATTAGCCAGACAGATATGGAGAAAATTGGCCTCCAAAGTCCTTTGCTGCTCTGAAATTCCAAAATGACTATTGTAAAAACCTAGCATAGCCCTTTAAAAAATAAAAATCATAACCATCAGTGAAGGAAGCTAGAGAGACAGTTTCAGTGTCTTTCATAATGCCATTTAAGATAATGCCTATTAAAAAACATATTTTATTAATAGATAGAGTCAGATATTTCTGCCATGACACTGCATAGAGGATCCCCTGGTTTCTTCCTGGGGTTGAGTCATTATAGATATTTATCTTGTGACTCTGAAGTATTTAAGAGAAAGACCTTGGGGTCTTTAATAAATGATATTAAACTCTTTTGACCCTTTCTTCTTTACTATTTCCAGATAATCTGGAAAGCATTTGGAAATTTAATATTCATTGCATGGTGTAATTTCAGCAGGTTTCCCTCTATTTAGGGAGAGACAAAAGATGCACCTGCAAAAACTACCTCTCGGATCTGTTTTTTATCAAAACATGCAGAGGAATGAAGTAGAACAAAAGCTACTCCCACACGAAGGGGTCCAGAGCAAAGGAAAACACAGATTTCCTAATAGGACTGATTCACACGGTAAACATCACACACTGTCCCCTAAGATTCTAAGTAAACCTTGTATGGGAACAGGTAGCAGCAGGAGAGCCTGGCTAGTTTGGAATCCAATATCTTGGCCCTAATATTTTAGAAACATGTTTTTTTCTCATTGTTAATTTGGCAGCAACAATCTCATTTCAGTTCTTTTCACTGGAGCATGGATCTGTGCTTTGGGGCAGCAGAGCTAATTTCTCTTTGAATTGAATACAAGTCCACCCACACTAGAAAATAATTAAGAGTCTTCCATTTCTCATACTACAGTGCTAAGAGCCTGGAAGGCTTGTCCACTGAAAACAACTAAAAATATTGGAGTAGATGTGACACACACAGACACACACTGATACCTTTCCATATACAGTAAGTAAGGTATATCTCAGAGGCCAAAAACTAAGTTAGAGGAGAAACCCAAAGCAGAAATGAATTTTCATGGGGAGGGCATTTTGGCCTTTGCCAAACCTGGGAAACTTGAGCTTGGGTTTTTCATTTGCTTTTAAGGCTACCCAAAGTGGATGCATCAGTAGAAATGACCTAGAGGATGAACCACAGTGAAACCCATGCTCGTCCCCAAATGAGGAAATCCCTGTGTTTGGTGCTCAGTGGACAGAAAAAAGACATGTCCCTTGAAAAATTATAACTATAATCTGACATTCAAAGATACAGCAGCATTTTTTTTTTCATATTACCTTGGTGGCCTAAGGGACCTCAAGTAGAGAATTTGGCTTGAGATGCCCTCTGACTCCTGGTCTCCATGGCGGAAGCTGACGTGCTCACCTTCAAGGCAGGCCACAAAGTTTCAAAAACCATGATATGATAGTAAAAATCACAGAACACAAAGAAAGGCACCACGAGTGAAAGCCACAAATAGCAGTATCAAACCCATGGACACTATACACATTAGAATAATTAGGCAAAGATTATAAAATTGATGTGTTTAATACATTTAACAAAATATTAGAGGTGATTGAAAATAGAAGTAAATTTCCAGAAATAGTTAAAAAAGGAAAAGACCAAGCTGATCAAAAATAAATCTGAATTGAACTTTGATGAAAAATGTAATAATTTCTATTTAAAGCTCAATAGCAGTTTTGACATGGATAAAATCAGTTGAACACCTAATTGATAAACTAGGATATCAGTTTGAGTTAATTATCTAGAATGCAGCCCAGAAAGATAAATTCTCAACATATTAAATATGAATTCTGAATTGATTTATTATTTCAATGCATTTCTATTCAAATTACTATACTGATAAAAACGTTGATCATCCATAGAAAAGGAAATCTAATTGACCAATAAACATAAGCATTCTTTACCTCATTATTAAATAGTTAAATGCAAATTTAAAATAACATAAAATATAATTTCACACTTCACATATTGGCAAAAATGGAAAGCTAATGGCAAGGATGGGGAATAACGGAAGTAATTATATTCTACTTTGGTATTGCAAATTGGTATGCCAAAATCAAAAAGATTTTGGCATTATACGGTAAAGCTAAAGATGTGGATAACTTAATCTTGCAATATTACTTCTACACATTCACACTAAAACTCTGATCCATGAGTACTAAAATCACATAGAATAAAGCAATAAAGCTGATAAGCCAAAACTAAAACAAGTCAAAAAACCTGAAAACTGAAGTTTCTATCATTTAGTAGATGTGGTATAAAAATAAACTGTGGTATATTCATATGTTAGATTTCTTTTACTGCAGTAAATGAATAAAATATAGCTGCACACAACAAAATGGATAAATTTTGACATTATTTTTTTGAGTAAAAGAGCAGGTTACAGTACATATACAGTGTTTCATTTACACAAGATCAAAGAAGATGTAGAACTTGACAAACTCAGGCACAGAGATTTAATTTGTAAAACTATGAGGAAAAGCAATGAAAGAATAAAACCAACTTAGAAGAAATAAAGGAGAACGGAAGCCATGGAATGAAGGAAGATCGCATGGATACTTTACCAAAGTGATTATAATTTCTTATTTATTTAAGTGAGGTGGTTAGTAGGTATTCTTCATACTTTATGTATCTTTCATAAATATTTTTGTATTTTTTATTTGTATGTTTTTAATATTAAATATCAATAATTGAAAATTATTTAATCTTGAATGCCATTGAGTGCATCTGTGAAAACATGGGTTGTACAAAATGACCCAAACCCTTGTGGAGAGAGGAGGCTAGAAGAATGAAGGCGCCTGTAGTTTACTTGTTAAGCCTAACAGCACTGACTTCTCACTAATTAGATGGAGCTCAAGGATGGCAATCAACTGAATTTTATTTGAAAATTCATTTCTTTAAATGCTTTTGTAGCAAGAAAAATTAAATTTGCGTGAGGGTGTTGAACAGAGACAGAAGAATGGTCAGTCAAGAAGAGTGACATTGGCACTTGATCCAAAATTTAACTTCACTTGTCCAAATCTGACTATATTACTCTCCTCCTCAGTGCTACTCATTGCATGGTAAATACTGTATGCTCTTTATCACATACAATATTAATGTAACTCATAAACTCATGTTAAAAATTAATAACATTAAGTGTTTACTATGTTCCAATTTCCTGTCTAAATGTTACATGTAGGAGCTCATTTCTTCTACATCTCAACCCTATGAAATAATATCAACTTTTCAGCAATGAGCGAAGTAGGGTGGTTCTTTGGATCTAGGAGACTTGTATTCTGTTTACTAAATGCATTTGATGTTGACAATGATAATAAGCATCTAATATCTATCTATGATCTAAATACCACTGACCACTACTGTGAGGATAAGTGAAATGATGCTAAAGACTTATCACTCAAGCAAATTAAACCTCTAAGATGATAGGATGAAGTAAACCCATAAAGGTTAACTCAGCAACAATGCAAATGGAAAATATGATACATTTTCTCAGAGGTATATTACTGTACATAGGCATTTTTCAAACTTAAAATGTAAGACAAATACAAAAACAAAACAAAATGGTGTGGACTTGGGAGGTCAGGGAGCGTCAGTCCCTACGAATTGAAAATTTCTTAAAATTAAGAAAGATGCTTTAGTGAGCTTGTTGCTATCTTGTCTTTGCTTTGCAAGTGGTAGGTGTTCAATAACTTTCTAAGGAATAAAACTTGTATAGAAGAAATTCTTGCAGGAATTGGATTTTACGTGTTGTTCAAAAATAGCGGGCTTTCTTTTATAGGAGAGGAGATCTAATAAAAGTAATTGAAGGGGAAATATGATGTTGAAACATTGGAATACAATGTAACGTATGACCTACGGGGTCCCAGGGAGCACCAGCACTTGTTCATTTGGTAAATGTTTCTCTTGGTCTCGCTAGGACAGCGCCACCTCTTAAGGGCAGGGCTACATCTTTTCCTTATTGCAGCACTTCCCACAGTACTCTTTATGAGTTAGAACTCAATAAATATTGACTGTTGTTCTGGAAACTGGTCATTTCTTTTTCTTTTTCTTTTGCTATTGCTTTTTTTCTGGAGGAGTACATTGCCTCACAGAAGACCACACATTACCTCTTCATGTATAGTAGGCTATTTACATTTTGTTTCGAATGGAAACACACGAAAACATTCAGTATAATCATATCCCATTATGAAATACTAAGAAATTCTGGCATAAAACCTTGAAGAGAATCATTTATCAAATTTGTAAGTTTAAGAAACAGTAGCTGTTATACTCTAATAAAAGGACCAGGGCTCTTTGGAGAGGTGATTGATTTCAGGCTAAGGCAGAGAAAATATAAAATGATCCTGGAGCATGTTGTGGTGCTAGGAAAAAAAATGAGAATAAGTTGAAAAGTGTAGGAACCGACTCGATAAAGCTCCAAATAGCCAAAGCTGGCACCATTTGAGCAACAAAATTAATTTTGACAGTATTAGATTATAACTCAAAGTATAAGATATCTATAAATAACTGAATAAATAAATAAATGGGTAAGAAGGGCCAACTCTTAGAAAAGACTTTCAATTAATATATGTAGAAGGAATGAGGAAAATAGAAAATCACCTCAACAGTGATGGCTGCAGGCAAGCTATATCAATAGATGCTAAAAAATAGTGGGTCAAAGTTTTATGAGAAAGCAAGATATTTGCATAGATCTAAATGAGCTCTCTTCCAATATTTATCTCCCCAATTACAAGGAGAGCAATACTAACTACACAGTGAAGGAACCTAGCAGATACCACTATAGACAAACAATCAAGATTAACAATCAAGATTGATTAACAATCAAGATTAACTGGTAAGAAAACATATCATCATGGTGAACCACCTGATGTGATGAACCAAAGTCAAGTCATCTTTGTGGTATTCTTCCCAGTAAGGCATTACTATGCATAGGTGTTAGTCTAATCATGAGAAAACATCACACAATCCCAAACTGAGGGAACTTCCACAAAATTCCAGACTAGGGCTCCTCAGGTATGTCAAACCATGAAAGACTGAGGAATGGTCAGAGTTCAGAGAACGCTGTGGGGACAGAATATCCAAATGAAATCAGATCCTGGAATTGGATCCTGAAATAAAGGACATTAGTGAAAAAAATGGATGAACTCTGAATAAAGTCGCTAGTATTTTTTTTAAAGGTGAGTTGTTGTTTGTTGTTGTTGCTTTGCAATATAGTAATTTTTCTATATATATGAATTTCTATTTTTGTTGGATTTAGTTCTCATAAATAGAAGGGTAAATCTGAATAGGTGATAGCAAACAAGGACTTTCTCACTCATGAGATTAATCTCGTGTTCTGAATAAAAATTTTCCAGTTTTCTATTTAAGGGAACTTGGGATACAGAACTTCATAATTTCCTGGAAGTAAGTTTGCTTTTGGCAAGATGTACAGTGAGCAGAGTGTGAATCTTCTCAGCAACTGTTCAGATGTGTATACCTTCTGGGTGCTTGGTCGTGGCATGGCATGGGTATGACTCATTTTACCAAGATATTTCCCATGCTGGCTATGCTTAGATTCCCTTTATAAAATATAATAATAAGTATTGACTTATTTATTTTACAAACCTAAAATCTGTGTTATTTTGACTTACAATGCAAAGGGTTAGTCAGGTTTGGAGATTTCTCTTCCTACCTTACCATATATTTTTTCCAGCACCTTTTAAATATTACAAAACCTGCAGCCCATACTAAAAACACAGAGCAGTTTAGGTATTGCAATGACTGTAGATATTCTGTGATCTATAGATTTCGAAAATGCCAAAAAAAAAAAAAAAAAAAAGAAAATGGGGAAAGTCTAAAACAGCCAAATGGAATAGCTCTTCCACACACACCCATACACACACACACACACACACACACACACACACACACACACACAAGCATTCACACATACTGGAAATTCTTGCACAACACTTCATGATGTTAAGGATATGTTATTAGTACTGAAGTATAATGTTTTTAAAATCATAACTTTAATATAACTATAAAATAAACACAAACATCCAGGAGTTTTCTAATACACTAATGATGGAGCCAATAAGATGTTAAAACCAAGTCAAAGAAAAATCCAAACCAATATATGTATATATGTAGGCAATACATACTGTAGGTAATTTAGGCAACCTACAATGCTGACGTGAATTTACAAATGGATGTAAAATGGGTCAATACCCACAAGGCAAATTTCATTTGCTTTTTTAATGGATAAAGAATCATTTGTATTACTATCCATTTTCAGTACAGATTAATACAATAGCTTAAGATAATGAAAGGTGCAGATATCCAGAAGGGTATCCTAGATAGTATATCAGTAATCTTTATGGTCAATTTTAGTGTCATTCATAATTTTTACTGATACTGGGTATACTGATGAAAGTCTTCCTCTAGCCTTCACAGACCAGCCCAAACAGTCATTCAATATATATTTATTAAGAATTTGCTACATGCCAGGCACTGTGCCAGGTCTCAACCTTATAAAATTAGAAACTGTGAAGGGTCTGCGATTTTATACTTCATACAAGCTAACATGTTGGACTGCCACAGTTTCATATATTTATACTGAGGACCACCACACCTTGGATCAGAAGCAGATCGTTGATTACTCACAGTAAAGAGCAGTAACAAGAACAGTACTTTAACTCTGGTCCCCAAAGCCACTATCCCCATAGTACAATGGGATGAAGGCCAGTGTTTATCTGTGCATGCAGTAGATTTTCATTACAAGAAGAGGATCCCCAAATTAGGAGGCGCTTAACTTTTACAACCTGCTGAAATTCATGCCCATCCTCTGCCCCAGAGAGAGAGAGAGAGATTATTCATTAACAAATCTCTGCAGGAGAGAGAAAAAGCATCCCTAGAGAGGGAGATTTTATCTTTGGAAGGGCACAAAATCTAGCTTCCAAGGTTGTCCGTTAATGTAAACATCCTTACAATGCCCTTTGCTCTGAACTATGCAGGAATATGGTAAAACCATAGAGAATTTTCCCACAACATAAACTGCTAGAAAAACAGATCTTTACATTTCTACATATTGTATTAGAATAATCAAAATTCAAGATATTTATTTGTGCTAAGGCCATGGAAGCAAAGGGGAAAGGAAATTCTAGTCTGTTACTGAAAATCAGAGAATGTTCCACAGAAGGCAAAACATCTGAACTGAAACAGAAAGAACTGTTAAGAAATATCTAAGTTGGCTGATATGAAGAGCATTTCAAGTGGAAGTAATAATATGCCCATTACAAAGGAATTTGGAATGAGCAGGTTCCTTGGTGAATGAGAAGTAGTTCCATCTTGTTCTATTATAAAGTATAAGGAGAACGAAAATGGCAGGAGAGGAGAATGAACACAGAGACAGAAGCCATATTGTGAAGAGCATTGTACAATGTGAAAATTATCTAGATGATATCTTTTTGGCAATGTGTAGACACTGAAAACTACTGGTCAAGGAAAAAAAAGATCATGTTATCAAGTTAGAATGAATTCTTTGGCAAAAATTGCTGAGGATTCAGGCTAGAAGCAGGGAAACTGGGGGGAAAATCCTCTCCTTTGACCCATGACATTTAAAATCTACAATAAATTGACCCTTAGATTAACTTGACATTGTTATTTACACAGATTATATTTAGGGTAATGTCAAACATTCTTAACTCTAAACCTGCCTTCCATGGGAACCCAGTTATTCTAATGCTTATATTGTAGATTGTGCCAGGATCTGGAGTTAGAGATCCTTATGTTGAAAATTAATTATATGCAATTATTTCATATTTTAGTAGAAATAGATTTGTATAGCAGACCCAGAGTTTTTGTGATCTAATATAAATCTAATCACATTTTGCCCCGTCATGAGAAAATATATTTAAATAATCAAATGAGCTCTATACAACATGCAGAAACATGTTCCCATTTTAATTTAACTAGAATATCAGATTAAAAGCTTTCCTTTTCAGCATATCGCATGCTAGAACTACTGCAACAGATATCTAAATCTTGGGGGTGAAGGAAGATTCCCTAGAGAATAACAAGTTAGGCTGCCAGATTTATGTTTTCCGTAGCAGATGATAAGACTAACCTGAGGTTCAAACCAAAGCCAAAGGGAAAATGCAGAAATGCTGCACAGAGAGGGCAAAATGCATCTTTTAATTTACTTTAATTCACTAGGCTTTTAAGATAATTTAAAAAATGTGACTAAGCTTATTATCAGTTACTAAATACTGAGTTTTATGTTAGGTACACTGTGTGTGTGTGTGTGTGTGTGTGTGTGTGTGTGTGTGTATAAAAAACATTTTAAGGCACATCACTGGCTCTCACACACATAAAACGTAAGAAGCTAAGTCGTAAATGTCTTTAATAAATCAGAGGAGAGACAGATATTTTCCTGCATCATTAAAGGAAGAGTAGAAAGAAAATAAAAGGCCTACTTTGCCAAGAGCAGAGAAGTCTGTAGGGAACTGACATGGTGGTATTAAAATGGTGGTGACTCCTTAGAGCCTCTGAAGAAGAGAGTGTCTGTTCTCCAGAGCTCATAGGACACCCTCTGTATGGTTCACTTCCTCATGTATTCAAGCATTTTTTAACCCTTATGTATGCCATATGAAGAATGATCCTTAAACCAGTGGAGGTAGACAGAAGGCAACTCCTGCAAGAAATCCAACAGTTATATCCGGTTCCTCATGTCGCTCTCCACTTTCCAACAGGAATTCACCTGAGAAGTTGTTTCATTTCTTTCTTTCTAAATGTCCCTATGTTGTCTATGAGTTCATTCTCTAGGTAAAACTTGGCATGTGTATGTCCCCTCTTAACCAATCTATACATCTGGACACTGGCTCTGAACCATGGCTTCTAGTTCTGTTACTTTTGGTCTTTGCTCAAATGCCAGTTGTGTGTGTGTGTGTGTGTGTGTGTGTGTGTGTGTGTTGTGTTTCTTCTCAGACTCTAAACATCGCTGTTTAGTCATTGGAGATCGTATTAAACAAAACAAAACAAAAAACCCCCTCTATTCCAAACCCAATCTCTATTTCCATGAACCATCCCTCATGTAACTTCCTGCTATAACAATAAAAATAATTATATTGCTGCTAATAATTAGTAAATGATAAAGTAGTATCATTGTCTAACATTATATATTGTATTCTATCTACTTATAACAGCTTCTAAATACTCTTTTATGTTTTACTATTGTTTTACCCATCTAGATGGAGTTGGAATATAAGGTATTGTCTCTATCAGAAATGATAGCTTAAATCTCCCTTTCCAACTGGATGATGCAATTTATACAGAGTGATTCTAATATGTAAGTGCTTCTCTGTTGGGTGAGAATAGAATCAGTAAGCAATGAGCAAGGCTCACCAAGTTGCAGCATCACAGAATGTTTGCTGCTAATCCAACCTATTCCTTTCACAGATTAAAACAAACAAAAAAAACCCATGCTTAAATCAAAAGTGGGCAAACTGTAGCCCATGGACTAAATCTAGACACTCATGGTTTTTATAAATAATTGTCTGTGGCCATTTTGTGCTACAAGAATGGAGTTGAGTATTTTGACAAAGACCATGTAACTTGAAAAGCATAAAATATTTCATTTACTATCTTGCCTTTTCAGAAAAATTTGCTGACTGGTTTAATTTGCCCATGATCACATGAAATTTAGTGACAGAATTAGTCTGGAATCTGTATTTCCTGACTCCTAGTTTCTATTCTCACTGCTTGTCTCACTGCACCCAATAATCTAATGTTGAAATTGAAGACTAAATCCAAAAGTGGTAAGAAGAAAATAGTTACAAGAACACATGGAATTTCTTCAGTTCCACTAAAGTTTTCAAGAGCTACTAGTTCAATTTAATTATTCAATCTTCAGTATTACTGCCCGAAAAAAAAAATGCCACAGATCATATAATTTTATAAATATTTATCCAATGTCACAGTTAAATTTATTAAGCTATAATATTATATCTTAGTATAAATATCACAAAATGGTAATAATTAGGAGGCTGTTCTAGTGTGGGCTACATCTACACTAGAAAGTAACAAAATAGCTCTTTAGCTGTTAAAAGGGCCTTTGCTTTTTAATATGAACAGCGCAAACTCATTATTCAGTGATACTAAAAGAGCTGCAAATCCTCAAAGGGACAAGACACTGGGAAACAAATTATTAAAACACAAAAACTTAAAAAAAAAAAAAACCCTCAAAAACTCTGGATTGGTCATTCTCAAAGTGTGGTTCCTGGACCAACAGTATCAATATCATCTGGAAACTTGTTAGAAATGCAAATTATTGGGCCCTACCTCAGACCTACTAAATCAGAAACTCTGGGGATGAGGTCCAGGCAATCTGTGTTTTAACAAGATTGTCAGGTGATTTGGGGGCATGTTAATGTTTGAAAACCACTGGTCTATATTAACATGGGCAATAAGTAGACATTTTAAAAAGTAAAAATAAAACAGTAGACAAATCATCACTATAACAACTTACACATCATTTTTTTCTATTTGACAAGCCATGTTAATGAAGACCTCACCTTTTAAAAAAAGTATCAGTCTGAATCAACAACTAATGAAGTCTAGGAACCTTGCAAATTATGATCAGTAAGTTGATACCAAATATTCATTAGGCAGGGAATACCAAATGAAAATTACAATAAATAGTTTGATTTAATTTTGATGTTTGACTGCTGAAAGCCTTTAAGCTCTATACCCCTTGTTCTTCCCCTTCTGCCCCACATCTGCATAAGTGGATAAGGAAGCACAGAGCTCCCCCTGGCAAGAAGTTCAAACCACAGATCTCTGCCCGCACACGCCCACCCTCTCACCCCTCCCACCATCCTGAACCGCCATGAAAACCCCAGCCAGTCTCCTTTCTTTGCTCTTTGAACCTGGTTGGGAGCCACTCTGTTCTCCCCAGAAAGCTCAGTTAACCTTTTCATTCCTATTTGGTAGGTGTACTGTCATCAGTATTGACATCTGAACCAAACTGTGAATGGTGAGAATTCTATCCCATTTCTACAGTGACTAAAACATAAATTCAAACCTTTTTATCCCTCCACTGAAAATATATTCAGAGACACAACTTGAAAACTCCTGTCAGAAATTGCACGCCTCCTCTGTTACAGCAAGATATTGTATCCATAAAATTAATGCCTTTATTTTAGGAGCCTGATCAGATGCTGTGTTTTCCCAGCAATGAAATTCTAACACACCAAAATCATTTTATTAAATATTTGTGCCACAGGGACTGAGATACGGCTACATCTTACAATAGAAAAGAAGAAGTAATTGCTCTGATAATCATGACACTAAGAAACAACTGGGAGAAAAGTAGCTTCAGGGACAATATTTAGTAGCTAATTGTTAACTCTCCAGTTCACATCGCTTGCAGACATCGGAACTAGTTATGGGGTAAATCAAAGTGGGTAAAGCTCAGCTGGAATTTTGATAACAACAATGTTTTTCTTTAGTGCTGCTTCCTGAAAAATAAAATAAAATAATTACAAAACCCACAAATCGTCAGGAGAAATGCAAGATACCAAAATGGAACCTACACACAACAAAAAGTCATCTCAGAGTGCCTCATGTTTTGGATGTTTTGGATTCACTTTTCAACTGTAAATTAAAATTGACTTTAAACTCCAAAACTTTAGCTAAAGAAATAGTATTGAAGCTGACCTGCTGGTGAGAATCAGACAATAACTTTAGGCCTTAAATGTAATAAAAATGTATTTTTTCTTACCTCCTCCATTGCTGTTTTCTTTTTAAAGATATTTTCTTTGCAAGTACTGCCGTTTTTTAAAATTCAAGGTAAAGCATTTTCATTCATTCTTTCTGATGAGCTAGCTGCTCAAGTTTTTGCCATAAACACCAAATTCTGATTACTAAACCCCAGGATTTTCTGAGTGCTATTAAACTCAGATCAGAAAACAAAGCTCAGACTCTCCAGGTAGTAAACGTATAATTCCATGAAAGCCTAGATGCATGGCAGCTGCTCACCTACTAAACACTTGAAGAGCATAGTCATTTTTCATAGAAGAAATCTAAACATTATCCTTTGCTCTTTGATTAACCCAAATCAGAACAACATAATGTGGTTTGATTAGAGATAATTCAACCCAGTGTCTATTAAAATGAATTCATTGACAATGAGCTGAAAATGTCCAAATTTTATATGGTCAAGGCTTATGTAATTATGATGAGCAAAAAAACTGGGGCTGGTTATTTCAGGCTGGGTTTCTAGATTATCCAGAAACCTGAGGAAGAACCAGAGTGAGGTATTTATTATGCATGTCATCTGTAAAGTTCCTGGCAGGTCAGCTGGGTGTCAGTGTAAAGAAATGTATAACTTAACTATATTTAACTTGTGACATTTGTTCTAAAATAGTCCATCAAAAAACAGGTTGTAAGAAATGATTGAGTAGAGGGTTGCCAAAGTGCTATTAGAGTGGTCTGAGGTCATAATGGCACTGTCTAAAACAGGCAGGTCTTCTAGGAAGTAAAGCTGGTTAGCAAGAAAAAACAGAAATGAAGCTGCTTCAGAGGGCTCAGAGCATTGTTTAGAAAAATGCTGGAGTTTTACTTTATAAGGAAGTTCTTAGTAGCACTAAATAAGACCCTCAACAATTGCTTGATATCTAGATATGCAAGAAATTATATAGCAGACTTAATTCAGTAAAAATGAAAGAGAAACTACTTTTCATTTACTTGATAACCAAACAAAGTAAGATATTATTTGAGCATTACTATCATAGCAGTTGAGACTATTATAGTTAGAGGAGAGCAAAACATTACACTATTTCTTAATTTTTTGTTATTATATTCTGTATAAAAATTAGTACGTGAATTATAATTTTATTTTGATGTCTTATTCTGCTTTCTACCTTGTTTCTGCTGTAATCATTTCTTTTGTTTTCCAACTTATTTACTAGCGTCTGTCTTTTATGCTGAAGGCTTTCCTCAAAATTTCAAATTCTCCTTGGCTTTTGATTCATTTTTAAGAAATACTGAGAAAACTACTGTTTCACTGCTGTATCTCTAAATGTCATTGTACTTTTGGGGGAGGATTGTAAATTAAAGAGAAATAGTGATTAAATACTTTTAGGTGCTGAGGGGGAGGGTACCAGCAATCTGGGTTCTAATCTGTGGAAGGTGATGAAGACGGTCACAATTCTTTTCAGTGTTTGATATAGTTCCTTTATTAACTAAGTGGTTGTTTCCAGCATCTACTGTCTGGCATCTATAAGCATGGAGTATATCTGGTTCAGCTGTTGCAGTGAGCAAACCTCCAGGCTCCCTCTATCTGGGATGGGGAAGAGAGTTGTCTGGTGACATGGGCCGTCAGAGGATATCTGAGGCATCTTACTACTCCTTATCCAGTATGTAATCCATTACGCTAGTGTTAAGTTCCTGGTGCCTCCGATACTCTCTATAGCATGTGTCCGCTTGTTTCTTATCTTTTTCTGGGGCGAGCACTCAGATTCTGGTTCTGCCAATTCAGATTCTTATTTATCCATCTTCCAAAGTTCTTGATTGCTCTCCCTTTTCCCATTCTCTTTATCCTTATGCTTGTGTATCTCTTTAATTTACCTGATTTCAATTTAATGGGCTTCAAGAAAGTAGAGGTAAAGACATGTGTTCAGTTTCCCAAGATAACTTGTCCAATGTGCTTTATTTAACTTACAGTGTAGTTAGGGAAAGAAGATCCCAAAATATGAAAAAATTCAAGGCAGTATAGATTAACCAGCTAGACTATGGGTTGTGTGAGGGCCCAGACAAGTTGTACGGGTATAATCCTTTCTGAAGAGTGCATAAGAATTTAAAAGAAAGGGAAGAAAAAGAAGAAAAAAATAGGTGAAATCCCAGAAAACTCGGGGATTTCATGAAGAGATTGTTCTCACTGGAGTGGCAGTGGGTCCGTTGTAGGAGAAGTACAGGGAGCTGTGGAGAAGCATGAATTGCCTAGGGGTATTTGTGCTATCAACAGCTTGAAAACAGAGGCATTCATAAATGGAAGCAGAGGACCATCTAATCAGGGGGGTATGATGATGAATATGATACTTTAGAAAATGTATGTCAAGCCTCCCGAAGAATGGCTATGTTGGGAGATAGTAACTGGAAACCAGAATGAGTCCAGGAATTCCAGATCTTGCAATCTGAATCCCAGAAATACAATACCAATGGGACAGTCAAGAGCAGGAATGAGAGACATATGTACCAGTTCAGTACACCTCTGGCTGTTTTTAATTTCTCATTCCACCTAGGGTCTTTTTGTTGTTTTGTTGTTATTTGTTTTTATTTTTGTATTCTTTTTGGAGCCATACTCCGGAGTTACTTGCTGAAGTTCTGATAAAGTTGTAGAAGATTGGCTCAAGGAGTCCAGTTTAAAGACAGTTGTAGAATCTAACTCTCAATTGGTGAAGGAGGCCTGGACTAGGTAATCATTCTATATAAAGAGAAGATGCCTTGGGACGCCTGGGTGGCTCAGTTGGTTAAGCATCTGCCTTGGGCTCAGGTCATGATCCTGGAGTCCTGGGATCGAGTCCCACATCGGGCTCCCAGCTAAGCGGGGAGCCTGCTTCTCCCTCTGACCCTCTCCCCTCTCATGCTGTTTCTCTCTCTCTCAGTCTCTAATAAATAAATAAATGAATAAAATCTTTAAAAAAAGAGAGAGAGAAGATGCCTTATCGGGTATGAAGACACTCGCAGTGTCAGGTATGGAAGTAGTAGTTAAGAGGCAAGTTAGGATAATCTTTGTACTTAGACTTTTTTTTTTTAATTTAGCTTCTTGCTTTCATGTCCTTTACCTAATATATTTGATTCCCAAATTTAATGGTTTGACTTTTATGTGACATTTCATCACATTTAGGATATTAGGAATCTGGAGACACTGGTCTTCATCTTCATATGCCTCATTAACAAGACCTTAACAGACCACATCTTATGAGAGGGTGGTTATCCACCCTGCAGGAAGCAGCTTTGTAGGCTCTACCTAAGTAACACATATCTCTCGTAGGCGTCTTGCTCCTTGGAATTCTAGCAGCTCCGATATTTTTCTCTTCTTAAGGCTTGGCCTTTTGTTTCTGTGAAAATGGGCTGGGAGATGTGATACATTTCAATCTGATTGTTACTCTCAATGTCTAAGTGTAGGTCTTTCTGGAGTATAGCTTTTAATAGGAGAATGGTGGTGGGAGAGAAGAAACGAATGGCTGGAGGCCTGGGGAATTGGCACAGGCACCCTGAGAAGAGAGGAAATGAATACCAATTGGAGTGACAGCAAATCGCTGCCAAAGACCAACTTCCTTCAACTTAAAATTCCATATAGTTCTAAAAATTTTTTTGAGTATACTTGACACACGATGTTACATCAGTTTCAGTTGTACAACATATTGATTCAACTTCTTTATACATTATGCCATCTGTCACCATACAAGGCTCTTACAGTACCATGGACTATATCCCCTATGTTGGTGCCTTTTATGCCCAGGATTTATTCGTTCCATATAGTTTTAGTCAGAAGTGAATTATGAACTGAGTAATTAATCCAGAACAATGGTGGCATTTTTCTAAGTATGTCTTCTTGAAACAGAAGATCCACAGCTGATGTTTTCCTGTCACCCTTGACTTCAATTTGATAATTGTCATGAGCCTTCCAGGGGATACAAAACTAAAGTACCTCCTGCCATCCCTTCCTGTCTCAGGAATCTGTGGTATAGGATAACTTGTTATATTAAAATGAGAGGTTGTGCCGGTTCCAAAGTTCAAGCAGAGTTTCACCTCTGAATTTATTTCAGAGGATGCTTTTGATATTTGGAATATGATGTATCCCGAGACCACTGCTTTTAATGATTACCCCTCTGCCTCTGTATTTATTCCCTTTATCCCCACCAGTGCAGGAGTAACAACTGAGGAAATGAGGATTGTTGGGATGGAGGTCATAATCAAGTGAACCCTTATTGCATCTTTAGTCTGGAATTATGCTTCTCTAAATATTGCTTTAGGGGGAAATCAATGGGTATAAGTAAAAAACGCTCAAGTATGAGAAAAATAGACTTAAAGGTGAAATGTTCGAAATACACGGTTCATAAAGAACAACATCCAAAAGACGTATATTTCTGCTTCTGGGGACTGCAAAAGATGAGCCATAAAGTGTAATTGTTTTGTATTAACAATTTCCATCTTCTCACATTCATAATTGCTTTAGCTAACACAAAAGTTAAGATCTTAATATGATTAGACATTTGTTTGGGTGAATTGGAAAATGTTATATAAAGAAATGATAACACAAGCGTACAAGAAATGTACTACTTTAGAAAAGGCAGCAAGAGTTATATAAATTCCAGCTGTGCTGGGTCCCATGGTTCTTAATTTGCATATGAATAATTAATATGCATACCCCAATAATGCCAGCTTCTGAGCACTACATTCAGTATGAATTATGCAGAAACACTTCAAAAATGCCTTTACTAGTCCAGGGAATTAACACTCTCTAAGGTATGTAGAAAATAAAAATCATTTGTTTGAAAACTGAAATAAAAACAGGAGATCTGATTAAAAACATTCAGGAAAGGATAGTTTCTTGATCAACTATCATTTTCCTTTAATGTGTGCTTATCTTACAGGAATTGTACTAGCCTTCAGGAATATGAAAGTGCATATGAATCCCTGGAAAAGAACATTGTGAAATTACACAAGGACCCAAACTACAGAACAAATAATAAGTAGGATAGGGCAAACTGTGAGTTAGCATCATAGAAGAGACACCCGAATTGGAGGAAAGAGTTAAATAAGTACATCAAAAGGGAGAGAGAATCCGTGTATGTATGTGTTTGTGTGTGTGTGTGTGTGTGTGTGTGTGTGTGTGTTTAAGTTGTACATCAAAGAATAGGGACAGTAATTCAATATGTATTTGGAAGATTTGTTGGATAAGAGGCTTTATGGACGTATGATTATAAAATATTGTATGAATATACATGTATGATTATAAAATGTCAACATATACCAAGACTAAGGCTACTTCATGGCTAGGCCAACATTTGATAAGGGTTTCCCCTTCCGGCAGGCCAAATGATTGCCCCTGATCATTAAGTTGGCCTAGAACCGAGGAAGAAGCATCAGAGTGCTAACTGAGGTTCAAAGAAGTCATTTCATTTGAGGAGTTTTGTGGGACCAGTGTCAATGGCACCCATGAACTGCTCATCGCTCTGAAGTTTTCAAGAGATAAGACTCCTTGAATTACCTTAGTTTTGTTCCTTTAAATTTTTGCACTCCATTGGGTGGGGTTTGGTGAAACACAGCCCTCTTGGTCTTTAAGAAAATACAGGGACATTGTCAATTACATAACAATGTATATTCTTGCTGTGCCAAAATTGCTAGTTGACTTTGAGCTGTAGGAAATTTAGAAAAGGCAGTAGAGCATAGTGGTTAGGCTTGGGAGCTCTAGAACCAGATCTAAATTCTGAAACCACAACTTAATATCTGACCTCGGTCAGCTTACTTAAATTCTCTTCAGAAATAATACTACTACCTATCTCTGTAAGGTTATTGTAAGGATTGAATGAGTGAATACATGTAAATCACTTAGAATAGAACCAGCACATAATAACCACTTTATAAATATTAGTTAATACTGTTGCATCATAAAGATTTAGTTTGAACTCTGGAGTCAGATTGTTATCTTGATTTTACTTCATACTGCCCATGAGCCCCCTCTGACTCGCAGTTTCCTGTTAGGTAGATAACTGAAACTCCAAAGTTGTTATGTCTAGTGTTTTACAAAATGCCCAGTTCTTAATGTGTTAGCAGTTAAAAACAGCATCACTGTCATTCTTGTTTTATAAGGTTTTCAATAGCCGTTATAAAATCCTATGCTTTGATTCATGAACTTAAGAGCTGTAAGATATTAGAGTAATAAACATTATCTTAAACATGTATATCTAAGTCCTGCCATGTCTTCCCAGCTATGTAGACTTCAAACTCTTCAGAACCCCCAGAAAGTGACCATTTTACTATATTTGGCAGTGAACTGTATTTACTTTTATCATGCAGAATTAAATTTTCATAGCCCCCCCAAAAAAATGTCCATCCTGAAACTGTCTGGCATGACCATGCATTGTGAAAATATATATTTGTATTAATAAAGTAAATATGAATATGAAGCTATGCTTTGGGAAAAACAGTTATTCTACATAAAATAGCTATGTGTTTGTGCTGGAGAGAGCAAATAGCAAAATACAGTACTTGACAGACATTTGGAATGATGAGGTATTATCTTCTTCCTATTGTATTAGGGATTGAGCTTAGTTGATCCATAACACTTATGCCTGGATATAACCTGCCAGAAATAGGTCAGTTTCAATGTATGGAGATAAAATCAAATCATGCATGTGTTCTTCTGAGTTTTATGTAGTGGATTAATGGTAATGGATGAGGTGCCAGTAAATGATTCATACAAACAAGATCAATCCCCACTACATTCTCATCAAGCAAAAATTTGCATTAACGTCAAGAAGTTTCAACACAAAAAGAATAGGTTAATGATAAGGTATAAGATTCCTTGTAGCAATGTAACCTACGCTTCCCTTCAGGATATCTTCACTGTCTTCCTAGATTATTTAATACAATTATCCCCAAGTATTAATAGCTGAAGGACTCATTTTCTAATTATCAATTAATTGATGGAAGTTGGTGCCTGGTCATAGAATCACTTGATTGAGTCTGAAATTGATCAATATTTATAGATGTATTAATGCTAAGTTCATCTTTGTACCCATTGTTAGTGTTGACTTTCCTACTGCAATTTCACAATCATAATGTCAATTCGGAAACTTCCTTTCGATTGTGTTATTGGAGGATCTTCTAATGCCAGCCTGACTAAACAAGCTAAGCATGCCTTCTTCATTATCCTATGTTTGTGAAAATAAATATCCTTGTTCCCTGTTAGAACATGATTTTGTTTCAAAGTGACTTTTTTAAATTCACTCCAAGGCCTCATTTATGTCTCAATTCTTTCTATATGGCTTCTATCATTAATATCAGTTCATAATTCTTATTCTGCATGGCAATCCAACCAATACTAAATGGCAGAGGAAGAAGGATAGTTTTACCAATCAATCTACATTCTTAGTTCCTTTTTCTTCCTCATTTCTTCTTCCTTCTTTGCTACTGACAACTGAGGGGAAAAGATGACAACTTTTTTTCTCCTTGCTCTTTGCTGATTAGACCTGGGAAGGAAAACTTTAAAACACAGATGGACAGACATGAGTATCTTGAGGGATCTGCCTTATTTGCTAATTCTATTAAAGTAATTTAGGAGATAAAGTCCTACAGAAATCACCTGGATAAGACAGGCCAAGAATAGATTTTTTCAAAACTAAGTCTCATGTGACCAGTATATTCAGTTGGTCAATTTCGTAGCTCTTCTGGCTTGTCCCTGACCCTACTCTGAAATACTAACATTCAAAGGCTTTGTCTTTGGTTTCTACCCCACCCCACACTCTTTTCTTGATTTTAGTCTGAATTCAGAATGTACTTTAAAAATAAATCGTATTGTTTATATTAGCAAGAAATTACAATTTGTATATGACATTTAAACTAAAGTTACAGGGACAATTCTTCTCTAGAGACACAAGCCACTATTTCAAGAACCTAGGTGCCTAAGGACAATTGCAGCCTTGTACAACCACTGTGAAATTGAACATTTAGGTAGGCAACTAGAGGGGGGAAACGTCTCTTAGAACTATCTTATGTTTTTAATTCCTTTCAAATATAACAATGGATAGCAGTTCCTGGTGTCTTCCATATAGAAGGTAATCATGGGGAAAATAATCCTAATCATTGCTTGACTTAGTCTGTACTTTTGGAGCTCACCCCAGGGTCAAAAAGTTTGACCTCAATGAAAGGGGTAGGTGAGACACATGCTATAAGCCTTATGGAATAAAAAAGATCAAAGGAGGCACCAGAGTTGGGCTATTCAGGACCCGCAGACTATTTTGCACTCTGACTACACAACTTGAATTTTAGGACCGATTTCAAGGAAAAAAGCAACTTTAGTTTATAGACTCTGATGTGTCATATGTACTTACAGAGTATTCTCTCTTAACCTCACATATCAAAGTGAGAGCCCTATTATTTGTATCCAGAGAACCTGCTAGGAGCACATAGTCTGGCACCAACATATACACTGCTTTTTGTAGCTGCTGAAACATTTTAGGATAGGCCTATTGATTTATCATTTAGGGTGAATGTAGTGGCTAGGAAAGACATAGGACTTATGACAGACCAGGAGACTGGGGCTTTTGATTTATTGACAGAACAAGTGTAGGCCTCTGGCTACTCTCAAAATGGCACTTTAGAAATTAGAGTGGTTTCTATTTTGGAGAACCTTGAAGACAAGTGAGATTGCCCATTCCCAAAATTCTAGAGTCTAGTGAGGGCTGGATTCAGACATAGATCTGCCATTAATGAACACTGAAGTTCCCTTTGCTACTTTTGTAGCAGTAAGATACAATTTTTCTAATCAGCTGAGAACTAATTTCTATCATAATTCTAGTACAATGAAATGGTGCTTTTTTATGGATAAGTTTCTAATAAAAAATTTCATATGATATGTATATGATAAATGACTTCAAGAAAGGAGTGCAATTTGTATCTTTTAAATATGTGAAAATCTGAACTGCAATTTATGAATATATCTGTAAGTATAAGGACTTAATTATTATGAGCATTATTTTTGTATCTTTGGTAATGAACATAAGCCTCCTAAGCAAATTAAAAGTAACCATTGCTAATATTCCCCCTGGAATTTTCCTATAACCATGTGTGCTCTTTCCAATTTTGAGTCCTAAATGTAAGATAACATAATAAAGGTCACAGACTTTGATGTTAGACTGTCTGGGTTTTAATCTTGGTGTAAATATTGTACTTACTAGCTATGTATTCCTAAGCAAGTTATATGTTCTCTGTGCATCAGTTTCCTCATTTGTAAGATATGGCTAATAATGTTGCTTCCTCTTGGGGTGATTAGAAAAATTAAATGAGTTAATATGTGCAAAATGCTTAGAACGGTATTTGGTACATAATACAATACTCAACAAATATCCATTGCAGTTATCATTTCCTTAGATTTATTTCTGAAAATAAATGTGAGACAGGAATCCATCAAAATCCTAGAGGAGAACATAGGCAGTAGCCTCTTTGACCTCGGCCGCAACAACTTCTTACAAGACATGTCTTTAAAGGCGAGGGAAACAAAAGCAAAAATGAACAATTGGGATTTCATCAAGATAAAAGTATCTGCACAGCAAAGGAAACAGTCAACAAAACTAAAAGGCAAACCTTGAAATGCGAGAAGATATTTGCAAATGACATATCAGATAAAGGACTGGTATCCAAGATCTGTAAAGAACTTATCAAACTCAATACCCAAAAAACAAATAATCCAGTCAAGAAATGGGCAGAAGACATGAACAGACATTTCTCCAAAGAAGACATACAAATGGCCAACAGACACATGAAAAAATACTCCACATCACTGTCATCGGGGAAATCTAAATCAAAACCACAATGAGATACCACCTTACACCAGTTAGAATGGCTAAAATTAACAAGACAGGAAACAACAAGTGTCAGCGAGGATGTGGAGAAAGGGGAACCCTCTTACACTGTTGGTGGGAATGCAAGCTGGTACAACCACTCTGGAAAACAGTATGGAGTTTCTCAAGAAGTTAAAAATAGAGCTACCCTATGACCCAGTAATTGCACTACTGGGTATTTACCCTAAAGATACAGATATAGCAAAAAGAAGGGACATCTGCACCCCAGTGTTCATAGCAGCAATGTCCACAATAGCCAAACTGTGGAAGGAGCCGAGATGTCCTTCAACAGATGAATGGGTAAAGAAGATGTGGTCCATATATACAATGGAATATTACTCAGCCATCAGAAAGGATGAATACCTACCGTTTACAGCAACATGGTTGGAACTGGAGGGTATTATGCTAAGTGAAATAAGTCAACAAGAGAAAGACAATTATCATATGGTTTCACTCATATGTGGAATATAAGAAATAGCACAGAGGATCATAGGGGAAGGCAGGGAAAACTGAATGGGTAGAAATGAGAGAGGAAGACAAACCATGAGAGACTCTTGACTCTGGGAAACAAACTAAGGGTTGTGGAAGGGGAGGTGGGTGGGGGTCTGGGTAACTAAGTGATGGGCATTAAGGAGGGCACATGAGGTGATGAACACTGGGTGTTATACACAATTGATGAATCATTGAACACTACATCAGAAACTAATGAGGTACAATATGTTGACTAATTAAATTTAAATTAAAAAAAAAAGAAAATCCCAAAGTAAAATCAGATGGATTTGAGCTCCACAATATACCAATTCTATGGTAGGAAAGGTGAGGTGATAAGATGGAAACTTGAATTTGAACGATATCCTGTGGGCTAGAGTGGTTGGTGGAGAATTCAATCTCCCCAAATAATAGTGGGGATAAAATTTTCAAAAGAATGGATGCTGGTAGATAAAATACTGATTTCTTCTACATTTCTAATGTCAAAATTCGTGTCTAACTCATTGCTACTAGTGTAAGCATCAGCTTATGTTTCATAATGTTTTAAAAATTGTGCTGTAGTCTGGTCTATTCTTATTATGTGTTTTGTTTTTGAATTAACTATTTTGGATGAAATTGTTTTGCTCTCCTTTGACTCAAACAGTTACTGTCTTATACACGTAGAATCAATCTTCCACAGACCAGGCAGTCTGTTCATTCTAGCCTTTCAAGCTAGCTCTGTGCTGCTATAATTGGTACTTTGAAATAGCCCTGAGTACGTGGACTTCTAAGACTGCAGTCTAGTATATTAACCAGGCATAAAAATGACACTGTATTTCTATGGAAGAAAGAGAAATATATCCTAGCTAATCTTTAATACACTGAATTTGCACTTTGTCACCTATGTCTGATATTTCTTTTATTTAGAAAATGTTACTGAAACTCTAACTGGTATAACAGATGTGTGTGTGTGTGTGTGTGTGTGTGTGTGTGTGTGTGTGTGTGTGTGAAATTTCTCAGAACATGACAGGAGTTGTCTTCTGCACCAAAGTATATCAATCTTTGAGGAAGAAAACAACTAGGTCCATTAAACCAACATGGATACTCACTCATAACTCATTTATTCATTCGATGTCATGGTAAGAATACACGTTTACTCCATTAGGTTCCACCTTGCATTGAAATTAAAACAATCTAGTGTAACATCAATTTCCTTAGTATTGTGTTTTTGACTTGCCCATAGAGGTGAATATTTCTTCATGAACCCATTTAAATTTCTTGAAAATTTCTGTAAAGTTGGGGCGCCTGGTGGCTCAGTCGTTAAGCATCTGCCTTCAGCTCAGGTCATGATCCCAGGGTCCTGGGATCGAGCCCCGCATCGGGCTCCCTGCTCGGCAGGAAGCCTGCTTCTCCCTCTCCCACTCCCCCTGCTTGTGTTCCCTCTCTCGCTGTGTCTCTCTGTCAAATAAATAAATAAAATCTTTAAAAAAAAAGAAAGAAAATTTCTGTAAAGTTATGATTGCTTCAATAACAATTTCCTTACCCTACAATATATCTTTATATTTGTATGTCAGAATTTTGAAAACAGTGTGGCTGTTTTACATTTTCTTGAAAACCCTGAATACTAACAATATTACTTTAAGCCTTCCCAGTGACTATTGGAGTAATAGAACTTAATGTTATTACATGCATGCTTTTCAAGAAAGAAAGCAAAAAGGGCTTATGTTTTTCAGAAGCTTGTTCATTCTGACAGATTTTATTTTCTAAAGATGGTTGTAATGTCATTTTTCATACACATACTCTTCCACACTGTTATCTAATCCCCTCCCATTAAAAACTGGAGTTTGTCTCTCTACCACATTGTATCTGGTGAGCCCTGTGATTGCTTTGACCAACAGACAGACAGTGGCAGAAGTCAGGGTCAACTTGTCCATCAGACACAACTAGCACAATGTCTGGGGCCATGACACTTTTAGGAGCCCATGAAAATATTTTAATTTCTCTTAAAATCAGAATAAAAAGTTGAATATTAAGTTTAAGAAAATGTTTGGACATAGGTTTATATATTCATCTTTCTACTAATGCCATCACATAAAATACAGATATTTTAATTTGTTTGTTTGTTTATTTATTTTATGGAAGAAGAGGCCCATGAAAGCAAAAGTGCCTAGGGCTCATGAACATCATAATTCAGCTTTGGAGGAAATGATACAATGCCACCTCATAATTGTCCAGGAAGCTTCTGCTTCCTGCCATTTGGGATATTTGCCCTTGGGCTGTTCTGTCTCAAAATCCAGCCACCAGTCTGTGTTAAACCCAAGCTATATGGAAAGGTCATTCTAGTTAACAGCTACAGACAAGCTCTCAGCTGTCAGCCAGTATTAACTGTCAACCATGTGAGAAGCTGTTTTGGAAGTCCAGCCTAGTGGAGCCTTCAGATGATGTCAGCTTAGTCATTATCAGATGACACCTGCATGAAAGACATCAGGCAAGATCTATCCAGCTTAGCCCAGTCAATCCAAAATACTGCAGAAGGTAATAATAATGTGCAGTTTTAAGCCACTAAGTTTTATAGTGGTGTGTTAGGTGGCAGTAGGTAACTGAAACATTTGTTCATTCACAATTTATTGATAATTTTATAATAATTATTTCAGTTACTATGAAAAATAATAGTAATGTAGGGAGCATTCTATTGATGAGCCTGCCCAGATCAATGCTTCTTTAAAACCTTGGAGATTGAAGAGAACAAGAATAGGCTCAAAAGTTAACTAAACTCAAGAAGAAGTTGTAAGATTATTTTTAAGTATAAAAAAATGTTACTGATGACAGGTATAATTAATTAAAGGGAAATATCTTTATTATAAAGCCATATTGGTAGAATAAAATATTTTTAAATAAAATCATTCAGACACTGGCTCCACTACCTTCTAGCTGCATGACCACAGTTGTGTATTTTAACTGTTCTCTGCCTCACCCATACCTAGTTTATGTGGTTGTTGTGAGGATTAGATAAATCAATATTTGCAAAACTCTTAGAACAGTGCTTGGTGTGTGTGTGTGTGTGTGTGTGTGTGTGTGTGTGTGAATCTGCATTAGTCATTTAATAAACATTAGCTATTTGTATTATGAAAGACATCAGGCAAGATCTATCCAGCTTAGCCCAGTCAATCCAAAATACTGCAGAATGAGTATTTATACTCATAAGCATGTTATCAGTGTCTAGAAAAAACTGGATTTGATAGAAGTTAAGCATGAACCTAATCCCTTGTTTTCTGCCATAAATTTCAACCATAACCTGTTAAAGCCCCCTTTCTTGCCCTTAGAATATGTTAGGTAGATCCCATGACTTCCCCAGATAATTTCAAGTATAAAAGAAGGTTCTTTTTCAGATATTAAGAAATTAATTCCAGTCTGATGTCAAAACCTCTATCTGTCACCCAATTCAAAGCTTCTCCTTCCGTGACCCAGGTTCTAAAGCTCAAAATGGACAAGGACTATGAGGTAGATTTCTCCTCACTCCTCTATACAGCTCCTACCTCACTCATTTGAGTGCTGTATCTAGCCTACTTCTGTTGGGCTCCAGGGAGAAAGTTTTTGAGAAAAAGGGTAAACTGTCATCAAGAACTGCAAATAGTTGAGATTTTACCATAACTGAGATCTAACAAGCTAAATTTTCACTATTTTGGGGATGCTGGCAAAAGACATGAGACTCAGGGGCCAGAGAGAAAGGACTTTATTACTTACCACACAGCAATTAGCATGAGCTTTAGGTTTGGGCTGGTGCCTTTCAACTCCTAGATCCCTGTGGAGTGAAGTAGAGTAGTTAGGTAGATGCTGCCCACAGAGGTAGCCTTGTATCACAGCTGAAGAATCCTGACCTTAGGGAACTCCAATCTTTTATAGTGGGCTACAAAAAGCCTGCCTGATCTTTGTCCTGAAGGAAAAGACTATCTAATATTTATTGAGTACCTCCTATGTGTCAGGCACTGTTCAACAAGACCCTAATGAGGCATTTTATGTAGAGTAAATCATTTAATCCTCCACACAAATTATGAAATAGGTATTGGAGATATTTAGGCAAGGTAAGTATTTTCCCCAAAGGCACAGAGCTATTGAGGACAAATCTGGAATTACGGTGAATTTGGTCTGATTATTTTCACCTGGCATTGTTTATACCTTGCTGTCTAGAGAAAATAAATAACAACGGAAACTCCAAAGCCTGGCACTTAAAAAAAAAAAAAAAAGTAAATCAAGTTACTAAGGCCTCACATGTTTAGAGAAAATTAATAAGACAGTTTGGATTTATGTAGCTTTGAGGTAGAGGGAGGGGAAGTATTGGCTCATTGAAGGTGGTTGCTGTCCTTGGAGCAAGCAGCCTCAGTGCTGGGATTCAGCAAGTGGACTCTGCTCTATCGCTTCATTCCTGGTCTTGTTCTCTTGTTTCATTTTTTTGCCCGTCACCCATTACTTTGAAAACCCTCGGGGAGTTGAAACTTCCAGGCCCATCCAGTGCACATTGCATCAGCCAGACCCTTGGTCATTTTATGTTTTCACCTCATAGTCTCCTCAAGGTGATCTAATAATAAGAACAAACATTCACAGGACTTGTGCTGTATGCCAGGCATGGTTCTATCCACTGTACATATATTACCACATTTAATCCTCACAAGAAATTCTGAAGTAAATATTATTATTATTTTCATGTTTCAAATGAAGAAACTGAGCCAAGAGAGGTTAAGTAACTTGCCTTAGGTCACATAATCAGTTAAGTAGTAGGAATGGGAATTTACCCTGGGCAGGCTGGTTCAGGATCTATGCTCCTAAGCATAAGATTATTGCTATCAAGAAGCACATTCAGTGTTTCTTGTGAGGATCTGGGCAGGATCTCAAGGCTTTTATTGCCAGGTTACCTCCTCCCCCCCCTTGGAAACTTATTGTTGTTGTTGTTGTTTTTAATTTTGTATTTAGTCAACCACTTTTCTCAGAGAAAGATGAAATTCATCTCAAGATCTTATGAGTTTCTTTCAGAATTTTTACGCAGTTGTGGCGTTGCTTGTCTTAGAGTTGACAAAGTACTTATTCCAGAATCCCTCTTAAATGAAGCAATCACAAAGGCTTAGCTTAACATTATAAACCTTAGAGAAGAAATAGACATGAATTGTACAAAACTAACCAAACCAAATGCAGTGTCATTGGTTCTTTTGTCAACTTACAAAACCCACAAGTTTTAAGGTGATTGGCATGCCAGTCACCTCAGTGGGAATGGGAAAGAATAAAGATTCTGAAGGTTATATAATACAAAAATGGTAAAACAAGATATCTTGCCATTCATGTATGCTTATAAACCATTCTAATTATATAAAAAGGCCTCTTGGGATCACTTCTATTAATTTTATGGAACGTTTTAACTGAATCTTATTGAAATTTATAAAATATTTGAGGAAAATGTTCATGATCACTTAAGTACCAAAAGGTCTTAAGAAAGGCTGTATTACTTCAGTTATAAAAGGCCCCAGGAAATTCTTTTCCTTTTCAAAGAATTAGCTGAAATTTTGAAGTGATTAAGTATTTAAGTATATTTGAACTGAAACATAAATGCTCACCAATCTGCTTTCTTGTTTCCTGCTGGGTCTGGCAACTCTCTAGTTCAACTTGGAGAACATAATGGGTTCTGCTTAAGTATCCATTGTGTTATTTTAAATATCTGTTCTGTGGGGGAGAAAATTGGCTACTTCTTATCATATTTTAATGGGCAAAAGCACTCACAATATTAGTAGTGTATTCAGTGAAAAAGATAAAGATTTAGACAAGATAGTAGAAGGTAATTTCATGTTCATTTTTATAGTTATGTTAAAAAATGGGCCAAAATGTGATGACATAATAATAGAAGTAGTTACCTTAATTGAGGTCTCATCAAAAAAAAAAAAAAAGTGTCCATACTATTTTGAAAATTGCTGGTAGTATTGGGCAAATTGGTCAATCTAATGAGCCTGTATTTTAAAACCCAAGAGAAATAGGACAACATAGACAAAGCTGTGAATTTTCAACACTTAGTTTCTGGTTCTTTAAAAATTCTGGAAAGAAAACATACCCCCCCCAACACACACATGTACACACACACACACACACACACACACACACACACACACAAGCTTGTGATGAAGACCCATAGCCCAAAAATCATAATAGGAAAGACTTAGAAGCCCTGAAGGATGCAGGTGAAATACAAGGGGAAGATTGGTCAGGAAAAAGTCGTGAAGAGACACTTAGGAAGAAGTAAAACTATCATCTGATTTCACAGAAAAATAAAACCTTTCCCCCCCATATTAAAACTGAAGGTAATGTAGAACATATGACTTCTCACTCTACTTGGAAATGATACCAACTCTGATGAAGAAAAAAATTGAGCTATGAATTTTTTATTATTTTTGAAAGTAGTGGTACAATTTTATGGCAGATGAATTCTGTTACAGTATCTTCAGCCTCTAGTATAACAAATCCCCTCACACAATAAATCTTTTATGATTCAAGAAAACTGTATTTTTTTCCTAAATAAACTTTTTCCTATGAGATATTCTTCAAAAAGTATAACAACCTTAGAAACCTTCAGTTATTGGATCTGTTTTACAGTTTTGACACAATGAGACCAATTTTTTTAATTCACAGTGGTAACATGGGCATTCACATTCCCATGGAGAGTCAGCTTTCTTTGGTGAAAAAAATCTGCTTCCTCCCGTGTCTGTGAAGAGAAGTGTGACCATAGTCACTCCACTGCACCTTTTGGCCGGTGCTCTCAAGGCTAGGGATAGACTGTCTTTGGTTGTTCTTATGGATCTTCATTGCTGCTGCTGTGGCAAATCTTTAACTATAGGAGAGCAGTCTTCTACTCTATTCTGATGAAAACTGATAATGCAAAGTGAAGTAAACAGGAAAACATTTCCCTCTTTGAACCAAAAGATCATGTAGCAGCTAACAGGAATGCAGCTGAGGCTCAAGAACCAAGACACAAGAATCAGAGGAGCTGAATCAGTGCTCGTACAAGAAGATAGGTCTTTACAACTTCAATTGATAAGCATTTTCATAAGACTTTATTTCAGAGTATTTCATCCTTGGTGCTATTGACATTTGGGGCTAGATAATTCTTTGTTGTGGGGACTGTTCTGTGCATTGTGGAATATTTGGCAGTATCTCTAGCCTATATCCAGTAGATAGATACCTGTAGGAACCCCCTACCTCCACAGTTATGACAACCAAAATGTCTCCAGACATTGGCAAGTGCCTCCGGAGGTAATACCTCCCATGGTTAAAATTACTGTTTATTGGAATATACATAATACCTGGCATATAAATATTCAATGAATGAATGAATGAATGAATGAATGAAATTAGTGAGGATGATTAAATTGCTTATCTTATTGCCTATATATAGGTGAATACTTAGCAAATAATTCTCCCTCCCAAATCCCAGGTGTGATATCTTGTAACTAAATTTCCCAATGCAAGCATTGGTGAGTGAGTGAGTATAAGAGGAGGCATCAGTGTTAAGCAGGGATACTTCATGGAAAACAGATTAAGTAACTGTGTACATACAGAATGTTGATATCACAGATCTTTTCACCCACATAACACAGAGCTTATATCTTTCCAGTGGGAACTCAAGAGGCAGTATGATGTAGTGAACGTAAACTGGGCTGCATGTTTGTGTACCACTAGTTAGCTGTGTGACCTTGGACAAGTTACTTAACTTCTTTTTGTCTCAGTGCCTTCATCTGTAACACTAAGATAAAAATAGTTCATTTCTCATAGAGTTGTGGGGATTAAATAAAATAATATCTTACAAGTACTTAGAGCTCTACCTGGTACATAATAAGCATATGTTAAGTGTTTATTATTACTATACCTTGGGAAATTAAAAAAAAAAAACCCAAGAGAAAGACCTACAGGTATGTACAGTGGTGTTTTTTCAGCTTTTTATTTCATTCACCTCTCAAAAGACCCATGGTTGACAAAATTCATGGAGCACTCCAGGTTTCTAGTCAACTTTTCAATTTCCCTTCTTCAGTGTTAGTAGTCAGCAAAGGACCATGAGATCCTGAGGAAGGTCTCTAATATTGAAGTCAGACACCAAAGCAAACAAGCAGAATAATATACCTTGAAAAAAATGCAGACAATGAATTTATAACAAACTTAAAAGAAATTATTAATATCCTCAGAGAGATAAGAGAAATGTATCCATCAAGAACAGTTTGCTAGGCTGCTATTAAAGAACATTAATAAGAGAATAAACAAGAGCTGTAGGAAGTAAAAATATGATGACAAATGTGAAAAATTCAACAGTATTCAGTAAGTTTTGGGGTAGCTTAAAAACTACCAGTTAAAGACAAAGAGATGGAAGATAGAAAATTATCAGACCAGAATGACCTACATAAAAACAAGATTTGGGTGTCATATAACACTTTAACATACTTTGCTTAGCCTAACTGATAGCAGTAACAGTAGAATAATAGAAGAGAACAATAGAATAAAATATTGTCATACATGAAAGAACTAAAGCATTACCTCCCATGAATTCTTTTCTCAAGAAGCTGTTGGACAGAAGTAGGAGAGTAACTAAGAAAAAAAAAAAAAAAAGGCCCAGGAACCAACACCAGAAAGGTGAAGACAAACTCCAAGTTGATGACAAAGGAAGGTCTAGGTTAATAGCTTTACAGCAGATCTAGAGAGCAACTATCTAGCCCATACTGAAGAGACTGCTTGATGACTAGTAAAGTTCAAGGAAGGTTCATCTCACCACATACTGATTTGGTAGAATATTCCAGAGTGTCTTGTATATTTAGAATTCAACTCTTCATAGAGCAATTTCATGTAACTTGATCATTCTCCCACAAAATAAATTAATATTTTTATCCATTCATGTATTTGAAAGACAGTGAAATTATAACAATAGAATTCATTTGCCAAAAATCTATTCTGTTGCCTTGAAAAGTAATGAAAAATTCATGTCTGATGTCTATTTTTTTTAAATTATGTTGTGATTTTTTTCTAGAATGGTAGCTTAGCATTTTATTTTGATTCCTAAGGTTTCTCATCATTGGTTCACAGTAGTCTTTTTGTGATTCCTGGACAGTATTCTACATCTACACAGTCACATCTCTGTGAAGAGTATACTTTATTATCTTTTCAATAATAAATTCTATTCTTTTCCTGCCTTTGGGAAACAAGCACTAGTTGAGAGATGGGAAAATATCCCCAGGCCTAAAATTGACTGATGGCCTTGGGCTTCAGGCCACCACACACAAGACTTAGAATGGCTAATCTGTTAAAGAAAGTGCAGCCCACAGCCCAGTAGGTATTATATAGTGAGTAAAGGGATGTGAGATTTTGAGAGCAGAATCTTATCTCCCTCCCCACAGAGCTGTGTCTCTCCAACACCTCCCACATATTACACTTTTCTTAGCATCTTCTCACTTACCTCCCTAAATCCAGGCGTCTTCAAATACACTATACTTCTACCAATAAATCTCTGAAATCCTTCTAAAGCTTGCATGTCTGTTGCAAGCATGACTGAGGAGTGTGACACTATATAAAGGATTCCCCTGTGTGTGATACCTTCCTTAATTCTACTTCTCCTGAGTTGCTCTAGGGACCTTGGACAGAGCATTAAACTTCCCCTGTTGCTTCATTTGACAAATAGACAATAAAGCAATCAATCTGATTCCTTATATAGGTTGTGAGAAGCAAATAAGGTCAAATATTGCCTGTGTATGTGGAGTGTGGGAGTGTGGGTGTGTGTTGGGTGTTGAAATAATATAATGGGCTACAAATATAAGACATTATATTCCTCAAGCTTGGTCCACATTTTACCCCTTTGAAAAGACTGCTTCTAAATAATTGTCAGTTTGATGGTGCAGGGAATTAGGTTTAAATCCTAGTTCTTTTTAATTACTGAGTATAGTCACTCAATGAACTCTAGCATGATGTATGTTCCACCTTAAAAGGTAGGAAATATGATTGTTCCTTTTTCATCAAAAGAATACTGTGTTTTTAAAGTGATAACAGTACCATTTTAACCAATATTTCTATTGTATTTTTAATCTTAAAATGTTTTAAAATTTATGCCATTTACTTCCCATAACAATCTTGGCATTATTTTTTTTCATGATTCAGATGAGGTATTTGAGTCCCAAGGACATTCTCTGGTTTTGACACCACCCAATTGAAAATGTAGGTTTAATGTCTAGCTCCAAACATTTTCAATCGGGCCAAAGTAACTTTTAGATAGCAAAGTTATCCATGTGTCAAGTGGAACCATGTGTTAAGTCAAATTTTCTATGTGAATTATAAAGAAGAACAGATAATGGAACCAAAATGACTGAAGGTAAAGTAAACACATCTTCATCCCCAAAATCTTTTTTAAAAATGATTTAATAAGAAATATTACTTATGAAATATTACTTATTTTCGGTCGAGTCAATTTTCTGATGTAGTTCAAAACATGTCAGTATTTACCAAAAATTGTGTGTAAGGTTTTATTACAGGCAGAGATGATTAATTCTTTGGGGCCTATTTTAATCATTCCCTTTTTGAAGTGAAGTGACAGTCTATATATTATTCTAAATTCTCTGCTTTACATAAATTTGTAGTATGGAGTTGAATGAAAAATTGACAAAACATCACAAAATGTAAATGAAAAGGGCCTATTTCTTTCACAGGCAGAATTATAGTTTCAAATGGTTATATTAATTCAAATACAGAATAGATGGGATTCATTTTTTGAGATTATATTGAGACCTTGCCACAAGCAAAATAAGGTTTTCACCCTGCAGAAGCTTGTTAGCTAAACTTTTACCATAGGGCTCTTGTAATTACCCTGTAGATTACTGTTCAGACACAATAGGGAGGCTACACTTTTCTTCTAATTGACAGCTATTAGATCTGCCACAAGAAAGGATAGCTGTGATCCAGTTAACATTTTAACAAAGATGGGACTTTTTGTCTGATTTTGATATATTTCCATGGGCTTCCACACCTTGCATTTGGAATTGTTCTTCAGTCATATTTGAGAATATCCCATTCACATGCTAAACATAATCAGCACCCATTTCACATCTGGCTGTCTCTGCTGAAATGACTGAATCCTGCAGTAATCCTGCTGATACTATCTGCTAGAAAAGAGCAAGGTGTAGACAGTAATTGGTTATTGTGAGTAAGAGGATCTGTTCCAGGTCATCTCACACAAAATATCCTCGGAAGACCCTTCTCTTCCATTGCCTTTTAATCTCCTGCTAGTGATTTAACCTTTTAGCCCATTATACGATTTCACTTTTCCCCAGATCCAGCTTCTTCATAAAATAAAAAGAAAGTACTCTGTGTAACTGAAGGCAAACTTTTAATCCATTAGAGTTGAAGGTGAAATGGGTTTATGCCATGCAATGATGAGACTGTAAGCACAAATCAGAAGCTGCTAAGCCCCACATTGCACTCGAAACCAAAATGGCTTGACAGATCTACCAGTATGAGCACATTCCCTTTGAGTTGTTTCCTGTATTGGATACTGTTTTAATTTAATCCATCCACATTACCTCCCTCCTATGTAGGGTAATTCCTTGTCCAAACTGTGACATCTATTAAGTCTATCTTTGAAATCAAAACTGGTGTCATTTTCTTACCATCCTTCTTTTAATTTCCTATTAAGATGTTTAACGATTTTATGACTGCCTCCAGTCCATGATATCCTTCTTTCAGAAAGGATTTATTAGGGGTCACTTAAGCAACTGTTACAATGAAATTCTATGAACTTTCTCAGGGACATCTTAATTTGAAGTGTTATTTTAACTGTGTCCTAAAAGATTTACCTCTATTAAAGAAATCAAGGAATCTTGAACTTAGTGAGCTGGAAGGGGTGGAGTGGAGAGAAGAGAGAGAGGGAGAAAGAGAGAGAGAGAAGGAATAAGAACATAAAACCCTGGACTCACAGGCTGTTTAGCTGTTTATGTGACTGTTGATTTCATTACATTCCCACTGGGACTGATAACCAAACTCTTACAGCTGGTTGAGGTTAGGGTCTCAGCTCAGTGTACAACCATGCTATGGGACAAAGAAAAATGGCCCATATAGACATAGAACGCCAAACCCTACTTTTATCAGTATTTCATCCTGAGGTAAGTGGAGACACTAAAGAATAAAAAAAACAAAGTAAGTCATTATAAAATCCACAAAGTTAACAGAGGGTTATCTGCTGTTCTTCTAAAAAATTAAAACCATGATTTACAAGGAGAAATGCATTTGAAAAGTTTCCAGCTCCAGAACATTTTTCTCCCTGCCCCCATTCCTTTCTCTCTATTTCTATCCATCTCTCCTCCACTATCTTCCCCCTCATTCCCCCTGCGGTCTTTACTGAACATAATATTTTTATAAACTTCCTTTGACTTTATATATTTAGAAAATATATATGTGGGGGATTGATGACAATATGAGAAACAGTGTCATAAATATTCAGAGTAATCAGAAAATAGTCACCCAGGGTAGCATTTTTTCATGTTAAGCAACGAGAAGAGGACAGGTGGCCTTGTTAAATGCCCACAGTTGATTAATGAAATGTGAGATTGATTGTGGAATGCTTGGAGGGCCCACCAGACAGTCTCCCCTCAACTTCTCAGGGGAGGGCAAGAAAGTACTTTCTGTATCTCATAAGATAAACTGATTAATTTTTTTAAAGATTTTATTTATCATTTGAGACACAGAGATACAGAGAGAGAGAGAGACAGAGAGCATGAGCAAGGGAGAGGCAGAGGGAGAGGGAGAAGCAGGCTCCCCGCTGAGTCAGGATCCCCATGCGGGACTCAATCCCAGGACCCTGGGATCATAACCTGAGCCAAAAGCAGACACTTAACTAACTGAGCCACCCAGGTGCCCCTGAACTGATTAATTTTTAACTGGAGACTTTTTTTTCCATCTCTCTATGTTTATGCAGCCCAGAAGAAGGGCTCTTCCCCGGATGTAATAGTGATATCTCCTTACATTTACATGGTGCTTTATGTTTGATGATGTAAGATGAACCTTTTCCCCTCATCTTAATGGCCACCTATCCTCTAAGGGTAGTGAGCAGAGGCTCATTCTCTTTCCTTCACAGGTGGGACAACAGAGGGAAAATGAATTTTCTACTATTTGTCATTTGTTAGGACTAAGAATAGAACCTGCTATTTTATTCCAACATCTGGGTATTGGTTTGATATTTGCTTAGGTGGAGTTGTCTAAACTGAAGATACTATTTGCTATAAATAAAGGTTGAACATTATTTAAATTAAATACAAAACTGGACCTACATTTTTATGTAATTTGTAATTATATTTTTTGTAAGTGATAAAAATAGGAATGATAATGATCATTTTGGGGAGATGAGAAATATGTTTTTAATGGAAATCAGAAAAATTTAATTCCCAATGAATATAACTTTGAGGTTACTTACCACAATTGATCTAATTTTCTTGATTTTAGTAAAATTTGATGGATATTTTAAAAATATGGCTCTATTTGCTACTGAATTTATAGATTTGGGAGTCAAAGCTACTTTACTTAAAAACATCTATTCTGTGGTTTAACTGTTCATTTCCTATAGTAGTTAGCTAGTACTGTGTAACAAAATATTCCAAAACAGTAGTTTAAAACAATGAATTACATAATTCTGTTGTTTGGCAATTTGGGCTGGATTAAGCTATGGATTTCTCCTGGTCTCAGCTGGGTTCACTCATATATCGGCAATCAGCAGCCAGTTTGGGTGAGGAATGGCTGATCCATATTGGCCTTAGTTCACAAGTCTCTTATTCTCTGACAGCCAGCCAAAGATTGTTCACAAGGCTGTGGTCGGGGGAGAAAGAGTGGGGTGAAGGAGAGGAAGAGAGAAGGGAAGCATGTAGTTTACAGAGTCCTAGACTCAGAACTGGTACACTTTCATTCTACTGCATTCTTTTTTTTTTTTTTTTTAAGATTTTGTTTATTTATTTGAGAGAGAGAGAGCAAGAGAGAGAACAAGCAGGGAGGAGAGGGAGAAGCAGGCTCCCCACGAGCAGGGAGCCCTATGTGGGACTCGATCCCAGGACCCTGAGATCATGACCTGAACCAAAGGCAGATGCTTAATCAACTGAGCCACACAGGCACCCCATTCTACTGCATTCTTATAGTCAAAGTAAGTCCCAACATCACACCAATTTCAATAGTGGAAAATAGGCTCTGTCTCTTGTTGGGAAGAGTATCATAGATACAGTGCAAAAGGAGGGAAGAAAGACTATGTCCATTTTTGCAATTTATAATCTTACCTGTTTAGTTATCTTTGGTTTTTAGCAGATTATTGTTTGAGGTTGATGAGGTCATTACTGCAACTATTTCAAATTCCTTCAAGGAGTTAGCTTGAAGGAAGCTCTCTCTCTCTCTTTCTATATATATATATATATATATATAATTATATATATAATTTTAAATTAAATAATATATTTTAATTAAATAGAAGACTGAAATTTTCTGATAGCTAAAATAACTTAATTTTACATTAGGTTTATTTTAGAATTTTAGAATGTAATATGGAATGAAATTGTTAATTTTAAATAAAAAAACTTCAAGCAGCCTACTGGCAGTAAATCTTTCTACATAGATAGGTTAATGACAATTACTCATTTCTCCAATTCATCTGGATCCTGAAACTATTCCTCAGGAAATCACTTTTCATGTGTGTGTTGCAAGTAGCTATTCCAGTAGGTCTTGTCTGCTTGTCTCATTTATTCCCTTAAAATCCTCTCACAACTAGAATTTTGGAGATATTTACAGGTAGAGAGAGAAAGAGAAAAAAAGAGAGAAAGTACATATCCATATTTATGTTTGTGCAAGTTATTAAAACTTCAAAATATAAAAACTTTAAAAGTTGGCAGTATAAAAATGGAATGATTTAAGGTTAAAAAATCAAGTTGCAGAGGTGTTCAAAATAAGGAAGCATCAAATTTGAAATATGGGTAGTTGTATCATGATTTAAAAACTTCATACTCTTGGAATTAATATTTTAGTTTTTCATGCTTTCCGAAATAATGAATAAAAAAGTAGTAATACCTGCTTTCAATCTTAAACATAGAATTAAAGAATTATCATAAAATTATCAGACCCCAAGTTATAGAAACACTGTTATGTGAAGTTCCAATTATGTCCACTTTTTAAAAAATATTTTATTTATTTATTTGTCAGAGAGAGAGCACAAGTGGTAGGGAGGGGCAGAGGGAGAGGGAGAAGCAGGCTCCCCACTGAGCAAGGAGGCAGATGCAGGACTCAATCCCAGGACCCTGGGATCATGACCTCAGCTGAAGGCAGATGCTTAACCGACTGATCCACTCAGGTGTCCCTAATTATGTCCACTTTTAACAACAGTTTAATTTAATAAAACTTTTCTTATCAACTATTGTCACAGTTAAAATATAATTTATTATCTGCAACCCAAGGGAGCTCATTCACGACAATTATCCTTTGTCTTGAGGAACGCAGCCTTCAAGTATCTTCCACACATTCCTTCTTGCTATAAGTCGTTACTGCCTCAGAGAATCCATTTTCCATGCTTTTAAACAGATAAATAGTCCTCAACATATGTTGTTGTTCTGAGCAATCGACTCTTGCTCAAAAACTTTCAATGATTCCCTGTTACTTGGGGGAAAACAGAAAAACAAAACCGAACAAATAAAAACGTCTGAGCTTTGGTTTCAAATCCAGTCAGAAATACAAACAAACAAAACTTTATCACTGAGATCAATAGGAATGCCCTATTATTATGCTAATAAAGAGTTATTTACTTTAAGGAATACCCTAAAATGAATCTTGATAAGTCAATGAAGAGGCAAGCAAGCCAATTTCCATTACAATGCCAGCCATGCTAAATATTCATGAGGGCTCGCTCTGAAAGAGCATTTCCATCATTAATATTGAAGATGACACCTGCATTATAAGAAAACTACTTAGCATGTGGAAAGAGTGCACAGTGTTGAACTTTAAGATAGGCAAGCCTTCTGAACTTAGAGTGGTTTGAAGTAGAAAGTGAGTCACAAGCTTTTCCAACTCAACCTCTGGTGTTAGATGGTATCCTTATATTTTTAAAAACAAAACTCATATAATAGGTTATCCTTTGTCTACAGAGGTTAAAGTTTGGGCATATCTTTAGGACTATAGACTCTTTAGTAGAAGTCAAACAAATACATTAATTTAAAAATATTTTCAAGTACAACAGTTTTATTATACAGAGGAGAAAGGGATGACAAATTATGGATGCAAAATAGTGGTGGAAGTTATTCTGCTGACACTACATGTGTCTACAAATGGTATCAGGAGGCAGGGCCATTTTATGTGTATATTGTCAATCCTCTCTTATGTTCTGAGAGGAGGATTAGATAAGTACTCATTGACCCTGCGGGCGCACAGTCCATTTATTGAAAATAGAAAAATATGTGAGAAAGCAATGTTCCTATCAAAACATTCTTTAGGCTGAAATATAAAATAGAACAAAAGGATAAAATAGCAAAAGATAAACAAAAGAAAATATATTTAGGATCTATGGAATAAAAACAAACTGGAGAGAGCAAAATGGAGTCTTTTGTGTCAAGCAATGATGCAAGCAGTTAAGATACCGCTGCTAGGAGATATCGCCCAGACCAACGTCAGCTGACACCCCAGAACTGATAAGGAGCAGGATCAGAGGAGGTCTGGGAGGACCCAAAACTGATGAAATTCCTTTAAAAAGGGAAGGATTTTGTCAGTAAACCGTCAGACTCTTCAGAGCTGACTCCTCTATGTCTGACCATTTAAAAAAGGCAGCTGCCGCCGAAGGCTCTGTCTGATGGGTCTCTGAACGGAACAGAGATCCTTCCCTGATTGAACATCAGAAGCAGGAAGTGCCGAGAGCTGACCAGGACCAGATCAAGGCTTTATCTCAACTGTGAGCCCCCAGACTGACTTCGAGTTTGGTTCCTTAACTTCCTGTACCCTTCTATTGTCTTGTTTGTTGTGTGGCTTGTCTTCCGTCCTGCGCTGTGTGCTGTGTAAGAAGCTAAGTTTAATCCCATGGTGAATTGTCATTGAGTTTGGAATCCTGAACCTGCTTTATAATTGTGGTTTAAATTTGCTTTATGATTCAATAAAGCTGACATTGTGGAAACACACAATTTGTGTACGTGCCTTCATAGCATGCTCATGACACAAACAAAAAGACAAACAGACATGTTTTATATTTCATTAAGTATGTATTTTTTAAAGATTTGTTTATTTATTTAGGAGAGAGAAAGAGAAAGAGCAGCGGGAGGGGCAGAGGGAGAGGTGGACAAGCAAACTTCCTGCTGAGTCTGGAGCCTGACACGGGCCCCATCCCAAGACCCTGAGATCATGACCTAAGCTGAAATCAAGAGTTGGATGCTTAACTGACTGAGCCACCCAGGTGCTGCTCATTAAGTATTATAAAGATGTCAATTGTATCCAAAGTAACTCATTTTTAATGAATTTCAATAAATAAATAGGGATTTTATTATGTGAAGTTTTTTTAAAGTAGTTTTTTGAAAGGAGGTTTTTTAGAAAGTTCAGTTACAAAATGATGGGAAAATCATACTACTCTCTATTGGTAAAGATGAAGAAAATATAAAAATCTCTTATACAAATGTTCATAATTTTTGGAACTCAATTTGATAACTGATATCAATAGGTTCAGAATCATGCCTGTCCTTTCTTCCAGGCATCATACTACTAAAAATTTATTCTAAAAAAACAATCATAGATGCTCATAAAGATTAAATACAAGATTTATCTTCACAGCAATAATGATAAAAAAATAACTGGAAACAAAGCTCTTATGGGAGCTTTGTAATTCACCCATGTAATGGAACAGAAGGCGTTGTTAAGAGCTGTGTTTTAGAATTTAGAGGAATATGAGGGAAATATAAAATAAAAGGTAAATAAAAGTTGCAAGACAAAATTTATAGTATGATTTACCAATGTGATTTCTATGTGTGTGTGTATATAGACAGAAAGAAGATAAAGGGGGAAAAGTGCGAGAGACCAAATGGCAATAATGTTATCAGTGGCAATTACAGGTTGCAAAAAGCCATCCATTGTAGAAAATGACATGTGTCATCTAGAGATGCTTTCCACTTCAGGTAACAGTTGTTTAAACAGAATAACTGTGACTTAAAGAAATGTTTGTTTGAAGAAAAAAAAGCTGAATGTTGGCAGTTGTTTCTGGCATTGATTTAGCTCCTGGGCATTGCTGTGAGGGCCCCTGATTCCTTCCATGTCTCTGCTGTGCCATGTTTGGATTGTTACTTTTTATCCTTGTGCTTATCTCATCACAGTAACAAGACGTCTACAACAGATTCAACTGCTACATCTGAATTTAAGGCCGAAGAAAAAGATTGAGGAACAATACCAGCCATGTCTGGTATCCTCGGAGAGGAAGGCAAAAGCTTTCCCAGAATCGTTCTCTCAGAAGAATTGACTTTATGTCTCATTGACCAGAAATGGATCATGTGGTCACTTCTAGATTCAAAGCAAAGTGATAAAGGGAGGAACTTGAGTACCACAAATGATTTAGTCCCGTGGTTCTTAAACTTGGAGGCACACTTATATCAATGGTTGTCAACTAGCATTTTAAAATATGAAAGGTATGTGTTGTTCTTGTGGCTAGGTAAGAAATGGAAAATAGTCATTGATAAAATAAAAAATTCTTCTGGTGATTCCAGACGAAAAAATTCTTCCTTTCTCATATTATCCTAGCCTTTTCCTATTAGCTGCCAGCAATAATAATAGTTTGCTTAATCAGACTACTTTCTTCATAAAAAACAATGAAGGGGAACACTTATTTCAATTATCATCATGCTGGTTTAGAAAAATGAAATAAGATTTTTTTACAGGAGAAAATTTGAAATGGACTAAAATGATTATTAATTTTCTTACATGGAAAATTCAGTGCTGTCTAGGACTATCTTACAAGTTATCTGATTCTACAGATCTCTATGCCTTTCATTATATTTTTTACTTAAATTCAAATTAGTTAACATATAGCGTAGTATTGGTTTCAGGAGTAAAATTTAGTGATTTATCACTTACGTATAAGTGCTCATCCCAACAAGTGCCCTCCTTAATGCCCATCACCCATTTAGTGAAGGTTCCCTCCTGTCTCCCCTCCAGCAATTCTGTTTGTTCTTTTTATGGTTTGTCTCCCTCTCTGTTTTTATCTTATTTTTTCTTCTCTTCCCCTTTGTTAATCTGTTTTGTTTCTTAAATTCCACATATGAGTGAAATCATGATATTTCTCTTTCTCTGACTTATTTTGCTTAGCATAATACACTAGTTCCATCCACATTGTTGCAAATGGCAAGACTTCATTCTTTTTGAAGTCTGAATAATATTCCATTATACATATACTACATCTTCAGTCATTCATCAGTCAATGGACATTTGGGCTCTTTCCATAATTTGGCTATTGTTGATAGTGCTGCTATAAATATTGGGGTGTGCAATTGCGGGGTCATAGGGTAGTTCTAGTTTTAACTGTTTGAGGAACCTCCATACTGTTTTCCAGAGTGGCTGCACCAGTTTGCTTTCCCACCAACAGTGCAAAAGTGTTCCCCGTTCTCCACATCCTCACCAACATCTGTTGTTTCCTGAGTTGTTAATTTTAGCCATTCTGACAGGTGTGAGGTGGTATTTCATTGAGTTTTTTGTTTGTTTGTTTGTTTGTTTGTTTAGAAAGGGGGAGGGAGAGAGAGAGAGGTGGGGAGGGACAGAGGGAGAGGGAGAGAGAGAATCCTGGGCTCCATGCTGAGCACAGAGACCAACGCGGGGCTCGATCTCACAGCCCTGAGATCATGACCTGAGCTGAAATCAAGAGTCAGATGTTTAACCAACTCAGCCACCCAGGCACCCCTCATTGTGATTTTGATTTGTATTTCCCTGATGATGAGAGGCGTTGAGCATTTTTTTCATGTGTCTCTTAGCCAGTATGTCTTTGGAGAAATATCTGTTCATGTCTTCTGCCCATTTCTTAACTGGATTATTTATTTTTGGGGTGTTGATTTTGATGAGTTCTTTATGGATTCTGGATACTAGCCCTTTATCTGAAATGCCATCTGCAAATATATCTCCCATTCCATAGCTTCCCTTTTAGTTTTGTTGATTGTTTCCTTTGCTATGCAGAAGTTTTTATATCTATTTTTTTTATGTTCAGTTAGAAGCTTTTTATCTTGATGAGGTCCCAATAGTTTATTTTTGCTTTTGTTTCCCTTGCCTCTGGAAACGTGTCTAGTAAGAAGTTGCTACGGCCGAGGTCAAAGAGGTTGCTGCCTGTGTTCTCCTCCAGGATTTTGATGGTTTCCTGTCTCACATTTAGGTCTTTCATCCATTTTGAATTATTTTTTTGCATGGTGTAAGAAAGTGGTCCAGTTTCATTCTTCAGCATGTGGCTGTCCAGTTCTCCCAAAACCATTTGTTGAAGAGACTATTTTTTCCCATTGGATATTCTTTCCTGCTTTGTCGAAGATTAGTTGACCATATAGTTGTGGGTCCATTTCTGGGTTCTCTATTCTGTTCTATCAATTTGTGTGTCTGTTTTTGTGCCAGTACCATGCTGTCTTGAAGATCACAGCTTTGTGATACAGCTTGAAGTCTGAGATTGTGATGTCTACCACTTGGCTTTTCTTTTTTTTAAAAGATTTTATTTATTTATTTGAGAGAGAGAGAATGAGAGAGAGAGAGAGCACATGAGAGAGAGGAGGTTCAGAGGGCAAAGCAGGGAGTCCGATGTGGGACTCCATCCAGGGACTCCAAGATCATGACCTGAGCCAAAGGCAGTCACTTAACCAACTGAGCCACCCAGGTGCCCCTACCACTTTGCTTTTCTTTTTCAGCATTCCTTTGGCTATTTGGGCAGGGTCTTTTCTGGTCCATACAAATTTTAGAATTGTTTGTTCTAGTTCTGTGAAAAATGCTGGTGTTATTTTGATAGGGATTGTATTGAATATGTAGATTGCTTTGGGTAATATAGATATTTTAAAAAGATTTGTTCTTCTAATCCATGAGAATGGAATGTTTTCCCATTTTGGGGGGTCTTCTTCAATTTCTTTCATAAGTGTTCTATAGTTTTCAGCATGCAGATCTTTTACCTCTTTGGTTAGGTTTATTCCTAGGTATCTTATGGTTTTTAGTGCAATTGTAAATGGGATCAATTCCTTGATTTCTCTTCCTGCTGCTTCATTATTGGTGTATAGAAATGCAACAGATTTCTGTACTTTGATTTTATATCCTGTAACTTTGCTGAATTCATATATTAGTTCTAGCAATTTTTTGATGGAGTCTGTCAGGTTTTCTACATGGAGTATCATGTCTGCAAAGAGTGAAATTTTGACTTCTTCCTTGCCAGTTTGGATACATTTTATTTCTTTTTGTTGTCTGATTGCTCAGGCTAGGACTTCCAGTACTATGTTGAACAACAGTGGTGGGAGTGGTCATCCCTGTTGTGTTCCTGAACTTAGGGGAAAAGCTCTCAATTTTTCCCCATTGAGGATGATATTAGCTGTGGGTCTTTCATATATGGACTTTATGATGTTGAGGTATGTTCCTTCTATCCCTACTTTCTTGAGGGTTTTTATGGAGGAAGGATGCTGTATTTTGTCAAATGCTTTTTCTGCATCTATTGAGAGAATCATATGGTTCTTGTCTTTTCTTTTATTAATGTGGTGTATCACATTGATTCGCTGGGGACATTGAACCACCCCTGCAACCCAGGAATAAATCCCACTTGATCATGATGAATAATCCTTTTAATAATAATAATAATAATAATAATATAATAATTTAATAATAAAGATGGATTCAATTAATTAATAGCTTGTTGAGAATTTATGTATCCATGTTCATCAGGAATATTGGCCTATAATTCTCCTTTTTAGTTAAAGGGGTCTTTGGTTTTGGAATCAAGGTAATGCTGGCCTTGTAGACTGGGTTTGGAAGTTTTCCTCCCATTTCCACTTTTTGGAACAGCTTCAGAAGGATACATATTAATTCTTTAAATGTTTGGTAGAATTCTTCTGGGAAACCATCCGGCCCCGGACTCTTGTTTGTTAGAAGATTTTTGATTACCGATTCAATTTCTTTGCTGGTTATCAGTCTGTTCAAATTTTCTATTTCTTCCTGTTTCAATTTTGGTAGTTTATATGTTTCTAGGAATTTATCCATTTCTTCCAGATTGCCCAGTTTGTTGGCATATAATTGCTCATAATATTCTTTTATAATTGTTTGTATTTCTGCAGTGTTGGTTGTGATCTCTCCTCTTTCATTCATGATTTTATTTTTTTGGATCCTTTCTCTTTTCTTTTTGATAAATCTGGCCAGGGGTTTATCGATCTTATTAATTCTTTCAAAGAACCATCTCCTGGTTTCATTGATCTGTTCTACTGTGTTTTTTTTTTTATTTCTATATCATTGATTTCTGCTCTAATCTTTATTATTTCTCTTCTCCTGCTGGATTTGAGCTTTATTTGCTATTATTTTTCCAGCTCCTTTGGGTGTAAGTTTAGGTTGTGTATTTGAGATTTTTCTTGCTTCTTGAGGAAGGCCTGTACTGCTATATACTTCCCTATTATGACCATCTTTGCTGTGTCCCAAAGGTTTTGGACTGTTGCGTTTTCATTTTCATTTGCTTCCATGTCTTTTTTTTTTTTATTTCTTTAATTTCCTGGTTAACCCATTCATTCTTTAGTAGGATGTTCTTTTTTTTTTAAGATTTTATTTATTTATTTGACAGAGAGAGACAGTGAGAGAGGGAACACAAGCAGAGGAAGTGTGAGAGGGAGAAGCAGGCTTCCTGCCGAGCAGGGAGCCCGATGCGGGGCTGGATCCCAGGACCCTGGGATCATGACCTGAGCCGAAGGCAGACGCTTAACGACTGAACCACCCAGGTGCCCCTAGTAGGATGTTCTTTAACCTCCATGTATTTGTGGTCTCTCTGAATTTTTTCATGTGGTTGACTTCAAGTTTCATAGTATTGTGGTCTGAAAATATGTCTGGTATGATCTCAGTCTTTTTGTAATAGTTGAGGCCTGATTTTTGACCCAGTATGCGATCTGTTCTGGAGAATGTTCCATGTGCAGTTGAAAAGAATGTGTATTCTTTGGTTTTAGGATGAAATGCTCTGAATAAATCTGTTAAGTCCATCTGGTCCAGTGTGTCATTTAAAGCCATTGTTTCCTTGTTGATCTTAGATGATTTGTCCATTGCTGTAAGTGGGGTGTTAAAGTCCCCTACCATTATTGTATTATCATCAATGAGTTTCTTTTTATTTGTTAATTCGTTTATATATTTGGGTGTTCCCAAGTTGGGGGCATAAATATTTACAATTCTTAGATCTTGTTGTTGGATAGACCCCTTTATTATGATATAGTGCCCTTCTTCAACTCTTATTACCATCTTTGGTTTAAAATGTAGTTTGTCTGATATAAGTATGGCTATTCCAGCTTTCTTTTGATGTCCATTAACATGATAGATGGTTCTCCACCCCCTCACTTTCAATCTAGAGGTGTCTTTGGTCTAAAATGAGTTTCTTATAAGTACCATATCAATAAGTCTTGTTTTTTTTTTATCCATTCTGTTGTCTATGTCTTTTGATTGGAGCACTGAGTCCATTTACATTCAGAGTAATTACTGATAGATATGAATTTAGGGCTATTGTATTACCTGTAATGTTGTTGTTCCTGTAGATTGTCTCTGTTCCTTTCTAGTCTTCTGTTGCCTTTGGTTTCTCTTTCCCATTCAAAGGGTCCCCTTTAGTATTTCTTGCACAGCTGGTTTAGTATTCATTGACCTCCTTTAATTTTTGCTTGTCTTGGAAACTCGTATCTCTCCCTCTATCCTGAATGACAGACTTGCTGGATAAAGTATTTTTGGTTGTATATTTTCCCCATTTAGCACACTGAATATATCATGCCACTTCTTTCTGGACTGTCAAGTTTCTGTGTACCCATCTGCTATTAACCTTATGTATCTGCCCGTAACCTTGTCTGTTAAGAAGGTTAAGGACATTTTGTACAGAGCTACTTTCAGAATTCTCTTTTTATCTTTGTATTTTGCAAGTTTCACTATGATATGTCTTGGTGTTGACCTGTTTTGTTGGTTTTGAGAGGAGTTCTCTGTGTCTCTTGGACTTGAATGCCTCTTTCTTTACCCAGATTAGGGAAGTTCTCAGCTATAATTTCTTCAAATAAACCTGCTGCCCTTTTTCCCATCTGCTTCTTCTGGGACCCCTATAATATGGATATTATTGCACTTTGTGGAATCGCTGAGTTCCCTAAGTCTATAGTCATGATCTAATAGTTCTCTTTCCCTCTTCTTTTCGGCTTCATTATTTTCATCTTCTATATACACCTATTTGATCCTCTGCTTTTTCCATCCTCACTGTGATTATATCCAGTCAGTTCTGCATATCAGTTATAGCATTTTATGTTTTGGCCTGACTAGTTTTTAGGTCTTTTATCTTTACAGTAAGTGTTTCTCTGGTGTCTTCTATGCTTTTTTCAAGCCCAGCTAGTATTCTTATGGCTGGTGTTCTAAAATTTTGTTCAGATATATTGCTTATATCTGTTTTGAGCAAATTCCTGGCTGTTAATTCTTCTTGATCTTTTTTTGGGGGAGAATTCCTCCATCTTGTCATTAGGTCTAGATTTCTGTCTTTTTCACATTATCAAAGCTTGTTATGTTTCCTGTTCCTGAGACTAATACTGTATTAAGAAGGGGTCATACAGAGTCCAGGGCCTGGCGCTTCAGCATGTGTTTCTGGCATATGCTGTGTACACTCTGCAGTTGTGTTTTGGCTGCTCTTTCCCAGAGGTCAGTCCTACAGAATTCCTCTTGCTTGCAGTGAGGAGTGTTTGGACCTTTAACTAGGTGTGCTTTGATTTGTTTGTTAAGATAAGCCTGATTGAAAGAAAGAAAGAAAGAAAGAAAGAAGCAAAGAAAGAAAGAGCGAGCCTGAAAAGAGAAAAGGAAAAGGAACAAAAAAGCAAACAAATGGACAAACAAAAAAACTATAAGCCTGATTCCACAGAAAAAGAAAGAAAGAAGGAGAAAAGTAAAGAAAAAAAAAAAAGAAGCCTGATCCAAAAAAACAAGAAAAGGAAACAAACCAACAAATGAACAAAAAACTCTAAGCCCGATTCCAAAGAAAAAAAGAAAAAGAAAAGAAGGAAAGCCTGGTCCTATTTCCAGCAAAACTAAAGCAGATGCTTTGGAGCACTCTATGATCAGTAGACTTGGTACATGCAAGGGGCCTGCATTGGTCTTCTGAGGGAGAGGGCTCTTTGCTGGCTCACAGTCACACCTGCCCTTGTAAATATGCCCCTGCTGGGCATAGGGGAGCGGGGTTTGGTGTAAGTGACTCCAGCCTCCCCTGGAGGCACTGTGTTTTTCTCTGAAGTTCAACCATGCTGGTGGGTGGTCGGTGGGGTTGGGTAGAAGATGGCATCACCGTTCCCTCTAGTCCCCAGGGAGGGGAACTTGAGGCTGCCGTTGTTCAGGAGGCCCTCACAGAAAATCGAACAGTCTCCCCTCCTGTGTCCCAGGCTTTTATCATATCCCTGCCCTCAGCCTGTCCATGCCCAGGCTGTTGGTGTGCCCGGTGCCACAGTTCTCCTGTGGTTTATCTCTGGCTGGTAGCTCAGGTTTAAAACTCCAAACCTTAAAGGACCAGACAAGGTGCAGACCCACTCCCCTCCCCCAGAAGAGCACCTCACAGCGCTGCACTGGACACTGTTCTGTCCCAGAAAAGCAGCTGCATGCCTGTGTAGGTGCCTGGAGTCTGTGATGAAGCACAGTGAAAAGCTGTAAGCAGCTTATCTGCCCTCTACGCCCTCCTCTGTCTTCTACTGTTGAACTGCTGCTCCATGGTGCCTGGTGGGCCTTTTGTCCTTTGGAGAGCTCTTCCAAATGTACTCTTGACAGAGGAACGTTCTGTCCCTGTGCAATCCAGGGAATCCCCCTGGTCTTGTGCGAACCACTGCTCTGTCTTCTCCCTCTCCCCCTGACTTCTCTCTGAGAAAAGGGCCCCATCCTCTTCACAGCAACAAGGTTTTTCTCTCTCCCCCAGTTCATGTCTCTGAATGTCACATCTGCCACATTCTCTCCCTCCAATTGTGCAGATTATTTTCTTAATATTCAGATCGATTTCCTAGTTGTTCAAAATGATTTGATGTTGATCTAGCTGTGTTCAAGGGACGAAGCAAGCTCAGGGTCCCCCTACTACTCCGCCATCTTCACTCCTCTGTCTTTCATTATATTTGAGTTATTTTATAACTTTTTAAGTTGTAAATAACTGATGTGAATGCAAATAATTCTTATCCATAAACATACAAATAAGTTACGTTTGGTGGAATTACAATTAACACCTCTCCTTCTCCTACTTTGTAATCTATCAGATTCCCATGTATTTGTAAGTTCTTTTTAGCCTACCTTATCTGCCAATAGATGTATGGTATTTTGAACTCTTCTTTGAACGAATTGTAACAATTTATTGGTTCATTCCTTCATTATTGAGTTAAGCAAAGTCTTTGACGTGTTGATTTAAGTTATATGAGAACTGTGATGAACTTTAAAGTATTGTTTACCAGTTAAAAGATGCTGAAGTTAATAGGTAAAATAAAAATTTGACATGACCTTGTGTCTGATTTGGTCTCACCCAGAGTCTGCTTTAAATAAAAATAAAAATAAAAATAAAATCTGTAGTTAGGGTAGAAGATGTTTCATTGAAACATCTGAGATTTAAACAAATAGAAACAATAAAACAACTCACCAACAAACTTGCAGAAAAAAGTGTCTGCAGAAAAATATTATCAAATTTATAGAAAGCTAATTTATATGTTGTGCTTTAGAGTCCTGAATTCAGAAGAACACCATTCTCTTTCTTTCACTGTTTTTTTTTTTTTCCCTCACTCTGTGTCTTGTCTAGGTTAACAACAAAACATGATAATAGCATAAAACTTAAGAATTCTCAAGTGACTCAAATTTTGGCCTGTTTTAAGAATTAGCATTTGTTGTTTTTTAAAATTTTTTTATTTAAATTCAATTAATTAACATATAATGTATTATTGGTTTCAGAGGTACAGGCCAGTGATTCATCAGTCTAATATAATACCCAGTGCTGGCATTAGTTTTTAATTAAAAAAAGATAAGGAAAATAGGCGAAAGTCTTTAATTTTTGATGAATTTAGAAAGGAAGTTTCCAGAATTTTAAATTTTATCTCAAACAAATGTTTAGGACTTTTTTAAGGACTTAGTAAATGTGCCTTTATGCCAAAACAAACAACCTGTTTTTTAAACTTTGTTCCATTTTATCAAGTACTGGATAAAAAAAAAATAAAACAACAAAAAAACAAGTAATGTATTCATTCACACTGAATTGTTAATGACTAAAGGTATTGTCTCTTCCATGAAAGAAGATTTTAATGATTAATGGTAAGGTTTCAAGTGGCAGTTCAGTGTCTACTGTTTTGAGGGTCAATATAAACATTTCATTAACCCCCAAATTACATCATCCAGACTGATTTTATTCTGTGTAGTGCACAATCTCTGTTCTGTGTAACTCATAATATTTACTCTCTGGTCTGTATACAGCTTGAAATACTTTTTGGCCTGTACAAGGTAAATTTAAATAATTTCTATTTTTATAATAGGAACATTCAACATGGGTTCAGTAATGTGTATAAGCTTTGGATGAAATTAGCTAAATACCAAACATTATTGACCCTTCTGGTTTTAGCCAGGTAGCATGAAATTTAATTTATACCAATATGCCTGAAGATCTGGTGAAGTGTAAAACATTCTCTCCATAGGAACTAACCTACACTATGAAATTTTCCTACTTGTTAAACTGAGAATGATGGAATATTTCACTTGTCACGAAACAAATAGCCCTTATAGAACAATAACCACAAAGAAAATGTAGGTTTGCAACTAGAATACTTATAACCTGCAGACAAAGTTTGGGACCAGCTGAGTCAAGGATCTATCTTACTCCTAATGAAATCTGAGCCAGGTCCATTGCATGCTGGGAGCATCACTGTTGGAGATATCCTAGTGGCAAATGGGTTGTTCTATTCACCCAAGTGGATCTAACAGCCATTTTCCTGAACAGTTGGAGTCATTTTTCTGGCCAGGATGAGGTTTTAAAAACAAAAACAGTAACAATAGCTCTGCTTATCTACCTTGTCAAAAGTATGACTGACAAATCTATGTTTAATGAGATGAGAGGTAGATAGAATATATTGGAAAACCACGTTTGGCAACGTCTCAAGACAATGATGTAAGTTCTATTTGAACAGCCATCTCTACATTGTCACATTGAAATCTTAGGATTGTTATAAGTATCTCAGGAGTTTGGTGGAGAGGGGAGGATAAAATGAAGTGGGTAGACTTCTATCTCCTGGGGAACCTCTCTCATTTTTCTCCAATTTTTAAAAATCAGTGTTCTATAAAAATTTTCTTTATTCAGTGAGTTCCACTGCCAAAAATACTGTACAAGAAAATTCCTCTAAACCAGTGATTCTCAACAGGGGCTCTTTTGTCCCCAAAGGGATATTTGATAATGTCTACGTATAATTTTTTGGGTTGTCACAACTTGGTAGTGCTATAGGCATCTCGTTGGCAGAGGTCAGAAATCCTGGTAAACATCCTAAGGTGCACAGGACAGAATAGTTTCCTACAACAAAAAAATGATATGACCCAAAATGTCAATAGTGCTTTGGTTGAAAAACCCAGCTCTAAAACAGAGCTATGATTTCCATAACAGCTCTAAATTCTCTCCTGAAGTGCTGGAAAAAGTATTGATTTTACAATACTGTGAGTATTATTTTTCTTTGTTTCTAAAAGGGCACTTTTTTTTTTTCTTTGAGAAATGTCCTGGTGTAGAAAGAAGATATGGAATTAGATCTGAGCTAAAATTTGGGATGTTCCTTTATCTTTCTCAGTTTCTTCCTTTGGAAAATGGAGATGGTAATACCAATTTGTTGGATTATTGTTAGAAATAAATACAAAAATATATTTGTTTAGCTATTTGTTTGTTTATACAAATAAGAAACAAACATAAAATCTCACTTATAGGAAGATATATATGTAGTAAAACTCTTCAATAATCCTCCCTTCCCTCCAAGGTAATGGAAATTCAAAGATACAGGAAGTATTGATTGGCTCTGGCCATGACAGGATTAACATTCTCTTTAGCCTAACTAAACTTTAGATAGGCATCTTCCTAACTCTAGCCCCTTTGGTCCCTTTTCTTAGAGCTTTTACTTTAAAAAACTTGTAAGTGAAAATTCTTTTCTACCTCCTTGAAATGTATATACTCTCCCAGCCTTTTGCCAGTTTTACAACCCAGAAATGTCTTTCTCATGGACCTGGTAGCCATCCCTTTGAAGTGTAATCATGAAAAGAGAGGGAACCCCTATCTCCAAGTTTCTGTTGGGAGGATAGGAAACTAATGGGTATCATTCAGCAAACGCAGATGGCCTAATCATAGGGAAAACCATGTGCAAATTTAGGAATAACTCAGTGTGTTCAACCCATCCATTGATCAACCACCCTGCTGATGTCCTCCCTTTTTTTGATAGTCCCAGCCTCTGCTCAGCTTCTGCTTTAAATCAAGGAGAACTAAAGGCATATTCTACAGGGGCCAAAAAGGGGCTTAGAGTGGAAGTGTTCTCTGGGCAAGAAAAAGTAGATAGCCTTACCTAGGGAAGTAGAGAAGTGGAGGGTTGGCTCATTCCATCAGCATTATCAGATCCAATCTTCTGAGAGTAAGTGCCAGCTAAGAGGGAGATTCCTGAAATTATCATAACCCTGTCCTGGAAATGTCAGTCTTCCTAGGGCCCAATATTGCCCAATATAGATGGAGCAGACAAAAAAACTACTTTATGGGTTTGGATCTCTCAGCTAGATCGAGAAATATTTATAGGAGAACTTTGCACTCATAACCAAGTTATATAATTTCTCTTAAAGAGCTAGGACCCTACATGTTACACAATATAATTTCTTAGACCTTACCTACTTCAATAAAAATAATATAATGAAAAAAGGAAAACTAAAAATTCAGAGATAGAGTAACAGTTTTATTTAGGAATGTGAATTTGGCCATAGGCCAAATCAGCAGGCCACATATTTCTGTTTTGTTGGAACAAAGCCACATCCCTTTGTTTAAGTATTGTCTGTGACTGCTTTCTCACTAAAAAGACAGAAGTGACTGTTGTGAGTCAAACTACTGAGTAGTTGTGACAAACACCCTATAGCCCCAAAAGTCTAAAATGTACTAAAGTGTTCTCTTTGGCTCTTTGTGGAAAAAGTTTGTTAATTCCTGTATGAAAAGTAGAAGCCTATACGGGTTCTGTGATTTAACTAGGATTACAGAGTGGGGCTAGTTATAAAACTGTGGCCTGTAATGACCAGCTTATATATTTTTATGTTACTTATAAACTTGTCCCTACTGTTATTAAAAGTAGCTAAGAGTGCAGATCTCTTAGAAGGCCAAATAAATGGCACCTCTGTCGTCTTCCAGGGCTCTGAACAAGTTGAGAAACAAAACAAAGGGAAGTAGATGGAAGTTTTTTCAGTATTGGGAATGATTTAGTCAGAAGGTGTGACTTAGTGTCAGCCTTTAGACCTGTTAACTGAACCTTGTAATTAAGCAGATTTACCCACTGGAGCAGGCCAGCACCCCTACCCAATCCCAAGAGGGGCAGCAATAGATGGAGGTGGGAGTATCTGAGCCAAACATGCCAGCATATTCTTTCCATATTTACCAATCATTCTGTCCAGAAATAGAATAGAGAAAGGTCTAGAAAGAAGTCAGAAGTAGGGCGCCTGGGTGGCTCAGTGGTTAAGAGACTGCTTTCGGCTCAGGTCATGATCCTGGAGTCCCGGGATCGAGTCCCACATCAGGCTCCCTGCTCGGCGGGGAGTCTGCTTCTGCCTCTGACTCTCTTCCCTCTCGTGCTCTCTCTCTCTCATTCTCTCTCTCAAATAAATAAATAAAATCTTTAAAAAAAGAAAAAGAAGACAGAAGTATGTGCTGGGTAAATCACTCCTCTAGGGAACCAAGAGAGGGGAAAAGGGTTTCCTTTTAATGGACAGTTCAAGCATAAGCCTTAATAATCAAAGTGGATGATGGGGTTTGAGATGCTGTACAGTTTATATATTGCTTATTTTTGTTTCTCATGTTCTTTTTTCAAAAATGAACAAAATTTACTTCATTTAAAAATATGTAAATTAATGGTATATACTAATGTTTTTCTAGAAGCTTTGTAAAGTTGAGACATTAAGTACGGAAATACTTTGTCGTATTTAGTCGTATTTACATTTGCAAAATCTTAAATGAGGACAGAATTTAGGCACTTCTAAAGTTCTTTTTGTTCTTATTGCTTTGCTGTTGCCTACACATTTTTCTTCCTCCCCACTTTTTTAGTCCCCACAACTCACTCACCCTGAATGCTTTAACATTGTCAAATGACAGGTAAGGAGGAGATATACAACCAAGGATACTATTAATACAAATAAAATAGTATAGCCTTATAAATTGTCAGATCATCCCTTAACTTTTTGCAGCTTTGGAAATTTTGATTTTTTTCTTACTTTGTTTAGTGATACTGCTGAAAACTTAAAAAATATATAATTACATTTTGAATATTACTTCTTCCATTAGCTAACAACTTTGCATTATAGCATATTGACATATACTGATAAATTTCTCCAGAATGAATTGTAGTCTTTCTTATGTATAATCTCTAGTGAGCTATGCTTGATTTTGAGGTCTGGCTTTTTACCCATATCTTCACTAATCTAGTGAATTGACAGGTTCTCAGTACCCAACAGATCCAAGATGTTAGTACAAATGGTTTTGCTTTATAGTATTACTTAGGGAAAAATATATATGATGGATGACTTTCTGTTATTTGAAGGAGAGCAATATTTGCTCTTTCATAAGGAAAATATCTCATCCAGGATTATGAAAAACAAAGCAAACAAAACCCAGAACTGAATAGTAATGCTAGTTCAAGTTCTTGTTGGATATATACTTCTCCATGGCAAATTAAGAATCTACAAAGCATAATAATCTGATACCTTTTGTACCACTGTCGTAGGAAATACATTAATGTAAATTGGTTTCTTCCTAACTGAATCCTTAAATCACAATGTAATTTGGATGAATGTAAAGAACCAGTTGACCCATCCATCTTCATGTCAGTAACAACTAATCTCCAAACATTGAAATAATTACTATTATTATTATTATTTATTATTATATTAGACAAAAAGAGATCCTTGGGTGAAGGTACAAAACAATTCAAACCTACAAGCCTTAGGAAGTTAGTTACAGCTCAATTTCTGGCTCACTCTAAGTGATAAAATAATAAATTATTCCTGCAAAGGGCAACAAAAACTAAAATAAATGAGATTACATCAAATTAAAAAACTTTTACACAGCAAAAGAAACCATCAACAAAATGAAAAGGCAACCTACTGGATGGGAGAAAATATTTGCAAATCATGCATTTAATAGGGGTTAAATATCCAAAAGTACAAATACATTACATAACAATATAAAAAAAAACTAATTAAAAAATAAGCAGAGGATTGAAGAGACTTTTTTTTTTTCAAAGAAGGCATACAGGTGGCCAACAGGCACATGACAAGACCCTCAACATCACTAATCATCAGGGTGAAAAAATAAGTGTTAGGGAGGATGTGGAGGGAAAGGGACCCTCATACCCTTTGTGGGAGTGTAAACTTGGTAGGAATATAGCCACTATGGAAAACAGTATGGAGGTTCCTCAAAAATTTGATCTGCAATTCCACTTTTGGATATTTACTCAAAGAAACAAAAACACCAATTCAAAGAGAAACATGCACTTCCATGTTCATTGCAGCCTTATTTGCAGTAGTCAAGATATGGAAGCAACCCACTAGCCATTAATAGATAAATGGATAAAGATGTCTCTCTCTCTCTCTTTCTCTTTCTCTCTTTCACTCTCTCTCTCACATACACACAGACACTGAAATATTACTTGGCCATAAAAAGAATGCAATATGGCCATTTGCAACAACATGGATGGACCTAGAGGTATTATGCTAAGTGAAATAAGTCAGACAGAGAAAGACACATACCACGTGATTTCACTTATATGTGGAATCCAAAAAACAAAACAGATGAACAGATGAACAAAACAGAAAGACTCATAGATATAGGAAACAGACTGTTGGTTACCAGAGTGGGAAAGTGAGGGGGGTGGCAGGCAAAATAGGCAAAGGGGTTGAAGAGGTACAAACTTCCAGTTATAGAATAAATAGGTAATAGGGGGTGTAATTTACAGTATGAGGAACATAGTCAGTAATACTGTAATTTTGTATAGTGACAGATGGTAACCAGACATCATGGGGATTATTTCATTAATGCATAAAAATATTGAATCAATATGATGTATACCTGAAACTAATAGGATAATGTATGTCAATTATACTTCAATTAAAAAAAAAAAGCAAATTGTTGTTAAAGAAATCACTAATTCTACTCAGGATAATAGCTTGTTACTAATGACCCTCTTGACACTGTGTGCTTCTTTGGAACTTTGAATTTTAAAAGTTTCCTATAAATGGATTGAGAAATTTCCCATATCATTTGTATCGGCTGAACTTATTCTTATTGTCCTGCCCTTGGGTGGTATGGCTGAGAGAATGTTTCCTTTTGGCAAATTGTCACCTCAGTTAGTCTGAAGAGGGGACTTGACTGGTAGCATAGCTGACATTCTGATGTGATCCCAGCAGGCAAAGACAGACAAGCTGTCATCCTCCCTGTAAAATGAATGCTATGCAGAGTAATTCTGTGTGGTGGGAAAATGCTAGATTTCCCTGGAGATAGACTACTGCATGTGGGTTTATATTTATTGCAGATTCACTTGATTTGGTAGATGGATTTGGATGGAAATTCTTATTATTAGTCAGCCTGATGTTTCTTTAATGTTCCTTGGTGGTATTCCCCCCATAGCTATGTCTTGGCTCTGGAAACACAAAATCTCAGTTAATGATTGGCATCCTCCCTGGAGATTTTCCTTCTCCTTTCTACCCTGCCTCTGGAATTCACCATAACCTTCTGGAGCGAACCAAGTCAGCATTTAGGATATGCATACTCTCAAGAATCTCAGATAGTTTATAATAACCTTATTACTGGAGGCAAGGGAATATTTGAATATTCAAAAGAATATGTCTATCTTTGTTGTTTGAATTCATAAGTGGACTCACTTTGCTAGAAGCACCAAAGTATGTTCCACTTTGAACAGCCAATTACGTCTTTTTTTTATTATGTTATGTTAATCACCATACATTACATCAATAGTTTTTGATGTAGTGTTCCATGATTCATTGTTTGCATATAAAACACAGTGCTCCACGCAGAACATGCCCTCTTTAATACCCATCACCAGGCTAACCCATCCCCCCACCCCTCTCCCCTCTAGAACCCTCAGTTTGTTTTTCAGAGTCCGTCGTCTCTCATGGTTCGCCTCGCCCTCTGATTTCCCCCCCTTCATTCTTCCTCTCCTGCTATCTTCTTCTTCTTCATTTTTTTAAACATATAATGTATTATTTGCTTCACAGGTACAGATCTGTGATTCAACAGTCTTGCACACTTCACAGCACTCACCACAGCACATACCCTTCCCATGGTCTATCACCCAGCCACCCCATCCCTCCCACTCCCCACCACGTCAGCAACTCTCAGGTTGTTTCCTGAGGTTAAGAATTCCTCATATCAATGAGGTCATATGATACATGTCTTTCTCTGATTGACTTATTTCACTCAGCATAACACCCTCCAGTTCCATCCACGTCATTGCAAATGGCAAGATTTCATTCTTTTTGATGGCTGCATAATATTCCAGTGTGTGTGTGTGTGTGTGTGTGTGTGTGTGTGTGTGTGTGTGTGTGTGTATAGTGTGTGTATACCACTTCTTCTTTATCCATTCATCTGTCGATGGACATCTTAGCTCTTTCCACAGTTTGGCTATTGTGGACATTGCTGCTATGAACATCGGGGTGCATGTACTCCTTCAGATCCCTACATTTGTATCTGGGGTAAATACCCAGTAGTGCAATTGCTGGATTGTATGGTAGCTCTATTTTCAATTTTTTGAAGAACCTCTATACTGTTTTCCAGAGTGGCTGCACCAGCTTATATTCCCACCAATAGTGTAGGAGGGTTCCCCTTTCTCCGCATCCCTGCCAACTTCTGTCATTTCCTGACTTGTTAATTTTAGCCATGCTGACTGGTGTGAGGTGATAGCTCATTGAGGTTTTGATTTGGATTTCCCTGATGCCGAGTGATGAGGAGCACTTTTTCATGTGTCTGTTGGCCATTTGGATGTCTTCTTTGGAAAAATGTCTGTTCATGTCTTCTGCCCATTTCTTGATTGCATCATTTGTTCTTTGGGTGTTGAGTTTAATAAGTTCTTTATAGATTTTGGATACTAGCTCTTTATCTGATATGTCATTTGCAAATATCTTCTCCCATTCTGTGGTTGTCTTTTGGTTTTGTTGACTATTTTCTTTTGCTGTGCAAAAGCTTTTTATCTTGATGAGGTCCCAATAGTTCGTTTTTGGCCCTTGCATCCCTTGCCTTTGGCGATGTTTCTAGGAAGAAGTGGCTGCAGCTGAGGTCGAAGAGGTTGCTCCCTATGGTCTCTTTTAGGATGTTGATGGACTCCTGTCTCACATTTAGGTCTTTCAACCATTTTGAGTCTATATTTGTGTGTGGTGTAAGGAAATGGTCCAGTTTCATTCTTCTGCATGTGGCTGTCCAATTCTCCCAACACCATTTGTTGAAGAGACTGTCTTTTTCTGTTGTACATTCTTTCCTGCTTTGTCGAAGATGAGTTGACCATAGAGTTGAGGGTCCATTTCTGGGCTCTCTATTCTGTTCCATTGATCTATGTGTCTGTTTTTGTTACAGTACCATACTGTCTTACTGATGACAGCTTTGTAATAGAGCTGGAAGTCTGGAATTGTGATGCCTCCAGCTTTGCTTTTCTTTTTCAATATTCCTCTGGCTATTCGGGGTCTCTTCTGGTTCCATACAAATTTTAGGATTATTTGTTCCCTTTCTTTGAAAAAAGTGGATGGTATTTTGATGGGGATGGCATTGAATGTGTAGGTTGCTCTAGGTAGCATTGACATCTTCACAATGTCTGTTCTTCCGATCCATGAGCATGGAACGTTTTTCCATTTCTTTGTGTCTTCCTCAATTTCTTTCCTGAGTATTTTATAGTTTTCTGAGTATAGATTCTTTGCTTCTTTGGTTAGATTTATTCCTAGGTATCTTATGGTTTTGGGTGCAACTGTAAATGGAATTGACTCCTTAATTTCTCTTTCTTCGGTCTTGTTGTTGGTGTATAGGAATGCCACTGATTTCTGTGCATTGATTTTATATCCTGCCACTTGACTGAATTCCTGTATGAGTTCTAGCAGTTTTGGGGTGGAGTCTTTTGGGTTTTCCACATGAAGTATCATGTCATCTGCAAAGAGTGAGAGTTTGACTTCTTCTTTGCCAATTTGAATGCTTTTGATTTCTTTTTGTTGTCTGATTGCTGTGGCTAGGACATCTAATACTATGTTGAATAGCAGTGGTGATAGTGGACATCCCTGCCACATTCCTGACCTTAGGGGGAAAGCTCTCAGTTTTTGCCCATTGAGAATGATATTCGCTGTAGGTTTTTCAGAGATGGCTTTAGTGATATTGAGGTATGTCCCCTCTATGCCTATACTATGAAGAGTTTTGATCAAAAAAGGATGCTGTACTTTGTCAAATGCTTTTTCTGCATCTATTGAGAGGATCATATGGTTCTTGTTCTTTCTTTGATTAATGTATTGTATCACATTGATTGATTTATGGACGTTGAACCAAACTTGAAGCCCAGAGATAAATCCCACTTGGTCGTGGTGAATAATCCTTTTAATGGACTGCTGGATCCTATTGGCTAGTATTTTGGTGAGAATTTTTGCATCCATGTTCATAAAGGATATTCGTCTGTAATTCTCCTTTTTGATGGAGTCTTTCTCTGGTTTGGGGATCAAGGTAATGGTGGCCTCATAAAACGAGTTTGGAAGTTTTCCTTCCATTTCTATTTTTTGGAACAGTTTCAGAAGAATAGGTCTTAATTCTTCTTTAAACGTTTGGTAGAATTCTCCTGGGAAGCCATCTAGCCCTGGGCTTTTGTTTGTTGGGAGATTTTTGATGACTGCTTCAATTTCCTTAGCGGTGATAGGTCTGTTCAGGGTTTCTATTTCTTCCTGGTTCAGTTTTGGTAGTTGATACATCTCTAGGAATGCCTCCATTTCTTCCAGATTATCTAATTTGCTGGCATAGAGTTGCTCATAATATGTTCTTATAATTGTTTGTATTTCTTTGGTGTTGGTTGTGATCTCTCCTTTTTCATTCATGATTTTCTTCATTTGGGTCATTTCTCTTTTCTTTTTGATAAGTCTGGCCAGGGGTTTATCAATCTTGTTAATTCTTTCAAAGAACTGGCTCCTAGTTTCGTTGATCTGTTCTACTGTTCTTTTGGTTTCTCTTTCATTGATTTCTGCTCTGATCTTTATTGTTTCTCTTCTCCTGCTGGGTTTAGGTTTTATTTGCTGTTCTTTCTCCAGCTCCTTTATGTGTAGGGTTAGGTTGTGTATTTGAGACCTTTCTTGTTTCTTGAGAAAGGCTTGTATTGCTATATACTTTCCTCTTAGGACTGGCTTTGCTGCATCCCAAAGATTTTCAACAGTTGTTTTCATTTTCATTGGTTCCCATGAATTTTTTTAATTCTTCTTTAATTTCCTGGTTGACCCATTCATTCTTTAGTAGGAAGCTCTTTAGCCTCCATGTATTTGAGTTCTTTCCGACTTGTGATTGAGTTCTGGTTTCAAAGCATTGTGGTCTGAAAATATGCAGAGAATGATCCCAATCTTTTGGTACTGGCTGAGACCTGATTTGTGACCTAGGATGTGATCTATTCTGGAGAATGTTCCATGGGCACTAGAGAAGAATGTGTATTCCATTGCTTTGGGATAGAATGTTCTGAATATGTCTGTGAAGTCCATTTGGTCCAGTGTGTCATTTAAAATCTTTATTTCCTTCTTGATCTTTTGCTTAGATGATCTGTCCATTTCAGTCAGGGGGTGTTATAGTCCCCCACTATTATTGTATTGTTGTCAATGTGTTTCTTTGCTTTTGTTATTAATTGGCTTATATAATTGGCTGCTCCCTTGTTGGGGCATAGATATTTACAATTGTTAGATTTTCTTGTTGGATAGACCCTTTAAGTAGAATAGTGTCCTTCCTCATCTCTTATTACAGTCTTTGGTTTAAAATCTAATTTATCTAATATAAGGATTGCCACCCCAGCTTTCTTTTGGTGTCCATTAACATGGTAAATGGTTTTCCACACCTTCACTTTCAATCTGGGGATGTCTTTGAGTATAAAATGAGTCTCTTGCAGACAACATATTGATGGGTCTTGTTTTTTTATCAAATCTGGTAGCCTGTGTCTTTTGGTTGGGGCATTTAGCCAACTTACATTCAGGGTAACTATTGAAAGATATGAATTTAGTGCCATTGTATTGCCTGTAAGGTGACTGTTACTGTATATTGTCTGTGTTCCTTTCTAGTCTATGTTGCTTTTAGACTCTCTCTTTGCTTAGAGGACCTCTTTCAATATTTCTTGTAGGTTTCATGTTGGCAAATTCCTTTAGTTTTTGTTTGTCCCGGAAGCTTTTTATCTCTCCTTCTATTTTCAATGACAGACTAGCTGGGTATAGTATTCTTGGCTGTATATTTTTCTCATTTAGTGTTTTGAATATATCATGCCAGTCCTTTCTGGCCTGCCAGGTCTCTGTGGATAGGTCTGTTGCCAATCTAATGTTTCTACCATTGTAGGTTGCATATCTCTTCTCCTGAGCTACTTTCAGGATTTTCTCTTTGTCTCTGAGACTCGTAGGTTTTACTATTAGGATGTCGGGGTGTTGATTTATTTTTATTGATTTTGAGAGGGGTTCTCTGTGCCTCCTGGATTTTGATGCCTGTTTTCCTCCCCAAATTAGGGAAGTTCTCTGCTATAATTTGCTCCAATATACCTTCTGCCCTCTCTCTCTTTCTTCTTTTTCTGGGATCCTAATTATTCTAATGTTGTTTCATCTTATGGTATCGCTTATCTCTCAAATTCTGCCCCCGTGATCCAGTAGTTGTTTATCTCTCTTTTTCTCAGCTTCTTTATTTTCCATCATTTGGTCTATATCGCTGATTCTCTCTTCTGCCTCATTTATCCTAGCAGTTAGAGCTCCCATTTTTTATTGCACCTCATTAATAGCCTTTTTGATGTCGTCTTGGTTAGATTTTAGTTCTTTTATTTCTCCAGAAAGGGTTTCTCTAATAACTTCCATGCTTTTTTCAAGCCCAGCTAGTATCTTTAAAGTCATGATTCTGAACTCTAGGTCTGACATTGTACTAATGTCAGTATTGAGTAGGTCCCTGGCAGTCAGTACTGCATGTTGTTCTTTTTGTTGAGGTGATTTTTTCCATCTTGTCATTTTGTCCAGAGGAGAATAGATGAATGAGGGAATAAAATGCTAACAGGGTAACGATGTCCCCAGAAAATATACTCTAAACAAATCAGAAAAGACCTGAAAACTTTAAACTTCAAAAGTTCTAACAAAACAAAAAAATAAGTTTATTTCCCTCTTGCACAGTGGTCCATTGTGGTTCAGTGTGGATGTTAGAGTCAGCTCCATACAGTCATTTAGACACATAGGTTGATGTGCCATCAATATATGACTTAAGGCTCATTGTTCATGGTCACTGCTATCTTACCAAATCAAGGACTAGTCTCAGAAATTTCCTGTAAAGAAAGTGAGGCACAAGTACATATCACTTTGACTTACATTTTATCAACAAGACCTTAGTTACCTGACTACTTACAAAGGGAAATTCCTCTTCTATCCCTTCTAGGAACATGGAAAACTCTTTTGGTAAAAACAGTAATACTCAAAATACTCTTTTCTCCATCTTGTCTATACCCATGCAATATTTTATAGAGTTGTCATCATAGCACAGATCCAATTTTTAGTCAATAATTGGCAATCAATTAATAACTGAACAATAGTCTGTGTTCTTCCTTATTAACACCTATGAATATTATAAATGTCACAGGAAATTTATAGGAAGTTTGAAAATTACAAAGAAAGAAGGTATATTTTATAATTACTGTTCTTAAAAACTGATCTTTTTGAGATGTTTCATTTAAACAATGAAAAGTAAAAAAAAATTAAAAACAAGACTCAGGAGCAATGGTCACCCCAAAGAACCATTCTGTTTTGACTCAGACTCTTTTGGTGATGCATTAAAAAACTTAATTTAATAGAAAATGCTAAGTATAGAACAGACATTATTATGAGGAAATTGAAGGTCAGGATAGAAGAAAAGCAAATAAGACAGCTTAACAAAGTTCATCTCTAGACCAGACAAACTATATCTCACAATACTGGAACTCCTTACAACAATGGCAAATATAATAAAGCATAGAGGAAAAAAATAGTGTAAATGTTGTGATAAGAAAAATGTGGGGACAAGGTGTGTTTCTAAAATAATTGAAAAATAAACCCTACATTGATTCCTGTCAAAACTTCCAAAATACATTCTTGATTTTATTTTGAATATCTGAATTATATATAATTCTTATATTTTGTATGTTTAAATTTCTTTTTTTAAAAGATTTTATTTATTTGAGAGAGAGACAATGAGAGAGAGAAAGAGCATGAGGGGGGGGACGGTAAGAGGAAGAAGCAAACTTTCTGCTGAGCAGGGAGCCCAATGTGGGACTCGATCCCAGGACTCCAGGATCATGACCTGAGCCCAAGACAGTCGCTCAACAAACTGAGCCACCCAGGTGCCCTTGTATGTTTAAATTTCTTTCAAAATAATACCAAAAGCTACATTAGAAATGTACATCTTAATGAACTGAAATAAGGAAAACACCAAGTAGCTACTACCTTGTTAGTAGATCGAAAATTATCCATAATCTCAGAAGTCCTCAATGTTCCTCTCTTACTCATGACCTCCTCTCTCCTGCTAAGGATAACCAGCATCCTGACTTCTGTGGAAATCACTTTAATTTCCTTAGTTTTATCATCCAATGAATGTCTAATCCCTATAGTTTATTTTTTACTTTTTGGGGTATAGTTGATATGCAGTAAACTAGAAATATGCAAAGTGTACAATTAAATGAGTTTCATGTGATCACACCCATGAAAGCATCACCACAATCAATATAATGAACATATTCATCAGGACCAAAACTTACTTTGTGCTCCTTTGTGATGTGCCCCCTTCCATGACTTTTTCTGCCACCGCATCTCCTGGAATATACCCTATTTTACATTTTGGTCTCAAAATTCCCAGATCTGACTTAATATCATTTCGTAGTAAACACATAAATAAGTCCTGTATCTGTAGTCCCACATATATTTTAAGCTTCCCAAAGTCCTAGTTAAATAGAGTGAATTGGTTTGTAAGATTTTATGCCCAAGTTGTTCTAAGGCTAAGAAAGGACTACTTTGCCATGGAGTACTGAATTCTGTTAAGTATATAGTCCAGATATTGCTGAGAAATGTTTCAAGGAGTAAGTTCCAGATATCTGTTTTAATATATATATAATATATTTTTAATATAATATTTTGTTTTATTATTTATATCTAATAAATATTTATATTTATTAATGTTTATTTATTTAATATTTAAATATTAAAAGATTATAATTTAAATATTAATATTTGGTTATATTATCTGTTCCTTTAATTAAATTAAATATATAATTAAATAAATGTATAATAAATTGTAAATATATTGTATATTAAATATATAGATTATATATACATATATATGTCATAGATTCTAGAATATATTTAAAGCCTATGAAATGTGTCACTGATAGAATAGCATTAACCTTAGTTCATCTTGACCCCTGTAGGAAGACAATCACATACTCCCCAGTTCATGCTAGTTTCTATAATCTCTGAAGTTCCAATTGATTATTTTTACATGTATCTCACTGCTCCTTATGGAACTATTGCATAAATGTGATTTAAGTTATGGGTATAAAAATCACTGCTTCAGTGAGTTTTATTTATTTACAGATACCCTGTGTTCATTTGAATTATTTTGTACTGCTTCACTTATCATGTATCACATTATGTTTTATACTATGGAGTCCATAACTTTCTATTCTGATTTCTTCTTCAATCCACACCATCTGTAAAATTTTTGTTTTGTAATAGATTTTAATATCCTCAATATTTTTAAGTTTTATACTATTGCAATAAATGAGAAACAGGATTTTTAAGAGATGAATATAACAATGCTCCTCTGTACTCATCAATATTTTTACTGTGTATATATTTCACCTTATAAATATGATTACAACATTATGCATTTTAAATAAAAAAAGCAAGTCCCTTACTCTATACTTAGGATTCTTTCCAATCTCTTTTCCCATGGATTTGGTTTTTCATTCCATAATCAATTAATATATAATTTTACATTCTTTTTTTATTTACCAAACATATCATGACCATTTTTCATGGAGCTTCTTAGGCTTAGAGCCATAATCTACAATGATTTCCTATAATATTTTTGAATGGATGTATGTTAATTGATATTTGGGCCATTCCTAATAGATGACTCTGAAAATTGCATTTGGTTTTGTATATTTTTTACTGAAGTGTTCCATAATCACCCTTATGAAATTCTCTTCAGTCTTCAAGACTCAGTTTAAACATAATTTCTTCCATACAAAAGGTTTCTAAACCCAAATCCCCAGCATACCTCCCGTTATGGACCGAATGTGTTCCCCTCAAAATTCATAGGTTGAAGTCCCCACCTTCAATGTTACTGGTATTTGGATGTGGGGGCCTTTGGGAGGTAACTAGGTTTAGATGAAGTCACAAGCACAGGACACTTATGATAAGATTTAGTTCTTCTAAGAAGAGAAAGAGCGAGGTGGCAGTCTGTGCCTCCTGCGCAGGCACTGAGGACAGGCTTGTGAGGACACAGCAGGAGGCAGCAGTCTGCAAGTCTCATGCTTCCTGACTTGGAACCACATCTGCCGGCACCTTGTTCTTGGACTCCCAGGCTCCAAAACTGTGAAAAAGAAATGCCAGTTGTTTAAACCATCCAGTCTATGGTATTTTGTTATAGCAGCCTGAGTTGACTAAGACATCTACCTCTATTTCCTCAAGCAACATGCCGAACTGAAATCGGCTTCATATGTGTATAAACTCCTTGGGAGTAGAAAATGTGTTTAATCATTCTTTTGTATTACTAATTTTGGCGAAGCATTTACCAGCACAGAAATTTCCTTCAGTAAGTGTAGTTACAGTTATAAATCCTGTAGCTATATTTGTCTTGAAATCCTGGCCTTACCACTTCTTACCTGGGTGAACTTGGACAAATTATTTCCCTTTGCCTCAGCCATCTCACTGGTAAAAGAGGACAATAATAGTGACTACCTAGTAGTAGTAATAACAGTAGTAATACCTAGTATCTCATAGGTTGTATTGAAGATTAAGTGTATTAATTAGTGCAAAGTGCAAGAATCAGTGTCTGGACCATAGTATGAATTCATTTCATATCAGCTATTATTATTACTTTTGTTATTACCATTTTACAATTATAGCTATTGAAAGAATGCTACACTGTACCCAAACCTTAAGAGAAATACATATAATTTCCTTGAGATTAAGAAAAATTTCTGATTATATTACTATAGGCTAACAGAACCATATAATTACAGATTTGGAAGAAATATTACAAAGTGCCTCATGCAATCAGTATCCTTGAACTTTTTCTAAAAACAAATAAAGGATAATTTATTTTTTATGTTTATTTTTTTAAAGATTTTATTTATTTATTTGAGAGAGAGCACAAGCAGGGGGAGCAGCAGAGGGAGAGTGAGAAGCAGGTTCCCCTATGAGCAGGGACCCGACACCAGGCTGGATCCCAGGACCCTGGGATCATGACCTGAGCCAAAGGCAGACACTTAAGTGACTGAGCCACCCAGGCGCCCCAACAAGTAAAGGATAATTTGAAGAAAATATTGAAGTCTTAACTGCCAGTACCTCAGAATGTGACCTTTGTGGGCATAGGTTGTGGATGTCATTAGTTAGGATGAGGTCAGAGTGGAGTCAGGTGGGTCGGCCCTTAATCCAATATGACTGCTATGTTTTCAGAAGAGAAGAGGCCCACAGAGAGAAGATATGTGATGATGGAGGCAGAGATAGCTGTGAAGCATCTCCAAGGCAAAGAGCACCCAGGATTTCTAGCAAACTCCAGAAGCTAGAAGAGGCAATAGAGGACACTCCTCTCCTAGTTTCAGAGGGAGTCACGTCCCTGCCAACACCTTGACTTCTTGCTTCTAGTCTCCTGAACTACTGTGCAGCAATACATTTCTGTAGTTTTAAGCCACTCAGTTTGTGGTACTTTTTGTGGAAGTCCTAGGAAACTGATACAAGATGCATGTATTTTTGCCTTTGTGAAGGTTGTAAATAACTTGTGTCCATGGTAGATGAGCAATAACTGTACATTTTTTGGATACCCCGCAATAGGAGGTGGAGTTTATTCCTTTTCCTATTCAGTCTGGCTGAACTTATGACTTAATTTGACCAATAGACTGAGAAGAAAATGATTCTGTGTAACATCAAAGACTTGGCCTTGAAGAGATTGTCAGCTTCTGCTTTTGTGTGCTGTGAATATTTTCTCTTTCAGCATGTTGAAAGAAGCCAGATCACATAGACAGACCACATGGAGGACTGCAGAGGTGATCTGTGGACAGCCTCCGATGAGCTCCAAGCTACCAAACCGGCATTAACTGCCAGTCCTGTGAACAAGTGATCTTGGACGTTCCAACCAGCCAAAGCTGAGGAGGATTGCAGCAAAAGCCCCCAGGTGAACACAGTCAACTTACAGGCTGTTGAGGGATAATTGTGATTTTTGTCGTAAGCTACTGAGTTTCTGGTAGTTTGTTATGCAGTAATAGCAAACCAAAATATCTTCAGTTATTGAGTGCTTATTATGTGCCAGATACTGTGCTGGAAACTTTGCACTCATTATCTCATTAAATCTTCACCCAAATTTGTATGTCAGACATTACTCCCACTTTAAGGTTAAATTAGAACATTTCTTGGCTAAAAGGGAACTGAGAAAAGAATCCTATAGAGATATGTTAAAATCCACAGTCTGTGTTATCTATCTTAGTGTGATTTTGTTGAATGACCACATAACCTTGATGAGTCATTAACTCTCTTTGTGATTGTTTCTCTCATTCATAAAACAAAACTGATGATCCATAAATTTATTATGATGGTCTTAGGCATATATAAAGTACCCTGTGTAGCCTAAAATCAGATACATACAATGTGAACATTTATTTAAAATCATATCTTAGCTACAAGTGCAAAGCATCAAACTTCTGTTTTGAACTGGAAATCAAACATCTCTTACTTTAATATTTTCGTCAGTGCACTGACTGTTCCTTTAATTTTGAGCATTCATTTTGCCATCAGTACTGGTGAGAGGTGCTACATGTAAGAGCACAATAATCTTCCTCCAGTTTGAAGGCACAGACAAATTCAGAGGCCCTGGAAATGCTGGAGTGATTTTCATTGCCTGTTCGTTTATTCACAATATCCTATAACTTTCAGGTTGCATTTTCAACCACTGTTGAGTGTTGGCTTGATTCTTACTATGTTCATTCCTTTGGGCCACCTCCCTGTCTTTTGTAGAGCCAACACACCTGAGCTGAAGGCATTCTTGTGGTATTAAAACCCACACAGAGACACTGCACGCTGCATTAGCATTGGGAAGATGGTGAGGTGCATTAATTCAGAGGAGTGTGTCAGGTAGCCAACTGAAACCTCGTACTAACAATATGTTTTTTCTGCATGTTCCCAGGAGACTAGTGTTCACTGAAATGTAGTCACTGGAGGAGTATTTGTTGCTGTTGTTTTTTTTCACTAAAGCGGTCAGCTTCGGAAGGCATTGTTTCTACAGTTTTCAACTACAGAAATATTAGACAATATACAAACACACTGAATACCAATGTTTTTTCTTAGTACCTCATTGGTGCCATGGTACAGCTTCATAAAAATGAAAGAGCATCCTTTGGACCAAATGGTTATTATTTAATGGGGGAAATAGGTGAAATTATACAGATATGTGTATGTTTATGGGTACAGATATAGGCATAGATATAAAACTAGAGATAGTGAGATGGATAATTCAGAACCACATCATTATAATAATACCCTCTCATTTATGCATTCTGCTAGTTTTCTTCCTGAACTGGCTCTTCCCACTGACATCCTCTTAATCAAAACTTACTCCTCTTGTCTAAGCTTAAGGATCAACCTAATCACCTTGATGTAGAAAGTCTTGTGCAGTCAAGCTTCAAGTTGACCTCCCTCTATTGTCTAACATATCACCTATGCTAGTCAAAATAGATTTCTCATTGCCCGTCAGAAAAATCACATATGATTTTACCTATGTGACTTTACTCCCATAACTGTATCCTCGTCATCTGGAATGACCTATTTGCTTCTCTATACGTATGCAAGGCAAACTGAATTCAAGCTCCATAAACCCTGCAATAAATGTTCTCTCTTCCAGTGATTCTTTTCATTCTCTGAAATTCTGCAGCACTCATCGCCTCAACCACTCTCTTGGCACTTTGCCCTGCATTTTTACTTATCATTTTATGTATGGATCCTGTCACCCGAAAGAGCTTGTCAGGCCTTTAAGAGTAGAAACCATATCTCATAACTATTTATCTTCATTGCCTAACATAGAAAGCCCTGTGGGTAGTGTGCTCATGATTAATATTTGATGCTGATAATTTTAATAAATTTTAGTTCTGCACAGATCATATGTTACACTTAAGTTTCTGGTCTGTCACATTCTTGGCATTAGGGAGAGTTTTTGTCATGACTATATGTTAAGATAGGCAAAGCAACTGTGGATGTTTTGGTCCAAAATAATTTTTCTAATAATGAACTATTGAATAAAAGCCAACAGGAAGAATTCTTGACTAAACAAGGAGACATTTACAGAAAGCGCAGAGCTTGACTTAGTCCAAATTACAGGGCAATTGTCTAAAAGAAATGGAAATGCTATGGAAACAAACCTCTGATTGGTGGAATCCAGGTTTTTATATTCTCACCTCACATGACCTTTCTTAGGAAAGCCTAGACACTAGAAGGTTTGTGCTATTCTTTGAGTAGATTGAGTTAGAACCTATGGAAAACTGCTTCCTTCTCCCCTTGAAACAGATTCTTTCCCTGTGCGAATGTGTCAAACCTACATCAAATATTCTCTTCCTCTAAGCACCAAAATCTTAGCTACAATCTCACTCCCACATTAAAACCCTTACTGTTATCCATGACTACTTACCTATGAATTCCTTGATAAACCATCTTAGGGTGGTGTGATATGCAGAAAAAATGGTTCCCAAAGACTTCTATATCCTAATCCCTGGAACCTGAGACGATATTAGGTTATGTGCAAGACAGAAGGAGTACTGGAGCCAGAATTAAGGTTGCTCATCAGCTGATCTTGAGATGGAAAGTTGATCCTGGATCAACTGGATCCAGGTGGATCCTGGGTGGCCCCAGTGTAATCACAAAAATACTTACAAGTGGAAGAGGGAGGAAGAGGAGAGAGTCAGAGATATGGCAGCATGGGAAAGACTCAGCCCAAAGTTGCTGGCTTTAAAGATGGAGTAACAGTCCCATGAATCAAGGAATGCAGGTGGCCTCTAGAAGGTGGGAAAGGCAAGGAATTATACTCTCCCTCATAGCCTCCAGAAAGAGCCTTGCCAACTGATTTTAGCTCAGTAAGATCTATTTCTGACTTCTGACCTCCAGAATGGTTAGAAAATAAACTCATGTTGTGTTGCTTTAAGCCACCAAATTTGTGGTAATCTGCTATTGCAGCCATAAGAAAGTAATAGAGGTGGGTGATTTCACTGATAATTTGAATAGTCTCCTATCAATGGAAAGGCAAAAGAACTCTAGTTCCTGTTTCATAGAAGATCTTTTATAGGTTAGCATTTTCCACTTAAAGTCTGGTTCCTCACTCTAGGCTTAGTGTTTCCAGCTCTTCAAGGTTCTTTCACAACCATTATTTCACTAAAATCTTACATCATGGCCACCCGGTTGCTATTATCTGCTTTGAACTGCTGAGGAAATTGAGGGTATAAAGGTTCAGTGACTCACGTTCATGATACAGTAGACACATAGTACAGTCTAAAACTGAGAGCAGAGAGAAATGAAACAGACATCTGGAGTCTCTAATATTAGTTGCTCTTTATTTCTAAGTCACCTTAGAATGAGTCTAACTCTTTGTCATTTTTTGTACCTTTGTATAGTTATTCCCAGAATTAGTGTTATGAGTTACATTTTGAGAGTGTGAGAGAGATCATTTTTATAAAGAATCTTAAAAGCTGGCAAGGGAAATTAGTAAAATGTCATGATCTGTAGTAATTTTAGAATCATATGGGGCCACCCTTGTCTACCCCTTAAACCATATCTCCTCCACTTCTTTCTTGTCCATTATGTTTTAGTCTCACCTTCTTTCGGTGTCTTGAAACACTGAACTCTTTCCCACCTCAGTACTTATGTATTTAAGATTCCTTTTGTCCAGAATGTTGTCACCCAGATTTTTCCATGCCTATTTTTTTTCTTACAATTTAGCTTAAAGTTTCACTACTCAGGCCTTTACTGATCTCCTAATATAGAGAAGAAAGTAACTTTCTGATACATGCATAATTTTCTTCTTAGCATTTATGACACATTGCCATTTATTCCTTTGTTTATTTTCTATCTCCCCCTTTTCACTAGAACGGAAACTCTACGGAAGCAAGAGTCTTGTCTATGCTGTTCACTAGTATATCCTCAATACTTAGAATATGGCCAGGAAGATATTAATTCTTTGTTAAAGGAATAAATGGTGGCCACCCATTCTTGATACCTCTAATACTATCATTAGATCTAACAGATTGAGCTGATGAGGGCTCTAAGGAATACAGACAAAAAGTCAGACATTAGTAAATGAGCATTGTGATTTTCCCTCCTGAAAGTCCATTTGTCTTAGGGGTATATAAAATCAGGTGAACACATTAAAAAGTATGCAGTGAAGCTGAGTTTGGACATTAGAAACAGATACTCCATTCCCTTCATTCTGTTTTTGTGATATGCTGAAAATTTAATTTACTAGCAGGCATGATGATATAAAGGGAAGAAACTGTTGTATGACATCCAGCACTGACACGACGAATGCCGCTCCAGATGACATTGAACTTGGGACTGAAGAAACTATGCATTGTGCATGGCAGTTTGCCAATCTGTACCATGTAAACTGCTATCATAGGTGAGTCATGTTAAGATCATAGGTTTTACTGTCTTATCTTGGAATGATTTAAAAATAAAATAAAAAAAAACAATAATTTTCTTCAAATTGTAAAACTTGGACATCCTTTTTGGGGAGAATTCACAAGATACAATTATTTAGAGAAGAAAATAAGTCACGTGCAATCATACTGCCTAGTGATAACTGCTGTTACAATTTTGATGCACATTTTGGCAATCTTTTCTCTATACGTCTGTTCATACATGCACAGATAACATCTATTTATACCTAATATGTAATAAGTACTTGTTAGATTGTTCCTGAATATATAAACAAGGAAGGGAAAAGTAACTACTGGTGACTCCAATCTGAAATTGAGAATATATTTTGTTTCAAAGATTAGTCATTTGTTCCATTTAAACTGTTATTATTTCACTACTTTGTTCTCATCATTCTAATTTTTTTATCTTAGACTTTTAATTTATCAGTCCATTTCCATTTAAATGCAAGACATCCAAAACTCAACTTAGAAAAAATAAAACCTACTGAAATATAACAGACAAATAGCAAAGCTACATCTCTCTCTCCTCACATCTATTCTAAGGGAAGTATTTATTTAACATTAAAAAGAGAACTTATCTCAATAGATGCAAAATAGGCATTTGGAAAAAAACAATCCACATTCATAACACATGCTCTCTACTGACTAGGAATGGAAATGAATTGCCACAAATATGAAAACCTTAGAGGTAAGACCAAAATTAAATACTCGAAGTTTTTTCTCTAAAATTGGAAAATTTGGAAACAAGCAAGATTAGCCACTCATCACTTTCATTCATCCTTGTACTGATGGTACAATGCAAGTGAAATAAATAGGAGGCATTGAGATTAGAAAGGGAGAAGTAAAACCAAATCTATATGCAGACAATGTGACTGTGTGTAGAAAATCTTAAGATTTTTGTACCAAAACCAAAACAAAAAGTAATAAATAAATTTAACAAATTTATGGAATAGGTGTCAATATATGAAAAGCAATTGCACTTTTATATTTGAGTAACAAACTGTTAAAATGATGAAATCAATATAATGTATAGCTGTATGAAAAATCATAAAATATGCAAGGATAAACAATGTAAGCTGTGCAAAATTCTACACTGAAAACTACAAAACATTGCTTCTAAGAAATATTAAACAACACCTAAGTAAATGGAGAGGTATACTGTATTTATGGCTTACAAAACAAAATTGTTAAAAAGTCAATTTCCTCCACACTGATTTACAGATATTATTCAGTCCCCATAAGAAACCCAAAACACTTATTTATTTTTTTTTTTTGGTAGACAGTTACAAGCTTATTCTCAACTTTATAAGGAAATGCAAAGGGCTTGGATAGCCAAAAAAAAAAAAAAAAAAAAATCTTAAAAATAAAGATCAGGGGCCCCTGGCTGGCTCAGTCGGTTAAGCGACTGCCTTCGGCTCGGGTCATGGTCCTGCAGTCCCGGGATCGAGTCCCGCATCGGGCTCCCTGCTCGGCGGGGAGTCTGCTTCTCCCTCTGACCCTCTCTCTCTCTCATTCTCTCTCTCAAATAAATAAATAAATAAAAAATAAAATAAAAAAAATAAAGATCAAAGTTGGAGGATCTGTATTACCTGATTTTAAGATTTATTATTAAGCTACACTAATTAAGACAACATGTCATTGATATAAAAATAGACAAACATAAATGAAAGAGAATCGAGAGGTCAAAAGTGAACTCATATCCAGTCCCTCAATTTCTGATACAGGTGTGAAAATGCTTCAGTGGAAGAAAGGAAGGAAAGTCCCTTCAACAAGTGATACGGGTACTAGTACATATCCATATGAGGTCTACCTTGCACCATACAAAAAATTAATTTGGGATGAATCAGTGGCCCAAATGAATAAAAGTATTAATCTTCTGGAAGAAAACATAAGAGAATACTTTCATGATAAGTGGTTAAGAAAAGTTTTGTAAACAAAAAGTGATAACTAGGAGAAGAAATAAATGGTGAAATGATAACTTGTTCAAAATTTAAAGCATCTGCTCATCAAACCAAATATCATTAAGAAAAGAACAGAGCAGTCACAGACTAGGAGAAAATATTCACAATGCATATAGTTGACAAAGAACTCATTTGCAAAATATATAAATAACTGCTACAAATTGACAATAAGAAGCCAAATAATCCAATTACAATAAGCAAAGGATTTGAACAGACTCTCCATAACAGAAGATTTATGCCAGTACGCATATAAAAAAATGCCCAACACGTTTTGTCATCTGAGAAATACATATTAAAATAACAGGGAAATGTCACTGCACACCCTCCAGAATGACTAATATTCAAAGGATTGATGATACCAAATATTGGAAAAGATACTCTCATACAGTGCTGAAAATGAGTAGAATAATACAATCACGTTGGAAAATGTCTTGACATTTTCTTATAAAGTTAAACACACACAAATGCTATGAGTAGCACTCTACTCTTAGCTATTTATCCAAGAGAAATGTAAACATATGTCCACAAAAACAGTTACACATTTGCTAGTAGCAGTTTTAGTTATGATAGCAAAGAAAAATAACAGAAAGAAAAGAAAAAAAAAAAAAAAACAAGTGTTCATCAACAGGTAAATGTAAAAATAAATTGTGGTATACTTGTACAATGGAACACTTTTCACAAACATAGATAAGTACAAAATGGATGGATCTCAAAAACATTATGCCACTTGTGGGAATGCAGACACAAAAGAGTACATAATGTATGATTCTTTTTCTACGAAATTTTAAAATAGGCAAATTAATCTATGGTACTAGCAATAAGAACAGTGGTTGCCTCTGGATGCAGGGCCAAGATTGAACAGAAAGGTAAATGATGGATATTCCTAGGGATGATGACAAAATTCTTTATTTTGATAGGAAGAAGGGTACACGGATTTATTCATCTGTAAAAATCAAACTGTACATTTAGCATTAGTGCAATTCACTATATTTAAATTATGCCTAAATTTGCAAGAAATTTAAAATGGGGGGATCAGGATTTCAAATGAAGACGCTCAAACTCTCTAATTCATATGTTTCAAGACACATAATTTGTTTATGGATTTTTAAGTCAAGTCTAGAGATAGTAAACTGAACAACCATAGGGTCTAAGTAGTTGAATATATTGCTTTCATCCGTATCAGGAATGCTTTAAGCAGAAGTGACAGAAAACTCACTAAGGAGTTTGTTAACAATAAGTCAATCAATAGGATTAATCATTTCAGGTATAATTCAGCTTAAAATCTCAGATTTTGTCTTCCTTTTCAAAATAGGGTTAGTGCCCTTCCAGGCAGCCACATCAAGAAAGAAGGACTGGGAAAAAAGACTTTCCAATTGATATTTTTATTTTTATCAGGGAAAGAAAGTCCTCAAGGGGTAAGAATATTATCTTACTTCTCATTGGCTAGAGGGTCTTTGCAAACCCCTGGACTGATTTCAATTTAAGTGGAATAGGAATGTTGTGACTGATTTGAACCATTGTTTCTTGGCCTGTGTAGGAGCTTCCCTTCCTAAGATCAAAACATCTCATCATCTGACCTGTAAAATCAGGGTTCATTTCATAGGGAAAATTTTGAAGATAGGTTTGACAGTCACACTGATGGTTGACAATCAGCCATGTCTCACACATACCTTCCTTGCCTAACTAACTTCTGTTGAGATATTTACTTCTCACTCCTGATATCCACTGCCCGCCCCCCACCCCATGGGGAGAGAGTTCAACTGATTTAACTCCTTCTATTCTTTATCCTTTTACTCATTCTGCCATAGATGGCATGAAGTGACTTAGTTGTTGGGTAAATTTGGGAAGAAACAGACTATGTTAGCTCAGCAGTGAGTGATCATTTAGAGGAGCTGACTAGAGACAGCAAGTACCTGTTGCTCCACCAGGGGGAGGCTCCATCTCCTTGGGGAAAGGGTGTGAGCATAGGGAGGTCTTCCCCGGTCTTCGGGTATCAAGACTCTGTCTAACTCTGCCTAGTTCTGGGGATCAATGTTAGAAAGCCCACTAGACTCTGACACCCAAGCTAATTTTTCTGACGCTGCATTTATAAGCAATAAGATAGATAGCTACTCTCTACATTAATTTTCCATGTGTTTAGAATTTGAATGGGGGGAGGGAAGCTGTTTATTAAGTCCCCTAAGAGGCTTCAACATTTGGTGCATTGACTTAGAGGCATTAAGAACAAGGAGTAGAATTCTGGAGGAAAAGTATATTAGAGAAGATTTTGGTGGGATCATGACTGTATCTTTGGACCCCGGGCTTTCCTATGTCACCATAGTGTTCTGACCTTAGGGGGTTTTAGAGGCTTATTATCAATTTTTAGTGGTTACCACTTTCCCTCCATTGCAGGCTAGACTAAGTTTGGCTTAATTGTATAAGAGTGTGTAGGCCTTAACCAAGGACACAAAAGGGTCTGGCAAAAGCCAGAGAGTCCCAGCAAAAGCACACAGCTCATATGAATGCTCTCAGCAAAGATACATGGGAATCACAGTGATGCTTGAGCAAAGCTTCTTAGCTCTGCTATAGGGGCCTGGACAGGCCTCTAATAGGTTGTGTGACCACAGTTTGATTTAAAAACATGGGCTCTTCCTAACTATGGTAAAGTTTATATTAGAAAAAAAAGAGAATCTTCACTTGTGTCCTTGGTATTGGTGGGCATAAAATATTTGTTACATTTAAACATTAAGAAAGCCAAGTTCCTATAATTCTATGATTTAGTGTTCACAAAATCTAGTTTAAAGTCAATGCCAGATGATTGTTCTAAATCCTATCATATATTCAGAGCCAAGGAAAAACTGTTGGGGGTAATTAATCTTATCTCTTTAATGCAGCTATATGTGTATGTTTGTGTGTATATATATGTGTGTGTGTGTGTGTGTGTGTGTATGTGTGTGTATATAAGTGTGTATGTGTGTGTATATATAAATATGTGTATGTGTGTGTATATATATGTGTGTGTATATATGTGTATGTGTATATATATGTGTGTGTATATATATGTGTGTGTATATATATATGTGTGGGGGTGTATATATGTGTGTGTGTGTGTGTAGATATATGTGTATGTGTGTGTATATATGTGTGTGTGTATATATATGTTTGTGTATGTCTGTGTATATGTGTGTGTGTATGTGTGTGTATATATATTTATATGTGTGTGTGTATATATATGTGTGTGTGTATATAGATATGTGTGTGTATATATATGTGTGTGTGTATATATAGATATGTGTGTGTATATATATGTGTGTGTATGTATATGTGTGTTTGTGTATGTGTGTATATATGTATATATATGTGTGTGTATATATAGATATGTGTGTATATAGATATGTGTGTATATGTGTGTATGTATATATGTGTGTATACATGTGTGTGTATATATATGTGTGTGTATATAGATATGTGTGTATGTATATATGTGTGTATGTGTGTGTGTATATGTATGTGTGTGTATATGTGTGTGTGTATGTGTATGTGTGTATATATAGATATGTGTGCGTGTGTGTGTATATATGTGTGTGTGTATATATATATCGATGTGTATGTGTATGTGTGTGTATATATAGAGATGTGTGTGTATATGTGTGTGTATGTGTGTGTATATATGTGTGTGTGTATGTGTGTATATATAGATATGTGTGCATGTGTGTGTATATATGTGTGTGTATATATAGATATGTGTATGTGTGTATATATATAGATATGTGTGTGTATATATATGTGTGTGTGTATGTGTGTATATATATGTGTGTGTATATATACGTGTGTGTGTATATGTGTGTGTTTGTATATATATATGTGTGTGTCTGTGTGTGTATATTCATATGAATGAATGAATAATTCTCAAAAATTAGTAGATATATTTCAAGATGATTGAACTATTGTGGGTGGGTATTATGCCCTGAGAGAACATGTTTCACAGCTAGATGGACTTGAAGAATGGAAGGAAGATAGTCTCCTAAAGGATACAAGGCTGTATTATTCTATGTTTATCCCCTAGGGCAGGGGTCATCAAACTATAGCCACAGGTCAAATCAGGCTATTGTAAACAAAATTTTATTGGAACACAGCCACACTCATTAGTCTAAGGTGACTTTCTCTCCACAGTGGCAGAGTGGAGTAGTTGTGACAGAGAAGGTATATAGCCCATTGGCTTTTTACAGAAAAAGTTTACCAGCCTCTTCTACAAGACGGCAGTGATTTTCAAACTTGCATATGCATCAGAATTACCAGGAGGACCTGCTAACTTACAGATTGCTAGGCCTCATCTCCCAAGTTTCTGATTCAGATGCTTCCATTAGGCCCATAATTTGTATTTCTAGCAAATTCCCAGTGATGCTGATAATGCAGCTCTGGAGACTACACTTTGAGAAACACTTCCCTAAGCACAAGCTTCAGAAGCAACAACAGCAATTTCTATAATCTGCAAAGGGTGATTTGCAGTTAACCCAAATGCAGAGATGTGGTGAAAGCCTTAGCTCTAAGTATCTATCTCAAGAAGTAGTGGCAATAACTGAAAAGGGAAGAAAAGAAGATAACAGAAAAGAATAAATAATAATAATAATGAATTAAAAACCAGCATGTAATTAGATAGAGTTCACATTTATTCAAGTACCAGGATTCAAAAATCAATCATGTCCAGGAGGAAATGGACATTAACAAATTTAAGAAATACATGCTGCATGGGAAACAAGGTCTCCCCCATCCACTTCCTTCTTCCAAATATGGTGTATGCAATGAGACAAAATGAATCAGGGTCTGGGGGATTTTTTTTTTTTTTTTTTTTTTTGGAGGAGAGAGGTACCAAATTATTTCATGTGAAAAATGGTACAAATGATAAAACATAAGTAAATGTTCTGGTACAACTTACTGAAAGAGCAAATGTAAGCTCGATATGCACCCAGGGCTTTGGTGACCATAGTCACCCCACAGTGGAGGGGAAGCCAACGTAGGCTTAGTTCCCAGAGTGCACTTGTCACACTCGGCCAAGCCAGGTTCCAGGGTGGGGGCTGGAGCTTGGGTGGGGGCAGGGGACATGCGGGGACACGGCCAGGACAGGGAGGGGGCACGTTCCTCTGGTGCAACTTGGTTACAAGGCCACCCAATTCGTAGATGGCTTTCACCTGCCTGTTCCTTCAGCCAGGAACCTCAAAGAAGTCACACATGTGAGCGTCGTTTTCGTCGGTGGCCAGTTTGTGCAGTTCCAGTAGTGACTGATTCACACTAGTTTCCAAGTGTGACGCAGAATCCGTTGCCTTCTGCTGCCCTCGCAGTCGTTGAGCTCTGTTTCCTCCATATCCTGAAGGAAGATGCGGCACCACCTTGACGTGTGGCCTCATGGGTTTCTCAGCGTGTGCCCTGTCCTCGTGAGATTGGAGAAGAAAATTCTGGCCAAGTTCTTCAAAGCTGCAGCTTCGTGGTCAAAGTGGGGGAATGTGGACAGGCAGGCCAAGGCCTGCTGCGACGGTTGGCGGCCCCAGAGCAGGTGGGGATGTGGCGTCAGGGCGGTGGGAGGACTGCCTGCAGCGGCGGCGGGCGGTGGGCCGGCGTCAAGGATCAGGGCACCGTGAAGCTGACTGCAGGGGACGTCTGGCCTCTCAGATCGGGCCTCTGTGTGGGACAGCAGACATCTGGGCATCAACCAGTGACTGGTAACTCGTCAAGGCTGAGAGCGTGAAGACCTCCACCTCCCTTTGCTGTGACCTCTCCAACATTAAGTATGCGTGGCTGGGAATGTGGTTTTGCTGGGCATAATGTCTCTTGGGACTCGGTGTAACTCGCCACCATGACTTGGTGATAGTGGGGGCGGTGCTTCATCGTCACGCATGCCCATTCGCGCCCGAAAGTGTTCAACACCAAACAATCCCCGAGAACTGGCCTTGCAATTCGTGATCCCAAAGGAACATCATCTCTTTTCTGAGAATGCTTAAAGAAACTCAGTTTCACACCACCAACGTTTTGCTGAAAATGATGGAGTTTGGACTTAAAAATTTGGAGGTCTGGACTACACGCCAAAGGGCAAAATGATTTGAATCTAAACAATAAGGCAGTGGGACTTTAATATTTGGGGATTTTAACTTGCAGGTGGATTTAACCATTCTCCCTTGGAATTTGATAATGGGAGAGTGTTTTTTCATTCACATTGGGATGTCCCTGTTTGTGGGTATTTTTATTATTTGAATGTGTTCAATGTCCTTGCAGAATTTCTGGAATGCTATGTGGATAGTGTGGCTGGGATGGCAAACTAAATAGGAAATGGATTTTTACCCTTGGGTACAGAGGGGCCTTGGAGCTGATTTCGATGATACTTTGTTCTCCTCAATTTTAGCGAAATCTAAAGTGAGTATCGGTGGTCCCAGGATGATTCCTAAAGAGCAGTGGTTGGTAATGGAGAGGCAGTCTAATGTATTTCCCTGATAGACTGTTGGTCCCCTCTCCCAAAGCGCACAGCCACACTCCTGCTTTATGAAAAGTTTAATGGGTTTTGAAGAAAAAAGTAGGGGAATTTTATGGGGAACACTTACTCCTCATTCTTCATGTTTCATGCCTATAAAAGGAACTCAGAATCTGCCTGTCCCTTTACTCACTTCAACCCAGGGGCAGTGGAATGACCTATCTGATTAGTAAAACTGGGAAGAAAAAAAGAGGCGTATCTGCTGGTTACCTGCTCAGCTCAGAGCTACCACTTCTTCTTTTTAGAACTAAAGTAAACCTGCCCACTAGGACAAGTTGTTTGGTTTTTCCACGGGTAATTTCTGCTTCCTCTGACTATGAGAGACACTGGGTGGGTAAGTCCACCTAATCTTGGGGATTCAGTGTTAGGAGTGCATTTAGTTCTCACAACAAAGCTACCACTTTTAACTTAGCCTTAAATTAAAAGTAGTAGTTTGGCCTCCATATGCCACTGTTTTACTTCTCAATATGTTTTGAAACTAAATGGTAAAGAAAGATGCTAATTTGGAGGGGAGGAGAGATCTTTCCTCCGAAACAGATTTTACCCCTTATTCTTATTACATTGCTTTTTTTAAAAAAAAAAACAAAAAACAAAAAATGCAAGCAACAGATTTTCTAAAGTAAGCTAGTGGATGAAGGGATTTTGTCAATTAAAACAACAATAAAAAAGTCTGTGGACCACAGATACCTGTAGAGATTTGTTTTATAAATCTTTCCTCCCCCTACAATAAGATAATGTGTCAGCATCACTCTGAGAACAAGTGTGTACATATACATTAAATAAATTATTCATTTGCTAATATTGTGGGATTGTTTTGTGGCGCCTGAGAATAACAGAAAGCTGAAATAATCTCTGTCCCTTGCATTATGCATCATAACATTAGAAAATAAGGGCTTTTTTTCTGGAGATATTCAACAAACAGGTTCTCTTTTCAGTCCCTGAGGTACTATAGTAAGTAACAGAATAAAATCCAATAAAAAACTTGGAATTTATTTTTGTTCTTTGTCATCACCTTTCATTAATGGTATGTAGGTTTCAATTTCAAAGCACATGCAATAGGGTTTGGCTGGATTGAATGTTATTATTTTGATTCCCTTTGCTAAGTTCAAAGTATTCTACCTTCCCTTTTTTCTTCATTCTGGGAAATTCTGTACACTCACTATAGTCATAGTTTTCCCCAGAGCTTGAAAACACCCCTATGTAGCCTTTGGCACTTTTCCCACGTACACATACCACCATGGAGCCTCTCCTGCTTTGCCATTCTAAACTCACTAATTATTCCTTTCTAAACACCATTGTATGCTTACTGCCTATACCACTCAGTTCATTTGTTACTTAATATTTTGTTACTTGTATGCCCAGTGCACATACAGCACATATCTAAAGTTAATTACAGGATTCTTAAGGTAAGGACCAATTTTAATACTTTGCACATCACTCAAAACATTGTGTTTTGTATTTTGCAACTCTTAGGTACTCTTGAATGTATCTAACTTTCCTAAGTGGAAGAAACCCTATTCAAGGAAGATAAAGAACATTTTTGGAGCTTCTACTGAGGGTACAAAAAATTTATTATGTGCTTTTTTCCTAAAATCTAGAACATATACATGGCTGAAATTACGCCTAAAATTTGAACAACTAATAATTTGAAAATGAGAATAATTTTAGATATTATTTTTCATGTATCTGATATTAATAAGCCCTATTTAGAAATGGAACTATCTTTTTTTTGGTGTGACTCTTTTGCTTTCATTTGTAAAATCAACATTAAGGTATAATTAGCATGTAATAAAATCCATCCATTTAAGAGTACGGTTGAGTGAGTTTTGAATTATAACCTATATAACCATCACTACATTTAAGATATAGAACTTCTACTCAACCTAAAATTCCTTTGGAGCACAAAAGGTTTGTGTATGTGTATCCGTGTGTGCATTTATTTACTTTCAAAGTACAGTAATGTGCCATAAAAGAAACATTTTTGGTGTATACTTTATCTATTGGGACATTTAAACATTATATACATCATTTTTTAGGTAAAAACTCTGAAGCTTAGAGTGATTTTTCTAAAGGGCACAGATATAATAGGAAATAGCCAGGCCTTAATAAAGCATTGCTTTTAAAGGGTGAACGTCATCATGTTCTAAGTGGATAAAGAAGTTCATCAACCCACATGGCAAGAAAGTCTTAAGTTGCCTGCTTGACTTAATTCACCTGCTTTCTTTCTTTCTTTTTTTTTTTAAGATTTTATTTATGTATTTGACAGAGAGAGACACAGCGAGAGAGGGAACACAAGCAGGGGGAGTGGGAGAGGGCGAAGCAGGCTTCCCGTAGAGCAGGGAGCCCGATGCGGGGTTCGATCCCAGGACCCTGGGATCATGACCTGAGCTGAAGGCAGACACTTAACGACTGATCCACCCAAGCGCCCTCACCTGCTTTCTTTCTGAAGACAGGACAGGGAAAAGAGGAATCAGATCTATACTGAATACAATGGCATCTGGGCTGATGACAAGCGAAATGATCAGGTAATTCTCCTTAATCCTTATCTAGTACACTGCTGATAACTTCTCACAAGCAGCAAATTATTTTAGTGATAATAAGAAGTCAGGCCCCACAAATAGTAAATTCTCACTTTTCATCTGTGTTTGCCCGGTCATTCCATGTGCCAATTTGCTTTAGCTTAATGACCTATTTTTCAAGTACTTAATACACTGATGCTAAATCAGAGGCCTTCGTGTATATCTTCTGGTCATTGGTTTGAGACGAAATGTTCATTTTTTCATCCTGTCATGTGCAGACAGAAATGCGTAGGCATGGAGCAGATCTGCCATGCATTGCTGCCACTCTGCATGTGGCCTCTTGGCTTTCTTGGGTGTTCATTTTCAGACAGGGCCCTAGTTTACTTTTACTTTCTGCTGTTAATCAATAAACTGCAGATAAAGCTGCTGAAACTTGAATTCTCCCTCAGACCACTTCTTTCTTTGGATGCTTCAGATGCAGAGGCAATAGAGTCTTCAATAAGTACTGTTTTGACTTTTATAAAAGGAACTGTAATTCTGTTCCTGCAAATAAAATAAGTTAACATTTCAAAGTAGGTCTATGAACAAAACACGTGATGCAAAAGCTTCCATGTGATTGTTTTTTAAAGAATACATCAGGAGGGCCAGGACTGGGAGAAAATAAAGCTGAGGATGTTGGGGGATAGAATCAGGCCTGCCTCTCTTCAAATTACTGACTGTATGAGGCCAGTGTACACCTCCTTGGTCTTTGTTTACTTTATACCTTTAAATCTCATTAGCCAAGTGCCCCCAAATTACCCTACTCCCCTTAAAACTTCAGGAAAGGATCTAAGAAACTGCCTCACATTAAGGTTTAAAGGACTAAATCAACTTTCAGCGTCACCCCTAAATGGTGTATCTGAACTTGAATAGATAGGTAAAACTTCAGGCTAAATGAATGACACTTCAGTGGTATATTCAGAGCTCTATTTTTAATCTCTGTTTGGCAGAATTAAAAGGTTCCCTAAGAGCCTACATGTCTGGCTTTGTGTAAAACTGTACTGGATTTGGATCACTTCTTCCCCTAAAAGCTCCTTCTCATAAAATCTGCCTCACTCAGCAAAGAAACCCTCGCATGATCCCACTCCTGCTCCCTGTAATCATAGCCAATTGGAGCCTGAGAAGGAACTGTTCCAATTGATTCCCTTAGCAGGAACACTGGATTGTGTAGCTTGGCATACTAGAGAAAGCCGGGCCAAGCAGATCCCTCTCTGGGGAGGAACCTTCATTTCTTCTCTCACTTTCCCCAGCCACACTGAGACATGTTCTGGAGAGGTCGGACACTGGGGCGAATCGAGTTGGTTACCATTGTTTTCACTCTTATTTTTAACTCATTGATTTCTTTGGCTGAGATTTGTTCCCATGGCAACATCACAGGCCACTTGGGTTAAGAAGCTCGGAAAGAGCAATGAAACTTAAAGGAATTCATTTCGTTTGTGTCTCCAGCCACCATCTCCAAATGCTACCCACTGCCTTATAGGTCACATCATCTTTGCGTCCCCCACAATATCGCTGATAATTTTTAAGACTGTTTTTATTTTCTTCCCCCTTAAAAAAAAGGCGCTTTGTTTCTCCTGGGACAGACAATACTTTCACAGAAGATTTTATTTCACAGACTTCAATACATAATACTGAGGCACAGAATCCATGAGGAAGAGCAAGCCTCACATTTGGGGCCTTTGCACGGCCCTTTTCCCCAGCTTAGCCCGCTGCCCCTCTACCCAGCCCTGCCCTGGTCTTTCTCCCACTCTTTAGCCACATCAACTGAACACTGATTTTTTTTTCTCTCTCACCTCAAATGTTACTTCCTCAGAGGAGCCTGCTCTGGCCACTCACACTGAATCAGGCCCCACAGGTCCTTTTAGTTAAAGCTTTTTGTCATAGTCGGTAATTACATTTTTTGATGATTATTTAAATAATATCTTTTTTTTTTTTTTTTTTTTTTTTCCCAACTCGTCTCTGAGCTCCCAAAGATAAGGTACCTGGCTCTTTGGTTTATCACTGTAATTCTAGCACCTAGCACAATGATTAGGCTTGATAAATATTCATTTATTGAATGGGTGGAAACATATCTAATTTCTTTCTTCTTAAGGCTAGATTCAAGTTGACAGTTTACTTGGATGTATTGGTCAGCTTGGGCTGCCATACCAAAGTGCCATGGACTGAGTGGCTTAAACAACAATAATTTCTCATGGTTCCGGGACTGGGAAAGTCCACGACCAGGGTGCCAATTAGGTAAGAGCTCTCTTCCGCTCTCTTCCTGGCTTGCAGATGGCCACCTTCCTCTTTGTGTCCTCACATAGCAGATGCAGGGGTGGGGGGGGGCGGGGAGAGAGAAAGAGATCTTCCTCTTCTTAGAAAGGCATCAATCCCAATGGGTTAGGACCCCACTTTTAAGACCTCATTTAGCCTTTCTCACCTCCTCACAGACCCTGCCTTTGACTACGGTCACACTGGGAGTTAGTGCTTCAAATAGGAATTTGTGGGGGTGGGGGACACAATTTTGTTCTTCTACCGGGGATTAAGTTTACTTGACCTGAAGTTGTCTCTGTCCTTCCAGCAGATGTTAACTTATTACCTTGCAACTTTTTTGTTTTTCGCTTTTGCAAGCAAACCATTTTGCTTTTGCAGGAGAGCATTTTGGTTCCTGCTAGACTGCAGTTTCTCTCTGTCTGTCTCTGTCTCTCTCTCCTCCTCTGTCTCTCTGTTGCTCTTTGGCTTTCAGGAAAATAAACTTTTCAAAGTTTATTATTTTCTCTGAATTGAAAGTTCTGGTGCAGGATGCCAACACAAAAGTGTATTAATATAAGCAAGACTCAGAAATCATTATTGATGCATTAAAATAGTAAACATATTTCTAGTTAAACCTTCGGTGTTTGCCAATGAATATCACTGGGCTTTGATGTTCTTTTTTCCTATATGGCTTTTATTTTCCCCTAGTTCATATCCTTGACTGAAGGTGAGCCCCGGTTCTTGATAGTCTGCCTTCACACAAAGTCTTATATTTGTCTGCAAGGACTGTATTTAATTTTTAAAATCATTTTTATTACTCTGTTCAAGGGAGTCATCTGGAAATGACATTCTGTAATAAACTGCCCTTGACAAATATTTTTTTTTTTCTTGTGAAAAGCTCTGTTTCCTGTTTTTCTTCTTCAAATAGCCATTGGCAGTTCTCTGATTGAGAATGCAGGGCTACCAGAGGAACAGCTCTTGCCAAGTGAGGTTTTTTTTTTTAATTCCTCCTGCTTTTATGTTATATTTAATCAAAAGTGTACCATTTTATACTCTTTTCTTTTCTCCCAATTTTACTTTAAATTTCTTTTCTGTAATTGATTTTTCAGTTTTCACTGAACTTGCAAATGAATGCAAAAACCTGTTAAAAGAAACTTTTCATTTATTAATTTACTGTTGGCCGGTCATTTCTGAGGGATTGAGAAAGTTGCGTCCGGTATGAACCAGGTGTGTGAACAGGCTACTTGAGTACTGACATTGAAGGTCCGCAGTGAGTAACATTCCACTTGAAAAAGCAGTTTCAGGCTAACTTCATGCATTAATGAGGTGGTCAAATTGACTAGACTTGTGATAGAAGAAATAAGCCTCCTTACTTGCCGCCTTACCCTATTTGAATTTCATGCCAGTTCGAACCTTAAGTGTCCCTTTTCAATGGAGGGGTTTTACACCTTTCTGATCCATTTAGAGTAGAGCCAGGGGCATTTATGACAAAGGTGACTAGGTAAATGGCAATAATGTAAAACAGTAAAATCCCATCACCTGGGCAGCGGAGCAAGATGGCGGAGGAGTAGGAGACCTAGATTTCGTCTGGTCTCAGGAATTCAGCTGAATAGGGATCAAACCATTCTGAACACCTACGAACTCAACAGGAGATCGAACAGGAGAGTAGCAACAACTCTCTGAACAGAGAAGCGACCACTTACTGGAAGGTAGGGCTTGCGGAGAAGTGAATCCGAGGCGATATTCGGGAGGATAGACGGCGGGGGAGGGGCCTCCGCCGGCCGCTTCTGGCAAGTGATAGAGCCGCGGAGCACAAAATCGGACCTTTTAGAAGTCGGCTCGGCGGAGGGAAGTCGCTGCAGTGGCTAAGCGGGGGGTGGAATCCTCCCGGGACAGTGTGGTCTCAGGACCCTTGGGGTCACAGAGATACCGGGGTGCCTGAGTGCAGCAGAGCTCCCAGGTATCAGAGCAGGGAAACCGGCTTCAGATACGGAGCAGAGTCGCGGGTTCTCAGCTCGGGGTTGCCATAAACTGTGATCTGCGGCCCAGTCGGGGCACGGCTCCCCCAGCAGGGACCCAACAAGCAGCAGATCCGGGGAGACTCCCCTTCCTTCCCGGGGAGGAGCGGTGCGGGAACGCACTGCAGGGATCTGCTGGGTTTGGAGACTCCGCGCGGGGTCGGGTGCCAGAGATAGCAACGCTCAATCACAGGCCGGGTGAGCACGGAGTGCGGCCGGAGACCGGGGACACGGAAGTGACTGCTTTTCTCTGGGGGCACACTGAGGAGCGGGGCCCCGAGTTCTCAGCTCCTTCAAGTGGAGATTGGGAGGCCACCATTTCTGCCCTGGGCCTCCAAAGCTGTACCGAGAGCTTGCAGGGAACAAAAGCTCCTGAGAGCAAACCGGAGCAGCTTCCTTAGCCCGGACCGACAAGGGCGGGGCAATTCCGCCTCCGGCAAAGACATTTGGGAACCACGGCAACAGGCCCCTCCCCCAGAAGATCAGCACAAACAGCCAGCAAGCCAAGACCAAGTTGATCGATCAAGGAGAATAGGAGAACTCCAGCGCTAGGGGAATACTGCACATAGATTCATGGCTTTTTTTTTTTTTTTTTTTTTTTACCATGATTCATTATTTCATCAAAGTTAATTTTTGTTGACTGTTTTTTTTTTATTTTTCTTTTTCCCTTTTTCAACCAACATCTTATAAATCCCTTTTTAAAAAAAAAACAAAACATTTTTTATTTTTCATTTTTAGAGTCATATTTTATCCCTTCATAGTAGTTACCCTTATTTTTGGCATATATATATAAGTTGTTCTCTCTTTAAAATTTTGAGGTACAGTTTCTTCTAACAGATCAAAATATACCCTAAATCACTAGTGTATGGCTTTGTTCTAGTCTCCTGCCTGATCACATTCTCTCCCTTTTTCCTTTTTTATTTTTTCTTATATCTTCTTTCTTTTTTCAAACAACTTATCTTACCAAGTCCTTTTATAAAATCTTTTATAATTTTCATCTTTACAGTCATCTTCCATCCCTTCATTGTATCAACCCTTATTTTGTACATATATGTCTTTCTTCCTTTAAAATTTTAGGAGGCACTTTTTTCTAACAGACCAAAATACGCCCAAAATCTAGTGTGTGGCACTGATCTATGCACTAGCCTGATCATATTTGATCATATTCTGCCTTTTTTGTATTGTTTTGTTTTAGTTTTTATCTTTTTTTTCTTTTTTTTTTTCTTTTTCTCTTTCTTTTTTCTTTCTTTCCCTTTCTTTTCCCCTGGTGTCAGGTCTTTTCTGATTTGTATACAGTATATTTGCTGGGGACGTTGTTAACCTGTTAGCATTTTGTTCTCACATTCATCTATTCTCCTCTGGACAAAATGACAAGACGAAAGAAATCACCTCAGCAAAAAGAACAAGAGGTAGTACCGTCAGCCAGGGACCTACTCAATACCGATATTAGTACGATGTCGGACCTAGAGTTCAGAATCATGATTTTAAAGATACTAGCTGGGCTTGAAAAAAGCGTGGAAGTTATTAGAGAAACCCTTTCTGGAGAAATAAAAGAACTAAAATCTAACCAAATCGAAATCAAAAAGGCTATTGATGAGGTGCAATCAAAAATGGGGGCACTAAATGCTAGGATAAATGAGGCAGAAGAGAGAATCAGCGATATAGAAGACCAAATGATGGAAAATAAAGAGGCTGAGAAAAAGAGAGAGAAACAACTACAGGATCACGAGGGCAGAATTCGAGAGATAAGTGATATGATAAGACGAAACAACATTAGAATAATTGGGATCCCAGAAGAAGAAGAGAGAGAGAGAGGGGCAGAAGGTATATTGGAGCAAATTATAGCAGAGAACTTCCCTAATGTGAGGAAGGAAACAGGCATTAAAATCCAGGAGGCACAAAGAACCCCTCTCAAAATCAATAATAATAGGTCAACACCCCGACATCTAATAGTAAAACTTACGAGTCTCAGAGACAAAGAGAAGATCCTGAAAGCAGCTCGGGAGAAGAGATATGTAACCTACAATGGTAGAAACATTAGATTGGCAACAGACCTATCCACAGAGACCTGGCAGGCCAGAAAGGACTGGCAAGATATCTTCAGAGCACTAAACGAGAAAAATATGCAGCCAAGAATACTATATCCAGCTAGGCTATCATTGAAAATAGAAGGAGAGATAAAAAGCTTCCAGAACAAACAAAAACTAAAGGAATTTGCAAACACGAAACCAGCCCTCCAAGAAATATTGAGAGGGGTCCTCTAAGCAAAGAAAGAACCTAAAAGCAGCAAAGAGCAGAAACGAACACAGACAACAGACAGTTAACAGTCACCTTACAGGTAATACAATGACACTAAATTCATACCTTTCAATAGTTACCCTGAATGTAAATGGGCTCAATGCCCCAATCAAAAGACACAGGCTATCAGATTGGATTAAAAAACAAGACCCATCAATATGCTGTGTGCAAGAGACTCATTTTAGACCCAAAGACACCCCCAGATTGAAAGTGAGGGGGTGGAAAACCATTTACCATGCTAATGGACACCAAAAGAAAGCTGGGGTGGCAATCCTTATATCAGACAAACTAGATTTTAAAACAAAGACTGTAATAAGAGATGAGGAAGGACACTATATCCTACTTAAAGGGTCTATCCAACAAGAAGATCTAACAATTGTAAATATCTATGCCCCGAACATGGGAGCAGCCAATTATATAAGGCAATTAATAACAAAAGCAAAGAAACACATTGATAGCAATACAATAATAGTGGGGGACTTTAACACCCCCCTGACTGAAATGGACAGATCATCTAAGCAAAAGATCAACAAGGAAATAAAGACTTTAAATGACACACTGGACCAAATGGACTTCACAGACATATTCAGAACATTCCATCCCAAAGCAAAGGAATACACATTCTTCTCTAGTGCCCATGGAACATTCTCCAGAATTGATCACATCCTAGGTCACAAATCAGGTCTCAATCGGTACCAAAAGATTGGGATCATTCCCTGCATATTTTCAGACCACAATGCTTTGAAACTAGAACTCAACCACAAGAGGAAAGTCAGAAAGAACTCAAATACATGGAGGCTAAAGAGAATCCTACTAAAGAATGAATGGGTCAACCAAGAAATCAAAGAAGAATTAAAAAAATTCCTGGAAACCAATGAAAATGAAAACACAACTGTTCAAAATCTTTGGGATACAGCAAAGGCAGTCCTGAGAGGAAAGTATATAGCAATACAAGCCTTTCTCAAGAAACAAGAGAGGTCTCAAATACACAACCTAACCCTACACCTAAAGGAGCTGGAGAAAGAACAGCAAATAAAGCCTAAACCCAGCAGGAGAAGAGAAATCATAAAGATCAGAGCAGAAATCAATGAGCTAGAAACCAAAAGAACAGTAGAACAGATCAACGAAACTAGGAGCTGGTTCTTTGAAAGAATTAACAAGATTGATAAACCCCTAGCCAGACTGATCAAAAAGAAAAGAGAAATGACCCAAATCAACAAAATCATGAATGAAAGAGGAGAGATCACAACCAACACCAAAGAAATACAAACAATTATAAGAACATATTATCAGCAACTCTATGCCAACAAATTAGATAACCTGGAAGAAATGGGTGCATTCCTAAAGATGTATCAACTACCAAAATTGAACCAGGAAGAAATAGAAAACCTGAACAGACCTATAACCACTAAGGAAATTGAAACAGTCATCCAAAATCTCCCAAGAAACAAAAGCCCAGGACCAGATGGCTTCCCAGGGGAATTCTATCAGACATTTCAAGAAGAATTAATACCTATTCTCCTGAAACTGTTCCAAAAAATAGAAATGGAAGGGAAACTTCCAAACTCATTTTATGAGGCCAGCATTACCTTGATCCCAAAACCAGACAAAGACCCCATCAAAAAAGAGAATTACAGACCAATATCCTTGATGAACATGGATGCAAAAATTCTCACCAAAATACTAGCCAATAGGATCCAACAGTACATTAAAAGGATTATTCACCAGGACCAAGTGGGATTTATTCCTGGGCTGCAAGGCTGGTTCAACATCCGCAAATCAATCAATGTGATACAATACATTAACAAAAGAAAGAGCAAGAATCATATGATCCTCTCAATAGATGCAGAAAAAGCATTTGACAAAGTACAACATCCTTTCTTGATCAAAACTCTTCAGAGTATAGGGATAGAGGGTACATACCTCAATATCATAAAAGCCATCTATGAAAAACCTACAGCGAATATCATTCTCAATGGGGAAAGGCTGAGAGCTTTTCCCCTAAGGTCAGGAACGCGGCAGGGATGTCCACTCTCACCACTGCTATTCAACACAGTATTAGAAGTCCTAGCCACAGCAATCAGACAACAAAAAGAAATCAAAGGCATCCAAATCGGCAAAGAGGAAGTCAAACTCTCACTCTTTGCAGATGATATGATACTGTATGTGGAAAACCCAAAAGACTCCACCCCAAAACTGCTAGAACTCATACAGGAATTCAGTAAAGTAGCAGGATATAAAATCAATGCACAGAAATCAGTGGCATTCCTATACACCAACAACAAGACAGAAGAGAGACAAATCAAGGAGTCGATCCCATTTACAATTGCACCCAAAACCATTAGATACCTAGGAATAAATCTAACCAAAGAGGCAAAGGATTTGTACTCAGAAAACTATAAAATACTCATGAAAGACATCGAAGAAGACACAAAGAAATGGAAAAACGTTCCATGCTCATGGATTGGGAGAATCAACATTGTGAAGATGTCAATGCTACCTAGAGCAATCTACACATTCAATGCAATCCCCATCAAAATACCATCCACTTTTTTCAAAGAAATGGAACAAATAATCCTAAAATTTGTATGGAACCAGAAGAGACCCAGAATAGCCAGAGGAATACTGAAAAAGAAAAGCAAAGCTGGCGGCATCACAATTCCGGACTTCCAGCTCTATTACAAAGCTGTCATCATCAAGACAGTATGGTACTGGCACAAAAACAGACACATAGATCAATGGAACAGAATCGAGAGCCCAGAAATGGACCCTCAACTCTATGGTCAACTTATCTTTGACAAAGCAGGAAAGAATGTCCAATGGCAAAAAGACAGTCTCTTCAACAAATGGTGTTGGGAAAATTGGACAGCCACATGCAGAAGAATGAAACTAGACCATTTCCTTACACCACACACAAAAATAGACTCCAAATGGTTGAAAGACCTAAACGTGAGACAGGAGTCCATCAAAATCCTAAAGGAGAACACAGGTAGCAACCTTTTCGACCTTAGCCGCAGCAACTTCTTCCTAGAAACATCGCCAAAAGCACGGGAAGCCAGGGCAAAAATGATCTATTGGGATTTCATCAAGATAAAAAGCTTTTGCACAGCAAAAGAAACAGTCCACAAAACCAAAAGACAACCAACAGAATGGGAGAAAATATTTGCAAATGACATATCAGATAAAGGGCTAGTATCCAAAATCTATAAAGAACTTATCAAACTCAACACCCAAAGAACAAATAATCCAATCAAGAAATGGGCAGAAGACATGAACAGACATTTCTCCAAAGAAGACATCCAAATGGCCAACAGGCACATGAAAAAGTGCTCAGCATCGCTTGGCATCAGGGAAATCCAAATCAAAACCTCAATGAGATACCACCTCACACCCGTCAGAATGGCTAAAATTAACAAGACAGGGAACGACAGATGTTGGCGGGGATGTGGAGAAAGGGGAACCCTCCTACACTGTTGGTGGGAATGCAAGCTGGTGCAACCCCTCTGGAAAACAGTATGGAGGTTCCTCAAACAGTTGAAATTAGAGCTACCGTTCGATCCAGCAATTGCACTACTGGGTATTTACCACAAAGACACAAATGTAGGGACCCGAAGGGGTACGTGTACCCCAATGTTTATAGCGGCAATGTCCACCATAGCCAAACTGTGGAAAGAGCCAAGATGCCCATCGACAGATGAATGGATAAAGAAGATGTGGTATATATACACAATGGAATATTATGCAGCCATCAAAAGGAATGAGATCTTGCCATTTGCAACGACGTGGATGGAACTGGAGGGTGTTATGCTGAGTGAAATAAGTCAATCAGAGAAAGACATGTATCACATGACCTCACTGATATGAGGAATTCTTAATCTCAGGAAAGAAACTGAGTGTTACTGGAGTGGTTGGGGGTGGGAGGGATGGGGTGGCTGGGGTGATAGACATTGGGGAGGGTATGTGCTACGGTGAGCGCTGTGAATTGTGCAAGACTGTTGAATCACAGTTCTGTACTTCTGAAACAAATAACACAACGTATTTTAAGAAAAAAGAAAAAGAAGAAGATAACAGGAGAGGAAGAAAAGGGGAGTATGTCAGAGGGGGAGACGAACCATGAGAGATGATGGACTCTGAAAAACAAACTGAGGGTTCTAGAGGGGAGAGGGGTAGGGGGATGGGTTAGCCTGGTGATGGGTATTGAGGAGGGCACGTTCTGCATGGAGCACTGGGTGTTATGAACAAACAATGAATCATGGAACACTGCACCAAAAACTAATGATGTAATATATGGTGATTAACATAACAATAAAAAATTTAATACTGGTGAAAAAAAAAAAAAAAAAAAAAAAAATCCCATCACCTGGCTGTGATGATTTATTCCATGTCCATGTGGACCCATTTATTACTTAGACAGCATCAAGGACCAATTTATCTATTAAAGTGTTAGCACTAAAATGTTAACGTATTTTTTTTACCTGAATGTTTAAAATATCCATTTACGTTCCAGAAGATGATGGAAAAATGAAGTTGAATTGATCATTGTTTCTACCTTCAAGGATGTTATAGTCTACTAGAAAAAATATAGGTAATAGATGAATAACGAGAGAGGGCATGATTATGAACATACGAATTCAGAGGAGGAAGTGATGATTGTTGTTTCATTTGTGGAAACAGAAGGATTTCCAGCATAGAGGTATTTGTACTGCTGCCTGAGGGATGAATGAGAGTTGAGCAAATGGAAAACATAGAGGTAGGTATTCTGGGCAGAAGAGCCAAGGCCCAGATGAAAGAAATAACATAACCATTTGCTCCCTAAATAGATTGGAAAGACAGGACTGGAAAAGAACATAGAAAATACTGGATGTCACTTAGATTTTAGACATTCTGAAGATCTTGGGAGATCTGAAATAGGGGAGGAGATGGTAGAAAGTTATGTTATATGGTAGAATTGTAGACTTTACAATGTCTTAGGAGGCAAGGAACTAGCGGTCATCTTTGAGTCCGTAGTTTTTATCTTGGGTGTTTGGGAGAATAATGTTCTTAGAAAGAGGAGCTATGAGATTTGGAGCAAGGTGTTTTGTTTTTTTTAAAGATTTTATTTATTTATTTGTCAGAGAGAGAGCGCAAGCAGGGGGGAGCAGCAGGTTCCCCGCTGAGCAAGGAGCCCGATGTGGGACTCGATCCCAGGACCCCGCGATCATGACCTGAGCCCAAGGCAGACACTTAACCGAGCCACCCAGGCGTCCCTGGAGCAAGGTGTTTTGAAGAAGGAAATATTTGATTTCAGAAATAAAAAGATGTTTCTGTAAAATCCCCTCAAGCCTCAATTATTGAAAGGAATATATAACTTTCAGGGGATAGACTCAATACTGGATTTTAGTCTAGATATAATTGCCAGAACTTCATATCAGAGAGAAACTTGTAAGATCGCCTCTGTGCCAGATGATATCCTTCGTTGCCTACTACTGTTTTGTTAAAGAGGTTACATGATAACTTACTCTCTGCATTTCTTTTGTTTTCACGTAATGTGCAGTCAAGAAAGAAGAGAGCTATGTAAAGTAAACCCCCAAATAGGTCATAAACAAGGAGGCAGACGCTTAATAAAAAAACAACAACAAAAAAGACATGTTGAGGGAGCAAACTGGAATCTGGGTGAGATAGCAGGTGATGATGGTTGAAAACATTGATCTTCAAATTGGATTCATCTGATGGTTGTGGGCTCTGGGATTTAAGATTCAGACGCCATTTCTAACTGGCGGTAGTGCTTTTTGTTTTCTGAAGGTTCTGACAACAGGAGGAGAACTGCCAGATGTGGAAACTATACTGGAAAAGGCTGGGCCTGGAGTGTGTGTGTTACATAGAAGAGTGGCCGTGTGGAAGAATCTCCAGGTTTGTCTTTATATGGAAGAAACGGAGTGTTTGTGCATCTGTGTGTGTGTGTGTGTTTAACAATTATTTTGCTTAAAAGAGAAAACACTTTGTTCTAATTTCTCCTCAAGTGTTCTTTAGCTTTCTGACCTAAACCCAAGTGAGATTTTCTTTCTTTTTAAGCACAAAGACTTTAAAGAGTACTGGAGTGCTTTTCAGCAAGATTTTTTTTATATAACTCTAAAATTCAGTTGCCTTTGAGGAAGTGATAACAATAGAATCAAGTAACATTTTCTCATTTGCTCATATAATCTGATTGATGGACTAGATGTTGATGTGTATTATGAAGGTATAAATGCTCTAGGCTGTCTTAAGAATTGTTGACCTCTTACTGAACTTCTGAGGTTCAGATGAAACATATCAGCAGTATCTAAGCCCATGCTCTCCCACCCAGGTCTATTTAAAATTTCCATTCTTCTTTTGAGTTCTGTAACAAGGGTCTGGATACCTAATGGAGATAGATAATGGGAGAGTGCTATTTAGTAAGCTACCATTTTTCTTTCTTCCATCTACTAAGTAGAGTGAAACTGGAGTTTCTTTGGAGGTAGAAGCAAAACTAAATAGACTAGATTGAAAAATGCAGACAATTCTCATGAGGGAGCCTAGGTGCTCACAGGCAAGCAAATAGGAGTATGGGTTAGAAATATGAGCCAGAAGACTGGTTAATGATAAATTATGAGAAAGTCAGGTAAGGATTGTGTGCAATAAAGGAGCTTGGTATTACAGTGGTAGCTGTCTAGACTAGGAGCTTCCTACATATTTTATGTCAGAGGAACTATACATTGTTCAGAATGTGGGACCGTGATTTGAGGGCAGTGAAATGGAGAAGAAAAGAAGCAGCAAAGTGATGGCTACTAGTGAAATATAACCCTTTTAAAATGTTTTAAATAAAAATTGTATATATTTGAGATGTATAACATGATATTTGATATACATATACATAGTGAATGAATTAGTACAGTCATGCTAATTATCTTTTTAAACTAGAAAATATATTTAATTTTTAATGAATTTCTAATTCTTAGTTTTAAAATTTTTAATTCTAGGATAGTTAACCTGCAGTGTCATTAGTTTCAGGTGTACAACATAGTGATTCAACTATTCTATACATAACTCAGTGCTCATCACTGTAAGTGTTCTCTTAATCCCCATCACCAATTTAACCCATTCTGCCCCTCCCCCCTCTGGTAACCATCACTTTGTTCTCTATAGTTGAGAGTCTGTTTCTTGGTTTGTCTCTTTTTCCCCCCCGTGTTTGTTTTGTTTCTTAAATTCACATATGCGTGAGATCATATGGATCATATGGTATTTGTCTTTCTCTGACTGATTTATTTCACTTAGCATAATGCTCTCTAGCTCCATCCATGTTGTTGCAAATGGCAAGATTTCATTCTTTTTAATAGCTGAGTAATATTCCTGTGTGTGTGTGTGTGTGTGTACACCACTCATTCTTTATCCATTTATCTATTGATGGACACTTGGGCTAAACATATCTTCTTACATAGTTACTATTCTGTGTGTGTTCGTGTGCACACACATCTGTGTGTGAGAGAGAAAGAGAGAAGAGAGTGCCTGAAACGAACTCTCTTAGAATCCAGTATTCAATACGGTATTCTTAACTATAGTCCTCATATTGTACATGAGATATGTATACTTATTCATCCTACATAACTGCTACTTTGCACCCTTTGACCCACATCTCTCCATTTCCCCTATCCCTTCCACTTCCTTTCTACTTTCTTCTTCTATGTATTTAATTTTTTTAGGTTCTACATATAAATTAGATCATGAATTTTTTCTTTCTGTTTCTGGCTTGTTTCACTTAGCATAATGTCTTCCATGTTCATCTGCATTGTTGGACATGATGGGATTTCCTTCCTTCCATCTGTCTGTCTGTCTATCATCGATCTATAACAATTTATCCATTAATCTGTTGATGAATCCTTAGGCCATTTCCCTATCTTGGCTATTATGACCATTGCTTCAGTGAACATGGAAGCATAGCTATCTCTTCAAGGTACTCATTTCATTTCCTTAGAGTATATACCCAGAAGAGAGATTGTTGAGGTAATTCTATTTTCAGTTTTTTGAGGAAACTCCATACCGTTTTTCATGATAGCTGCACCAGTTTACATTCTCACCAACAGTACATAAGGGTTTTTTTGTTTCACATCCTTGGCAACACTTACCGTTTGTTTATTTAATTTATTTATTTATTTATTTATTTAGTAATAATAGTCATCCTAACAGGTATGAGGTGATATATCATTGTGGTTTTGATTTGTAGTTCCATGATGATTAGTGATGTTGAACACCTTTTCATATACATGTTGGCCATTTGTTTGTCTTCTTTGGAAAAATGGCTACTCGGGTCCTTTGCCCAATATTTAATTGGGTTGTTTGATATAACACTTCCTGTGCATTATTTTTACCGATGATAAAATTTCTGAAGGGTCATAGCATGTCAAACATTCTAATTCATACTATAGCTAATTGACCAACTTGAAATTCAATAATTATTCAAATTTGGCAACACTATTTTAGCATGATCACTTTCAAAAAGTAGCTGACCCATAAAACCATAGAAACATTTGTTCATTCTAAGCAACTAAGGGGACCTATCCACCAGAAGATAAATGGTTCTAGTTCTTGGTGCAAATGTCTCAGTAAAAGCAATTTTTTTTTTTTTTTTTTTTTTTTTTGCTCCTCTAAACTCTATTTTTGGTTATTCTAACTGGTCCCTGACATCAGCTTTTGTTGCAAATGGTGACAGCAGCCAATACAAACATTCTCTCCTGCCTGTGGTCCAACAAATAGCTGACTTCACAACTCCATTGGTTGGTAGCAGTGGGCAAAACAGTAATCATGTCCTCGGAGTGAACAGTAAACATTTGGTCCAGGCAGTTGAAGGTATGAGAATATTTCCATCTGCGTGTTACCTCATGAAAGCAACACCTTTCTTGAGTCTACCTCAAAGTTCAGAAGCCAGGCCTCTGACTTCAGCCTGGAATGGTAGAAAGGGAGAACACAAGGGGAAGGGGCTGGCAATTTCATGACATAACTATAAACCAGTACTTATCTGTGCTATTTAATAGATTATGTCCTTTGTTTTAGTACATTTTTGAATTGAAACTAATGAAGTTCTTATTGCAATAGAGGATGTTTGAAGTAACTGATTTTGGGAACTCAAAAGAACTAGTATTTTTTGAGGAGGGAGAATTGATTAATCATTAATACTGGAATTAAATTTCTTAGCAATTGCCTCATGACTTTTAGCCTCTTATTCTATTATAGGAAGGGCTGCTATTTTGTGGTGTGCTACAAAGCCTATCTAGGTAGAGCACTTAGAGTTCTGGCCATGAACTAAACCTCTATTCATGGACAAGGGAGAAAATCTCTTAGAACATCATCCTCAGGGTGAAAAGAAGAATAAATCCTTTCCTCAGATTGTACGCTAGAACTCCTAAGAACAAGAATAAACCACAGAGCCCCAAGGGATGGGAAATATAAACAGCTTTTTAAATTTTGTTCACACAACTTTAGGAAATAAAGATTGTTTTTTCTATTGCCCAATGAAGTGAGAGGTCTTTTCCATTTAACAGAAGTGAGTTTTGGCTTTGAGGATTGTATTTTTATCTGCTCCTTTTTGGGACCATTCCCATCAAATCATTGGGGTAAAGATCTTTTGACTCCATTCTTGAACTCTGTCTGCCTTGAGCCTGATCCTCTCACATTCCTTCCCCCTGTGGAAACTGCCAGCCCTCACCCATGCTGGTTCTGCTTACATAGTTAACAGCTTCTTAAGCTGACTACATCTTTCAGCCTATTTCCTTGTCCTTCTTTCTGTCTAGAGTAATTATAGATAGGGAAACATTATGAGAAGTGGAGTTAACTCCCTTAAACCTAATCTGAATGCCTAATAGTTTTAGATGTTATCAATAAACCTAACGATCTCAAGTGAAAAGAAGTTAAGGCTGAATATATCTAAGTTAGGGATAATTTAATTATGAGGAAAATTTCACCTTAATTCCTATTAATTTTCACATTATTAGGAAAATTTCACAGTAGGAAAATTTCTGAATATATTGTGGCTTCAGGTCTACAACTTTTCTATATCTAAACTCCCTCATTTTTCTATGGAATATTAAGAATCACTTGAACTGTCTCTGTCACAACATGCTTCAAAAATCTGCAAAACTTGGGGAAGAGGTTTTAATATAGAAGTCAAATTTATAAAATAAAAATTTATTATTTAGCCACCATCCATTTTATCAAAGATGATAACTATATGGTAGCTTCTTACATATTGATTTTTTAGATAAAAGAATTGAGTACTTCCATCTTAACAGTCTTAAAATACTAAAGCTGGTTTTCACACCTAGCAATTACTCAGAATGTATTTTTCACACAACTGGCAATTGTATCTAGCTGCATGAGCAAATCCAAATGCCAAAATGTCAGGAGAGCAGGTGATATCACCTACACAAACACAGACTAGACATTTTTAGGTTCAAGGAACTGCATTTCTTTCTCTCTTAAGAACAATTATTGAAACTAGGAACACAATCCACAAAGGGGTCTGGCTAATTCCCATAATGCCACTGCTGCTCACTCAGTCATTATGTCTCTTCTACTCAAGCTATAGAGAGAGTCCTCGTTAGTGCCTTTTTGAACCACCTGGTCCCATTGTGGTTCAAAATGAGAAAGTAGAAGGGTGAAAACAATTTTTTGGACTAGTTGAGCAAGTGATTCCTTGCGGATTCACCCCTGGCCTTTTCAAGGGCAGTATTTCCATAAATAAATTGGGGCATTGTTTTCTTCCATGAAGATAGCTAATTCAAACTTAAAAGACATTTGAATGCCAGAATCACTTCACTGTTCTGTTGCTGTAATGATTTAGATTGAATGTCATTGTGCATTCAAGCTTACCAGGTAATTGAGCAACTATGGTCTTTATTTGATGATATATTCATGGCTCTTTAAATATCAATGACCATGGTTTTGGAGTATAAAATAATGGTTGGCAAATATGTAGTCATTATGAATAAAAGAGACACCACTATAAAAATTTGTTATTTTAAAACTAATGGGTTTCAACATTAACTTAGAATAAATTGTCTTTTAAAAAAATTATAATTATGTAATTATGAATCAGATTTCCCTTAGAGAGCAAAGTACTTTGTTGAAAGTATGGCCTTTCATTTTTTTTTCTTTGTTGGTGAGAAGACTAGCTATTTTAAAAATAACCTCTTTATTCAGTGAGATTTCTATTTGGGGTTTTCTGGTAATCATGGCACATTCTCTCATAATCTCTATATTTCATTATTTTTCATATGTTCATTATTTGTGTTATTAAGAAAAAGGTTGTCCTCAGGAAGACACATTTTTAATTTTTGTTGTTTTGTTTGTGGGTGAGAATTGGTCTAACATTAATTCTCACCTACCTTTCAAACTTTGAACTTGTCCTGAGCTGGTGCAATGGCTGGCCAGTAAGCACCTTTGATCATGAACCCATGAGAAGAAGCAAAACGGAAGTAAGTTGGTATTGTATGGCTTCAGCTCTATTTAAGACAGTGAGGAGGGAATTTAGACTACTCACCACCAACACTATTAAGATGATTAAGCACAGACTATGTATACCACACTCTGTTCTTTAAATACATTACATCTTTTAATTTTTACAACTACTCTTTGAAATAGGCATTAAAATCCCCTCTTTGCAAGTGAGGAACTTGAAGAGAAACAGGTCATTGAATAGCAGAGTAGCAATTTGAACAGAACCTGTATTTCCCCAAGTGTGTTTCACAGAACAAAATCAATGAGAAGAGTCCTGGAATAAGAGGAAACACACACACAAACCTATTGTTGAATGAATGAATAGAATCATGAGAACTCACTTTTACTCAAATCCAACTAATATTTATCATGCACTTACTTTTTACTGATTGTTTTCACATATAATAATTCATTTGATCCTCATAATACCTTATGCTACTGGTTAAATTAATCAGATTTTATCTGTTAAAAAAAAAATGAGACACAGAAAGATTTACCACAGTGAAGCAGTAAGTAAATTAAGGAACAAGTACCTTCTATCACTTTATCTCCCCCACAGTAGTTCCTTGTCCCCCACTCCCATAGGCACATTTCCCTGAGAGCTTGGTACCATTGCATGTCTTAAAACATGAATTAATTTTGTGGTACAAATAGGAGGTAGTAGTTTCAGTCTATCTGATAAAACTCTTGATAAATTATTTTATTATGATGTCTGGCTATTGAAAGGGTTTGGACACAAAGATCATCTTTAATGATTCCCTCATTTTAGAACTACAGTAGAAAATAATATATTATGTAACAATCATTTAAAATAGACTGTGTTTTGGGGAGTGGGGGGATGGGTTAGCCTGGTGATGGGTATTAAAGAGGGCACGTACTGAACAGAGCACTGGGTGTTATACGCAAACAATGGATCATGGAACACTACATCAAAAACTAATGATGTAATGTATGGTGATTAACAACATAATAAAAATTTTTTTTTAAATAAAATAGACTGTGTTTTAAAAAAATGTACAGAATAGGACACAGGCTAGATGGTTATCTCCCTAGATGACTTTCCTTAGATAAGTTTATTATTGTCCAATACAATCAAGCCCTCTAGGAAATGATATAGTAAAAACTGTTTGGGGGGTGGTGCTACGTATGGCTTGTGTTAAATATTTGAAAGATTTTTAAACTCAGTGCTGGTGATGGTGTGGGAAAAGGAGCACTGTTTCACAGTGCAATTGAAGATGTAAATTGGTATTGTGCTTCTGCAAGGCAGTCTAAAAAATATGCATCAGAATTTAATATGGTTCTGTTCTCTTACCTAGCAATCCCACTTGAAATCTAATAAAATAATAAATTAATTTAAGATATTTAACACAGTGTGGTTTATAGTTGTGACCACTTTGAAACAAATACCCTAAAATATTTATTTCAAATATCTAAATAACCTAAAACCAGAGGTTGGGTTAAATCTGTTATAGTACATGTATACAATATCTCATTATGATAATGTGGTAGATCTATATGATGAAAGAGGTTTATGATATAGTATTAAATAGTGCAAGAAGTCACAAAGGTTATAAAACCTATACAGTAATATATGTTTAGGTATATATAACTCGAGGAAAAGAACAGTAAAAACATTCACCAAAATGTTCATTCACACTTGCTGGTTCTGGTAGTAGCATAACAGTTTTATTTTAATTTTACTTTCCATGCTTTAAAAAAAAAAAAAAGATTTTATTTATTTACTTGAGAGAGTGAGAGAGAGAGAGAGAGAGAGAGCACAAGCAGGGGGAGTGGGAGAGGGAGAAGCAGTCTTCCCACCGAGCAGGGAGCCCAGTGCAGGACTCAATCCCAGGACCCTGGGATCATGACCTGAGCTGAAGACAGATGCTTAACCAACTGAGCTATCCAGGCGCCCCTTTTCATGCTTTTTTGTATAATGTTTTTTCAATAAGAATACATAGGTCTCCATTCCCTTTCTCAAAACCCATGTAGCCAAATATGATTTAGAATTGAGAAGTGTTTGAATTTGAGGATGTTTCTGTGGTACATACACTTTATATTAACCTATACCTTCCGTGGGATCTGAGACAGCCTCTTATAATCAAGCACCTTCATATTTCACAGGAAAACATATGGATCTGCTCAGTGAGTGGCATTGATACAGCTTTAGGTCAGCTCAGGTCAGGTCATCTTTTACCACAAAATGATTTGCCAAATCTTCTGGTTTTCAGAGCTTTATTTATTTATGACTTTTTAGAATTTCAGATAAGGAATTGTATACCTGTACTAATTTTATAATCAGATAAGAATATATTTAGAAAAAAAAAAGTCGGAACCATTGAAGTGCCTCTTGCATTAGTGTTGGTATGGCCGTTGAAAGGCAGGTGGGTATGTGAAAATGAATTCCTCTTCGGGTTTGGTTTTGTTTTCTTTTCTTTGTATCTGCAAGATGCAAAAGTGACAGAAAAGCTTTTAATTGCTAATGAAATCTTAGGGCAAGTAAGTAAGTAGGGGCAACTTACTTAAATCAGCTTTTGACAGCTGTCTTATATTGGTTTAAAATGGAAGGGAAAATAGTGTTAATTAAGTATGAGCTATTAAAAAGAGGAAGATATGAGTGATTTTGGAAAACTGTCTTCTGCAACTGACATACCAAACAAATTGTCTCCTGGGAAGAAAATAGTTTCACAGGCTCTTCCCTAGTCTAAATGCGTGCTTTGCTAGGTGGGGGGTTAATAAGCAACATCTGATGGTGGCAAAAGTACTCTCTCACATATCCTACCGTACATTTCAAGATTGCTAAGCATCTGGTTTTTTACAGGGATCATTTTGGTAATCTCCTTTTCAAAACAGGCTTCAGTCTATAAACAGAAATCACTTTTTCACACTTAGAGATGTAAGAGTTGTGGAATGATTTTTATGGTGCCACCTCTTGTTCTAGGATAAACCTGAAGTGGTTACTTGTGTTCAAATTGTCCCTCAATCTGATGGAAACAAAGATTAAACAAAATGATTGTTTGTTTTATTGCTTTACTACTTGTCTTTAAGACATTTCTTTCCACCAATTTTAACCTTTTGGTGCTTCTTATGGAATAGATGGAAAATACAGAGAAAAATATTTTTCAAAAATGACACTCATCCACAATCTTTCTGCTGGGAATTTTTGTGTGTATCTATTTATTCTTTGGTATTCATCTCTCTGTGTGTGTATGTGTGTGTGTTTGTGGCTAACAGGTAAATGTGCATACATACTGCTCTAAACACATTTCATATATTGACACATTTAATCTTCCCAATATCCCCATGAAGTTGATATTATGATACATATTTTACAAATGGTAAACATATGAAAAAGTGGGATCTGTTGTATATAACTATACATAGTATTTTTTATAATTTTTCTTTACACTTAAGACTATAGTCTCCTCAATTTTCTGTATCATTTTTTGAAAACTCCATTTTTGTGGCTGCATAATATTCCACAGCATTGATGTACCATAGTTTAACACATCCACAGTTATTATATGGTACAGTTAAGCTCAAATTTTCACTTCTACAAATGATGCAATAAATAACTCTTGTATATTGATATTTCTGTAAGTAGTTGATTGTTGCCTGCTGAAAAATTCCTGGAAGTGAAACTATTGGTCCACCTATGATAAACATGTTTAAGGGAGTAGAGCATACATGAACAGAGTGCAGGTTCTGCAGAAGGCCACATGCATCTAAATCCCAGCAGCTCCACTTAGTAATTTAGTATGACACACAATGTTACTTCAGTTTTCCAGGGATCAAGATGGATAACCCTCTTGGGATTTTGTATAGAATTAAGGGAGAATATATAATCTGAATTATTTAGCAACAGATGAATGTATAAGCAAAATGCAACCTATCTATACAATGGGATGTCATTCAGGTATGCAAAGAAATAAAGTACTGCTACATGTTACAAGATGGACGAACCTTGAAAACATCATGCTAAATAAAAGAAGCCAATCACAGAAGAAGAAAGATTGCATGATTCCAATCATATGAAAGTCCAGAAGAGGGAAATCTATAGAGACAGAAAGATGAGTGGTTGCTGAAGTATGGGGAAAGGGAACAAGGAACTATGAGGGTGTCACTAAAGGGTACTGGACTTTTTAGAGGCTATGAAGTGTTCTAAAAGTGATTGTAGTGATGTTTACACATACCTCTAAAGATACTAAAAACTAATTGTATGCTTTAAATGGGTGAAATGTATAAAAGTGAATTACATCTCTACAAAGCTCCCTTTAAAGTGATACACAAAAGATTAAGTAGGGTTTAAATCTCCTGAAAGTGGAAAGAAACTCTGACATGCCATCTTTTTTAGCCTCCAGAGGATTCCATTTAACTTTTGACTTATACATATACACATATACATGCATATGAATTTTGCAAGTCTTGCATTTTCATGTTAATCTCACACTCTTAAGAACGTCTTTATTTCTCTGGATGGATGTCATACCTCTGCTCAAGTGGTATGAAGAGAAAAACAAAACTGCTCTAAAGAACTGTTAGCATAATTTGAATGGAGGCTCGGCCCTTTTCAGAGACCATCATAGAGGGTTTAATACTGACTGTTTAATTTCACTTGGCATTTTATCAGATCCACGTGGTAAAAAATCCATTTTTTTACGTGAAGAATAAAGATTAAATATCTTAGGCGATGCAGGCAAAAATTGGTGTTCATGTGCTGAGGGTTTTACTTTTGTATCTCTCAGTCTTTTTTTAATATAAAATTTACTTCTAAACAATCCCATGTATTTATTTCATTAAATCCAATAGAAAAGTGTATTTTTTAACCTGTTGCTAACTTTCAAATTCAGGCTGTACAAGGGTACTTAGGGATTTAAAATATTCAGAAAACAACCTGCAATGTAATTTCTGTTGTTTCAACTATAACTATATATTTTCTGATTTTTCTGACCATTCTTCCTGGAGAAAGCCTAATGAAATCTAATATTCCAGTTATTTAAATTGGCAATAAGTTCTGTATATGTTGATCACTTTTGTTCCTGGATGGAAGCTTTGCTATCTGTTCACAAGTAGCACTTGGACTTTATGTTGCAAGTTTGTACCTTGCAGATCACCTAAAGGTTACGATGGAACAAATCAAATAGGCATCTAAAAAAAAATAATAATGATAATTCTGTTCTCCTTCTTACTGGTTTTCCCTTTAAAGACTTAGGAGTAAAAATTTCCAAATCATCATAAGAGATATACACAATGTCAGATTCTGATGTTAGGCTGGAAACAAAAATCCAGATGAAGCCCCCCCACCCCCCACAAACCGCCGCCAAAAGTCATGTTAATTCCCTGTGGTAACAGAGATCCAGTCACTGGAATATACTGAACCACCCATGAAATCTTTAGTTTTCTTCTCCATTCTGGCTGCATGATGCTAAACGTCTTAATTTTTGGAACAATCTGGGTGATATATAAAGTTGGTTTGATTATTAATCCCAAGTGTTTTGGTATTAACTGTAGATAACATGAAGAAAATGTAACATTGTTAATTCAAAGAGTCACTGATTTCAATGATGTAGTGAATCACTTCTGAGAAAACTTCTGTTTTTCTCTTAAAAAATAAACGGTGGAAGAAAGAGCCATTTACTATAACATCATCTACTTTTTTTAAACAGTGTTATTAAGATGTAATTTATATACCATAGAATTCAACCATTTAAAATGAGAAATTCAATGTTGTTTTTTTTTCACATATTCACAAAGTCGTGTGATCATCACTATAATCAATTCCAGGACATTTTTATCACCCTCAAAAGAAACCCCATACCCATTAGTGGGCAGTCTCTGTTAACCCTTAAGCCCTCTAGGCTAGGCAACCACTAATCTATCTACCTCTAGATAATTGCCTTTTCTGCATGTTTCATATGAATGAAATTATATGATAAATGATTCTTTGTGATTGGATTTCTTTAAGCATAATGTTTCAAAAGTTTATCCATGTTGTAGCATGTATCAATACTATACCCCTTTCTATGGCTGAATAATATTCCCTTTTATTGATCTACCACATTAGTTGCTGGATAGTTAGATTGTTTTCACCTATTGGTCTATTATGAATAATGTTGCTTGAACATTTATGTATAAGATTTTATAGAGATAAATGTTTTTATTTCTTTTGAGTATATATCTAGGAATTGTTGAGCTCTCTGGTAACTGTTTTACATTTAGAGGAACTATCAAACTGTTTCCTGAGGCAGCTGTACCAGCAGTGTATGAGGGTCCAAATTTTTCCATATCCTTGCTAACACTTAACTATTTTTGATCATAGTCATTTTACCAGGCATGATTAACAGTATCTTATTTTTTACATTTCTATAATTTTCAAATTTTCAAAAAAAATAATTTCTAACATAAAAGAAATGTTCCTGGAGAAGTGGTTTTTCATTGATGTTTTGAGCCAACTGCTTTTTCATAGAGTATTTTCTTTAGATTCAAAATGTTTAGATGGCTTTGGTGGTGTGAAGAAATATAGCTAATCAACTGGGATTCATAATCTATGGTTTATATTTTAGAGTCTTTTCAGAGACTAGTTTCTTCATCTTAGAGCAATCTTTCTTCTCTGGTCTGATGGTAAGTTTGAGATAAAGTTAGCAAAGTGCTTATTCTCCTAAGAGAAAATCACACTATCAGTTTATAGGATGAGTCAGCTAGGGGAACAGAACACATTTTTTCTTAATTCTGAATCTAAATGCTATATAAAAATGTATGCCTTGATCCCTACACGTGACTACTCTGAGTTAATCTGATTGGTTCTTTTGTTATATATGTCTATTTATGTATTTCTTTGTTATGTATTTTTTTCTCAAAATTATAGAATATATATTCCTAAGAGTTGTAAATTGATTTTAATATTTACATATTGTATTATCAATGTCGTTAGTTTTAGTTTGATGAATGCTCACAGACATGTAGGAATTTGGTGGTCTACACTGCTATATTGTCCTTCTAATTCCATGTGGATTTAGCGATATTTATCAGACATTGGGGGTTCAGGGGACAGATGTTAAAGTAAGACATAGGAGCAAGAAAGCAAGTTGTAATTATTGTTTAAAATAGCTGTTTATTGGCTTCACAAATATTCTAAATAGTCCTAATGAAGGCATATTCCACCCATTAAAAACAGTTGGTATAAAATATAATGAATCAATTATATGATTTTAAAATTTGTCATATGATCTGTTTTGGGACTATATCTTTCCAAGGTCAGACAGAAGTGGCTGTGAGATGTTTCATTTTGTTTCGTAGTCTTACTGGAATGTCATGGTAATATATATCAGATAAAACTACAGAGTTTGCCAGCTTTGATCTAAGAAGGCCTTGCTTCTCCAGAATGTAATTTTTTCTGTCCTATAACTGCCACACAACCTGCAGGACAAACTTCCTCAGTGTCCTCAGCAACAGAAAGCTGTCTGGGGCTACGGGCCAAGCTGGGTTTTAGCATCACCTTTTCTTGCAAAGTGAGGATAGCGCAAGAGTGGGACCTTAATAAAAAGGGTCAGAAAACCCTGAAATCATCATCAACATGAATCTGCTAGAAATTTCCTGTTAATGGCTTTTAAGCCAACTTCCCATAGTCCTTGTACCACTCTAAGATGTTTGGGAAGCCCAGTGTGAGAAGGGACAATGGGTGACGGTCAAGCCTTCCCCTTCCTGATCAGATTAGTGCAGTTCTTGAATCTGTAGAATATTTTGGAATATTTCTGTATAGGAAGAAGTTATATGCCTTAATATTATTTCAATATTCTTATTTAACATATCTATAAAAAATAACTTTAGGCCCGCCAGAATCTTTCTCTTAAATTCAATTTTGCCATCAGTAAGACAGTCAACACCATGCAGTCAAGATGTCAATTGACAAACACTGAAATATACATATATATTTATATTTATGTAAGGAAGATACTGAAGCTATATATGTATATGTATATGTGTGTGTGTGTGCATATATATATAAATGTTTATATCTGAAAGGTGTGATTATAACCAGCTTAGGTTTTATTTTACTTTTAAAAACATTTTTAAATCTCCAAATTTGAAAAACATGATAACTTCTATAGTATAAAAAGAATACTATTAGAGTAAGACACAGTTCCATACTAGCCACAAAGATTAAGATCAAGGTACTAATTCTGGATCTTTAACTTAATGGTCCACAATTCTAATCAAGTCATAAAATATCTGTGATTTTGAGACTTTTCACATAAAAAAGGACAAGATGGAGTTAATGACTCTAATTAATTGTAAGTTGCCTTCTAGATCTGAAATTCTGAAAACTCATTAGGAAAATCATCTGGATATGTTTAGATTCAATTGCATGGAATATTTGGTTCTTCACACAAGCAGCACTTAGAGAATTTTCAACCTCTATAAAGCAGACAAGTTGTGATCTCCTAGTTTGAGATTATTGACCACATATCACATAATCGATGTACACTTTTCATGGACTCAGCCCTGCCTGCCTCATATATTTGATGATACAAAAGAAATGTAAATAAATTTTCCCCCAATGAATTGATAATAAATTTGGGTAGAAGTCATATTGCCATGTCGATGTGGAACCATTCAAGAAATAATAGAGTTTAAAACGGCAGTCTGTATTATGATATAGATGAGAGAATAGGATAACATGAGGTAATAATATGATGTTATTGCAATCAGTAAGTGGCAAAGGGAGATATGCCCAAGGGCAAATGTCCACTGAGCCTTAGGAGTAAATCATGAAGAAAAATAGTAAGTGGGTACTGTTTATGTTTGTTACCCCTGTTATAAGTCTTAGAGAGTGGAGGGTGATAGAATCAGAGCTTGCGGGACGCCTGGGTGGCTCAGCTGGTTAAGTGTCTGCCTTGGCTCAGGTCACAATGCCCGCATCCTGGGATCAAGCCAGTGTCTGGCTCCCTGCTCAGTGGGGAGTCTGCTTCCCCCTCTCCCTTTGCCCCTCACCCTGCTACTTCTCTCTCTCACTTTCTCTCTCTCCAATAAATAAATAAAATCTTAAAAAAAAGAGAGAGAGAGAGAGAGAACCAGAGCTTGCAAGAATCTACCAAAGATAATCTGCCTTCTATCTAGAAGGTTAAGAGAAGAGAATTCTGTTGGAGAAAAAGAAGTCTCCGCAGAATGGGGGGAAAAAAAACACCCTCAGTGTTAGTCTTTTCTTTATATATTTCTCTTTCTCAGGAGGCTTCTTTTTTTGGCTTCATTAATTTTTCCCTTGCTTTCCTTCTAAACACAGCTTAGTCTTAACTGCAGAATGACTTGGCTTGCATGCTACATTTCCTTAAGTAAGAATGAGAAGCTTTTTAGGAGCAGGAATGCCAACTTCTTATTCACTGAGGTTTTTTGGTATTATCCTATAGAAAACTGTATTTAAAAAATGTACAAGCTGAAATTAAGGTTGTATCAAGGAAATATATGCCTGCTGATGTCTCACATTGCTTATGTTAATGGTAGGTGAAATTCAGAAAGCGTCTACTGTAGCAATTTAGTAGTTTGTGTTTGGGTAGAGTAATAAACTGGCTTATGCTTCATTACATGACTGACTTCATTATAGCAAAACCATGCACACTCTTTCTGTCAATTAAATCCTCATTTACTTTCTCAGGCACTAATTAAGAAGTCCTTATCATTCAGGTAGGGATAAATAATAGAAACAATTACTGTCAGATGTAGACATGTTTAATTGGCTTGGACAACCCACCTGTCTACTTTTGGTGACAACCTTTTACTTTCAGCTTCATAGTCAGAGGCTCAAGGTTTCATGTGAGGGAAGGCAGGCATCAAGACGTAGGACAGCTGGTGTTTCATGTCAAACTCTCAGCTAAGCATCTTCGTTGGCCCCATTCCTGTGTGTATTGGTGAGAACTATGCAGAAACTACTGGAAATGCCACAGAGGAAGTGAAGTTCCTTTATGTATGCATTATATGCGTTGGCAAAAAATCATGCTAGATGCAGAGCAAATGCATGTACAGTTTCTCAAGATTTCCTTAGAAATATGTCAAGCAACTAGATTGGACAACCAGGTTGCTCGTGTCTCCACATTTTAACTGAGTGGACCATATCATCTATACTGGTCCAATCTGGTCCCTCAGAATCTTCTTTAGATTCATGTAGACCTATGTTTTCTTTCAGGCTACCTTTTTTTTTTTTTTTTCTCCTGACTGCTGGGTGACAAAATTGCTGCTGGTCATCATTCAGACTTTCATAATTCTCTTTCCTGCTTCTACAGTCCAATAGGTTGAAAGTGAGTAAATTGGGAGAATCCATTGTGAATTAGGAGTAAGAGAATTCATGCCTCTGTGATGACTATGTTCCATATTCCTATGCTATTTCTCTTCATTACAGAATATTTTTAGCCTTAAAACATACCACTCAACTGGAAACAAAACTCCACCAAAAAGCAAATCTATTAGGATAATGCCCTGATTACCAAGCAATCTGACTCAACTCAGGGCTTTGAGTCTACAGAGAAAATTCAGTAAGTGAGCTCACCAGGACATATTTTAAATTACTTAACAGATTTTTGTTAAAAATAGGAATGCCATCCTTGGGAATTTCAACTATAAAGAATGCCTTTAAATATACCTATGATTTTTTTTTCATATTTGTGCAAGAGGGGAGGGGCAAGGATTTTTAGTGTAAGAATTTGTGTATTGTTACAAATATCTGAATGATAGTTTAGATATAACTTTAGTGAGAGCCTTAAAGTGAGCAATTCTTAAAACGTGGTTGTGGATATTCAATTACATATAGATGCTAAGAAAGGACAATATATATAGAAGAGTATGCAGAGAAGATTGCTACAATGTGAAACAGTGGACATTTATTTATTATATAGCAAAACAAGACAGATGAAGGAATTTTAGCTTTCCCTGCTCCTTTTCTTTCAATTCAGTAGTTCTGTCTTAATAAACATCCCTTTTCAGAACAAAATACAGAGGTCAGAACCAGAGCACTACAGTTAGCTAGATCTGGTTTCAAATTGGCCAACAGTGAGCACTTCCTGAGAAATACATTAAACTTTTCTGAGTCTCAGTCCCCGCATCTAAAATTAAGACAAATTAAGGACTTACTGGGTTGTAGTAAGAAATGTCATGTACTCTGTGCTGGGCATTTTTCTAAGTATATTACATGTAATCCACTGAACTTTCACAACAATCTTGTGAGGTAGGAGATGGTATGATTCCTCTTTTCTCAGATGAGAAAAACGAGAGACAAAGAGGTTTTGTAATATTCCTAAATTAAAGAACACGTGATGTATGAGATTTGAACCTAAGCTTTCTGTCTCCAGAGTCTAAGCAATTAGCCACTGTGCTATAATAATGAGTATTCAGTATGGTATCCAGAATATAGTGAATGGCCCGTAATTGTTAGCATTGGATGCTATCACTAGTAAGTCCTTAGAGGCTCATAAATAATACCCTCATTCATTTCCCAAATTCAGAATCAATTAAAAGTTAAACATAAGTACTGATGGGGATCAGAATATTACTGACAAACTGATGGAAAACGTGGCTTTAGAGTTGCAGCTAAGTAAGTGTGATAACATCATATTCCTGAATTAACTCGATTCCCCATTTGGAACTCTGACAATTCAAGGACCCCCCCCGCCAAAAGGGACAGTCTTTTCCCACACAACAGAGAGGGAAACAATGCATGTGTTCTGTGAACAACACCAATGGTTTTCAGCCATACCTATGTGGCTCTTTTTTTTTTTTTTTTTTTTTTTTCCAACTCTCCATCCAGATAAGACTATCCTCTTCTCCTGAGGAAGAGTGAGTGAGAGTTGGGGAGCAAGGCCTCAGCTGATGTCGCTCCTGTGGAAGTGGAACGTCTGGATTTCTCCTCTCCCGAACCAACAACAGTTTCTGTTTGTACTGCTAACCTTGTTTTGCTGTTGTTTTTATTATCTGCCAACAAGTGGCAGACATAGTAAGATTCAGAAGTATGTCCTTGCTCCTCAGCCAGAGCTGAGAGCTGCTAAGAGGAGATAACATTGATCCTGTCTCAAGCATAGATGCCTCTAGATTTGCTGAGATGCTGGCCCAGCTGAAGGAAGAACTGTGCTTTGCTGCATGGCTGCCTTTAGTTGTCTTAAGCAAGGTAGGATCACTACCCTTAGAGGATTGCAGATTTCAGGTGTGGTGGGGAGGACTCTCGCCCCACCTAGAAGTAAAGGAAGGAAAAGAAGAGTGATCATCTTATTTTTAGATGCCATCAATAGACTCCCAACTCTTAGCTCTGGTAAGAGTGTATCTATCAGAATGTGTTTTTAGAAGACATCCTCTTCATTAAGAGAGGAATTGCTTGTTGGTCATTAACACAGCTGTTCTTGGAAGTACCATAAGCACAGAGTGAGATGTTTTGTTTTGTTTTGTTTTTCCCATGGAGTTGATTCTTACCTATATCCTTGAAAGGCATTTATACAAAAGTCTTAGGACGAATATATTCATTACTACCACATTTTCCCCTCAAAATGACATTTTTCACAGAAACTCCCCTAGGGACCAGAAAGTGATTAAGCCCAGGAAATTAGCCATAGTAATGCTAGATGATGCCATTATAATGAGGTTGTGAACCAAGAGGTGTTCTGATGCCTGTGTCTATAGTAGTTGAAATAACAAGCCACTTAGCAAGACAGCAGCATGTCCGTGGTATACTTGAATACCATATGTATTTTCAAAGCCTAACTCTGGTAGCTTCACAAATCCCAAATTTAATTCTGCTTTATCTATTGAAAGCCTTGCTCTATAGTTGTCAAAACAATTGTTTATCCTTTAAAATAATTATTTGCAGATGCATTTATTTAAAGGCATCTGAGATGGAACTAATAGTATTAAGCCACATGGAAAAAAAAATCATCGAGATGCCACTAATGTTTTCTTTCAAACTGGCGAAAGCAAAAGGATTTAGGCTGGTGAGTCCTCAAGGAAAGAACACGGTGTGAGGGACACCTGGGTGGCTCAGTCGGTGAAGCCGCTGCCTTCAGCTCAGGTTATGATCCCAGGATCCTGGGATGGAGTCCCACATCGGGCTCCCTGCTCCTTGGGAGTCTGCTTCTCCCTCTGCCTGCCTCTCCCCCTGCTTGTGTTCTGTCTCTCTCTCTCTCTCTCTCTCTCTCTGACAAATAAATAAGATCTTTAAAAAAAAAAATAAGAAAGAAAGAACATGGTGTGGATAGTGGACTCTGTGAAGAGCCCGAGGCTAAAAGTATAGTCAACCTACTCCTACCCTTCACCCCCATCCTATGGGAAGCCTCAAAGTAGCACACTTGCTCAGCTTGGTTCCAGAGAGGTAAAAGCCCCTGAAAAGGTTGCATTTAGTTATTTGAAACAGTAAACTTAATAGGGGTCCTAAGGGTTTGAATTTTGCATGTAGTCTGAGAGCACTAAATAGTTTCCTGATAAGTAACAGCTTTAAATTAAATGAAAAGAGAACAACAAAAGCACAGGGAGACATAGATTTTTTTTTTCCCCTCATGACACTTTGGATGTCATCTTCCCTTGTTGACTCTGACAGCACTTCAGGAGATCCCTGTGTCCATCTGTGGTAAAGGAGGAATGTGGGGCAGGAGGACCTCCAGCCCTTCTTCACTACTACTGAGATCACCCTAGAGCCGCACGACTTTTTTCAAACCATGGGATTCTTCTTCGTTGTCAAATATAGAGGCATTTATTTACATTGAGTCTACTTCTTGAGGAAAAATAATAGTTATTTATAAATACCCTATGAAGTAATTTCTGCTCACCCGCCTTCCCCCCACCTCAACCAGAGTCCTTTCCCCTTCTCTTTCCATATATCATAAAATGTATCCTTCTCTTTCCTCTCATATGACAGGATTCTGTCCACACTGTCAGGGCCAAACCCTATCTAGCATTTTGTGAAGTCCTTCATCTGCCTATCTCGAATTGATTTCTCTTTCTTTTGTGTTTATGTAGTCCCTAACTGTAACTATATCATGAAACTGCTAATATTCTGCCTTGATTTGGCTTTCTTTTCCTTCTAGATTTTATTTTCCTTGCTTTAATAATTTACTGCACATTGTTGCCAGATTTCTTACCATCTTGGTAAACAATTGGGATTTATAGCACTTGAGGCTTAATAAATAACATGTCTTTTCTAAACCTTTTTTTTTTCCCAAGCCCTCCTCTACTCCGATTACCTTATAAGATTTCTTGAAAATATTTTGAAGAAATTTCAGGTGGTGCAGTAGATATTACCATTAAAAAAAAAAAAAAACCACCAAAAGTCTTAATGTTCCTTTGTCTTTATAAATACAAAAATATTAGGATATTTTATTATTGGTTTGTTTCAATGGATAAGCTCCTTGCGTAACTATGCATTCACAGCTGAATTTATCATTTCAAAAAAAAATTGTGCGACACTGAGATATAGAATCAACTTCATTTAAAAGGAAAAGTTGTATGCCATAGTTTTTCTGTTGTCACCCAGCTCCACATGTTACTATGGAGATAGACTGTAGGAGGTTAAGTAATTTGGCGAAGATTACATGCTCTTCTGTGATAGAGCTGGGAGTAAACCCCACAGGATTGGGACCCTCTGTGCCAGGAATTTACCTTGACCTAGCTACATCTAATTTCATGTCATATGTAAAACTTCCCTCAGGATTAAATCAGGATTCTGATGCGTGGAAATGTTCAGTAAGTGTGAAATAAAAAACTCATCATTTTTAGAAAGGTAGAACCTAACTTTATAGAGATTACTTGAATATGTGACCAGGGCTAGTAAAGAGAGAATGAAAAAGAATGATTTTTTCCTAAGTCAAGACCATACCAATATGGAAGAGCCCCCAAGACAAAAGAACATTGGTCTTTTGAATAATGTCTTAGAAACTCCTGAAAACTCCCACCTACCCATCTGACATACAGAAATGTTTTTTTTTTTCAGAAGAAGAAATTTAATGCAGCCCACATAGACTCTACAAATTATATATATATTTTTAAGATTTTATTTATTTATTTGACAGAGAGAGACACAGCAAGAGAGGGAACACAAGCAGGGGGAGTGGGAGAGGGAGAGCAGGCTTCCCGCTGAGGAGGGAGCCCGATGTGGGACTTGATCCCAGGACCCTGGGATCATAACCTGAGCCGAAGGCAGATGCTTAATGACTGAGCCACCCAGGCGCCCTACAAATTATATTTTTTGCGGTTGTTTCTTGAACTATTTTTCCCTTAAGAATTTCTTGTGGATTTGTATATAATCTACTGTACAAATAATTTAGAAATACATAAATCTTGTTCCACTTTAAAAAGTATTGTTTATTGGTTATCTACAAAAAATGAATATTTTTACATGTCTGATTCCAAGTGTTAAAATTATAAATGAGGATTTATACCACTCTCTAGGCTCTCTGATATCACAGATTTGATTATAAGGCACACAGCTTCCTAAACAATTAGTCTGGCCCCTACACACTTTCTGAAATCCATTTGCACAGTTGGGCAATTGAGATTTGTCTGTCTGTCTCTCTGTCTTCCAGTAGTTCTCACCCTACATGGAAAAACAAGACAGATATCACAGGGGTGTTTTAGGTAGGACAACAAACAGGTGCAGAGCAGACAGGGTTGGAACATCTAATTAAAAGGATTAAAGAATGGTAAACTTCCAGTGCCTTCTCCTGATGATACTATAGAATGATCGAGATGGCCCTCTAGGGAAGGACAATGGACTGGAACTGTTGAAATGTTGAATCTGTGTCTCAGATAAAGTAAGTGACTACTAAAACCGGGAGAGGGCAGTGGACAGAGGGAGAGCAGACTTGACAACCTGAAAGGCAAAGAAGAGGGAGCTCTAGAGGGGGTTGGACTGAACAAAGGATGAAATAGAGATGTTACCAAAGAATCTGTCAGTTCACCCTTCACAGATGAACTCAACTTATAAATCTGCAAAAGGCAATGGTTCAGAAACCTTTTCCCTAAAGCTCAAGGGGAACATGTTTAGAAAAAGCCTTCACTGTGATACTGAGCATTGGAAAGGTTCTCTCTGATTTAAGAAAACTAGGATGAAAGTGAAGATGAAGTGGAGATTTTGGAGAATGTCTGTTTTGGACACAGTATTGGCACCAAAATATTTTTTTAAAGATTTTATTTATTTGAGGGCACCTGGGTGGCTCAGTCGTTGAGCGTCTGCCTTCGGCTCAGGTCATGATCCCAGGGTCCTGGGATCGAGCCCCACATCGGGCTCCCTGCTCCGCGGGAAGCCTGCTTCTCCCTCTGCCACTCCCCCTGCGTGTGTTCCTGCTCTCGCTATCTCGCTATCTTGCTATCTTTTTTTTAAAGATTTTATTTATTTGACAGAGAGAGAGAGACAGCGAGAAAGGGAACACAAGCAGAGGGGGTGGGAGAGGGAGAAGCAGGCTTCCCGCGGAGCAGGGAGCCCGATGTGGGGCTCGATCCCAGGACCCTGGGATCATGACCTGAGTTGAAGGCAGACACTTAACCACTGAGTCACTCAGTTGCCCTGGCATCAAAACTATTTTATCTGCAGATTGAATTTTTAATACTGAGGGTACATTTTTCCCTAATGATGTCTATAGCAGAATGGAAGCTGTTCTCCAACATATTCCATTTTAAAAATTTTAAAAATATTTTGGAGCACTTTTAGGTTCACAGCAAAATTGAGAAGTAGGTACAGAATTTTCTCATATACCTTCTGCCCTTACACATGCATAGCTTCGCCCATTATCAACATCATTCACCAAAATGATACTTTCTTAAAAAGATTTTATTCATTTATTTATTTGAGAGAGTGTACGAGTAGGAGGAAGAGCAGAGGGGGAGGGAAGGAAAGGGGGGAAGAATCCCAAGCAAACCCCACACTGAGTGGAGTCGGATGCGGGGCTTGATCTCATGATCCTGAGATCATGACCTGACCCGAAACCAAGAGTCAGACACTTAACTCACTGAGCCACCCAGGCACCCCAAAATGATACAGGTTTTTATGAAGGATGATCCTGTGTTAACTCATCATGATTACCTCAGTTCTATAGTTTACCTTAGGATTCACTCTTGGTGGTGTACACTCTATGGGTTTGGAAAAAATGTATAGTGACATGTGTCTATCACTGTAATAGCATACATAGTATTATCACTTCCCTAAAAAATCCTCTGTGCTCTGCCTATTTATCTCTCCACTAACCCCTATAACTGCTGCTCTTTTTATTGTCTCACAGGTTTGCCTTTTCGAGACTGTCCTATTGTTAGAAGAATACAATTTTTGTAACATTCCTTTTTTGCCTATGGGCTTGTTAACATCTCATGTCTCTCCACAAGGTATTTCTAGCTAACTTTCTCCAGAACATTTTTTCTTTTTTTTTTTTTTTTAAAGATTTTATTTATTTATTTGACAGAGACACAGCGAGAGAGGAAACACAAGCAGGGGGAGTGGGAGAGGGAGAAGCAGACTTCCCACTGAGCAGGGAGCCCGATGCGGGGCTCGATCCCAGGACCCTGGGATTATGACCTGAGCCGAAGGCAGACGCTTAACGACTGAGCCACCCAGGCGCCCCCCCCGCCCCCCCCGCTGACAACACCCAAGTCAAAACCTACCCCCTTGACGGAAGTCTGTCTCTCTCCTTGTCTGTCCTTATCTCCTCTGAGCACTCCCTGTTTACAGTTCCCTCTGGTTTGATGTTACACACTAGAGTTTGTTATCTGATGTGCATTTCAATAATTTCATACCATCAGTTTTGACTCCCCAACTAGACTATGAGCTATACAAAGGCAGCAGTCAGCATCTCACAGTTCTCTTTTACCTTTCATAGTGTTTATCTTGGCACTCGGCGCATAAACAGTGTTTTAGAAATAACTGTTAGTTGATTGAGAATCTTCCCTGAATGTTAAAGATTTTACCAATGAGAGCTCGAATTACTTATTCTCTCTGAGAAACACTTTGCAGATTAGAGATGAAAATACTCATCCTCTAAGCACTGAGAGCTTGCCTTCTCTCTAATTATTATAAATCATAGCCTGAACATTTAAACTATTCAGGATTTCAGTTTTTTCCCTAACTTCCTCCAGCATGAAATCCAATCAAGCATTTGCTTGCTGCTATTCTTATACTCGCCTCTGAGCACCCATTGTAACATACATGCTAATTGTCATTATTTTTAATGATTTCTTCAAGTTGTTTTTAATATAAAGTTGCTTTAATACGACTCATTTTTAATACAGAGCTTTAGGTAAGCATGGCATATCCCATTATTTATAACTGCATCCGTTATTTTGCCACTAGCTTCCAAAAACAATTAAACCCATTCCTGATAGGGAATCAGACAGCATTGACCTATTGCAATCTACAGAGAATGGTCGTCTCCTTTAACCATGTCCTGAATCCAGCCACCCTCTTCTCTGACAACTGGAAAACACAAAGCTCTTAGTGATGTATTTATCTCTCGCGCCCCACTGGAATGTGAACTCCCTGCTCCCCTTTCTCTGTGGCACTGTCAGTCTTGGCATTAGGCAGTGGGAGGACCCCTCACCCTCTTCTCAACCAGGTATCTTTACGTGAAACCTGACTATGGGATTAATTTGTTTTGTCTGCTGTGATATCTTCTTTAATTCTGATGTCATTTGGGCCACTTCAATTTCTTCCTCAAACTAATAAATTTCTAGTTGCCCAAGCTTTAGTTCTAAATACATATTTTAGAGGGTTTTAGCAGTTGAGTCTGGGATGAGCTTTAAATTCCTCTGACACATTGTCCCTCTAGCTATGAATTTCTTGTCCAAAAGGCTTTCCGGAGGGTTGAAATCATCTGCCGTTAACTCAGACGCTTTGCCTACACCTTCTGTTTTTTCTCTGTTAATCTTATATGCTGAACAATATTGCTTGCCTCTGGCTATCTCTTGTTTCCCAGGTTGACCCACATTTTTTATTAAAACTCAGAATTTGAGAATTCTTTTTGGGACTGTAATTATTTCTATATGATTGTTTCTCTATTCCCAGTGTAGGTCACTTTTTATCTTGCACTGCAGTTACCCGAATAAATTCTATTTTGCTATTTAGGCCTTTGAATGAAATATACCTTCCGTTATTAATTTCTAAATGTAGCATCAGAACTAAGGAAATTTGTGGTTACTTAATATGGAGCTTAGATTTCCAGCAACTTCAAACTTTTGGACAGAGCTGTGCACTGGGATATTAGGCAAACACCATGTAGGATTTTCAGACATCTTAGTGGCATCATTCTTAGATCATGCCAATGATCTCAAGCCACCAACAAAGTTCTTTATGTCCAGCAGATTGGGCTTAATAATGCAATAAAGTATTTAATATGTTTAAAAATGTTTTCCTTTGTAAGTGATTATAGAATCTTAAAGTCAAAATTGCCATGCGAATAGAAAAGCTACCCTTCTTAAGCCTCCAATTTTGGACATATATGATCTCATTAAATCCACCCAAAAAGGTAGATGTTATTTTCCTGATTTCACAAGTGAGGAAATGATCTCTGTGAGAAGAGTAAGTATTTGCCCTGCTTATCTGCACAGAAAGTTAATGTCTTTGATAGGTATCTAAACTCCTTAGGAAAAGATTACCCAGATACTGTCTCAATGTGCCCTGAGAGTTTTTCTCTTTATATTTCTGGGCTTTTCAAATTCCTTTTCAGAATTATTTAGCAGTTAGACCACTTTGCATAATCCTCATAAGACCGAGAACTTTGTCTTCTAAATAGAAATAAAAGGTCCTGGCTATTGGATGCTAACAGTTCTCTACACCTGTTGTCCCTCTAATAGGCTAGTAAAGATAAGGTGTGGGAAGGAGCAGTGTTCTCTTTTGAGAACCTTCTAACCTCATTATGGACGTTTGAGCTCTTTTATTTCTTGATGAGATTGGACATATGAAGTGTCAAGAACTCAAGTTTTCTATAGCTAATCAAAGCCTGCTTATTGAAATGTGTGTGTGTGTGTGTGTGTGTGTGTGTACATATACATGTGAAGAGAGAGAAATAAAGATTGAGAAAGAAGGAGAGAGAAACTCTTGACTTCCATAACTAAGCCATTGCCTATTAAAATCAATACTTTAACATCCAGAGTATTTCTCATAGAATCTGATTTGATAAGAAATAATTCTGACATATGAATCCACAAATTGAGAGAAATATGTATATAGTTGACCAGTGAACAACATGGGTTTGAAATGTATGGGTCCACTTATAAACAGATATTTTTGGATAAATATGGTACATTATTGTAAATGTGTTTTGTTTTCTTTATGATTTTCTTAATAACATTTTCTTTAGTTACATTGTAAGAAGATAGTATATTATATATATATATATATATATATATATCATACAAAGATATGTTAACCAACTATATTATTGATCAGGTCGATAGTAAGCTATTAGTAGTCAAGTTTTTAGGTAGTCAAAATGCTTTAGAAAACTTGCCATTATAACTTCTTTCTTTGCTCCTGGGAGATGTGAATCTTCTCTCAGCCTGTGAGTTTATAGCCCAGGAAAAGTTTTTTCAAGGACCTAGGAACTATCTCTTTGAAATGTAAATACAGAGGGAGATAGTACCCCATCTCCCAGTGTCTGGATGTCAGGAGCCTATCTTCAATGAGCACCAATTAGCAAACACAGATGACATAATCACAGAAAAAAGCAGTTGCTAACTCAGTAATAACTCAGTGTTGTAATAACAAGACACATCCCATGATCAACCTCTCCCCACAACCTCCGGTACTTTGCTCCTAGCTCACCCCAGCACCTAAAAATCTCCCACCTTTTGTATCAGCAAAGCTGAGTATCTATGCTCTGCCTCATATTGCTCATTTTTGGTGGTATTAGAATAAAATCAACGTCTGCCTGCTCACGTGGTCCTGAGTGACTTTTCTTTAACAATACCTGTACCACCTGCCAATATTAATGTCTTAAGAGTGATTTTGCACCATGAAAAAGGTAGGATGATGCGTTTTTGCAACCAGTTTTAAAAAGCATATTTCATTCTGGAGAACTCGCAACCTTTATAATGCATTTAAATCAAATTTGCATGTGGGTGGGGAATGTGGGAGTATATATATGTGTGAATGTGTGTGTTTCTAAGCAGGACTTGACTGCTAGAAAAATCACTGTGGAACATTATGAATTTTTCACTTTTCTTCTGTTTGGGGTCAGTTCCCCATCTCCTTGATCTCTCTGCTCTGAGAACATATTTGAGAGAAGCCAGCTCTGTTCCAACACTAGAGCAGTGCTCACAGCCACTTTACCATTCTAGGGAGGCAGATATCTTCTTTCTGATCCTGGCTGTCAAGAGGTGAAGAGAGGGCGCCTGGGTGGCTCAGTCGGTTAAGCGACTGCCTTCGGCCCAGGTCATGATCCTGGGGTCCCGGGATCGAGTCCCGCATCGGGCTCCCTGCTCAGCAAGGAGCCTGCTTCTCCCTCTAACCCTCCCCCCTCTCATGTATTCTCTCTCTCTCTCTCATTCTCACTCTCTCAAAATAAATAAATCTTTAAAAAAAAAAAAAGAAAAAAAAAAAAAAAAGAGGTGAAGAGAAAGCTGATCTGAAGCCTTTCTCACTGTCCTGGAATATTATCTGACTGCTTGGAGAGGGCTCTGTACATGCAGGCAAGAGCATTCCTAACTTTCAACCATAAAGGAGGAAGAAAAAATATGCTACCAAAGACATAACTTAAAATGCCTTTAGAGATCACAGCTGGGTCTTCCCGTAGATAAAGGGAAACTCTCTGGCGCAAAAACTAAGGATAATTTGTCAGGGCATGGGGAGGAGAGGAGATGTGTGAGTAAAGCAGCTGCCCTAGCAAATAAAGGAGAGCAAGGTCTGATTTGACCATCTGGAAAATAAGTTTTCTGTTGATGGTCATTCAGAGAAAGTAAAATTGTCCATTTGATGTGTGAAAAGTATTTTCTTCAACTTTTTGCTTTCCCTTTGATAAACCTGTGAATTTCTCCAAGCTGCTCAATTGTACTGTGGAGATTAAATATAGATTCTAAACTTGTAAATGGGCTAGAATGTAAGGCTCGCTGATGGGTCCCACAGGGAAGGGCACTGTTTGGGGGCTTTCCTTAAACAGAGAACTTGGATATAAGTCATTCTATCTGAAGGAGTGAAAGTAGACAGAGACGCCAGCCTTTTTCCTCATCAAATTGATATTAACAGCCTGGGCAACAAAGGAACAGGCAACAAAGGAAAAGAAATGTGGAGTGTACCCTCCCTTTTCATGGAAGGTGTCAGAAATCCCTGCTGTTTGCATAAGTGACAATGGATCTACTTCAAAATTGTAGTGTGCAGGGTAGCAGAGATTATGTGGGTGAATTCCTCCTGTCAGCTAAGCCATTTTGTGTCTCCGGTTCACCTTTAAGCCCATCAACTTGTGGTCCATTTCTTCTGTTATTTGATTTAAAGTTGAGGGCAAAGATAAAATCAGTTTAGAGATGAAGTTGACAATCTGGTAAATAGCTTTGGCTTTTTCTCTTTTAGGCAATAGACGAGATACCAAGGATCGAAGCAGCGAGTAATGTTTCTCCAGGAAATTAAGTTTTCTGCTTTTACCTCAGAGGGTCTTGAGTATTCAAAATTGCCAACCAGATAGAATGGCCGACACCCTCACAGGGAGACTCAGGGTGGACTGACCTCTCTACCTGCCTGAGATCGTCAGCAGCAGAGCCCGCACTTCTCTAGGTTGGGTGGTATCAAGGCTGAGTGGGTGAGAGGAGTCCAGTGTGTGCTGTTCTTTGTCTCTCTGCTTACAGTAATCCCGGGGTGGGGGGGGGGGTGTCTTGTCTCCTTTCAGGGAACATCTATCTAATGAGAGGAGATGAACTTACTGAAAAAGACAAAGCTTTATATGCTGATGAGGTGGTATAGGATAGAATGAGCAAATACTGTTCTTGCATATTGTTTTCTTTTCTTTCCTTTTCCTTTTTCTTTCTTTTTTGGAGAGAGAGAGAGGAAGAGAGAGAACAGGGAGGAAGGGCAGAGGGAGAATTTTAAGCAGGCTCCATACCCAGCAAGGAGCCCAGTACAGGGCTCTATCTTGTGACCCTGAGATCATGACCTGAGCCAAAATCAAGAGTTGGTCACTTAACCTACTGAGCCACCCAGGTGCCCTGCATATTGTTTCTTTAATTAAATAGCATGATGCTCTTTCCGGACTGCATTATTCCAATCATTGGCCTCTTTTATACATTTCTATGTGTTTTTTTTGCACAGAATAATTTACTGTGTAAATTTAGTATTTTTTTTCTTAAGTACCCCTCGCATAATGCCAATCTAAATTAGTTTGATTATATTAATAAACTAATTAATTTATTGATAATTTTAAAAAATTATTAGTAGTACTATATGCCAGTCACTGCTAGGTACTGTCAGGTAGGAACTCAGATAACTTTTTCTACAGTAAATTCTTAAGTTTTTATTTAGTAATCTTTAATTTTGTTTGCAATTGTATTATTCATACTGTTTGGCTTTCCAACTCAGCTGTAGTTTCTGAGCAGTTAACATTTGATTCTTTTATTAAATTTCTGATGACACCTAAAACAAGGTAAAACATATAGTAGATACTCAGTTAATAGCTTTTGATTGATTTTTCCCTTTTGGTCAACTTTGACAGTGTTTTCTTTTTTTTTATCTTTTTTTTTAAGATTTTATTTATTTATTTGATAGAGAGAGACACAGCGAGAGAGGAAACACAAGCAGGGGGAGTGGGAGAGGGAGAAGCAGGCCTCCCGCTGAGCGGGGAGCCCGATGCGGGGCTTGATCCCAGGACCCTGGGATTACAACCTGAGCCGAAGGCAGACGCTTAACGACTGAGCCACCCAGGCGCCCCTGAGAGTGTTTTCTATATGTTGAAATACAATGACTGTTTCTGTGCCTCCAGGGCATTTTTTCCTATGCTATCTCTTCCTGATCAATGTCAGGTCTAATCATGGCTTCATATACAAAAGATGTCAAAGTAGTCCTACCTTGGAATTTTGAGAAAGCCCAGCAGATAAGAGACCTGAGCAGATCTGAGCTAACATAATGAGAGAAGGAGCACCAACGGCAGTATAGGCAGGTGGACAGTAGGATCTAGGGCAGGTGTCCTTCCTCCATACTCCACTTTGATAAGTGGTGATTGTGGAATCATTCTCTGATATTCTCATTCATTCTTACTCTGTGGCCAGCACTTTAGTAAGTCACCATCATCCATCACCGGTCAACCATTGAACACCACTTCTCTGGTTCAAACCACCATTCCTCATCTGGGCTTTTGCAGTAGTCTCCTTTACTGCTCTCCTTGCTTCCGTTCTTGCTTCCTCTTCGGGATTTTCTCCACATAGCAGCCAGTGGACTTTTGAAATCTAAATCACTGTATGTCATTTCTGTACTCAAAGTAGATCTTTGGGATGAAGACTACAGTTAACAGAAGATTCCCACTCCTAAACAGGAAGCATGGTCTACAAGGCCCGACCTGAACTGGTCCTTGTCCATTGCACAACCTTGTCTCCCAAACTTCTCCCCAGCTCTTCCTCTCCGGCCACACTATCTTCCTGCTCTTTTCCTGAGCACACCAATCTTATTCGGACACAGTGACTTTTCTGCTTGTTATTTCCTTTGCCCCAAATGCTTTACCTCTAGATTTTCAAATGGCTCCACAGATCACTTCATTTCATTCTCTGCTCACATTTTACCTTCCCTGATTCTCTTGCTTGTTCACCATGTTTGAATATAGGCCCAGTCATTCTCTTTCTCTTTGTCCTGCTGTTTTCTAAATATGTCTATAACTATTATTATCCAAGATTACATTTTTTTTTTTTTGTTTAACATTTTTCTCTACTAGAATATAAAGTAAATGAAGGTGGAGATTTTTTTTTTTTTACTACGCCATGAGTAAGACTGACACATAGTAGATACAAAATAAGATTTGCTGAATGAATTAATAAAGAAAGTAAGGAATGCCACAGCCATTTCTGAGAGCAGGTGCTCATTGCTGGTATGATGGCCTCGATTTGCTCCATACCATTTCTATTTGCTCAACTTTACCTGATAGTAATGATTTTTTTAGAGTCAGGCTCTTCTTTGGGTCATCACTGGATTAGGCATGGGGACCAAAGCTACTCAAAGCAGGACAGAAATGAAGAAATTGCTAAATCACGAGGTAGAATATCAGTTGTCTAATATAATTGTTTCAATTTACAAATGACAAAGTGAAGGTCCATAAAGAATAGTAGCTGGAAATATTCATATGTTGGTTGTCAAGAATTTTTATGTATATTAAATTATTTTATCTTTGCCTCTAAGGCAGGTATGACAACATTTTACATTTTATGGGTAAGGAATGAAGGCTTAAGCTCAATTATCACATGCCCCTCAGCTTTCATGAGAACATGGATTCAGACCCAGATCTCATGAAGCCCACTTAAGTAATGTTTAATGTTTTAACACCTGGGAGGCAGAATGAATGCTTCACTCTTAAAAAAAAAAAAAAAAAAAAAAAATAGCTTTGCAGATAAATCCCAACCAGGGCCACTAATTGGTAACTAAACCAATTACTTATATTTTAAGAACCTTAGTTTTTATATCTATACCCTTTATGAGTATTGTATTATCACAGCTACCTTCTTCCCAGAGAAAATAACAAAACAAAAGAATATTCCACAGACATCTAGGGACTCAAGGGAGCCTCTTACCCTTATTACCTGGTGAAATATAAATATTTTTCTGAACTGAATTTTGAACTTATTTCTTACAAAGTGCTATGGTGGTTAATGGAAGATATACTTCATCAGTTTTGGCAAGGGCCAACCCTCCAACTGGAATCAAAAGTCCAGTGAATCATCCAGCACACCTTATTTTCAATATAACCACTAAAAAGAAAATGGAAGCTTGTCATTTTCCTTTTAAAGCTGTGCACATTGCTAAGTTTTCCACGGGCTTGCTGTGCATATATAACTTTTAAAGTGAAAATACTATTTGTGTGAAGAGATGATCAAGGTAGACAGCAGCAGATTGTCACTGCAGTAGTTGGGGATGTCAGTAATTCTTAAACTAAAAGGAATGCTTTGATGATTCAACAGGATACCTCTAATTTTATATTGTCATCTTTCATTTGCTTTCCTATTTTGGAACATTTACCAACTGTGCTGATCAGACTGTGTTTGATTCCTATGGAGAAATGCTCTATCTTAAAATGTGTGATCCAAGAGGAAGCTAGAAGGAATTTGTACTTTGGATATTTGGGAAACTTCATTGTTTATCTACTATGGGCTTTTGTTATTTAATTATTGTAGGGAGCACACAGAACAGGCTGCTTTGTGCATTTTTTTCTAAGAGTCTTGATCAATGAAGCAAGCCTAAAGTAGTTTTCTTTTTTTCCTATTTTTTTTTTTGATGTAGTGTTCCATGAATTCATTGTTTGCATATAACACCCAGTGCTCCATTCAATACGTGCCCTCTTTAATACCCATCACCAGGCTAACCCATCCCCCCACCCACCTCCCTTCTAGAACCCTCAGTTTGTTTCTCAGAGTCCATAGTCTCTCAGGGTTTGTCTTCCCCTCAGATATCAACCCCTTCATTGTTCCCTTCCTACTATCTTCTTTTTTTCTTAACAAAAAATGTATTATTTGTTTCAGAGGTACAGGTCTGTAATGCATTAGTCTCGCACAATTCACAGCTTTCACCATAGCACATACCCTCCCCTAAAAGAAATAGTCACACATAATTAGTATGAAGAAATCAATTGAGTCTACTAGTCTTCTGTCCTTACTACAAGAATATATTTGACCTTGGTGGGGTGGAGCAAGATGGCGGAGGAGTAGGGGACCTGGAGTTCGTCTGGTCTCAGGAATTCAGGTGAATAGGGATCAAACCATTCTGAACACCTATGAACTCAACAGGAGATCAAAGAAAAGAATAGCAACAACTCTCTGAACAGAAAAGCGATGACTTACTGGAAGGTAGGACGTGCGGAGAAGTGAATCCGAGGCGATATTCGGGAGGATAGACAGCGGGGGAGGGGGCCTCCGTCAGCCGCTTCTGGCAAGTGATTGAGCAGCAGAGCACAAAATCGGAACTTTTAGAAGTTGGCTCTGCTGAGGGACGTCGCTCCAGTGGCTAAGCTGGGGGTGGAACCCTTGTGGGACAGTGTGGTCTCAGGACCCTCGGGGTAACAGAAAGACCGGGGGTGCCTGAGTGCAGCAAAACTCCCAGGTATCGGAGCAGGGAAGCCGGCTGCAGACACAGAGCCGAGGCACGGGCTCTCAGCTCGGGGTTGCCATAAACTGTGATCGGTGACAGTTGGGCCACTGCTCCTGCAGCAGGGACCCAACAAACAGCAGAGCCAGGGAGACTCCCCTTCCTCCCCTGGGAGGAGCGGCTCGGGAGTGCACCGCAGGGATCTGCTGGGTTTGGAGACTCTACACGGGGTCGGGTGCCAGAGATAGAAATGCTCGGTCACAGGCCGGGTGAGCACGGAGTGCGGCCGGAGACCAGGGAGACGGGAGTGACTGACTGCTTTTCTCTGGGGGTGCAATGAGGAGCGGGGCCCCGAGTTTTCAGCTCCTCCGGGCAGAGATTGGGAGGCCACCATTTTCACTCTCATCCTCCAACGCTGTACGGAAAGCTTGCAGGGAACAAAAGCTACCGAGAGCAAACCTGAGTGGATTGCTTAGCCTGGACCGACAACGGCGGGGCAATTCCGCCTCCGGCAAAGACATTTGGGAACCATGGCAACAGGCCCCACCCCCAGAAGATCAGCACGAACAGCCAGCAAGCCAAGACCAAGTTTACCGATCAAGGAGAACGGGAGAACTCCAGCGCTAGGGGAATACTGCACATAGAATTCATGGCTTTTTTACCATGATTCATTAGTTTTTCAAAGTTATTTTTTTCAACTGTTTTTTTTTTTTTTTAATTTTTCTTTTTCCCTTTTTCAACCAACATCTTATCAATCCCTTTTTGGAAAAAAAAACATTTGTATTTTTCATTTTTAGTCATAGCCTATCCCTTCATAGTAGATACCCTTATTTTTGGCATATATATAAGTTGTACTCTCTTTAAAATTTTGAGATACAGTTTCTTCTAACAGATCAAAATATACCCTAAATCACTAGTGTATAGCTTTGTTCTAGTCTCCTGCCTGATCACATTCGTTTCCTTTTTTTCTTTTTTTTTCTTAAGTCTTCTTTCTCTTTTCAAACAACTTCTTATAAATTCCTTTTATAAAATCCTTTATAATTTTCATCTTTACAATCATCTTCTATCCCTTCATTGTATCAACCCTTATTTTGTACATATATAAGTCTTACTTTCTTTAAAATTTTAGGAGGCACTTTCTTCTAACAGACCAAAATACACCCAAAATCTAGTGTGAGCACTGATCTATGCACTACCCTGATCACACTCTGTTTTGTTGTTGTTGTTGTTCTGTTTTTGTTTGTTTTTATCTTTTTCTTTTTTTTCCTCTTTCTCCTTTCTTTCCCTTTCTTTTCCCCTGGTTTCAGGTCTTTACTGATTTGTATAGAGTATATTTGCTGGGGAAGTTTTTAACCTGAAAGCATTTTGTTCTCTTATTGATCTATTATCCTCTGGACAAAATAACAAGATGAAAAAAATCGCCTCAGCAAAAAGAACAAGAGGTAGTACCGTCTGCCAGGGACCTACTCAATACGGACATTAGTACGACATCGGACCTAGAGTTCAGAATCATGATTTTAAAGATACTAGCTGGGCTTGAAAAAAGCATGCAAGTTATTAGAGACACCCTTCTTGGAGAAATAAAAGAACTAAAATCTAACCAAATCAAAATCAAAAAGGCTATTAATGAGGTGCAATCAAAAATGGCACTGGGGCGCCTGGGTGGCTCAGTTGGTTAAGCGACTGCCTTCGGCTCAGGTCATGATCCCGGAGTCCCAAGATCGAGTCCCACATCGGGCTCCCGGCTCAGCGCGGAGACTGCTTCTCCCTCTGACCCTTTCCCCTCTCATGCTGTTTCTCTCTCTCTCTCAAATAAATAAATAAAATCTTTAAAAAAAAAAATGGGGGCACTAACTGCTAGGATAAATGAGGCAGAAGAGAGAATCAACAATATAGAAGACCAAATGATGGAAAATAAAGAGGCTGAGAAAAAGAGAGAGAAACAACTACTGGATCACGAGGGCAGAATTCAAGAGATAAGTGATACAAAAGACGAAACAACATTAGAATAACTGGGATCCCAGAAGAAGAAGAAAGAGAGAGAGGGGCAGAAGGTATATTGGAGCAAATTATAGCAGAAAACTTCCCTAATGTGGGGAAGGAAACAGGCATCAAAATCCAAGAGGCACAGAGAACCCCTCTCAAAATCAATAAAAATAAGTCAACACCCTGATATCTAATAGTAAAAATTACGAGTCTCACAGACAAAGAGAAAATCCTGAAAGCAGCTCGGGAGAAGAGATATGTAACCTATAATGGTAGAAACATTAGATTGGCAACAGACCTATCCACAGAGACCTGGCAGGCCAGAAAGGACTGGCATGATATTATCAGAGCACTAAACGAGAAAAATATGCAGCCAAGAATACTATATCCAGCTAGGCTGTCATTGAAAATAGAAGGAGAGATAAAAAGCTTCCAGGACAAACAAAAACTAAAGGAATCTGCAAACACAAAACCAGCCCTCGAAGAAATATTGAAAGGGGTCCTCTAAGCAAAGAGAGAGCCTAAAAGCAGCACAGACCAGAAAGGAATACAGACAATATACAGTAACAGTCACCTTAGAGGCAATAAAATGTCACTAAATTCATATCTTTCAATAGTTACTCTGAATGTAAATGGGCAACTTCTTCCTAGAAACATCGCCAAAGGCAAGGGAAGCAAGGGCAAAAATGAACTCTTGGGATTTCATCAAGTTAAAAAGCTTTTGCACAGCAAAAGAAACAGTCCACAAAACCAAAAGATAACCGACAGGATGGGAGAAAATATTTGCAAATGCATATCAGATAAAGGGCTACTATCCAAAATCTATAAAGAACTTATCAAACTCAACACCCAAAGAACAAATAATCCGATCAAGAAATGGGCAGAAGACATGAACAGACATTTTTCCAAAGAAGACATCCAAATGGCCAACAGACACATGAAAAAGTGCTCAACATCGCTCGGCATCAGGGAAATCCAAATCAAAACCTCAATGAGATACCACCTCATACCAGTAGAATGCTTAAATTAATAAGTCAGGAAACGACAGATGTTGGCGGGGATGCGGGAAAGGGGAACCCTCCTACACTGTTGGTGGGAATGCAAGCTGGTGCAACCACTCTGGAAAACAGTATGGAGGTTCCTCGTACATTTGAAAATAGAGCTACCATATGATCCAGCAATTGCACTACTGGGTATTTACCACAAAGATGCAAATGTAGCAATCCAAAGGGGTATGTGCACCCCAATGTTTATAGCAGCAATGTCCACAATAGCCAAACTGTGGAAAGAGCCAAGATGTCCATCGACAGATGAATGGATAAAGAAGGGGTGGTATATATACACAATGGAATATTATGCAGCCATCAAAAGGAATGAGATCTTGCCATTTGCAACGACGTGGATGGAACTGGAGGGTGTTATGCTGAATGAAATAAGTCAATCAGAGAAAGATATGTATCATATGACCTCACTGATATGAGGAATTCTTAATCTCAGGAAACAAACTGAGGGTTGCTGGAGAGGTGGGGGGGTGGGAGGGATGCGGTGGCTGGGTGATAGACATTGGGGAGGGTATGTGCTATGGTGAGCGCTGTGAATTGTGCAAGACTGTTGAATCACAGATCTGTACCTCTGAAACAAATAATGCAATATATGTTTAGGAAAAAAAAAGATAACAGGAGGGGAAGAATGAAGGGGAGTAAATCAGAGGGGGAGAGGAACCATGAGAGATGATGGACTCTGAAAAACAAACTGAGGGTTCTAGCGGGGGGGGGGGGCGGGATGGGTTAGCCTGGTGATGGGTATTAAAGAGGGCATGTTCTGCATGGAGCACTGGGTGTTATGCACAAACAATGAATCATGGAACACTACATCAAAAACTAATGATGTAATGTATGGTGATTAATGTAACAATAAAAAATTTTTTAAAAAAAGAATATATTTGACCTTGGAAGTAAAAAAAAAAAAGTTTCTTTAATGTTACTTCACAATGCGGCATCTCTGAACTGTATTTGGGGTATGGTTAGGTGTGTCTTTGGTAGCTGCTGCAACTGTCACCACCCTGGGGTACCCTAAAGGCAAGTTGGCATAGGACTTTTCAACAAGAGAACAATGATATGAAATGTATGATTCTCAGATGCATGGTTCTAAAATATTTTCCTTTGATTGATTTCTGAATTTTGTGAAGTGAAAGACACTCAAATAGACCACTGAAAGTATTTATGCATAATAACAATCTAGATGAAGTTTTTTTATCAGCTTTCCTGAAGTGATGGGAAACCACCATCAATAGGTCCATTGTTTGTATCTGAAATCCTCAAGGTAAAAAGTTCAGCTTGGCTTATGGAATGAATAAGTCATGGGAATAAAAGACACAGCATAGGGAATACAGTCAAAGATACTGTAATAACTCTGTAGGGGGACAGGCGGTTGCTGCACTTGAGGTGACCCTAGCATAATGTATAAACTTGTGGAGTCACTAGGTTGTACAGGTAAAGCTACTGTTACATTGTGTGTCAAGTATACTCAAATAAAAAAAGATAAATAAAAATTCAGCTTGGGAAAGGAACAACAGACCTGTCCATTTGCCAAAATCCCATGAGAACATGGCCTAATGGAGGGAAATGTATTTTGAAACTCTTAAACAGTAAGATGAATCAAAATTAAGTTCAAATAGGATATTCTAGAAACCTCAAAGGAGAGTAAACAGGTGTGGTGATGTGATGCATATAGTAAATTTCAGTGCGGGAAACCAAGGACTGCTTGTTGTTTTTTTTTTTTTTTAATTGGCATTTGTCAATTGGTCTTGCCAGTACTGCCCACCAGACTTGGCAGAAAAAAAAAAAAAAGTCATCACTTTTATCTGTGATGCTTTCGAAAGGGGCTTTCTAAAAAAGTTCTTGGAGGTAGATCACACTAAGAAAATTGAACCAACTTAGTTGCTCTCAAATCATAGACCTCTGCATCATCCAGCTTCATTGGGCTAGACTGTATTCTGATTCCCATGAAAATTTTTTGGTTTGGGAGAAGACATTTGTGTCACTAAAACAGCAATGAATTCAGGACTCTATTTCAACAAAGTGTAGCAGCACTAAGGGTAAATTATAATTTTCAAGGCTTGGCCCTTAACTGAAACCACTCTACAAGCAGATCTGAAATGAAGAGTCTTGAAATGTTATTTAAGACACCTTAAATCCCCTAAGAATCCTCAAACTGGGAAATCCCCAGGTGCAGCACTCAAGATTCCACAAATATTATCTCTGCACATAAGCATGCTCTGCACATGAGCTATGCAGTTAAAGAATGGCAGGAGGGCAAAGATCATATGCCTTTTCACCAGCCATGCTGCAGAGCTTTGGGTCCGGCCATTTTCCTTGCCTGCTAATTTGCATGGTTGCTTCCGGATGGTGGTGATTTTCTGGGTATTAAGCTTTGAGTAAATCATTCCTGCAACATTCTCCTCCCTTTCCTTGCTTATTTACAACAGAGAGTGCAAAGCTCAGTGACATTTGACTTTGCTCTTTTGCTGGCTGGATCATGGAATGCAGGAGGCATGTATGTATCATTAAGTGCATCTCTGAGTGATGGGTCATGGCATCATGTCGCATCACAGGGTGAGCCTCTCTCATCATGTCACATCACATCATGTCATGCTTGACACAGACACACAGCTCAAATCTGAGTATCTAGAAGTAACCGGGAAGTAAGCCTTCCCAGCAGTCTGAGCAGTGCTTTCAGAAAAAGAAAATAGAGAGATTGACCTTTCTATTTTCTGCCACTGCAGATACAATGACCCCTGTTTGGAGTTGTGCATATAAATATATTCACATATCATTGAAAAACAAGGCATCTGTACAAGACAGGAGTTCTTTCCGTTTTTCCCTCACAATGATAAAGCAGTGTCCCTCCTGTGTTTATTACTGTTGTTGGTAAGATCTAATTCTTCAAACCAGGTATTAATCTAAAGTATCCTCTTGATGGAATAAGCTACATGATAGTTATTAAGGATTTGAAATGTGACAATCAAACTAAGGCAATTCAAGGAGAGTTGGACTAGGCTGTTGAATAATAATTCGTACAAAGGGTCTCCACTGTAAAATCAGTCCAATCTGATACATTGGCTTCTGTTGCTTGATAAATCTGGAGTATAAATACATAGCCTGTAGCACTGCATACTTCTGATTTTTAATCTTGCCATGATTATGAACTCTTAGTTCCTGCATATAAGTCCTCAGAACCCCTTTACCTTTACTCTTCCATCCTTAAGGCCTTTCCACATCAGAAGCATAAAAAGGAAAAACCAACCTGAATGAAACAAGATTCTTGAAAATTAATGAACATAGTTCATATTATTCAAATAGGTTTTTGCGTGTGCCCCAGTAATACCTAGGAAGCTACACGAGTGAGAGATGGGCATGTTTCCTCTCCTGTCACTAGATTCTCAAGCTTTCACCAGCGGAGAGGTATGCTGTCTTTCAAGAATGTGGAAATTTTCATCTGCCTCTCCAGGAAGCTCAAGGGGTTTTGAACGGAGGTTTTACCTTGGTCATCAATAGAGTTAACTTTAATGAACACTGGATCCAGTGAGGCTTTCTTCAGCGCTCTTAGCCACCTATTTTAGTAGATCTTCTACTTTTTTTACTCCAGATATTCAGTGTTGTTCTTTATGTTTTTCTTTGATTCTCTGTTGAAGCTTCCTCTCCTAGCTACACCTGAAAACTTGATGTGCTATTCTTCTTAAGTGATTTAATAGGAATCAAAACCATAAGCCTAGAAATGAGGTAATGGTCACATATTATTTTCTGTGCTGATCTTACCACATCTGCAACATTGAGTTCACATCTAGATTCCGTATCTTATGGTTGTGTATTGGACCATTTCAGATAGATTATATGTCCTATGCTTGAGCCCTCACTAAATCCTCAAATATGGAAAGGGATTTGAAATATGGAAAGGGAGTTGAACTCTTGTTAGAGTCAAGAATTATCCAAGGTATGATTGTATAAATTGAAGATTTGTCTAGGAATAAAGAAAAACTGGGAAGCCGTAGTGCTTGTCACCTCATCATTGAAAAAAGGGGATGATGGGGAAGAAACAGCATCCCTGCTCTTTATTTCATCATATAGTAGAGCTAGAATGGGTGCATGGAAGTTAGTAGGAAATATTTGAGAAATGCTTTCTAATAATTAGGGCTATGCAATGATGGTATGAGCAAGCTTATAGCTAGGGGCGTCCGCATGTCTACAATTGTGCAAGAAGAAGCTAGTAGACTCTGCCTTGAATGGGGAATGCTGTGGAAGAACCTCTAAAGTCCTATCCAAGACTGTGGCTGAATGGTTTTAATTGTTTTCAACCATTTTAGTTCCAAGATTTCTCTTTTTGAAGAGATCATTGAGTTTTCTTCTTGAAGTAAAAACAGAGTAAACAATTTAATGTCTCTAAAACATCTAACACATACGACTTTTCCCTAATCACTGTCTTCCCTTGACTCCTAAAGAAAACATACTAGATTAAAAATTGAGTAACTGAATAGGATATACTAACCAATAGAGAAGCATTTCTGTTGGATGTGAAGTATCCAAGTAAGCAGAGGAAGATTTATAATATGACTAGCAAATAGATTTTATTGAATATTTTCACTTTATGTTCCCCAAACTATTGCTGACCACCATTTGTTTGTGCTTCTATTTTTGTTCACTTAAAAAAAAAAAAAAAACAGTTTGAAGCTCCAACTGCTAAGCCAGGAATGCTCTTTTTCACTGGCAGCATTTTCTCTTTTGGCAGAATCCACAGGCAATTGCCTTGATGTTTTTTGGAGTTACATTTGGTGTCTGTCATAGTTCATGCAAAGATAAGCTGATTGGGTTGTCTAGTTGGTCCCAGATGCTTTTGGCTTTAATGCTCCATCAATTCTCTTTGAAAATGAAGTCCTGGGCCAATCTCATCTCTCAGGGGACACTTGCAGCTGACTTGTTCATGATCAAAAGGCAACATAATTTCCTGATGTCCATATGCTTCCTCTGGAACTTCTTTTGGTGTCCTCAAAACTGGTGTTTCTTGTAAGTGGACAACAGATTGTTATTTAGAAAGGGTCTAAACTTCAGAAATGTTTCCTCAACAGTTACTACAAATAGGAATCGGGAGGTCTGAACTGATTTCTACAAACTCCAGGAAGTGGGTTCTAGAACATATTGTTATAAAATCACTTCCCAGCAAATACCAAACACTAGATTTATGGTTTACCACTGCACCATGATTATAGTAAGTGAGGCTTTATAGAGAGGAAATTATCCACATTTTTCAGTTGTTTTTTTTTTTATATTAAAGGGAATGTGGTTCATATAGTTCCTCCTAGGCAAACTTATTTACAATCATTTGGTTATAAAGATATTCAGGGGGGCTAGGTAAATTAGTGAAGTGTTTATACACAACATAGATTTGTTAGAACTAAGGCTTTAAAAATTATCCAGCTGACCTCTTTGAACTCCATCCCACACCCTATATGCCACACATTTCTCTTTTGGGACAAGCATGAAAGATAGATAAAGATCCTTCTGTTTTCTGTAGGTTTTTCCAAGGACACAGCCAGCTAGAGGACACAATATCAAGTCTAAATAGCAGGAAAACCACTGTCTGTGCTTTTTTGATGTCTCAGTGGTACATTCCAGAACTTAGATAATGGGCTTACTTCAGCTGAGCTTCCAAGTTTCATTCTTCCCTTTACCTCCAAACAGGTTTGTTTGTTTGTTTGTTTGTTGTTTTTGAGAAGGGTTGTTTGGAGAGGCTTTGTGTAAAGTCCTGATTGAAGTGGTTCCCATGCTAGATGACTGAGGGGAGGAATGATAAAATCCCTAGTTAGAAAATTATTTAAGAATACCACATAAATCTCTGCAATAATGCTTTCATTTATGTCAAGGAGAAAGACGAAGGATGACAATGCAGATTCAAAATGCTTTCGGATGGTGTCGAGGAGCAAATCATTCTTTCATCTTTTTCGAGCTTAAACAAAGCAATTGGAGTTCTATGAAAAGCTCAGAAGTAGAAACTGTGGGAACAAAGAGCCATCTGTCAACTACCTGTTCTTATCATTCAACTAGTCATGGCTCAACTTTTACCTTCCACAGCTGTGAATCTGCCAAACATTGTGTGAAAGATGTGTGTGTCCTGCAGGCAGCCTTTATCAGGAAGCAAATCACTGGACTAAGATCATGAACTAATCACAGTGATTAAATTTAGATAATATCTTTTAGGCAGGTGAAGGCTCTCTGCTGGTGCTTTATGTACATGACCTAAAATATTTATTTCAACGTATTTGAGTTTAATATCACTAGCCTTACTTTACAAAGTACTTGAGGCTGAGTCAACTGCCTAACCTCGTACAATTGGTAAATACTAGAGCTGGGATCTGACTCAGTTTGACCCAGAGCTGACTCTACAATTTAGCTCTTGCCAGTGCCTTTGTTTTCTTTCTGATGGACAAGCTTAACTGCCTTCTGAGTGTCATAATTGTTCTCAGATTCTTCCATTTAGATGTGACTTTTTATTGTTTAGGTGTGAACTTGAGAGAGCTTCTTAATCATTACCTCTATCTGCTTCCCAGAGGTATATACCATCACAGAAATAATTTAAGAGGTTCAAATGCACAAAAAGTCGGTGTTACTTCTATATACATAATTGTCTATGGGCATCTCTGGCTGGATATTCTACATGAATCTCAAATTCAAGAAGTCAAAATCAAGGAGCTTTTCCTCCACAGTCTTATAGCTTATTTTTCCCTGTTTCTGTGATGTCATAAGCCCCCACTCAATCTGTAAGCTCTAAACTCAGGTTTCATCCTAGATGTCTGTCCTCTTTCTCTTACCTGTTTTTTCTCTTTGCATTACTACAACTGGTGCTTAATTTCTAGGCCTTTACCTTTTCTCCCCTGGATTCTTCAATGCTCTATCACTCCTGTCCCCATCTGCAGTCCTCCAGCTCAACACAAATTCTCCACTGCCACTAGAGGGAGCTTTTTGACAAATAAGTAATGTGATGTTCACGCCCCTGTTCAAAACTCGGTAAGACTCCAGACTTTTTAGCAAGGCATATACAGCCATCCATGGCCTTGTCTTGCTTACTGTTTACAGCTTCCCATTACATCATACTCTCTGGCATTCCATTCTGAAGACAACAAAACGACAAATTTGGAGAATTTTCTTTTATTTTTTGTAATACAGCTCATTCTGTATGCCCTTCCCATTCTCCCCATAAGCTTATATAGTGGGAAATACCTTTCTGCCTCCTTTTGCATTCAGATTTCTATCATTGCAAGCATAACTTATTTCCTTCTTTGCTTTTATAGAGTCCTTGAATAAACTGTAAGATCCTGATGCCAAATTTTGTCTTATTCCTCTTAGCAGCACCAGGAGTTGGCACAGTGCATGATTCATAGTTACTCCTCAGAAACCTTGGTGAAACTAATAACTGAAAGTGAAAGCAAAATCTCAAATCTAAAAACTCTAAAGAACATCAGATTGGCAGTGGTCTAAAGGCATACATCAATAATGAATTGAATAGTTTGGATCTTACATATTTTACATTTATTATAGTCAAGAGTTTGTGTCTGTAGGAGAATCCATATATGCTCTACAAAACATACTCTGAAATTTCCTATCCAACAATCTCTACATGAATTGCCATTTTTTTAAATGCATGTACTTAAATGTGGGCCTAGAAGAATATTGTTTAGGATAAAACAGTGACAAAAATAACTAGTCCATTCCTAATAAAGTGGATGAATTATATTACCTTAACAAGAGCCTGGTTCTAAATAATGTAGTTGATAAAACATAATATTTTCTTATGTTCATTATGAAATTATATAACATGAATTAATGTAATGGCAAGCACCTCCAAAAATTAGAAATAATTCATTAAATAAATGAGATACAATAAAATTTCAGGAAAATCAAGCAGCATTTAAAACCGGTGAACTGAATTGTCTATATGTATTTGCATGTGTTCATAATTTATTTTCCTCAACTCACTGTATTTAGCTCATTTGAAAATCATCTATGAGAAGCAGCTATTACCCAAGTCATAAGTGTTTCTGTATTCTGAGATAATAAGAATCAATTTAGTTTCCAGGATCTAAAACCATACCTTGGATATCAACCTAATTGCATAAGGGCAGTGTGGTCATTGAGAATGTATGGTCATAATAACCTGGGTTTCTGAGAAATTATAAATGTCATTCTTTCTTCCTTTCTTTTTTTCTTAAACCACTCTGTTTTGAGTGTACCTTCTACAGTCCACTATTGGATGATCTATTTTTTTTCTTTAGATTCATATTTACGTGGTTGGAATAAAGGGCGTTATAGGCTCACAAATACCAACTTTTAACTGGAAGAAAATAGATTAAATAAAACCAGGGCATAAATACCACTTTTCCCCCATGACTTTTTCATAGCTTGAATTTAGGAATGGGATGGGATGGCAAAGATTGAAGGACTCCACGAGCACCCTTGCCAAGTGGGGATAGGTTCTGGCGCTCAGGTGTGCACCTGCCTCACCTCACATATGGCTTTATTAAATGTAGACAAGTTGCTTTAATTTGCTAAATGGTCCTAAGGCATTGTTAGAATCACAATTATCTGGTTCAGTCTTTCAAACTGTATTTGAGCAAATCGACATGTACTAACATTTACTGATGGTGGTGACAATGTCCCACTGGGTGGTAGCTTGTACTTCTTTCATTGTCCCACATGCTGAGCGCACTCAGTTACTGAGTGACTTGTTCTTCTTTTTTTTTTTAATCTCTTTCTTTGTCTTTGAGTTTTTTTTTTTTTTCTTTTCTCTTCTTCCATTTATTCACCCAGTCAGCTAAGTCACATCTAAATACTGGCCAGGTATTGAGCTCTACAGTTCTCTGCCCATGACCAGATCATCTAGGCCATTCTTTAAAGAAGAAGATTGTGTTGGATGAAAATCCTTTCTCCTCACCCTATCCCTCTCTTCTTCATCCTGCCTCTCCGTGCTCTCTTCCCAGAAGTTGTGGATGTTATCATTTATCGAAGAGATATTATGTGTCGGGCCCTGTACTAGTCACTGCATATATATTATTACATCACTTCACACAACCACCTTATGAAGCAGAACTTTATCCATGAAAAAAATAGAGTCCAGAGTCCCTTGCCCACAAGTTCAGAGCTAGTCACTAGATCAACTTGAACAGAATCCACATGTGTCTTATTCAAAGTTCATTCTCTTTTACTGCTTCCTTTTTGTTTCTTTAATAGATTCCTAACTTAATTTACAGGTTCCAAAAGTTTGGAAATCAAGGCAATGAACTTGTTATGTGGGTGTTTTATGGATATGACATCTCTAATGTTGGTTTGTCTTTCAGAGAGATTACTTTTCAAAATGAATTTGTAGAAAAGCAGGGAGTATAGACATAAGAGTGATTATTCTCAAAATTCAGTCGAATGCTTATACTTTCATAATTAAAACAGTAATTGGAACATATTTGACAGCACTTAAGTTTTTTTAATAAAGGGTCTCTTTAATAGAGACCTTTATAAGTTGAACAAATGCAGAGCTCTCTCTCTGCCTGACTAGAATGTCAGCCATCTGCACTCAGAATTTGAATGATGGAGCTGTCATTTAGGTTGGTATTTGAAATCAAACTATTGCTGTGGATTCCTAAATTACAAAATGAAGAGAGAATGGTTGCTTTATCAGAGAGAGAGAGATGGAAATTATCTTCAAATTCTTCCTTTTAAATGTCTAGCTGTCATGAAGTATTTTCCTTGATTTGGAGTAACAGCAGACCACTTCTTCATTAGACCAAAAAAAATAAATAAATAATAATTTGCCTGCTAAAATTAGTGAACACTGAGTCATATTTCAGTGTGTATTTAACACTGTATTTGATATTGTGGAAACCATAAATATACTTTGGGATATGGTACTTGACCCCAAGAAGTCCACAATCTAATTGGGCTTGTTGTATATTGTTGACATAAATATGTATCACTGTCAGTAGATTTTGGAGATCAGGAAGAAGAAGACCTGAAGTATAAATTCTGCAAGTAAAGTTCCTCTGTGTGAAGTTTTCACTGGGACATTTTTGTTTAATTAGAGCAACATGCTCACATCCTCAAACAGAAATTCAAAGACTGATATAAAGACAGTGGTTCTCACTCCCAATGTGTGATACCAACATATCAAGTAGTCCAGACTGCAGCAATACAAGGACATGTTGAATCTAGGAGAAAAATACAAGTTTCCCAGTGTAGCAAACATGTTTCTGAGTAGGAGGATACTTCAAATATTTAAACATTCTCAGTATTATTGAAGGTATATACAGGTGTGTGGCTGGAGAGTTGGTATGTGTGGAGTGCAAAAACAAATGAGAGATTAGCCTTGGAGAAATTAATGCAAAAAGTATCTCAACACTATATCATTATAGACAATAAGCAATGCCTTCTTCTAACCTTTCATCTTAAAATTGTATTTAAATTCATAATTGGAGTTAGATCTTGGATTTTTCACCTTCCCTATAATTACTAGGTAAAACCATGTTAGCTTAGTGGTTGTCTTACACATTCATGCTAGTTAAAGTTGTTATGGTGATGAGGAGAAAAGAGTTATATTTCATTTTAGACTATAGAGAGTATTTGAATCACAAAGCCTTCTGTGAAAACCTCCTAGTGTGGGATTGATAAATCACCTGCCTGTTCCCATCATGCTAGCATGTATTATGGGTCAATAAATATTCAAAATATCTTGTGAGTCAGAGTAGTCTCTGTCCTTACTATATTGCCTTCATGACTTTGAGGGGAGGAGCCAAGGGAAACATTTTTGTTGTTATATTGATGAAATACTTATTGGTAATTAAAGCTTTCTACTCAGTTCAGCTGGGCATTTGGAGAGAGCCTTGGGGTGATTTTGCCAAAAAATTGAAATTCTTGTAGTAGATTCTCAATCAAACTGTATTTTATTTCATATGTGTTTTCTCTGTGCAAAAAATTTAATGAACCTGATCTTTTTCATGGCTTTAAAAAAGAAAGAGCCTTGTTGAATATATAACATCTTGGTTATTACTGACGAGGTAAAACTGTGTTACTGAAATCTGGTTGATGCTTTCCTGGATTTGCCCTGTTATACACATTAAATATCAGTTTTTGAGGCAAATTGTGAAATACACCAGTCTCACTTTTGATTACTAATAATTGGATAAATTAATGGGTGGACTAAGTAGTCTAAAGTGAAACATTTTATTTTTCTTTAGCTTACCCAATTGCTATTTAGGAAAATGTGTTATGTGATGATTTCCAAGTTTAATGTAATGGGGGGTGTGTGTGTGTGTGTGTGTGTGTGTGTGTGTATAATTTCAAGAGTCTATAGCTTTTAGGATTTTGAATAAAAATAGGAGAAAGACCACAATGCATATTAAAAATAATTTTGAAAAAAAACTTGAATCAATATATTTTTAGGATATGAAAATAATAGAATAATAATAATTAAGATCATGGATATAGATAAATTGGATTTGTTAAAGTAACAATCTTTATCCTAATCTCATTTCCCTTTCCAAATTTAAGAAAAAATACACTTTATTTTTTTCCACTTGCTTTCTTTCCTTTCTCTTTATATTCCCACTAACCAAGTCAATCAGAAATCAATTCCTCTAATCTCTTCTGAAACATTTCTCGAATCTTTATCTTACCTTATTGTTTTCCTTTGCTACCAACCAAATCTAGGCTTTTAATTCCTCATGGCTATTGCTTTGTTCTCTAAAATAGTTTCTTTCCACTAATATTGTTCCTCTATTGGTCATATTCTATATAATTGCCAAATTAATCTTCCAAATGTACAGTTTTCATTAAGCCCTCCTTTTCAAAGCAAATACTCTTTTACACTCAATTATAGCAATTTGCACCTTTATGATGAAGACTCACTTTCTTTTCCTAGTGTACCTGGTGCTCCACCATTTCCGTCCATTCTGTATTCCCAACCATGTCCTAATATGAATCCTTTCCTGGATTCTATACTACAGACAGAATCATTTAACAGCCATGACAGTCCATCTTTTAATGTAGTCTTCATTCATTGTCCATCCTGAGCACTTCAATTTCTATTAGTTTTATTTAATTCTATCAAAATCTAAGGTCCAATGTAAGTTTTACCTCCTGGATAAAAAAAAAATTTGATGGGGCTACCTTGCAAAGCTTTTGTCTTATGTGAACAATATCACTCATATCTATACAACTTTATGGTGATTTGTAGCGCGCGCGCGTGCGCACATGTGTGTGTGTTTATATATACACACATACATATACATCTCTCTTACACACAGATACATATCTGGGTTTGGGATCAGGCTTCCTCAGTTTTCATTCTAATTTTGCTGTTTTCAAGCCATATGATCTGGATAAATTATCTAACTTTCCTGAACTTTAGTTTTTTTCATCTATAAAATGGAATAACAAAAGCAATTACTTTTATCAGTTTCCTAGGGCTGCCATAACAAGGTATCAGAAACTTGGTGGCCTAAAACAACAGAAATTTATTCTCTTAGGGTTCTGGATGCCGTATGTCTGAAATCTGGGTGCAGGCAGTGTCATGTTGTCTCTTAAGGCTCCAGCAAAGTTTTTCTCTTTGCCTCTGGAAGCTTCTTAGCTTCTAGTGGTTGCTGGCTGTCTTTGTTGTTCCTTGGTTTGTGGGCATATCATTCCAGTCTCTGCCTCTTTCTTTACATGGCATTCCCTCTGTGTGTCTATGTATGTTTCTGTTTTTTCTCCTTATAGGATTTCTAGTCATAGGATTAGAGCACATCTTAATTCAATATGACCTCATCTTTAGTAATGATATCTGCAAAGTCCCTATTTTCAATATGGTGACATCTGAGATTTAAGGTAGACATGAACTCTGGGGGGACACTATTCAACCCACTACACTACCTAAAAGTTGTTTTAAGGATTTAATGGGATAATTTATGTAAAGTTTTTGATGAAGTACATTGGTACATGTAAGTGCCTCACAAAGTTAGATATTGATATTATTACCACTATTACTATTTGACAAATCCCCTTGATATCTTCAAGGGATCATGTATATGAAATTGGAGGGTTTAGCCATTTGATCATGTTTGTTCAATTGTTTTTAGAAATCCCTAACTCAAATATTTAATGACGATAAAAACCATCCTCTGTAAAAGGTGATAGTTCTCAAGATTTGGGGAACTTCCTTTTTATCATGATATGGTTATTTGGTCAACAATTACTTGCAGAGAGTCTTTCAAAATTCACATGCCGGTTTTTTTAAATTTTATTTTATTATGTTATGATAATCACCAAACATTACACCATTAGTTTTTGATGTAGTGTTCCATGATTCATTGTTTGCGTATAATACCCAGTGCTCCACGCAGAACGTGCCCTTGTTAATACCCATCACCAGGCTAACCCATCCCCCCACCCCACCCCCTCTAGGGTTCTCATGCTTATTTTTGATAAAAAGTAATTATCTCTATTAGAAACACTTGAGAAAGCACAGTTTTTTTAAAATATAGGTATAAAATACAGAAAAGGGGCAAAATTGCAGAAGGATAATTGGGATGATTTTAGTCTGGTTGAGATGATGGAAAAAAGTTAAAGGATAAAGATATCACTGGAGGAAGATACTATACTGTGTAGAGATGTGAGAAATCTTACCTATTTAATTCTTTTATGCTTTGTTCTTTCTTACCAAGGAGAATAAACTGGCAAAAATAGAAAAAGCAAACATAATCAGGAGAAAATATAACTCATGACAGATAATTGTGGGAAACTTGCTCTTTTAAATCAAATCACTTCTTTAGAACCAAATAAATATTTTGGTGAGGGTGATTGAGTGAAGATGCAGAGGTGGAAAAAGAGCCTTTACAGTGAATTTTCAAGAACTGCAGAGGAGGGGAGAAGTGCTAGGAAAGAGAGGCCTTCCAGAGTTCCTGCCATAAAAACTAGTATTTGTTTTACTATTTAAATGGTCATAAAAGTGGGCTTACAAGGTTGATATATCTCCCAAGCAGATTTTCATAAAGATTACTAGTTGATTATGTAATTCACTCAGGCCAAAATTTAATCATTTCATTTTCTAGTAACTGATACAGAAATAGAATAATATAGGTATTTTGATATTTGCAAAGCATTTGCCAAAGCTTCTCATGATATTCTCTATAATAAGTAAAATAATTTGGGAATGACAATATCATAGTTTGGGAAATTTGTAACTGAAAATACAACTGTGTCCAAGGAATTTTAATGTAAATGGAACTTAGAATAAAATAATAGGAATGGTGAACTCGCCTTTCAAATTTCAAATTTATGAACTCGCCTCTCAAGATTTCTGGTCAGGATGGCACCATTAATTAATACCATAATGTATCCTCTTTGCTTCAAACACATGGGTAAATTATGACCAGAGAGAAAAAGAAAATGTATAACTAGGCTAAAAACAAAACAAAACCTAAACAAAAGAAAAAGAGTCTCCATGGAGCTGAATTGAAGAGAAACTAAAAATGGTGAATGTAGCTGGACTGTATACCTTCTGGCTGAGGACCTCAAGCAGTAAGTTGTGGTTTCATTTGACCTTTGAAGGAGAAGGGAGACTAAAAGTACACCATGGGGGATGGGGCCTTGCAGAAGTCTCCTTGCTTGAATCTGGACTGTACAGGAAGTTTATGAATATACGCTATGAGGAAAATAAAAACTTGCCACCATATGTGGCACTGGATGTAAATGAGCTGCTGAACTACAGTAATGGAAGGTCCTATACAACATCCAAACCAAGACCGAACAAAGCCATGCCCTGGTTCCCTAAATGGATGTACGATTTTATCAACATCACAATGGGAAGGAGCTCCAGTATTCCATTAGAAGAACTGAGGATCCTAAAGGTTTGGAAAGTGACAATTGCAGATCCTCCTGATGTGGAGAGAACACAGAAAGTTAGAAAGAGAAAATAACACCAGGAAAAAAAACAATATTCAAAATGAATTTGCAAACCAAAATTTCAAAACACATGAGTAAAGGTAATGCCCTTACAGACAGCCTATCAATATTTAGAATGTGGGGTACCTGGGTGGCTCAGTCAGTTGAGCGTCTGCCTTTGGCTCAGGTCATGATCCCAGGATCCTGGGATCAATCCCCACGACAGGCTCCCTGCTCAACGGGAGAGTCTGCTTCTCCCTCTCCTTCTGCCCCTGCTTGTGTGTGCTCTCTCTCTCTCATTCACTCTGTCCCTCAAATGAATAAATAAAATCTTAAAAAAAATACCTAGAATGTGAATTTATTCCCAAAGGAACTATTTATAAGAGAAGTACCCCAAGGGATTTCAAATAAGTTTGTCTAGAAAACTCAAGGATAACTTTATTAAAGAGCATGATGTTGTGACATGTATAAGCATAAATAAAACAAGGATGAGTATATATGTGAAAATCATTAGTAAAGAAAAATTGAAATACTGAAATATTTTAAAATGCGACAAATTAGATACACTCTAGACTGTATGTGGTGAGTGAGCATGTGAACCAAAAGGTGAGGCTGAGTTCACCCAAACCAGTACCCAGGGAGACAAAGAATATGAGTAGTTAGGAGATATCAAAGGGAGACTGAAAGGTTCCAATAGACAGCTAAAAGAGCTTCAGAGGAGAATAACAAGAACTGTGGAACATCAGTATTCAAAGAGATAAAATCTATAGATTTTCAGAATTAAAGCCCTGAGTCCTGAGACTAAAAAGATGAATAAAGTAAATCTACAACTTGAGAGAGTGCAGCAAACCAAGAAGCCAACTCTTAACTGCAGAGAACAAACTGATGGTTACTGGAGGGGTGGGGGGGGGCTGGAAGGGATGGGTGAAACAGGTGTTGGGGATTAAGGAGTATCCTTGTGAGGAGCACCAGGTAACGTATGGAAGTGTTGGATCACTATACTGAACACCTGAAACTAATATTACACGGTATGTTAAGTAACTGGAATTTAAATTAACACTTCAAAAAAATAAATCTACAACTTGAAAGATTATTGTGAAATTATAGACTATCAGTGAATAAGGGAAACTCTTAAACCAGAAAGACAAGAAAGGTGTCCATCAAAGGAATAGCACTTAGATGGACAGTTGACTTCTCGACAGTAGTAGACACTGGAAAATAGCACAACGGTGGCTTCACAGTGCTGCCATAAGATGATATTCAGCCTAGATTTGTACTTTCAACTGTATTATCAACCAAGAGGTTTCTTTCAGACCTACGATGATTGAGAGTTTTAACTTCTAGGGCGCCTGGGTGGCCCAGTCAGTTAAGTCTTCAGCTCAGGTCATGATCTCAGGGTCCTGGGATTGAGCCCTGCGTCAGGCTCCCTGCTCGGTGGGGAACCTGCTTTTCCCTCTCCTCCCCAGCTTGTGCTCTCTGTCGCTATTTCTATCAGATAAATAAAATCTTTAAAATAAAAAACTATTAAAACTGGGGCGCCTGCTACCATACGATCCAGCAATTGCACAACTGGGTATTTACCCCAAAGATACAAATGTAGGGATCCGAAGGGGTACGTGCACCCCAATGTTTATAGCAGCAATGTCCACAATAGCCAAACTGTGGAAAGAGCCAAGATGTCCATCGACAGATGAATGGATAAAGAAGGGGTGGTATATATACACAATGGAATATTATGCAGCCATCAAAAGGAACGAGATCTTGCCATTTGCCACGACGTGGATGGAACTGGAGGGTGTTATGCAGAGTGAAATAAGTCAATCAGAGAAAGACATGTATCATATGACCTCACTGATATGAGGAATTCTTAATCTCAGGAAACAAACTGAGTGTTACTGGAGTGGTGGGGGGTGGGAGGGATGGGGTGGCTGGGTGATAGACATTGGGGAGGGTATGTGCTCTGGTGAGCGCTGTGAATTGTGCAAGACTGTTGAATCACAGATCTGTACTTCTGAAACTACTAATGCAACATATGTTAAGAAAAAAGAAAAAGATAGCAGGAGGGGAAGAATGAAGGGGGGGGAATCGGAGGGGGAGACGAACCATGAGAGACGATGGACTCTGAAAAACGAACTGAGGGTTCTAGAGGGGAGGGGGGTGGGGGGATGGGTTAGCCTGGTGATGGGTATTAAAGAGGGCACGTTCTGCGTGGAACACTGGGTGTTATGCACAAACAATGAATCATGGAACATTACATCAAAAACTAATGATGTAATGTATGGTGATTAACATAATAAAAAAATTTAAAAAAATAAAAAAAGTACAAAAAAAAAACTGGGGCGCCTGGGTGGCTCAGATGGTTAAGCGTCTGCCTTCAGCTCAGGTCATGATCCCAGAGTCCTGGGATTGGTCCCGCATTGGGCTCCCTGCTCAGCGGGGAGCCTGCTTCTCCCTCTGCCTCTCTCTCTCTCTCTCTCTCTCTGTCTCTCATGAATAAATAAAAATAAAATCTTTAAAAAAATAAAAATAAACTATTAAAACTACATTTTAATAAACTATTAAAACTATTAAAAAACAGTGTTGTCGTAGGATTTAATAACATGTATGACATGTATACTGACTGTAAAATAACACTTAAAAAAAGATAAATGTAAAACATTGGAAAAGAAAGGAGGCATTAAAATAATCTTCAGTAAGGAGTTAAACTATGTTTGGATCTATGATATATTTGGGATGAGATGGAAATATATAATAAGTTTTGTTATAACAATTTATAGTTAAGTATGAGTGTTAAAAATTTTAAGAACACTTATCACCTTACACCTATTAGGATGGCTATTATAAAACAACAACAATAGGCGTTGGCAAGGATGTAGAGAAATTTGAACCCTGTGCAATGATAGGAGAAATGGAAAATGGTGTAGTTGCTATGGGAAACCGTATGGGGGGGTTCCTCAAAAAATTAAAAATAGAATTACAGTATGATCAAACAATTCTTCTAGGTATATATCTAAAAAAGTTGAAAGTAGGGTCTTGATATATTTGTGCACCCATTTTCATAGCAGCATTATTCACATAAGATAAAGCTCTAGTGTCCATTCACAAATGAATGGATAAGCAAAAAATGTGGGATAGATGCACAGTGGGCTATAATTCACCCTTAAAGAAGGGAGTTGTGACACATGCTACCATATGGATGAACCTTGAAGACATTGTGCTCAGTGAAATGAGTCAGTCACAAAAAGACAAATACTGTATGATTCTACTTGTATGAGGCTCCCAGTCAATTCATAGAGAGAGAAGGTAGGATGGTGGTTGACAGGGGCTGCAAGGAAAGGGAATAGGCAGTTATTGCTTAATGGGTATAGAGTTTCAGTTTTGCAAGATGAAAGAATTCTGGAGATGGATGAATGTAATTGTTGTATAACAATATGAATGTATTTAATACCACTGAATTGTAAACCTAAAAATGGTTAAGATGGTACATTTTATGTGTATTTTACCATAACAAAAAATTGAAAATAAAATTAATTACTAAAAGAATAGCTGTATATAATTTTTGACAGCCTACCAACAAAAGGAAAATATAGTACTTTATCAATTCAAATAGAGGAAATAATAGGGGAAAATAAAAACCAATGAAGAGAAAAGTCAATAAATAGAAAAATTAGGATGATAGAAATTGATGAGATAAATACCACATTATCAGATATAGTGATAAAATATCCTGCCATATGATACTAATGAGAGAAAGACCTAAAACAAAACCATGTAAAAAGTTTGAACAAAAAGAAATGAAAAAAAGATGTATTAGGAAAGTATGAATTAAAAGAAAGGCGTTGTGTCAAAATTAATATTACACAAAATAAAATTTAAGGCAAAAATCATACAGGAAAAAATAGGAATACTGTATCTTAAAAAATTTAATAAGAATATAAAAAAATTACTAAGAATATAAAACAGTTGCTTAGTCAACAATTATTTATTGAGTGTCTAGTATATGCTCAGTATCATTCTGGATACTGGGAAGGAGAAGTGAACAAAGAGCCAAAATTCACTGTTCTCAGGAACAGAACACAGGCCAATTTGAAAAATCCACAATTGTAGTGGGATATTTTAACACTCCTCTATGAAATTGAGAAGTCAGGCACTCAAAAAATTAGAAGGATTTAGAATGTTTGAACAAGAAAACTAGCAAGCTTTATCTAAAATATATTTAAAATTTTGTTCTCTTTGTTAAGATATATATTCCTTTTAAGTGCCCATAGAAGAAAATGCTAAATAACTAGGAATAAATTCAACAAAAATACTTAACATTTTTATTGAAAAAAATATGAGATATTATTGAAGAAGCTTTTAAAAATCTTTTTAAGTGAGAAGATATAAAATTGTCATGTGTGGGGTCACTTAATGTGAAAAATTCCACTTTATTAACCTATAAATTTAATGCAAGTTCTATCAAAACCCCAAGAGGAATCTTGCGGGACAAACTAATACTAAAATGTACTTTGAAGAGCATGAAGCCAGTTACAATTAAGGCAATTTGAAGCAAAGTGTGTTAGTCAGGGTTCTCCAGAAATACAGAACACATAGGCTATATTCATAGGAAGATACTTATTATAAGGAATTGGCTCATGTAATTGTGGAGGCTGAAAGGCCCCATGATCTGCCATCTGCAAGCTGGAAACCCAGGAAAGTTGTTATATACCAGTCCTGGTCCGAAGACCTGAAAATCCTCTGGGAGAAGAGTCAATGAGAAAACCGATATTCCAGGTCAACAAGCAGGCAGGAAGCAAAAGGTGCAAATTCCTTCTACTTTCGTCTTTTTATTCTATTCAGGCCCTCAACAGATGGGATGATGCCCATTCATTTGAGGAGGTAATTTACCAAGTCCATCGGTTCAAATGTTTATATCATCTGGAAACATTCTCAAAGACACCCAAAAATACGTTTAATCTGGGCACTCCTTGGCCCAGTCAAGTTGATACATAAAATTAACCATCACAGGGAGGAATGTGGTGAGGGTTTTTCCCTACCAGACACCAAGGCTCATCATAAAATATAGCAATTAAAACTAAAAGTGAAAAATGCGGCATTATTTCAAGGATTAAATGTAATAGAATAAAGAGTCCTGAAATGAACCATTGTAAAATGAAAATATCACAAATGATAGAGGTGACATTATAAAGCAGTGGGAGAGATCGAGGCACTTGCTAAATGGTACTGGAACAATGCTTATTTTGGTGGATAAAAAAATAACAGGTTCTACCCCATATACACAAGCATATGTCCCCGGCTGGTTAAAAACATAAATGTGAAAGGCAGAATATTAGAACTTCTAGAAAAAAGTAGGTTATTTTATGACCCCATGACAAGGAAAAATTGTTTAGACTAGACACAGTAAGCACATACTATAATAATATTCATAAATGTGACTGCATTCGTGCTAAAGATATATGTATGACTATAAAGTTGTAAGTCTCACATTAGAAAGATTTGAGTGAAATGTATTAGAATATATACAATAAAAATGAAAAAGTAAAGCCAGGCCAGAAACTCAAGAGGAAAAAGAAAAAGACAAAGTATCTAAACAGGCAATTCATGGGCAAAGAAAACTGAATGTCCAAGCACTATAAGCAAAGATACTCAGGCTTGTTGGTAATTAGGGAAATGGAAATAAAACCACGATGAAATATAATTCCCATCAGATTAGTAGAAAGTACAAGATTTCATAACACCAAGTATTGTCGAGATAGTAGAGCAATGGGGCTCCTGGTGTGTGCATAAATTATTCCAATCCCTTTATAGTGGTAGTTGTTGCAGATGCCTCTTTTCTATAGCCAAGTAATTTCATATCTAGGTTTACACCGTAGAGAAACTCTCCCACATGTTCTTAAGTACACAGATCTTCTCATTGTAGCATTTAATTTTTTGTTGTTGTTATTCAGTGGGTTAAATGAATTAACTGGAGTAATATGTATTGACCCAGAAAATCTCAGAAGTTAAGTAGAATTAAGCAAGTTGCAAAATGTGACATTATATGTACATACGTGTATAGAGAGAGGGACAGAAAGGGAGTGGGATGTTTATACAGAATTTGAAAGTTATTAAATATTGCTGTGTTGTTTATAGATATACGTACATGAGTAAAACTCTGAAATGCAGACTCCTTCAAGGCAAATTTATTGTGGTGGTTTGTTCTGGGGAGAGAAGGAAAGAAATAGCTTTGGGAAGGATCACACAAGGTAATTGAGCAGTGGTTGTGAAGTTTTGGGTTGTTTTGATTTATTCGCTCTGAATTTCTTTGTTTTCATATTAGAAATAAACATGGCAAAACATGAGATTATTAAAATTAGTTGCTAAATGAGTATTGATTTTATTGCTTTAGGGTTTTCTGTATGTTTAAAATATTTTACAATAAAAATATATTGTAAATTTATTTAACATTTACCTAAAATAAAATGGGGAACAAGGCAAACTTTCAAGCTAGGTTCCAAAAGTAGATCCAAGAGACTGGCTGACAAGAGTTTCAGCGAAAATGTCTCATGGCATTTAGTTAACTGGCAAATCTCTGAGATCAAAACCAAAATAAATGCAGTCAATTCAGTTGGTAAATAAAATATTGGTTGTTCACATTGGATGGGCTAATGACAGCGAGAGACCTCCTTCTTCTCAGAAGTATTCAAACGGAGCTGATGACCACAGTCAGTCTGTGGTGAATGGTGGTATTTTGGGTATAAGAGCAAATAAGATGGGTTCTAAGATCTCTTCCAACAACTACGGATAAAAATGGCGTATATTTTTCTTTGTTCATTAAACAGGCATTCCTTATAGGGTTTTAAAGTCATCTCTTTCTACATGAATAATTTTTATCTTGTGACCATTTTAAAAATTCTATATTCTTATTTTTAGTGGTCTAGGACTCAGATCAGGCTTTGTAGCAGCCAAAAATTATTCATTCCTTTCTGAGCAGATTTTTGGTGGGGGAAAAAAAAAAAAAAGGTGAAGTAAAATCATTACTGATTCAGTAACATTTAATAAGCACTTACTCAGTGCTGTACTCTGTATTATAATTCTTCTACCCTCTAGACTTTGTCTAAGTCCTCTCATTCGATTAGAAATACTTTAAGTAAGACATTTAATTTTTATCCATTTATACTATTCTCCAATCATTGAAATCACATTGAATGGCATTAAAAAATCAGTGGTATCAATACTGTGGCATTGTTTTAGAGATAGAGACACAACACCTAAAATTACTTGTAGCTTAACCAGCAATTTATTTTCCTATTTGTGTTAGAGAAGCTGACCTTGGCCTCTGCCTCTAGAGATTACTCGAAAGAAACAAAAGCATGGTCTGCTAAGGTCACCCTAAAAACCCATTAAAAATTTATTAAAGACTTGAGTTAGTAGTAGGCAGATGGAAAATAAAAGTATCCAAAGAAAAAATAGACTATTGTGGTGCAGCAGGAAACATAGGTGTGTAGCCATGAAAAAATCAATGGAAGTAACTCAAAAAGGTAATGAATCTCTCTTAAGGAATATTGTCATGTTTTCTGAGCCTGCAGCTATAGCCTGCATTAAACATTTTATCTGATGAGTTGAGAGTTCCTTGCACTTTCATATCTAGTAACAAATTAAGAGTGTTTTCTTCACTGATTGAGTAGTGAGATGGAGAATATTTTCTAAAAAAAAAAAAAAAGTCATTTTTTTGTGGTTGTTTTGTTTTGTTTCCTTCCAGTTGGAGAATGACAGCACAGTCTCTATAGGAAACAGTTTCAGAATGTGTGTCTAAATGAGCAGCTAGAGCCTTCAGGAATGGCCTGTCCCTCATGCTACCTAGACTATACAGAGTTTGTGTCTGTCAATTTTTGGCGCTTATCTTTGTCATGATGACTTAACTATTCAGAGAGCTATTACAGTAAAGACTTTTCCTTTGGTGATTTGAAAATTTATTTTATAAAAATGTGATCTCTTAAGAGAATTCCACCAATTCAGAAACACACTTTGTGTGTTTAATTTCCAGGTGGCTACAAGGTATTTCTAAATTCTTTGGATCACATAAACTTGGTAGCTTTGAAAGTAATGGAGTGAAAACTTGCAAATAATTTGACAAAATTGGCAGTGCTTCAGAAAGAAAGGAGCCAAACGGAAATGTCCCTGTGGAAAACATACTGCTCAGACAGTTGTAATATTGCAGATTATGACAGGACAATGCTGCATATCATGTTTTCCTTATGTATCAAGACCAGAGAGAGGACCTGTTCTGTGGCCTTCTGTTAATGAACCAAACTTGTACTGCATATGGACAGCTTTAATTGTTACATGGGCATAATCAGTTTATTACCTTTCAGTTTCCTAGTCTGAAAATAACCTAGATATTTTCCTTCGGTATTACAATTAGGTTGCTTGTGACTGAACGATGTATTGGCTTTATGTGTTATACGTTGCGTGGGGGAATACAGCTATGATACTTAATTGAGATTTTGACACTGAAATGTAACAACTATATTTATGCTATGCAGAAGTTATCCAAGACAAGCAAATATTTTTATAACAGGTACTTTCTATTCTATCAGTTTATGACAGAAAAGTTATCAAAGTTTTATTTTATATTGTGTTTTGGCATGTAATTTTCAAGAATTTTTTTTTCTAGTAGATCTTAGTATAATTAAAGGTGAGATAGCTTTTCCAGTTATCTTGTTATGTTTAATACATCCTTTATGACTTGCTTTTTGGAGAACAAAATTGCCAATTCTTTTTTACCTTCATATTTAGGGGGAAAACAAAAATACTTTGTTTCAATTCTTCAACAGCCCATGGAAGTAAAATAAATGATGGAGGTGTCTACAATTGAATTCTAGCCCTAGAATGAAATTCTGTAGAAATTTATTGTCTTCTCCTTCAGAGGACAGACAGATTCCATTCTAGTATATAAAAGGGTTTGTTTTTTGAAAAACTGGGGAGGGAGGCAAGAGGAAGAGGGAAGTGCATAAGCGAGAGCAGGGAGGATATTTGAATTGACTTTGTCCCCACGGACCTAGAGCATGAGTGTCTGCCTTAGAAAATCTTTAGGGAAGAGTGGGAAGAGGCTTGATGGCCTCTGTATCTTAATGGAAGTCAGCATGGAACAGATAAGTGATTTTTTTGGTCATATTTTGTCTTGTTTTCTTTTTTGGATTATATTTTTCAGTGTATACTAACAGACTTCACTATTCCCTCTAGTGGATATGGAAAGGATGTAAGTTCCATAAAACCTTTCTTTCCACAAGTTTCTTCTCCTCTTGTTTTAAAGAGAAGTACACACTCACACATGGACAGTGGCATACACATACATACACCTCAGTTCTACAGGGGCGCCTCCTGCCTCCTGCCTCCCAACTTCTAACCCAGAGCTCCAAAGGCAATGACTTCTGGCTATTTCCAGTTTCTTTTGGCAGTTACTTGCACCTTGCTAATCAATGTTTATTTAGCTATTTCTGGATTCATTAAGCCTCTTACTCTGCTAATGCTTTAGCCTAATTAGCCTATCATCTCTTTTCCCTCTTCTTCCTGGTATGGTTATAAAATATTTTAGTCTCTTTATTTGTTACTTTTACATCTTCAAGTACTATATTTAAATATATCTTGTTTCATCAACTGCAGAAAGTATTTCTTCCCTATATTTGTTCCTTTTTATAGTCATAGTTAACTTATTATCTAAGCTCAAAGGTGAAGGTTAGCAAGCTTCTCTATTAATGCTTGTATAAGATGTCAGCCTTCCCAGTGTACTGATTTTCAAATGTTGCTTTGTGAATCACTGGGAATATCTTGGGGGTTTCACAAACAATGAGCTTTTTCTTCTACTATTCAGCAGATCATCCATCTTTGAGTTTTTTGTGTCAGGCATTTGGATGTTTATTTAAAATTGGGATTGGTTTCTAGGAGACTTAACCAAGTCAAAATGCTCTCTGGACATCAATTTCTACATCGTCAGTTTCCGTACTGAATAACAAGAAGATGAAATTTGTGTTGGTCGGCTTGGACCGCCATTACAAAGTACTACAGCCTGGGTGGTACTTCTGGACAGAAGAAGTCCAAACTCGAGGTGTCCCCAGTGTTTCTGCTGAGGCCTTTCTCCAGGGCGTTAGATGACCACTGTCTCGCTGTGTCCTCCCACGGTCTTTCCTCTGTAGATAGGTGTGTCCTAATCTTGTCTTCTTATAAGGACACCAGTCCTATTGGATTAGGTTCCACCTGAATGACCTCATTTTCATCTTAATTATCTCTGTAAATACACTATAACCAAGTACAGTAGTTACATTCTAAGGTTTTCAACATATGATTTTTAGCACATAAATTTTGGAGGAACACAGTTCAGCCCATAGCAAGGTTGGTAATCTTAAATTCCATTCGGCTCTAAAATTAAATGAATACTGCTAATGAAAAAGCAGAAATTTGGTCACATTTGTTTAATATTTATTACTTAATTTGTAGGTGGGGACAGATGATGCAGAGAGCAATCACGGTTTTTCTTTATTGCATCTTACTTATATAATAGGTATGTCTGTGTCTAAATATTTCCCACTGGCTTGGATGCTCACTGTCAATCAAAAATTTTCATTCTGGTTAGCACAAAACACTATATTTATAATGTTGAGTGGGAAAAATCCAAACACGAACAAGGGCCAGTTGAAAACCCAGCCCAGGTTTGTCCAATATGAAATGAAGTCTTGGAATGAACATCAAGGAGGGTCAATTGAATCATAATTTAATACTGCAAATATAAACAAGTGATTAAAGACTGATTTCCCATATTTGACTCACTAGACCCAGGATATGGTCCCAGATTTTACTCTATTCTAGTTGCAGAAAGGCAAGCTTTAACATCCTCTTCTCAAAATTATAGGACTAGTTATCTTTTGGGTACCTCCTGAAAATATAAGACTAGTTGCCTATTTAATAAATTTGTGGGCATGGCTGTCTTGCTATAACATGCCCAGTGGGAAGATGAGGTCAGATATACACCAGCTATCTTTTCCCATTGTTTTATTTTCAATTTCTTCTGTATTTGTAAAAGAAAATCTTGGTTTTTATTCAGTCTGATTATTTTAAGTGGGGTATTTAGTCCATTAACATTTAATGTTATTATTAATACAAGGGCAGTATGCTTAAGCTTGCTATCTTCCTACTTATTTTCTGATGGTCCCAGTGATTCCTGATTTTTTTTAAATCTTTTTTTTTTTGAGTATAGTTAACATGTTACATTAGTTTCAGGTGTACAGTTTAGTGATATGACAAGCTTATACATTATGCTATATTCACCAACAGTGTAGCTACTGTCTGTCCCGTTACATTGCTATTACAATGTCATTGACTATATTCCTTATGCTGTCTTTTATTCCTATGACTTATTCATTCCATAACTGCAGGGCTGTATCTCCCTATCCCCTTCACCCATTTTGCCCACCCCCTCTGTCCCTCCCCTCTGGCAACCATCAGCTTGTTCTAACAGTACGAACGTTCCTCGAAAAATTAAAAATAGTAACATTATATGATCCAATAACTCTGCCATAAGGTATTTGCCCAGAAAAAATAAAAACACTAATTCAAAGAAATATATGCACCCTTATATTTATTGCAGCATTATTTACAGTGGCCAAAATATCAAAGCAACCTAAGTGTCCATCAACAGATAAATGGATAAGGAAAATGTGGTGTGTGTGTATACACACACACACACACACACACACACACACACACACACACATTGGAATATTACACAGCGATAAAAAAGATGAGGTCATGCCATTTGAGACAACATGGATGAACCTAGAAGGTATAATACTTAGTGAAATAAGTCAGCCTGAGAACAACAAATATCATATTATTCCACTCATAAATAGAATCTTCCAAAAAAAAAAAAGCAAAAGCAGAATCACACCTATAATAGTAATTCTTGTTTTTTTTGTTGTTGTTCTTCCCTTCTTTAGGGTTAACCAAATACCTTGAATATTTAACTTAATTTTATGTTTTGGCCTTTAGCTATACCATTTGTAATTTTTTTAGAAGTTCTAGGGATAATGATATCACATTTAACTTACACAGTTTATTTTGAATTAATATTATACTACTTTACATGTAATATAGCAACCTTAAACTGTAGAATTCCATTCATCTCCTCTTATCATTTATGTTCTTGTTATATATTTCACTTTTATATTTGTATGCTATATAGGGTGATATTCACAGGTCTTGGGGGTTAGGGCTCACATATATCTTTTGGGGAGCCACCATTTAGCCCATTATACCACTTCTATTTAAAACCCTTCAGTTGGGGCACCTGGGTGGTTAAGTAGGTTGTGTCTGCCTTTGGCAAAGGTCATGATCCCAGGGTCCTGGGATCTAGCCCCGCATTGAGCTCCCTGCCTGCTTCTCCCTCCCCTGATCCCCCTACTTGTGCTCTTGTTCTGTCTGTCATATAAATAAATAAAATCTTTAAAATACATATAAAAAACCCTCCAATTGCTCATCTATCATTCAGAGTAAAAGAAAAAATCCTTACGATATACTTCAAGTTATGCACTCTCCCTATCGTTCTTCTTTGACCTCATATTTAACTAATTTTCTTTTTTCTCTCTCTACTCCAGGTACACTAGCATCCTTTGATTTTGGAAAACAGCAGCCATACTCCCCTCATGTCAATAAACTTAATGGAACACTTCTGCTCCAAATTCCAAGCTCACTCTCTCAGTTTAAGTCTTTGATCAAGTTTTCTTTTTATTGAGGCTTTTCCAGACTCTGTTTAAAATTGCAACTCCTGCAAACACTTTTCCATGTTTCCCGCAATCACTGTTTTTTCCATTTTTTCAAAAATTTTTCCACAGCATACCACTTATTAATATATGTTTTATTTATTATTTCACTTATTATCAGTCTCCAACCATTAAAATATAAGTTCTGTGAGGGCAGAAATTTTTGTTTCCTTCCTGTTTAATACATAGCACATAGTACTCAATAAATGTTGAATGGATAAATCAACATCTTACGGCCTCCATTTTTGCTCTTGAGAAATCTGTTCATTTGGTTGTTTTTATTTTTGTGGCTAAAAATACTTTTTCTGTGACTAGTTTAAAGATATTCTTATAGAGTTTCTGAAGATTCACTGCAAACTACATATGCATTTATTTTTATATATTCCACTTAGTATAGGTTATACTTCCTTACTTCTGGATTCATTTCTTTCTTTAGCTCTAGAAAATTTATGACCACTATTGCTTCAAATGTAACTTCTCTTTTACATCTCTTCTCCTCTCTGGAACTCTGACTCGGTCCTCTGTATGGGTTTTCCCTATCACGGCCATCATTATGTGATCTACTCCATACTTCCTACTTCCTATCTTTTTCTCCCACTTTTTTTTTGCCTCAGAGACAGAAATCCCCTAAAACATAGCAGATACTTAATGAATACTGTTGAATGTTTATAGAATGGATGTTCTCTTTCTTTCCTCCATGACTCTTACCCCCTCTTTTAAATTTTTCATCTGCTTTTCTTTCTAAAAATTTGGAATAATTTCTTCAATGCTGTCTCTGAATTCAAGGCTTTCCTTTTCAGTTTTGCTTATTCTGATATTTAATCTATTAATATTTTTATTTTAACCATTTAAAATTTTTGTTTTTAAAATGGCTATATTGAAATTTAATTGTCAATAAACTGCACGTATTTAATGCATACCATTTGATGAATTTTGGAAATAGGCATACACCCATGAGAACATCACCACAATCAAGGTAATGCACATATCCAACACCCCCCAAGGTTTTCTTGTTGGGGGGTTGGGGGGGAGTACTTAACACAAGATCTATCCTCTTAAATTTTTAAGTATACAATATAATATTGTTAACTGTATGCACAATACTGTACAGCAGATCTCTAGAACATATTCATCTTGTTTAACTAATGTTGTTACCTTGTATAAGTGGAGTCATACAGTATTTTGTCCTGCTGTGACCGACTTGTTTTCCTTAAGGTAACATCCTCCGGGTTTATGTTATAAATGGAAGAGCTTCATTTATTTTTAAGTCTGCATAGTATTCCATTGTATGTATATACCACATTTTCTTTATTCATTTATCTGTGTGTGGGCATCTATTTTCATTTCTAATTTTTCCATAACATTTTTTAACTTCTAAAAATTCTATTTAGTTATTTTTTCAGGTTTACCTAATCCCTTTTAATAGTATCTTAGAGCTTGCTTATTCTAAAAATTATTGTTTAGAATATCTCATCCATAAGCATCTTATAATCTCTAGCTGACACAATATTTTAAGTTCTTTGGTATCTAAAACTGTGTGTGTATATATATGTGTGTGTGTGTGTATATGTATATATGTATACACAGATATATGTATATAGGCATATAGATATGTATATTTATGTATACATATAGATCTCTACTATAGATATGTATAGATAGATGTATATATATCGAGAGAGATATGTATATACACACATACATACATATATATATATACACATATATCCTCAGAAAGGATTTTCATTTCTTTAACCTGGCAGTGGGGAATGAGTAAATCTTTACCCCTCTTTTAGGGTCCCTGGATTAAACCAATAATCTTCATCTCTCCCTTTTTGCTTCTATACCAAGGTTCAGTGTCTTCATTGCAATGCTGCGATTGACTTTTGTCTTCAGAGCAATTCTAGCTTTCAGATTTGCTTACCACTTTCTACTCTGATTTTAGTTCTTTTTTGTTTTTGTGTTCTTAATATATCCCTTATTTCCTCCAAGGCTAATGATGCAATAAGCATTATGGGTAAATATCTCTATCTGTATCTGTTTACATGTCTGTGTATCTTTTTTTCCTCCCATGGGTTTCAGACATCTAGAAAAAATGGCTTGGTGTGTTTTCTCTACTTTTCATTGGATTTCTTATAGAATTGATAAAGATTTTAAATAAGGGATATCAATACTCGCACAAATAAAATATTGTTAAAATAATAAATATGGAAGCACCACTCTCCAAGTCATCAATTATTTGCATCATTAATGGTAAATACTCATGTGGTTAATTATTTCAGGTCTACCACTATAGGAACATTATAGTTCCATTTGTATACCCACAGAATATTTGTGACAGATAAATTAGAATTTATTTTTCTGCTAAGCTCCTTTTCAGTGAGATGGCTTTAATTTGTTTCCTTTGGTAGGAAAAATTAAATTATCAGTATGTTCCCTTGAAAAGCACCCTGCATCTAATATCTGTTATTGCTACTTATTGATGGGGAAACATGATCCTGTAACTTTATGATATTAGCTGTGGCAAAGTATTTCCTCTCCATATTTCTTTTTTTCTGTCTATTGTCTGAAAATGCATTCTAATTTGGCAGCACTCAACGGCCTCATGGAGTTTTTAGACATGGGAAAAACTCTGGGATAAATTTGTGTTATGTAATAGTAAAAGGTGCTTAGACTTGTAGAGGAAGTCAGTGGATTTTATGGAGACTGAAAATACAGGCACAAGTAGTTGCTGTTGGTGTAGCAGTTAAGGATATTAAAACACTTTCACATGAGACAGTTTGCGTAGTTTTGGGAAAATTATGCTGATGTTTCTTGGCCTAAAATTGATCTCTCTTCCATTGTCATGAACATTTAATTTTATTTTCATTAAACAGTAGTTAACAATTATTTAAGATATAGCAGATGTATCTTTAGGAATATTTTGAGCTATATCCATAAAAACTATTGACTTGAGAGTTCTTGCTGTTAGAATTAAAATCTTCCCTTTTTCTCTGTTTCACATTCACACCAAGATAATTAGCAGTGTGGAGTTGCAAGATGGGAGAGGGTGCAAGAGCAAGAAGGAACAGACTGCAAAATATCATAGTGAGGCAAGAAGAGATTGCATCCTAAAACATCTGGTTAAAAAGTGAAAAACTATCTGGGGTCCCCAACCCTTGACATATTAAGAAAACATCTAGTTAAAATGGTCAAGTGTGTGACAGAATATTCCTCCATGTTTTAGACAGATGGGCTATATGTTTAAGCGAACATCTTTTTTTTTTTTTAAACCTTAGGGACCGTATTTAAGGATTCTTTTTTTTTTAATTATGTTCAGTTAGCCACTGTATAGTACATCATTAGTTTTTGATGCTCATTGATTCATTAGTTACATATAACACCCAGTGCTCATCACAACACGTGCCCTTCTTAATACCTATCACCCTGTTACCCCCTCCCCCCACCCCTGTTCCCTCTGAAACCCTCAGTTTGTTTCCCGGGGTCCATAGTCTTTCATGGTTCGCCTCCCTCTCTGATTTCTCCCCCTTCAGATTTCCCTTCCTTCCCCTATGGTCCTCCGTGCTATTGCTTATGTTCCACATATGAGTGAAACCATATGATAATTGTCTTTCTCTGCTTGACTTATTTCACTGAGCATAATCCCCTCCAGTTCCATCCATGTTGATGCAAATGGTAGGTATTCATCCTTTCTGATAGCTGAGTAATATTCCATTGTATGTATGTACCACATCTTTTTTTTTTAACATCTTAATTTTTATTTTAAACTGTTGGATCATGCTGTCATCAAAACTTTTCAAGTAACACATTTAAGGATGTCTATTTATGTTTCATTTGTGGACATTTTGCTTTCTTATGACTTTCATTCCCTAATATGATACCTAATTTCATCCCAAAGTATATAATTTAAAATGCCAGATTTTGCCTATGTTTAAAGCATCTATTGGTGTTATCCAGAAGGAGGACATTTTAAATTTTATTTCTTATTTGTACATGTGGAGAGGAATTCAGAAAATTTATCAAGAACCTTGGAAAAGTAATTCAAGATTATGATCTTTGAACAAGTAAGTAATTAAAAGTATCTATTATTCCCTTTCTGTAATATGAAAGTTGATAGCACTTTGGGGTTGTAGAAATTATAAAATCATTAGGAGGAGAGCTGGGGCCTTCAGTATACTGTAAGGAAACCCTTGTTTTATCCCACGAAATTTCACTGGCACATTTTATTCACCAGATCTAGACTTCTCAATTCATGTTTATTTATCCAATATTTGCATAAAAGTAACTAAAATTCTGAATTTGGGGTACTAATCCCTAATTCCAATCCATTTCTGAATGCCTGAAAACTTCACCAAACCTGCTTTTCCATTATTTTTCCCCACTTCCTTTTTCTTTATTTATATTCTTTTTTTTTTTTTTTCCCAATACAGCCAGTGACTTGGAGGTTGTAGTCAAAGCAGAGAAATAGCAGGCAGTTGAATGGAGAAACTCTTTCAGATTCTTTTTTAAAACTTAAGCCTGAATTTGAACTCCATTTTCGGGGGGGGGTTCTCTAGTAAAAATAGGGTAGTAATGACTCAAAGACCATTTCTTGGGATTGTTCCTGAAATGAGAGAATGTTACAAGAATACAGTGATGCTGAGAGTAAGAAGGAAAGTACTTCAGAATTTAGAAGATTTGCCTGATACCTGTAAATTTTATCTAGAAAATATATTACATGAGAACAGCACCAAGGAAGAAACATATCATGGGCTTCAACTTCCAAGGTATCCTCTCTTTTAAAAGTGGGATTTCTCTATTACTTAAGCATTAAAGCTAGGTAAGTACTTAGCAATTAAAAGGTCATTGTCTTTGGAGTCAGAGATGAGGAAAGTTAGCTTTCATCTTTATGTATGATTTTACTGGGTGATTAATTTTCATCTTTATACCTTTATTGGTCATGCTCAAAATCAGGATGTAAATCCCAACTTACAAGATTTTTTGTGGATACTGAGAGTACGTATTTACAACATAGAGTTTAATAAGTTTTATTGTTCTTAATAAAAATCTGATAAGGAATGAGGTTTACTAGCACAAAAATTGAGCAGTCACAGAAGGCAATGCCTTCTAGAAAGCCGTATTTAGGTGGGAAAAATTTTGTTTTGTTTTAGCTTTGAGAATACAATTATGTACTTTATCACATTAGTGATATCTAATGGAAGTGTGCCTGAGTCAGTCAGCTTAGGTCTCCTTAAGTTTAAAGGCACACTGTTGTCTATGTGTATACAGTGCCCAATGTCTAGCTGAAAAGGTGAAAAACATCAGTGGAAGGAAGGGGTGTTTACAATGCTTAGACATTGGGGTAAGAAAGTAGTAGACTTTCTGGCTAACCTTTTCATCTTTATCTGGAGGTGTATGTGACCATAGCTAGGGACCATAGACCACAGTGTCTATGACTTATCTACACAAAGGATAAAATTTTGGTGATTTGATTGAAATTATCTTAGTATGTTTCTAAATCTTTGAGTTTACCCAATTTCCTAATAAAATCTGTATGTTCGCTTTTTTTTTTTTTTTTTTGAGGTGATACATTTGGTAGACATATAACCCCTGAGTATTCTTCCTGGTATCAAAAACTGTGTGAATTGCCTTTTCATGTGCTTTCAAAAAATTCAAACTAAAATATATAGTCACTTGACTCATTGGTTGACAGTGTTACTCTTTTTCTAAAAATCTCCCAGACTTGCTGAAAGTTCAAAATGACTGAAATTAACTTTATCAATTGAAAATTCCCTCTAGGAGATATAATTTTACCCAGACAGAATGTCAAATCCCATGCCAACTATCAATTAGAGGTGGAAAGGACCTACTACGTTATTAAATCTATCCAAGTGGCAAGAAAGAAATGTACCTGACAGTACATTATTTTGGTATATAATTTATCTCATAGCAACACTTGAAAGAACTTCCAGTGCTTCTGCAAAATTGTCATGTGTCAGGGTGACTTATTTTTTATTTTTTTAAGCATTTCTTTAAAGGGAAGAGCATGAATGTATAAATTAGTCAATCTGAGTTGACGCATGCAGAGTGAAAGGGAAGGAGCTCTGGGGCAAAGACAAACAGGGAGGAGAGGGGAAAGGGTGGTTTTGGATCCTACAGCCTGTGTGCACTTCCACATGCTGCCACTTACTAGCTGAATTAACACAGATGAAAGTGCTGAGCACATAAAAGACACTCAGTTTACTTATCCAGTGTTTTGGTGAATTTGACCAAAATCTGCTTTTTATGCCTTCCACGTATAAGCACATATACATTTGGTTTAAGGTATAGCAGGGCAATCTCATGGAAGTGTTTAAGATATCATGCTTCTAAATAATTTATAGAAGTATTAAAATATTGTTTCTATGAACTTTAATAATACCTCCAAAATGTGGGTGTACATTGACTCCTGATTCTCCAGTGGTTGCTTGCAGTCATGTTTTTTCTTCTTTTTAATATCTTCCACAACACCTCTGGCACAGTACTGAAAGGACAACTTAAAATTTTGTTTTTACACAATATTTCTGTCACAGTACTGAAAACCATACAGTACTTAAAATTGTTGGATGAAAGGATTTTTTAAATAAGAAAAAGCCCTAATATAGGACTTTAAAATTATCTGCAAGGCACATGACCCATTAGTTGACCTGGGCACTCTCTTTTGTTAACCTATTTTCTATCTTTACCTTTTTGAATCCACTCCCCAACCTCCCCTGATGCCAGAAAGAATTTCAGGCGGCTCTACAGTTACCACTTTTCCTTGCAGCTGAGTCTCGAAGTTAAGGCACCTATTTATTCCTAACCAGGGCATCTGCAAAATTCCTTGTGCTTCCGTTTCAGAGAAATCCTCTCACACTCTAGAAGAATGTTTGCCAGTTTTAGTATCAGATATCTCTGAGGCAAAGTCACTAATATGATGAATCTCTCCCCTCAGCCTCCCACCTTTCATTAAAGACAGTTTCCTTTTGCTGCCTTCATGTGCCTTGCTCACTAGTCATCTGTCATTTTTTCGGATCTTCTGATTTCCAGGCACTATACTCTCTTCTTGAAGATGCAATAGATGAATGAAATACAGCAGTCCCCTATTATCTGCAGTTTTGCTTTGTATGGTTTCAGTTACCTGTGGCCAACTGTGGTTAGGAAGCAGGTGATCTTCCTTCTGCCTATTGTCAGAAGGTCAGTAGTATCCTAACGATATGTTACAATGCCTATGCCATTGATTTCACTTTATCTCATCATGTAGGCATTTTATCATCTCACATCACAAGAAGGGTAAGTACAGTGCATTAAGTTATTTTGATAAAGACCACATTCACATAACTTTTATTATAGTATGTTGTTATACATGTTCTATTTTATTAGTAGTTATTGTTCATCTCTTATTGTGCCAAACTTATAAATTTATCACAAGTATGTATGTATAGGAAAAAAAACATAGTACATACAGGGTTTTGTGCTATCCATGGTTTCAGGCATCCACTAGGGTTCTTGGAACATATCCTCCCCTGTTAAGGAGGATCTATTGTATGCTGTCTTTAAATCACTAATAGTCAATCTGTTTGAATCATTCCTTCCTCTAAGTTTTCTGCTTATGCTGTATAACCTCTTTTTGAGAGACATATTTTTTTCCTGCTTTTCCAGATTTCTGGCTTCCAATATCTCTATCCACAATTTTGAGGTATCATTGATCTCACAGCTGTATATAAAATATATACCCTAGGGGCGCCTGGGTGGCTCAGTCATTAAGCGTCTGCCTTTGGCTCAGGTCATGATCCCAGGGTCCTGGGATCGAGCCCCGCATCGGGCTCCCTGCTTGGCGGGAAGCCTGCTTCTCCGTCTCCCACTCCCCCTGCTTGTGTTCCGGCTCTCACTCTCTCTCTCTCTGTCAAATAAATAAATAAAATCTTAAAAAATAAAATAAAATAAAATATATACCCTAACTACTCCCAAATGTATATCACTGATATCACAATATATCAATTTTATTTTTTTCCTGAGCTCCAGATGCCTGTATGTAATTTCTTACCCCCTACTTCTTATCCCCAAGTCCTTTATAAGTTTGCAAATATTTCTTCCACTTGGAGGATTGTTCTTTTATTATATTAACAGTCTCTTCTGAAGAAGAAAAGTTTTAATCTTGTTGAGGCACAATATATCAATTTTTTGATAGATCAGGTTTTTGATGTTGTCTTAGAACAATATTTTTAACTTTCAAATGACAAAATAAAGCATTGATTTCTTTATGATATACTTTAACATAGAAAAAAAATCAAGAATTAAACTATAGTCCAGTTAGTTTTTAGTTGCCTTTGACCTCTAAAAAAATCTCATTGAACTTAGTGTATTGTGTACCTAACTTTAAACTACCTGTCATTTCTTTTTAAGATTTTTATTTATTTATTTGACAGACACAGCAAGAGAGGGAACACAAGCAGGGGAAGTGGGAGAGGGAGAAGCAGGCTTCCCGTGGAGCAGGGAGCCCGATGCGGGCTCGATCCCAGGATCAGGACTTGAGCCAAAGGCAGACACTTAACTGACTGAGCCACCTGGGCACCCCATACCTGTCATTTTTATATATGGATAATCCCCAAGCCGAAGTTTCTCAACCTTGGTACTATTGACATTTTGGGCCAGATAATTCTTTGTCATGGAGATATCCTGTGCATTTTAGGATGTTTAGCAGCATCCCTGGACTCCATCCAATAGATTACAGTGTAAACTTGCAGTTGACAATCCAAAAATGCCTCTAGACATTGCCACGTGTATGCTTGGGGTGGGGTGGGGAGGGGTGGAAGGATTACCCTTGGTAGAGAACTTCTGCACTGATGGGCCTGATTCTGGTTCAGCCTTTCCCAGGCTGCCTGACAGAATACTTAAAGCCAGATGATAAATCCAGAAAAATAATGTCATTTCTTTCTTCCTTGTTTGGCCCCTACTGATATTAAAAGAGATGTCTGAGCTTCATACCTATATAAATAGGCCCCTAAACTACACATGAAATTATTCTCCAATGGGATTCCTTTCCAAATCTCTATTTTAATGGGAGCAGACACAGGAAAACCATTTGAGCCCTTTTCTTGTGGTGGACACAAAGAATGCTCAATGTCCCATTACTCCTAATTCTGGAGGTGGTGATTTTCTACCTCATAAGAGTTACATAGTTCTCTTGCTTTCCATCAGCACATATATTTGATACTAATTTGGATATGTCTTTTTCTGACCTTTTACTTCAGGTAGAATGTACTGGTTGTTAGTTAAACTATCCTCTTGTTGAGAGCATTTGTATAGTTTTACCTCAAAGTATAAGTAAGTTTTTCTAAATAATAAAGAAATAATACAGACAATTTTAAGGGCAAGGAGAGGTTAGAAAAATACTTGTGAAAATAATCACCATGTTAGGTATCACGTAGTGATACTCTTTTCAGTTTATGATATTCATGGCAATAACTTTTTCAAAATATCCACTTCCTATTTCAAACCATTTATAAATTTTAAAACTTAATTTAGGATTTTAAAGAATGTTCCTTTATCCACTGCTGGAGTTCCCTTGGAGGAGATTGGGACTGTCTTCTTATATGACAAAGATATTTCTGCCATTCTCCCAGTTTCAGAAAACTGCTGAACTTTCTGTATTGCCTCATAAAAATATAGGATATGAATTTCATTTTTTTCCCCATTGGGAATGGAGATTTACAAATCACACATGATGGAGTTTGGAAACAAGACACATGCCAGTGGTGGCATTTCTTTTAATCGGAGTCTGCATAAAATTAATGGTTAAGATTGAGCATCCCCTTCAGCTGAAATGGCACATTAAAAGATTGTTAGCACAGTTAAAGGAGCTCAAAAGGGAGGCGATATGAGATGCTGGGCAAAGCTCATCTTGTTTTTAAAATCGATGCCAAGTATTTGCTGTCAATATTACCGGTACTACTGTGTGCAATAGCAACTCAAATAATGGTAGTTAGGCCCTTCTGAAATAATAAATTTGGTAGCAAACCACTTATTTTCAGGGCAGGGAATCAAGGGAATGGTACTTTGAAGGCTTTAGGTCACTAACAGGCATCGCATTATTTTGTTGGGTGGGCAATTGTAATTCACCAAATTACAAGGCAAGTTCCGGGAAGAAGTCATTTTATTGTAACATCATGCTGAATGTGGGATGGCTTTTTTCCATTCAGGCTGAGAAAGTTAGAAAGGAATGGTGATTAAATGCTGGGAGTCACTGAGGATGTGATCTGATTCTACAAACTGGCAGAATTCAGGATGGAAGTTGCTATCATCACATTTTTCTCTATTTTTTTTCTAGGGGGAGGGATCTTCCCCCCTCCTTCCTCCCCTCCTTCCTCCTCATTCCCTCCCTCCCTCCCTCCAACCCTCCCTCCCTCCTTTCTTTCCTTTCTTCTTTTCAATGTATCAAAAAATGGAAATTCTGTTTTAAAATTTGTTCTCTCTCCTTGGCCTTATTTTTTTTCCCTTCATTTTTCCCCCCTCTTTATTACCTCTTTTCTCTCTCTCCACTTCTCTCAGACTAAGCTCCTTCTCTTCTTCTCCTTGGATCCTCTGACATGGTTTCTTGTCCCATCGTACTTGCAGGTTGGGATAAAGACACCAGGAACACAAAGGAGTTATCCCAGAGGTAGCGTTGACTGTTTCTCTGTTCGGTTAGCTGTTCTGTACTCTTCTTTCAAATTGGTTTTCTAATTATCAGGACTAGTCCTGCTTAGGCCCCAGGGGTCCAGTGTCACAAAAGCAAAATCATTAGCCACATATTACAATGGAAAGCCAGAAACCAATGCATGTCACTTCTTAATTCTTATTTAAGAAACAGGGAATCACTTTATATTTTGGAATAAATACGTCATATGGCTTGGTATAGCATGTTTTATTCATCAAATTACTTAGTATAAGCAAGGATGGTTATTTATTTCAGTGGACTTGTATAAGTAAAAAATAAAAAGGTACCTGTTTGTTTTACTCAAAGATAGCAGCGTAATGGGTTTCCCCTTGCTCTGTGACCCCGGGCATATGATTTAACTTCTTCAGGGCTAATTTTTCTCATACAGGATAGAAATAATAGCTCCTTCCTTGCAAGTTTACAAGATTAAATGAGGTAATGCATATGCAATAGACTGCTCTGTAAGCTCTGAATTCAGAGCTCTGTTTTTGGTTCTGTCACTTGTGATTGTGGTATGTTATTTAATCTTTCTATGCCTCTGATTATTCATCTATAAAATAGGGATTCTTTTCAAGAGTGACTGAGATAATGCATATTAAGCACTTTGAAAGGCTTCTGGTACATGTGTGGTTATACATGTCATTGCATAACAGTGTTAGCCTTTTTTAAAAAACAATTTTTACTGTAAAATATAACACATATAAAGAAAAACTGGATGTGTAAATTGATTTACCTAGTAAGTGTTCTTTTTGTGTATGGTTTCTTTGCTCAACATTATGTTTGTGAGATTCATCCATGTTTTTATATAACCATTGTCTTTGCGTTCTCATGCTGTTATAGTGTTCTAGTGAACACTACTTAAATTATCCAATCAACTGTGCATGGACATTTAGGTTGAGTCTAGCTTTTGGCTGTTAATAATGAGGCTGCTGTGAATATTCTTTTATCTATCTCTTGGTTCATGTGAATGAATTTTGGTTGAGTCTGTACATAGGAATGAAATTGCTGAGTCACAGAGGGTGAATCCAGCTTTAGTAGATAATGCCAAACTTTATGAAAGTCCCCGCTTGTCAGTCTTTTTTTTTTTAATTTTTTATTGTTATGTTAATCACCATGCATTACATCATTAGTTTTTGATGTAGTGTTTGTTCCAGGATTCATTGTTTGTGCATAACACCCAGTGCTCCACGCAGAACGTGCCCTCTTTAATACCCGTCACCAGGCTAACCCATCCCCCCACCCCCCTCCCCTCTAGAACCCTCAGTTTATTTTTCAGAGTCCATCGTCTCTCATGATTCATCTCCCCCTCCAATTTCCCCCCTTCATTCTTCCCCTCCTGCTGTCTTCTTCTTCTTTTTTTTTTTTAACATATAATGTACTATTTGTTTCAGAGGTACAGATCTCTGCTTCAACAGTCTTGCACAGTTCACAGCACTCACCATAGCACATACACTATGAGGAATTCTTAATCTCAGTCTTTTTAATTTAACATATTCTGGTGGATGTGTAATGATAATATCATTATGGTTTTAATTTGCATGTTCCTGATGATTAAAGATCAGCTTTTCATGTTACTATAGGTCATTTAAATATCTCCTAATGTGTGGTGCTATATTCTGCATTTACACCTCCTTTATTGGTTCTTTGAATTGTAAACACCATCTCCATTCTATGACTTGCCTATCAACTCTCCTGATACCTTTAGAGAAAAATAATTTAATTTTAATGTAGTCAAAAATATCAGTCTTCACTTTTATGGTTAGTGTTTTTGGTTTTCTATTAAAAGTAAAAATAAAACATGTCCCTTCCCTGAGAATTTTCTAATATTCTTCTCTACACTTCTAAAAGTTTGATCATTTTAGTTTAAAATCCAACTGAAATTGATTTTTTATATGGTACCAAGGAGGAGTGAAGCTTTGTTTTCTTCTGACATGGGTATCCATTTACCCCAGCATCATTTATTGAAAAGACCATCATGCTTCTCCTGTGGCTCTATAATGACAGTTATATCATCTATCAATTAAGAGTCCATGTATATTTTTAGGATCTTTATATTGTTCTACTGGTCTATTTTTTTCTCTCTCTACCAACACCAAACTGTTGCCACTATATAATAAATAGACCAGGTCGTCATTCTCTAGTCATTCTCTTGGCCCTTGCTTCCCAAAGTGTGTCTGAGACCCAAGTGGTCCCCAAGATTTTTCAGGATTCATATGATTCCACCTTTTCTAGCTACTTAAAGTGTGAGGTTGCATTTTCTTCATATACTTCAACCAAACAGCGTATGTAACAGATTTTAATTCTGAAGACAATATGAGTAAGCAGCAGAAGTTAGTAAATATGCAAAACAGGGCCACCATTGTTACCAATTATTTTTGATTTGGAAAATACAATATTTTTATATGTTGAAATATGTTCTTTATGTTATGTTAAAATATAATGTATTCACTGTTATTTAAAAATTAATCTTAACTATTTTTAAGTGTTCCTAGTTTTAATATCTAATATAGTAAATATCAACATATCTTACCCATACAAATTAAAACTCTTTGTGGTCTTCAGTGATTTTTCAGAGTACAAAACATTTGAAAATATGTAGTCGTAGCTGTTCTTGATTTTCTGCATCCTCATATAAATTACAGAAACAGCTTGTCAAGTTCCACAGAAACAAAACCAAAAATCCATTGCAATTCTCATTGTGATTACATTGAGCCTATGGTTTAATTTGGAGCGATTGATTTTTTAATATTAAGTCTTTGGTCAATTAAAATGTTTATCTCAACTTATATAAGCTTTCTTGCATTTCTTTTTTTTTTAAGATTTTTTATTTATTTATTTGAGAGAAAGAATGAGATAGAGAGCATGAGAGGGGAGAGGGTCAGAGGGAGAAGCAGAATCCCTGCTGAGCAGGGAGCCCGATATGGGACTCGATCCCACGACTCCAGGATCATGACCTGAGCCAAAGGCAGTCGCTTAACCAACTGAGCCACGCAGGTGCCCCCAGCTTTCTTGCATTTCTTACAACAATGTTTTGTAGAGGTCTGTATGGAGAACTTACATATTTTAGTTTAATATTTTTTGCTACTATAAATAGTATCTTTTGATTTTATTTTCTGCTTTTTGTTTGTATGTGGATCACCAAATCTTACTGCTTTTCTGAATTTTCTTTTGATTTTCTACTTACATAATCAAGTCCTTTTGCCAACAATGCCTATTTATTTATTCATTTCCAATTCTTACATTTCTATTTCTTGCTTTTATTTTTTTTTTCAGTATAAGGTTGAACAGAAGTGGTCATAGCAGACATACTTGTCTTGAACCTGATTTCAAAGGAAAGGTTTTCAACTTTCACCACTAAGTGAAAGCACCTTTAAATATTACAGATTTCCTATAATTGTTCTTTCTTACGTTAAGAAATTTCTTTCTATTCCTAGTTGACTAAGAGTTATAAACATAAATGAATGTTGAATTTTGCCTAATGCTTAATCTGCATCTATTGAGATGATTATATCATTTTTTTTCTTTTGTCAATGTGACATACAATACTGATGGATTTTTAAATATTAATCCAATCTTTATTCCTGAAAAAAACCTCTTTGTTGTCCCTTTTATATATTTCTGAATTATTTTGCCATTTGTTAGGATTTTTGTATTTGTTTTTGAATGAAGTTGACCAATAAGTTTTCTCAAATTATCCTTAAGGTATCTTGGTATTCTAATTGAATGGATGTTAAATGTTTGGTAGAATTCACCCATGAGGCTAGTGGGGCTGGTTTTCTTTGTATGAAGTTTTCAAATTATGGATTCAGTTTAAGTTATGACTGTTTACATCTTGGTAAATTTACATTTTTTTGGCATGATCTTTTTTATAATACGTATTACATTATATAATGTCTGTAGAATCTTTAATGGAGCTTTCTTTTCTCTTTCTGAAACTGATTTTAAAATATTTGTCTTAATTCTTATTTCCTTTTTATTCTCTTTGGGGGGGTTATTAATGTTATTGCTCTTTTCAAAGAACCGCCTTCTCATCTGCCAATTCTTTCCTTGGTGTGTTGATGTTTATTTCATTAATTGGTTTCATTATTTTTTATCTATTAATTTTTTATCACTTTTCTAGCATTTTGAGTTGGATTCAGAGTTTATAAATTCTTAGTCCTATCCCTTTTCCCAAGTATGAAATTAAAGTTATAAATTGCCTAATAAATATAGCTTTAGCTGATTCTCTTAACTTTGAAATGTATTTTAGCTATTATTTAATTCAAAATATTTTCTAATTTTCTTGTAATTTGTTCCTTGACCCACGGGCTCTAAAGTGTTTCATTTCTTAATTTCCCCAAATCATGGAAACATTATTGATTTCTATCTTAATTCCATTGTGATCAGACATTTTCTTTATAATTTTAATAATTAGAAATATATTGAGATTTACTTTGGTCACTTTTTGTAAATGTCTCAGACGTACTTGAAAAGAATTTGTATTTTATGTTTGTGGGATACATTTCATCCATGTCTATCAGGTCAAATTTTTTAATTGCTCTGTTCAAATCTTTTATACTCAGTATTTTTTCCTATTTTTTCTACGTTATTGAGAAAGCTGTATTAAAAATGTCTACAGTTATTGTGGATTTGCTGATTTCTCCTTATAGTTATGTCAATACTCTTTAATGTATTCTAAAACCATACATTGCATACATATTTATACATACATACATTAAATAGGCATACATATTTAGGATTATTTTATCCTACTGGTAAATTGAACATTTCATTCTAACAATGCATTTTCCTTTATTCCTTTTAATGCCTGTTGCCCTTAAGTTTACTGAGTTTGAATTAATACAGCTATTCCAGTTTTAATATTTGCTAGTTTTCACATAGTGTATTTTAAATTTTATCCTTTTATTTTCAACTAAACTTTCTGTATCTTTATATTTTATATACATCTCCTGTAAGAAGCAAACATATGGGTTCTTTTTTTATTATAATCTTTTCTTCTTTTTAAGATTTATTTCTTTTAGAGAGAGAAAGCACAGGTGGGGGGACAGAGGGAGAGGGAGAGAGAGAATCCCAAGCAGACTCCATTCTGAGCCGGGAGTTTGACACGGACTTGATCTCATGACCCTGAGATTATGACCTGAGCGAAACCAAGAGTTGGATGCCTAATCAAATGTGCCACCCAGGCACCCCTTTTATTATAATCTCATAACCTTTGGTTTTTTTTTGTTTTGTTTTGTTTTGTTTGTTTTTTAATTGGAGTTTCTAGTTCACCTATATTTAATGTAATTACTAATATCTTTTTAATTATCATTTTTTTGCTGTGTATACACTTACCTATTTCCTACACCCATTTTATTTTCTCCTTTTGTCTCATTTTTTTTGTTTTTGCATAGGTAGATTATATTATTCCATTTTGTTCACTATGTATTTGGAATTTATGCTTTATTGTGTGTGTTTTTTTTTAGTGGTTATACTAAAGGTGATTAAATACATATTTGATTTTAAAGTCCAATATTAATTAGTGCTTTATCCCTCTCCCAGACAATGCAAAGACCTTACAGCACATTAAATCTATCTACCTTTCATCCATATATATCATTCATATATATGTCAATATATGTGAATATATGTTAATATATACCTGTGTGTGTGTGTGTGCGTGCGCGCGTGTATTCTTCTTAGAGTCTTTCTGTAATGAGTTCTCTGTTTACAATTGTATAAAAATTTTTAATTTTACTTGAATTCTTATTTTCACTTAGTTTGGGATTTTCCATTGATAGTTATTTTCTTTCAGCACAATTAAAATATTGACGCATTTTCTTTTGGTTTCATTGTTTTTAAGAGGTCAGCTTTAAAGAAAATTCTAATCTTCTCTCTTTTTTTGGCTGCTCTTTTTTTTTTTTGTATCCTACAGTTTTGCAATGGGTTATCTATGAGCAGATTTCTTTAATTTAGTATACTTTGGAGCTAACTGGATGTCTGAATCAATTAACTGATTTCTTTCATCAGCTTTGAAAAACTCTTGTTTATTATATCTTCAAATACTGCTTTTGTTCCATATGCTCCTCTCCTGGGGTTATAAGTATCTATATGTCAGAACTTCTCACTGTATTCAGTGTCTCCCACCTATTCTTATTTTTGCCTTCCCACTGTGCTTAATCCTCAACAGTTTTTTTTTTTTTTTTTAACTTCCAGGTCTCTAATTCTCTCTTTAGCTTTGTTTAATTTATTGTTCAATACATCTGAGTTCAAAATTTTAGCTATTGTGTTTTTAAATTTTGGCTTTCTTTGGTTCTTTTTCAAACCTACAAAGTAATTATAGTTCCAGTTTTCTGCTAACCTTTTCTTTTTTTCTTTCAATTCTTTTTTTTAAAGATTTTATTTATTTGAGAGAGAGAGAACACAAGAGAAAGAACATGAGCAGGATGGAGGGGAAGAGGGAGAGTGAGAAGCAGACTTCCTACTGAGCAGGGAGCTTGATGTGGGGCCTCAATCCCAGGACCCCAGGATCATAACCTGAGCCAAAGCAAACATTTAACTGGCTGAGCCACCCAGGCAACACTTTTCTTTTGATTATTGAATAGAATAAGCAGGTATTTAAATATCTGAGTTTGATAATTACAACATATTCAAATCAATTTTTAAATCTGATATTAATTTTTGTTTCTTTTAAATTTTCTTTATGTTCTATTTCATGTTTGCTGGATATTATGTTTGAAAAAAATTGTGGAAATAATATGAGGGATAGAATGGTGCCTTTTTACTCTAAAGAGGATTTTTTGGCTTTTTCCACATTTTTCCATTTTTTCTAGTTGTCCTCAGTTGGAGAATGTATTACTTAGACTGTATTACTTAGTGCTCCATTATAGGAAATGCACTCAATTTTATCCTTTATGAATATTAGAATGCTATTTCTGTATTCATCCTCTATAATTACTATAATCTTCACAGTTTAAAAAAAAACTTCAACAATGGTCTAATGAAATGATTCTTTGATTTCTTTTGTATAATATTGAGATGTTAAAATGTAATTTATCAGGTCAAGAAGTGGTATTGTTTTATTGTTGTTCCACTAAAATTTAAATGTAATAGCCAATAAATATTTTCATTTGAATTTAATTGATATTGAGTTCTTCATGAGAGCAGTGGGTAATGTTTCTTTAGGCCATCTGGGTGATAATATTGAAACCATATCATTAACACTAAAGATGTTTATATTCCTATCAGCTGTTGTACACAATTTATCTAAAAACTTAGCTCACAGTTTCTAATTTAATAACTTCAAAACTAGGGAAGTTATATACTGTAGTGATAAGAACCTGGGCAGTGGAGTATCAGGAATAGCTTTAGGTCATAGCTTACCATCTCACTAGCTATGTGACAATGAACACATTAATTAACCTCTCTAAGCCTCAGTATTTAGGTTCTCAATAAATGAGGATGGACAGTTTCTACATCATGAAATTGATGTGAGAATTAAATGGGATTATGCATATAAACTGCTTAACACATTGCCTGGCACTCTCTGAACACTTGAAAGATCTTCATTGATAGTTTTATTTTGAGGATGTGCCATTATTGTATTTCATTTAAGCTTGATTAAGGAAGATCTCATTCTTTTTGGCTCTGATTCTTTAGGTAGTGTTTATCTGAAAATATACTTCTATAGGCAGATGTAGAACAATGTCTAGTTCAAGCTGTACCTCACTATAATTTTCACAAGAATTACTTTCAAAGCATGCTCCTCTGACTACATATATGAGCAATTGTTTTGGAACCCAATACAGAGCTTACATTTATGTGTGTTCAATCTTACATGTTTGGATTCTTTGATTGTTTTATCTATGATAATAGTTATCATGCTTGTCCATAAATAATAGTGTTCATTCAGGTCATTGATAAAAATGATAACTCAGTGGAACCAAGGTCACATTGCAATAATTTATGTATCATACAATCTGGCTTGGAAATTTTAATAGACATTTCATACACAAAAAAGCAAAATTAATTTATCTTGTGCCATCACTCTGGTGGTTCACACAGATCACTGTATTTCCCCCCCCACAAGGGTGAATAGACTTTAATGTTTAGAAATATATCCAGATTTTTCCTTGACATCGAGTCAATGAGTTAGCTTATAGTTTTTACAATTTCAAGACTAGGACATCATTTTCAAAATTTTGATAACAGAATTCGCCTGGAATTTTCCCACAGATTAATGTCATGAAATGAGTCTTGGGGCGCCTGGGTGGCTCAGTCATTAAGCGTCTGACTTCGGCTCAGGTCATGATCCCAGGGTCCTGGGATCGAGCCCTGCATCGGGCTCCCTGCTCCGCGGGAAGCCTGCTTCTCGCTCTCCCACTCCCCCTGCTTGTGTTCCTGCTCTCGCAATCTCGCTCTCTCTCTGTCAAATAAATAAATAAATAAAATCTTAAAAAAAAATGAGTCTTAAACTTACCACAATATAATCATTTATGGTTGGGAGAACTGTACTTATTTGAAGGGTTCATTTGTTTTTCCCTAAACCTTCATAGTATACCAAACTCAGTCTTCCTTAAAAATGGCCAATATATATACTGTATCTTTTTTTTAAATTTTATTTTATTATGTTAATCACCATACATCACTTCATTAGTTTTTGATGTAGTGTTCCATGATTCATTGTTTGCGTATAACACCCAGTGCTCCATTCAATATGTGCCCTCTTTAATACCCGTCACCAGGCTAACCCATCCCTCCACCCTCCCCTCTAGAACCCTCAGTTTGTTTCTCAGAGTCTATAGTCTCTCATGGTTCATCTCCCCCACCGATTCCGCCCCCTTCATTTTTCCCTTCCTACTATCTTCTTCTTTTTTTTTTAACATATAATGTATTATTTGTTTCAGAGGTACAGGTCTGTGATTCAACAGTCCTACACAATTCACAGCACTCACCATAGCACATACCCTCCCCAATGTCTATCACCCAGCCACCTCATCCCTCCCACCCCTGTATCTTTTAATTGCTAAGAACTTTTCACAATTTTTGAGATCCATTTTCTTGATGTTATAGCATTCTTAATGATGTGTTTAATTATTGTCTGATTAAGATGACATTATCTCCCTCCCCCCCTTTGCATGACAAATAAATTATTTTGATGGCAAGAAAGAATAGATTTGGCATGTGTGTGTGTGTCTATGTGTGTGGGTGATTCATTTGACAGATGGTAATACTCTCCACTTTAACAGAGTAGTTGAGCCATAACTGTTTTACAAAAGCAAAATAGAATTAAGTGCACCAAAAACCTATCAGGAAAAGGGTGCCTGGGTGGCTCAGTTGGTTAAGTGTCTGACTCTTGATTTGGGCTCAGGTCATGGTCTCAGGGTCATGGATCAAGCCCTGCATTGGGTTCTGCCCTGAGTGGGGTGTCTGCTTGTGATTCTCTGCCACTGCCCCCCCCATGTTCTCCCTCTCTCTCTCTCTCTCTCTCTCTCTCTCTCTCAAAGATAAATAAATAAATATTTAAAAACCCATCAGGAAAATAATAAGATTATAATATATTTTGTTTTTAAATATATGTTAAATACATTAAATATGCATCTATATAAAGTGCTAAGTCAAATAACAACTGAATAAGATTATCATTCAAAAATCATTTCATTAGTATGTTATATGGTTACATGGTTATTTACAGAATAATACAAATTCATTAGTACAAGTGACATTAGCAAGCACTGAATTAAGGATTTTTATTTTTCAGTAGACAGAAACCCAGAGAGGGGAAATAATTTTCCCCAAATCACATGGTGTTATTGGTATATCTTTCATCTCTTGACCTTCAGTATATTTTGACCAGTGGCTCTTATAATCCAAAAGTTTACCATGTGGCAAGAACTGATTTCCTGGTGTGGCAAAAGATTCAATAAGTGTGTACTGTTCCTCCTATTGTGGGAGTAAAAAAAGGCAAAATGGAACTTGTTTGAAATAATTGCTACAGTAAGAAAAATAATCCACCAGTTTCTCCTTTCCTTTGATGTTTGAATTTGCAGAAGTGACCTTTGGGATCAAAGAAATAAAAGATATATTCCAGTATCACCATGTGTAGAGGAGGCAGGATCAGGCTTGTGGCAATAATATGAAGTTCTAAGGCCTTAAAGGTTTCTTCATTAATTATCTTCGAAAAGTTCAGTTGTTTGTTCTGAACAAAATGAAACCATGGGCTGCAGGAACAGAATAATAATATCTAACTCCTGGGAACTACTCAAGATATTCCTCATAACCTTTACACTGGGCACAATAAAATATAACAGCATTACTGGGTAGCATATTTGGTTTCTTTTTATTTTTCTTTATTTAAACCATCTTTGGATTCTCTTACCTCTGTCTCTCTCTGTTTCTGTGTCTCTGCCTTTCTGTCTCTGTCTCTCACCCATTCCATGCATCTTCAAAATCCATCTCTTTTTATCTGCATTCCTGCATACACCTTGCTCATGCTTAGTCTGCTCTCTTTTCCACAGATACAGCCTCAAAGTTGATTTCCCAAAATTCCTCCCAGAACACTCTCTAGTAGCTTAGTATTCTAGAAGAAGAGAAGGATCTTAGAGAACCCAAGAGCTATGTCATTGCTCTCAAACATCTTTCTCTCCTGGAATGTTTGCCTTCTCAATTTTCTAAATGGCAAGTGACAAAAATACAGTTTTAAGTCAACTAGAAGAGTCCATAATGAATGTTGTAAGAAAAAATCTCACTTCCTAAGGCATCATCTAAAATGAATAATCTTTATATCCTCATTAGCAAGTAGGTAGTAAAATTTCAAGATGATTGTATCTCTATGCAAATATATCATGAGTGTTTCTTTTGAAATCTGTTTCAGAAGTAATTATATTTGGGATACTGTGTATATATGCCTTCTTTTTATATGTATATGTCATCCTTAAATAGCATTGCAGATTGCACTGAGATTACAGATAATAGTAAAGGCTTGTGGGTTTTTTTTTTCCTTTTTGACATACTTAAAGCAATAACATTGGGTATATTGAAAATAGCAATTTTTTAAATTTAATTATACATATTTTTCTTGTATCTGTGTGGTCATGTTATTGATAATACTTCTGTGGCTTATGTATTTTGCAGAGGTATGTCTTTCAATTACCACATAAATAACCAGAGCCTTCCTGAGTGGAAGGATATAAAAGCAAAAGGAAGAACATAATCCAGTGTATTTTATTGTTTATATCTTCTCATCAATTTCCTATTATATATACAAAAATGAATTCCATTTTAGCTCATAAACATGTTCATTTGTCCAGTTGGGAAACAAATTCACAGTACAATGATAATGATTAAAAAAATCATACCCAGGTAGTATTTTCCACTTCTGTTAAGAGACTTTAATATCTTGATCCAATAGAGCAATCCAAATCCTGTTCCATTTTTTAGTCAAAATGATGTTTATTATGAATTGCTTGTTTTATTGGAAGGTCTCTGTTGCCCTTCAGGTCACAGCAAACACAAAGCCATTAGTTTTGTCATGTTAAACCGATAGGCCAAGAGGGTGCCTGGCTGGCTTAGTCTGTAGAACATGCTACTCTTGATCTCAGAGTCATGAGTTCAAGCCCCTTGTTGGGGTGGAGCTTACTTATAAAGCAAAAAACAAACCTCCCCCCAAAACCTGATAGGCCTTTTCCAGGTTCTTTAAGTTAGCTATAAGGTAATCATAAGCTCTCCATTCTCTTTCTGAACTTCTGGGTGAGATGAAATTCACTGCTTCGTGAAGGAACTATTCTTTTTTTTTTCCCCCTTTCAGCTATATTGAGATATAATTAACAACTTACATTATGTAAGTTTAAGGTATACAAAGTGATGATTTGATATCCATATATGTTGCATGATGACCACCACAATAAGATTAATTAATACATCTATCACATCACATAATTACCTTTTTCTCTTTTTGGAGAGAACACTTATAATTTATTCCCGCAACAACTTTCAAGCATGTAACTATAGTCACCATGTTGTACATCGTATCCCTGGAACTTATTCATCTTATAACTGTAAGTTTGTACCATTGACTAACATCTCCGCATTTCTCCCAAGACCTAGCCCCCAGCGGCCATTAATCTATTCTCTGTTTCTATGAGTTTGGCTTTTTTTAAAATTGTCTGAGAAACAAACAGGGTTCTAGAGGGGAGAGGGGTGGGGGGATGGGTTAGCCTGGTGATGGGTATTAAAGAGGGCATGTACTGAATGGAGCACTGGGTGTTATACGCAAACAATGAATCATAGAACACTACATCAAAAATTAATGATGTGGGCACCTGGGTGGCTCAGTTGGTTAAGCTACTGCCTTCGGCTCAGGTCATGATCCTGGAGTCCCGGGATCGAGTCCCACATTGGGCTCCCTGCTCAGCGGGGAGTCTGCTTCTCCCTCGGACCCTCCCCCCTCTTGTGCTCTCTCTCTCTATCTCATTTCTCTCTTGAATAAATAAATAAAATCTTTAAAAAAAATTAATGTATGCTGGTTAACATAACATAATAAAAAAAATTCCACATGTAAGTGAGATCATACAGTAGTCGTCGTTGTCTGACTTATTTCACTTAGCAAAATGCCCTCAGGGTCCATCCATGTCATCACATATTGCAGAATTTCTTTCTTTTTCCATTCATTAGTGAATATATACTTAGGTTGTTTCTATATCTTAGTAATTATGAATAATGTTTCAATTAACATGGGGGTGCAGAAATCTCTTCAACGTAATGACTTCATTTCCTTCAAATACATACCCAGAAGTGGGATTGCTGGTATGGTAGTTCTATTTTCAATTTTTTTGAGAAATCTCTGTATTGTTTTTCAAAATGGTTGCACTAATTAACATTCCCACCAAAAGTGCACAGGGTTACATTTTTGAGGAGACTACTATGAATTCCAAAGTTTTAGGTTAAAAATTTTTTTTAATTCAAATATCTTTTCTCCATTTATTCTTCTTGTTCCCTGCTAAGCTTCACAGACCTGGTTAAACTGTGTATATTTGGTGGTCTTGAAAACAGTTTGCTTTGCTCCTCAGCATGTCCCTGAGCCCTGCCATCTCTGTTTATGGAGCTGCCATTCTGGTGTCCCAGTTCCAGCTGTCACCAGCTAGTCTTTGCTCTCCCCTAGATGCACTCAAGAATGTTGAAGTTTCCTCTAATGTGACAGAAAAGAAGTGGTGTAGAAAGGGGGAGAGAGAGAGAGAAAGAGAAAAAGAGGGAGAGAATGAGGAAAGGAGGGAGGGAGGAAGATATACAAGAAAGATGTGCATAGAGAAACAAAGGAAGAGAGACAGCAGAAAGCAGATGTACCAGAAATGAATAGCTAGGCGGGTGGTTTGGCATGTGCCTACACTCCCATAGACTTCTCAGTCTTGATATTTTCCTTCCTTTAATCAAGCCCCAGATCAATGTATTTTGTCAGTCAACATTGTTGATTCACACTAAGCTTTTAACCAAAATCACCCTCCTCTTTCTTGTTTCTTTACAAATACAATTGAACTTTAATATTCATTGAGACCTGCCTTTGTGCCTAAACATCCTTGAAACGCATTTAATCCTACAACATTCATAAAAGATCAGTATTTTTAAAAATTATATCTATTTTGTAGTTGAAGAAATTGAAACACAGAGAAGTTAAGCAACTTGCTCATTCATATACAGTGAGTAAAGGGCACAGCAAAGATTCCAGCCTATCCTGCACTTTAAAAAAAAGATCCAACTACTGGGGTACCTGGGTGGCTCAGTCAGTTAAGCATCTGCCTTTGGCTCAGGTAATGATCCCAGGTCCTGGGATCCAGCCCCATATCAGGGGTGGGAGTGAGGGGGTGGTCCCTGCTCAGTGGGGAGCCTGCTTCTCCCTCTCCCTGCATCCCATTCATGTTCTCTCTTGCTATCTCTCTCTCTCAAATAAATAAATAAAATCTTTAACAATAATTGAATTAAAAAAACCCAACTACATTTTACTATTCATTTTCTTTTTGATAAACTTGGTCCATTATTTCTTTATTTTTTATGTTATGTTAATCACCATACATTACATCATTAGTTTTTGATGTAGTGTTCCATGATTCATTGTTTGCATATAACACCCAGTGCTCCATTCAATACGTGCCCTCTTTAATACCCATCACCAGGCTAACCCATCCCCCACCCCCCTCCCCTCTAGAACCCTCAGTTTGTTTCTGAGTCCATGGTCTTGTGGTTCCTCTCCCCCACCGATTTCCCCCCCTTCATTTCTCCCTTCCTACTATCTTCCTTTTTTTTTTTTTTTTTACATACAGTGTATTATTTGTTTCAGAGGTACAGGTCTGTGATTCAACAGTCTTACACATTATTTCTTCTTGTCACTTTTAATCCTGACTCTTTCCTTGCGTTGGCTATTTCTCTTCATTTCTTTTAATGGGCAAATAATTAACTTAGCAGCTTTTCCCCATGCAAAACATTCATGAGCTTGATGCACAGATGGTCAAGGATGGACTATAGTGGTATATGCTTTCTTATAAGTGATATTGATTCATGTGTCTGTACCCCTTTGAGGAGGACATTTAACTATTTCAATGTAATCTAGATTAATTAGTATACAGATATATTTTCCCATCTTATTATCAAGGATATTATGATAGACTTTTCTAATACTTGGCTGCTGTTTGTTTATAGCAAGTGTTTCTAATGGTTTACCAGTGGTCCTATCAAATTATTTAAGTAAAATTATCTACACTTGAATATCTCCCAAGTAATTTCAATGAGATAATTTTCTAAGGTAATTGACATTTCAATGATTTTTTTTAAAAGATTTTATTTATTCATTTTGAGAGAGAGAGAGAGCAAGGGGAGGGGCCGAGGGAGAGGGACAAGCAGACTCTGTGCTGAGCATGGAGCCTGACACGGGACTTGATCTCATGACCCTGAGATCATGACCTGAGCTGAAATCAAGTTGGACACTCAACTAACTGAGCCACCCAGGCACCTCAACATTTCAATGATTTTGTATTATGCAATTTCCTGCAATTAGAGATTCTCCATCTGATCCTTAAAATATAGATGTAGAAATATAGTTTAAAAAATCGTGTGTGTATTTGTGTGTATGTATGTGTACATTGTGTGTGTGTGTGTGTGTGTATATACATACATTTTAGATATATACATTTAAGCCAACTTTATAAAATTTTATTTGGAAAGAGAAATTTGACATTTTATAACATTAATTACAGTTCTAGCCTGGAATATTTTCAGAGCTCAAGTAGTACAAGTAGCACAAAACTCAAGGACACTATTCCTCTCACTTTTCTGCCTTCTAGAATCATCCAAGTTCTAATCTTAAATCACAGTGACTTTGTGGCCCTTTGTCTTTGAGGGAAGCTCACGGTAGCAAGGAAGTAAGTTGAATTTCCAAGTCAAAGTATACGCTCTTTTAATCTTTTACTTTCACCTCTCAATTTCTTTCCAAAAGGACTATTAGAAAGTATTATTAAAAATTATACATGTTGCAAAGAACTTATACAACTGAACACCAAAAAACAAATAATCTAATTTAAAAATGGGCAGAAGACATGAACAGACATTTCTCCAAAGAAGACAGACAAATGGCCAACAGACACATGAAACAATGTTCAACATACTCATAATCAGAGTGAAAATTAAAACCACAATAAGATATTACCTCACACCTGTCAGAAAGGTTAAAGTCAAAAACACAAGAAACAACAAGTGTTGGTGAGGGTGTAGAGAAAAGAGAACACTCATGTGCTGTCGTGCTGTTGGTGGTAATGCAAACTGGTGCAACCACTATGGAAAATAGTATGGAGTTTCCTGAAAACACTAAAAAGAAGAATTACCATATGATCCACTAATTCCCCTACTGGGTACTTACCCAAAGAATACAAAAACACTAATACAAAAAGATATATGTGGGGCGCCTGGGTGGCTCAGATGGTTAAGTGTCTGCCTTCGGCTCAGGTCATGATCTCAGGGTCTTGGGATCGAGCCCCGTGTCAGGCTCCCTACTCAGCGGGAAGCCTGCTTCTCTCTCTCCCTCTACTACTCCTCCCTGCTTGTACTCTCTCACTCTCTCTGTCGAATAAATAAATAAAATCTTTTAAAAAAAAAGATATATGTAACCTCTATGTTTACTATAGCATTATTTACAATAGCCAAATTATGGGAGCAGCCCAGGTGTCCATCAATAGATGAGGGGATAAAGGAGATGTGGTGTACACACACACACACACACACACACACACACACACACACACACACACTGGAATATTAGGCATATAAAAAGAATGAAACCTATGGGCACCTGGGTGGTTCAGTTAGTTAAGCATCCAACTTTTGATTTTGGCTCAGGTTGTGATCTCAAGGTTGTGAGATTGAGCCCCATGTTGGGCTCCATGCTGGGCATGGAGTCTGCTTACGATTTTCTGATTCTCTTTCTCCCTCTGCCCCTCCCCACCATCCTCTCTTAAAAAAAAAAAAGAAGAAATGAAATGAAATCTTGCCATTCGCATCAACTTGGATGGATCTAGAGGGTATAATGCTAAGCAAAGTGAGTCAGTCAGAGAAAGACAAATACCCATATGATTTCACTCATATGCAAAATGTAAGAAACAAAAGAAAGAGACAAACCAGAAAACAGACTTAGCTCTAGGGAATAAACTGATAGTTACCAGAGGGGAGGTTGGTAGACTCGGTGAAATAGGTGATGGGGATTAAGAGTACACTTATCTTGATGACCTCTAAGTAATGTATAGAATTGTTGAATCACTATATTGTACACCTGAAACTAATAGAACACTGTATGTTAACTATACTGGAATGAAAATTTAAAAATATATATTTTTATATGTATTTATATATATACCTGTTGCAAGCAATACCAAGTCCCTGCCTTTCTGTGGGGGTGTTTGGACAACACTGTCAATAAGGTAGGCATCAAACTTTGCCTGGGTGTTTTAGTAAATGCAGGGCCATGACAAGTCCTCAGTGAGAAGTGCTTGAACATGTAGTGCCAGGTTGATGTAGACTGGCAACTGCATAAATTGTCCGACGTACATATCTTTGTTTCTGCAGCTTCTTTCTCTTATCTAAGAAACAGAAAGGCCTGTCCATTTTACAAACAGAAGATGGTCAGAGGGCGAAACAAAATTAGCATGTATGCCTGTAATTGCTCAATCATCTCCCCCCAAAAATCACTGCAAATGACTCTCTTTTTCTTTGCAGGAATAATTGTGCACCTGCTTTTCAAAACATTAAAGCTGGTTTTGCCTTTGTGCATAAAATGTGATTTGGAGAATTTGGGGATCATGCAACCACATATTTACATAATCAAATGGCAAACTGCAATTTATTTTAAGCTCATGGATTCTTTGTTCTTCCTTACCCAACAATCATGTAAATAATGCCAAAAGCACTGGTGCGTGTCTGACACTTGGGGGGTTAGCTTTAGTTTGTATAACACTGTCTCACGGACACATGGCAGAGTAATGGATATAAATGATTCTAGGACATTCTTATGAAAATACCTACTATTTTCTGGTACATGGCAAAGCCATTTTTAGAATTTTTTTCCATCTACCCACCTTGTGCACATTACAATTTATGTTCCCTGGGGGAAAAGAAGAATAAGGGTTCTTGTTGATGATCCAAGAAATGTGAATAAAGTTGTTGGCAGATGGTTCACACATTTCATTCTGAAATATCTTATAGTGACAAATAACGAAGTGTATATAATTAGCTCTATGCAGATGGCATGCCAAGTGTTGATATTCAGCTCTGCAGACTTTTTACAAAGATACTATTTTAAGAGTCAAGATTCAGAGAGAGCCCATGAGCCCTCTAAAGAGGAACTAAGCAGGGTTTTACCAAGAAGGACCATGCTATCAAGTTTTTTCTAGGCCAAGATTCCCATCCTAGACTGATTTTGTATTCCATGGGGAAGAAACCCCACAGAAAGTTGTGTCTACACAAAACTGATGGGACTGTTTTGATTGAATTGGCAGAGACATGCACAAATGAATTTAGAGGCTTGTATTCATTGCACTAAACCATAGCACTCTTTTTCCCCCCTCCATCCAGCCAAGCCTTTGTACCTATAGTTCTATTTACCAAGAAGGCTCTCTACTCTCAGGTCATTTCATGGTTGGAGCCTCCTGTCATCAGGTTTTAGTTTAAATGCCACCTCCTCAAAAACTTTTTCCCTGACCGTCCAAACACTTCTTATTCCTTCCCTCTAGTAGTTCATCTCATATTATCCTTGTTTATTTTTCTTTTAGTTTTATTGCTCTACTTGAGGTAATTGATAAGTATTGACCTTGACCATCTTGTTCACTGCCATATCCTGGCCTCAATTATAGTGCACGGCATGTGAGAGTTCCTCAGATATTATGTACATGAATGGTTTTTGTAATTCACTCCTCACTGGTCAAAGTAATCAAAATGTTTAAGCTAATACCTTTTCTCTATTTATCCAGTATTAGTATATCTAGCCAAAGTTAACGTATTGAGCTAATATCTCTGCTATAAAGATTTTATTATTTTTTTCAATATTTGGTTTCACTTAGCTTGATAGCTACATATGGTAGACAGAGAATGTGGAAACAGACCGGGACTGAATATAAATAGAAAGCAAAGTTTGATATACTTGTTTATTTTCTTTTATAGCTTGCCAGTAAATAGGTATCCTGTCAGTTTAACTTAATTATATATTCTCTACTCTGAGGTTGTGTACCTAACAGATACTTTGTGGACATACTAGATATACTAGAAAGGAAAAGTGTTGACTTACTGAAGAGATTGGATGCCCAACTTTTCATTTTTGTTCCTTCATAAATTATTATTATAATTTAAAAAATTCTGTGCCTGGGCTCAATAATCTATATGTAAGAAAATTTTTATAATATCACATATTTCTGAATTTGGTGGGGCTAATGAAGAGAATGTAATGCAAAGAGATAGAAATAGGCATTATTATGATTTTAATTATTCTTTTAAGGACTCGCATCTCTGAGTTTCCATTTTGATGATACTGTATTTTCTCATAAAATGTCCTCTGTTTCACAGTGTGATTCACTGCTTACAATGATATTTTCTCTCCATCTCAGTTCACTGAAATCTTGAGCATTCTGTTTCCTTAAAGTAATTTGACTGTCTTGATTCATAATCTTGTTCCAGATCTCAAATATTTGCACCTCTGGTTTCAAGCAGAAACAGCTGAAAATTTTAGGAACTCACTCAGTGAAACATAAACAACAGGTTTAAAGTACCAAAATGGAACATTACCTTCTTCCCCAGTGTCTTTTTAATTGTTAAATTTAAATGCTTTAGACTGAGTATCCATAAAATGCAGTGATTGCCTCAGCTGGGCTTCTGCTGTTTTCCACTTTCTTCATATATTTTTTAAAAATGCAATGGTTTTGTTTTTAAAGATGATGCAGGTTCTATGTATTTTCTCTGTTCTCTAAGCTTTTCGTGCACAAGGGGATCCTTATTATAGCCATGTTTTCAGCTCTCATTGCGAAAAGTTCAGCATATTAAAGTCACCAAATCTTCAAACTCTTAATCTACAGAAACTCCAGGGGGCCTCAAACTGCTGTGAATGGAGAACAGCTGATCTTAATTGTTCCCTAATGCAAAGGCTTCCTGGAAAGCCTGTTTCTGCTTGGTAACACTTCAGAAGCCATAGGAAGCCCAGCCAATGGAGGTGAAAACAATAGTATCTGTACCTGAAGTCTCATACACTAGAGTAACACAAGTCAGTTTCCAGGTCATGAGCCACTCTGGGGTGCTGAATGATGATCCAGGCTGTGTGTTCTAGCATGCTAAAACACACACACACACACACACACACACACACTAGACTAAAACATAACAATAAACATTCTGCTGTAGTTGAAAAAAACTGTGAAAGAAAACATGTGTACTCATTTTTTCTCCTACCTTTATGGATACCCAATTTAATTTTCTCCT